>NC_136424.1:169027500-170227500 GCF_052625555.1 Lactuca saligna
GAACTTGAATTAACTAAAAAAAAAATATAAAAAAAAATAAAAAAAATAAAAAAAATAAAAAAAATTCCGTTTTTTTTTTTTTTTGAAAAATACGTGAAATATTCTAAATAGAATATTACACTGACATATTTTAAAAAATAATTTTAAAATGCAAAATAAATGGAAAAATCTAAAAATTCTTTTTTTAAATATTATTTTCGGAACTTGAGTTAACTAAAAAAAATAAAAAAAAAATAAAAAAAATTTCTATTTTTTTTGAAAAACATGTGAAATATTCTAAATAGAATATTACACTGTACATATTCTAAAAATAATTTTAAAATACAAAATAAATGGAAAAATCAAAAAATTCTTTTTTTAAATATTATTTTTGGAACATGAATTAAATTAAAAAAAATAAAAAAAAAATAAAAAAATGCGTCTCACGGTCTCACAAAATACAGGTGGTCTCAAATGAACCTAACCCTATATATATATATATATATATATATATATATATATATATATATATATATATATATATATATATATATATATATATGTGGTCTGGTTGCTGTGAAGACTCATTTTAAAGTGAAGACTGCTGAGGACACTTTAAAAATTTGAAAAACAATCTAAAAAAATACAAATCATAAAATCGAGCATATATTTATGTTCGGGAGAAAAAAATTGCATCATTAAAATTGATCATTGATTCAATTTTAATTTTTTATTTTGCATCATTATGATCAATGATTCAAATTTAATGATCCAAAAAAAAAATTTCCAATTCTTTTTTTCCCGGACATAGATCTTTGTTCGAATTTTTTATCTGTATTTTCTTTTTTAGATTTTTTTTTTCAATATTTTGAAGGTGTCCTTACGAGTCCACAAGTGCTTCTTTATGGATTATGTAACAACCCGTTTATGCAATTGTTGTAATACTGTATATGACGTCCTCCGCCACCAAACGTTTCTACCGTTCCGGTTTGGGGGTGTGACCTATTGGGATCAAATCATTGTTTATAGTGAACTAAGTATATGAAACCTTACAAGATATACAACTATAAACACAATGAGGATGGAGCGCTCTAACTAAAAGTACACTTTTAAAATCTAAGTATTTTATAAGAAGTATAAAAACATACATACATACGAGAAACCGTATCACAGTAAGAACTACACAAAAGTATTTATATGTTGAACACTGCAGTAAAACCTAGACTGTTATGTAATCATATCTGGGATAAATATAGTATGATCAACTATATTTATTTGAGGTACGACCAACATGTGTTTGGGAGTGATCGTGGTGTTGCAACAAGTCTAAAACTTACCAACAATACATACGAGAGAAACTCTAGAACCAAACATGAAATTAAAATACTATGAGAGTATTTTATGATCCTACAACACTAGAACAAGAACATTTATGCCTTAATAGTTATACATAACTTGTATACACTTGGTGATAATAGGGGGTCCCAGTGTGAGCCATGCTATACAAATTCCTTACAAGTGTTGCTATTAAATAAAGTTGGCGATTGTTTACTTATATTAGTAGACTTCCATTGTAAATCGCTTAATAGAACACTATATTAGTTAGGATAAGATATATCTTGTTCAAAATATCACCTGACTCATGTCCACTATAGAGGACTTATCATCACTTTCTCTTAAGTCATTATAGAGAAAGATGCCTCCAAAGAAGTCCAACAAGAAGAAAAACAACGTGCCAACAAATCCACCACCGCCACCACCTCCTCCAATTTAACTCCGCTGTTTTCCAAGCAGCAGTAACTGCCACCATGACGTAGATCAATGCAAGCGACACTAGCGAGCCTGGTAGTGGTGCAAACCCGTCTAACCATGGGGATAGTCATGGAGAGCCAAAGGAGTGTTCATACAAATACTTCATGAACGCTAAACCCAAATCCTTTGATGGCACCAGAGGTGTTATTGCCTTAATTTGTTGGTTCGAGAAGACCGAATCAATATCTGAAATCTGTGTGTGCCCCAAATCTGGCAAAGTGAAATTTGCAGCATGCACTTTAGTAGATAGAGCCCTCACTTGGTGGAACAGCCAAGTTAAGCCATTGAATCTCTCAATAGCTAATGTTATGATTTGGATGACTTAAAGGAATGAATGCTAGCAAAATATTGTCCCAGAGGCAAGATACAAAAACTAGAGAAAGAGCTCTGGAGTCTAAAGATGAAGGAATCTGATATCGCTGCTTACACTGCTAGATTCAGATTCAGTGACCTGGCTCTTCTGTGTCCTGGGATGGTCACCCCGGAGAGTAAGAAGGTGGAAAGATACATCCGGGGATTAACTCCCACAACTCAAGGGAATGTTATTAGTGCCAATCCCCCTACTTTTGACAGTGCCAAGCGACTGGCAGAGACACTAGTGGATCATGGAGATCGTTAAGGCTCCATGGCAACCATTCCTGAACATCCCAAAGAGAGTGGCAACAAACATAAATTTTTGAACACACGAAAGGGCCAATCTTTGCATGAACCCTAAAAGAAACAACAAACAGTGGCAGTCCACATTGCTACCATTCCTATTGTTGTTCCTACTGTCGCATCACCTCCCAATCGATACGCTGACAACCTACCAAAATGCAATAAATGTAACTTCCACCACCACGGACCTTTTCGGAAATTGCAATGCACTAACTGCAACATGAAAGGGCATATTTCCCGTATTTGTAAGACACCAAGACAACCTAATGCCCAGACTCCCGAAACCAGAGTAGGCCAAACTTCTATGGGTGTGGTGAAGCACGACACTACAAGAAGGATTGCCCGAAAGCAAGGAATGCTATCAACAGAGGAAGAGTGCTAGCAATGGGTCAGGAGGAGGCAGTAGAGGATCCCATAGTAGTTACGGGTACATTCCTTCTCGATAACTCTTATGTATGCATACTCTTTGATAGTGGTGCGGATAGGAGTTTCGTCAGCCATAAATTTAAACACTTACTCAAACACAAA
This sequence comes from Lactuca saligna, assembly GCF_052625555.1. Lineage (NCBI taxonomy): Eukaryota > Viridiplantae > Streptophyta > Magnoliopsida > Asterales > Asteraceae > Lactuca > Lactuca saligna. The sequence goes on from NC_136424.1 coordinate 169,030,477, forward strand.
CCACAATCACTAAATGAAACATTCACTGCCGAGATGGCTAACGGGAAGAAAGAGAGCACTAATGACATATACATAGGTTGTACCCTCACTCTAAACGACTATTCTTTCTCAATTGACCTTATGTCGGTCTCCATAAAAAGCTTCGACGTCATCATCGACATGGACTTGTTAAGTCCTCACTGTACTGATATTCTATGCTACAAAAAAGCCATTCGCCTCAATCTACAAAGTGGCGAAACCCTCGTTATCTAAAGCGACAAACCCACTATGAACCTTCGCATCATCTCTTGCATCAAAGCCCAAAAATACCTACGCAAAGAGTATCACACATTCCTAGCTCATGTAGTCAACGAAAAACAAGAAGTAAAAGACCTTGAGAGAATTCCTGAAGTCTACAATTTTCCTGACATCTTTTCCAAAGATCTTACATGATTTCCTCCTGAACGCCAAGTTGAGTTCCGAATCGACTTGATCCTGGAGCTACCCCAGTAGCCAAATCGCCGTATCGCCTAGAAACAGCATAAATGCAGGAATTATCCAGCCAATTAAAATGAAGTGCTCACTAAGGGATTCATTCAGCCGAGCTTCTCACCTTGGGGAGCACTAGTTTTGTTCGTGAAGAAGAAAGTTGGAACATTCTACATGTGCATAGATTATCGCGAACTAAACAAGCTTACCATTAAGAACCAATACCCTCTTCCACGAATACACGACCTCTTTGATCAAATCCAAGGAGCCAACTACTTTTCAAAGATTAACCTAAGATCGGGGTATCACCAATTGCGAGTCCATGAGAATGATGTTCCCAAAACAACATTTCGAACTCATTATGGTCACTACAAGTTTGTAGTAATGCCCTTCGGTCTAACAAATGCACCAGCGGTATTCATGGATTTAATGAATTGGGTATGCCGTACCTTCCTAGATAAATTTGTGATAATGTTCATAGATGATATACTCATCTACTCACAAATTAAGGAAGATCATAGCCTGCACCTGAGAATAGTCTTGGAAACATTAGGGGCGGAAAAGCTTTATGCAAAATTCTCAAAGTGCCAGTTTTGGAATAGGAAGGTAAATTTCCTTGGTCACGTGGTCAGTGAAGAAGGAATACACGTGGACCCCTCCAAAATAAAGGCAATCGAGAACTGGTCAGTACCCAAAATGCCAACATTAATCTGCCAATATTTAGGACTTGTTGGCTACTACCACAGGTTCATACAGAATTTATCCAGAATCGCTAAACCGCTTCTCGCCCTGACTCAGAATGGTGTAACCTTTAGCTTCAGAGAGAAACAAGACACTGCATTCCAAACACTAAAGCATGCCCTGTGCAACGTGCCTATATTGTCTCTTCCAGAAGGGACATAAGACTTCGTAGTATACTGTGATGCATCCAATCAGGGGCTAGGCTATGTGCTTATGTAGCGAGGAAATGTTATTGTCTATGCCTCAAGATAGCTAAAGGCACATGAAGTCAACTACACCACTCATGATATTGAGTTGGGAGCAGTAGTTTTTGCGCTAAAAATCTGGAGGCATTACCTTTACGGTACCAAGTGCAACATCTTCACCTATTACAAAAGCCTTCAACATATTTTTGATCAGAAAGAACTTAAAATGAGACATCGACGATGGGTAGACCTACTCAATGATTACGAATGCAAAATTCTATATCATCCCGGAAAAGCCAATGTAGTAGCAGATGCCCTTAGTCGAAAGGAATACTCAGGTCGTAGAGTGAAGGCACCAACCATGACAATCCATTCACATTTGTCCACGCAGATCAAAGAGGCTCATCTAGAAGCCTTGAAGCCGAATAATATGGCAGATGAAGCCTTAAGAGGAATGGAGAAGAACGTAGAAATCAAGGGTAACAGAGTTCTATACTTCATGAACCAGATTTGGACACCGAAATTTGGTGGCTATAGAGATGTTGTCATGAATGAAGTCGACTATACTCGATATTCCGTTCAACCAGGTTCATATAAGATGTATATGGATCTCAAGAAACTTTATTGGTGGCCAAACATGAAAGTTGAGTTTGCTACCTTCGTGGGGAAGTGCCTAACTTGCACCAAAGTCAAGGTAGAAATATCAAAAGCCCTCGGGTCTACTACAATAGCCAGAGATACCTGAGTGGAAGTGGGAGCGGATTACAATGGATTTCATAACCAAGCTGCCCAAGACCCAAGGTGGTCATGACACCATTTGGGTGATCGTCGACACATTAACCAAGTTCGTTCACTTCCTACCAATAAAGGAAACAGACAAGATAGAGAAATTGACAAGAACTTAAATTAGAGAGATAGTATGATTTCATGGAGTGCTAATGTCTATTATCTCAGATAGAGACAGTAGATTCACCTCGCGATTCTGGCAGTCATTACAGAAATCTCTAGGAACTAGGTTGGACATGAGTACAACCTATCACCTACATACTGACGAGCAGAGTGAGAGAACCATTCAAACACTAGAATACATGCTGAGAGCCTGTTTGATTGACTTTGGTAAAGCATGGTGATGAGATAAAAACCTTTAAGATCGAATAGATCTTTGAAACAGGTATATAAAGAATGTAAAGCAATACTCAAGAATGGATTTGAATATGTTGAATGATTAAACTTTTAATCCTCAGCAGAGCTCGATGAAAAACTTCCACTGTAGAGGATTCTGGGGTTACAAAAAGATAACTTCTATAATTACACCGTAAAAGCCTAATCCATCGGTTACGTAAAAGATGCATGCAAGCATCTATAAATACACAAACCCTAGAAAATAAGAAACGGATGGACAGGCCCATACCGCACAAAGAATGGACTAGGAAGCGAGCCCAAGACGCAACACCAATAACCCAACAATCTCCCCCTTTGCGTCAATTGAGGCGAGATTTCACTCCAGCTTGCTTGCCCCCGCAGCACTGGCTTTCTTGACTGTCTTGAACAGGCAGGGGATGATGGCAAGAAGTGTTTGACGGAAGTGAATGTACCAGTTTATCATATCATTGAAGTACTTTTTGTCACTATCCGTGTTGTGCTTGCAACGATTGATTATACCCAGAACATGCTCTAGACAAGTAGTCGTGTAAAGATGTTTGTCAGCCAAAGCAAACAGGTATTTCTGGCCTTCTGCTCTAGTGAACATGACTGAGTTCTGTTTCGGGTCAATCTTTCCCATCTTCATTCGGTTTATATCGCTAGCAGAACCCACTGGAGTGATGATGGGCTTCTTCCTCAGGATATTAGCAATCTCTTGATCAAGCTTAGCCACCTCCAAAATATAGCAAACTAACATTCTCTTAAAATGGTCTATGACCGGACCATATTCAGCTTCATTGACAAGAAGAATGTTGTGCAGAACGATCCAATCGTGAGGGTTGAGGTTGGGAAGATCAGCCAGAGAGATAGAGTGCTCAGATTTTTCAGATCCCCTCAAGACCTTGAATCTGATATTAACAAAGTTACCTTCACGAACAGGCTTGAGTACCCGAACGTTGGTTATCTTCTGTGCGCTCCAAGTTTGGTACTGAGGTTGAGCAGTCCTCAGGTAATAGTCTATAAGCTCCCTATCCACCTTCGGGTGAGGATGGGGAACTTCAGCTATATGAGCGAACGCATGGAAGATGAAGGCCTTTCGGGTCAGGGGCATGTCGAACTGGGAATCGATTGAGTTGACACGGTCTAGTGAGATGACCGGTTCTAGCCAAAGAGTGCAAGGAGACTCAATGGCTTCTTTGATGAGCACCTCGAGGGTCCAAGGAGGAAACAGAGTTTTCTTGCTTTCAAGGAGATCATGAGCCTCCTTCATCTTCCTCTCCTTGGCCTCGGCTTCCCTGACTATTCGAGCATTTTCATCCAGCTCTCTCTCTCTGGTCTGCTTCCTGACCAAGCTGACAATTGGCTCCTGATCATCACTCTCATCATTGTCGTCAGCAATTTGTTTGGCTTTGGCTTGAGCACTCAAACCTGATGAAGGACTAGATGTTGGTTTGGGTGCTTTTGGAGGGACAAGTGATGAAAGTGGAATTGATTGAGGTAGAGAACTTGGAGGGAGTTTTTGTTGAGCTGTGGACTTCTTCTTTTCTCCCCCTTGTTTCGGATGGTCCTCCTGCTCAGGAATGCCTTCAATACGGCTAAGAAGGGCAAGAGCAGGAGCGAGCTTCTCTGCAAGACTTCGCCTCACCGAATAGTTGAGAATCGGATCATGGGCTTCAAGGATATTGGACAAAGCTCCGTGGACATCTGAAACACAACTCCTGACCACAGCTTTCTTGGACCGAAGAGAATCGATTTCCTTCTCGGCCTGGGAGAGCTGATGAGTTGCCAAGGTAAGCTTGGAAGACTTTTGGGCAAGCTCTTCCTTTGTGGTAGATTCGGCGGCTAGAGTGGCTTGGAATGAGAGAAGACGATCCGCAACCGAAGACACAAATGATTGGTTGTCTTCTTTGAGTTTTTGGCGGAAGTTGGCAAATTGATCTTTTTCCGTCTCGAAGGAGTGGACCAGCTTCTCCACAACGGTGCAGATCTTCTTAGTGTTTAACTCTGAAGCCGCCTGTAAAGACTCCAGCCAGATCTGGGCGTCCTGAAATAGTTTTTCGACTTTTTTGGTCGCTACCGCACTGGCCTGTGTGGATTTATCAATGGCGGCAGCAGCTGTGCTGATAGAGGCTTCATGAGCTTTTGTAAGTGACTCCACCATACTCTGAATAGCAGCCTCTGAAAAGTGAGATGTTGAGGAGGAGGAAGAAGCCACAAGATTGTCAATCTTCTCGTGGAGCTCCTTGATGTGCTTTTTGGTGACCGGAGCATCATCATCATCATCACTCTGAAGTTGATAAGGGTTGTAGTAGATGGAGTAAAAAACGGTATCCTCCCCTCCCAAAAAGGTTTTGGTTTCAGCAGATGGAGTGGGAGATAAGGGTGTAGTGGGGGGTTCGGTAGTTATAGTGGGTTCGGGTGCAGATGTAGGTTCGGGTTGTGAAGTAGAAACCCCCGTATAAGATATTTTGGTTAGAACCTCATGGGTGGTAGTGGTGGTGGCTTCTGTAAAAAGTGGTGGGGGAAGGGTGGTTGATGTGGTTTGAAGAGGAGTAATTATGGGGGGAATGGAAATAGGGTCAGATATGGAGGGAATGGAAATGGAGGAGGTTATGATGGGAATGGAAGAGGTGGGTATAGGAGAAGGTGAAGGAGGTTTTTGATGAAATATGAACCTCATGATCAGGGGAGTGAGGTGGGGTTTCGCCTCTAGCTGACTCATCGGAGTCAGAGTGGTTCTCTTCCGAGTCGCTGGAAGAAGAGGAGAGAATGAGTTTTCTCTTGGGTTGGACCCTCTTCTTCTTTGCTGGTGGGGAAAGATCTGGTTTTGAGGGTTTTCGCTTCTTAGGAGAAGGACCGTTTGCCCCCTTTGCTGCTTTCTTTATCTTCCCTTGCTCGGGTTTCTTTCCGCGAGCAGCAGGTTTATCTGCATCATTAATGGACTGAACCATTTCAGCAGAAAGCTCCCTTGGGCCCGAAGGACGAAAGTCCCTGTAGGCTTTCATGATGATGCTCTCCTTTGACACCCCGGCGGACATCGAGTCCGGAATGGATCCGACGAAGGAAAATTTTGTCGGATCGGTGACAATAATTTTGGTGGTGTGGAAGACGCTGATGTTGGAGAGAAGGGAACCTGCAATAGTAGGAACATGGAGTTTATCCATGGCCCACTTGGTGATGAGCGTCCAAAACCTGGCGTAGGATACCTCAGTGTGGCGAGAGGAGGAGGCAAGGCTCTGAATGAGTTGCTGCCTTAGAACCAAGCCATAGTCTAGGTTAAGGCCGTGATAAAGATCATAGAGAATGGTCATAAACATTTTGCTGGCCCCATCAGAACCAGAACTACGCTCGGAGAGCCCTTTGAAGAGAATGGTGAAGAAACCATTCCATGGGGGAGGGAGACACGATTTCTTGAATTTTGTAACTGTTGTGAGAATCTCCGTGTACCCCATATTGTAGAACATCGAAAATAATTGGCCAACGGTAATGGTGTCGGGATTAACCCTAGATTCATCGGCTTCAAAGCCTAGGAGCCAACAGAATCGTTGCTTAGAGATGGAGGTCTTGTGAGAAAGAAGATCAAAGTAGATGCGATCCACTGATCTGTCATAATGGGCTGTTGAGAAGACCTGGGAGAGGCATTCCATTGGTACAAGCTCGAGTTTGGAAAGAGCGAGCACCAACGGAGAGTATTTGAGGCACTCCACCATGGGATACATGTAATTTTCGTACGCCTTAGGGTTGAGATCAATCAGCAGACTTTGTTGGGCACGGATTGGAAGAATGTTTGTGCGGGAAGAGGTTTCCTGTACTGATGAAGAATCCGCCATGGTTGAAGGAAGAAGATGATGAACAGTAGATGAGAAATCGTCCGATTTTGCTCTTTTGAGTTTTGAATGTTGTAAATTGGGAATGAAGCAGATGAATTCCTTTTATACCGTGGGTAGAGGAGAGAGAAAGATTATCCCCAAATCTTCTTGATACAATAAAACGGTTTCGGATTTGACTGAAGCGCGATGGTTGGCACCCCCGATGATTACGCAGGAGAGAGAAGAACTATTCCGTTTTGCACGCGTGCCCATCACCTCACTATTGAGGCCGTTACTCTGTCGGCTGAGTCAGCATCTTATCTGTTTAATAGCTGTCATCCAAACATAAGATTATAAAGTAACCGAACGAGAAGTTTGGAAAATCAAAGATTTTCGTGCATAGAGTGTAAAAGATAAGGAAATAAAGCGAGATATATAGGGGAAGAGTGATGTCAAATTAGACACAAAACTGATGATCCCGGGCACGAATCACTTTCTTCAAGGTTAAGAGAGACCTTAAAGTGTTTGTATGGATTCCCGTTGAATTACGATCAAGCACTTTCTAAGAAGTGTTGAAAGGCATCTTTTTGTTAGGCATAATAGGGTCGCTTTCGCTTCAATTTAGAAACCCGGACCTTGACATAAGACCGAGACTAAATGAAGTACTTGTGAGACCGATGTGGTCTGTTGAACAAGTAGGCTGGATAACAAATATAGTGACTTGTAAAAATATATGATGGTGAAATCTCAAAAAAAAAAATTAAACTGGATTCTAGGGGAAGAAATGTTATGGTAAATAACAAATTCATAAGAATCGCACAAACAAAGAGAGATTTCATGTTAACCGTCAATTCATGATAGGTATTGAATGTTGGGTTTCACTAAGCACGTAGTGACACGTGACTTAGATCATAAACATAGATATTTTGCAACCATAAACCTCAGTGGTTAATTCTGAGAGTCTCAAGGGTTACGATATGGGACCGAAATATGATGGAGAAGAGAAGGTGGTGAAGAAAAGCGATAGTACCTCTGCTGAAAATAGTGACCAAGCAGAAAACTCTCAACTCATATGAGAAAAGAGTAAGGTAGCTCAGGATTAGAATAAATGAAGCAGCCTTATTGGGAAGACAAGGTTTGTACATACCTAGTCATTAAGGCTTTTATTCAAAATCAGTTGAGGCTTTTGGACAACATGCAGCAACATGCTGCTAGGGACGCTTAACTAGGTAAAATAAAGAATGAGACAAAAATTTAGACAAAAAAATATTTTTGGAGATTTTAAGATTGTGAAAAGAGAAAAACCAAACAGAATAAAAAAAAATTAAACCGAACCCGAAATGGACCGAACGTTCGGTTCATTTCGGTTCGAGAAATTTTTTTTTGGATTTTTGGAAAACAGTTTTAGAAAAGGGAAAAACTAATACAGAATAAGAAAGAATGATGCATAATAAATAATAAAAAAAAATTTAACCGAACCCGAAATAGACCGAACGCTCGGTTCATTTCGGTTCCTAAAAAAATATTTTTGGATTTTTTGAGAAACAACTTTACAAGAAGTGTACAACCATAGACAACACCTTTTTGAGATTTGAGCAAAAATATGTGTTATGGGACCGAACCTAAAATAGACCGAACGTTCGGTTCATTTCGGTTCCCATGTGAACCGAACCCGAAATGGACCGAACGTTCGGTTCATTTCGGTTCATTTCGCTCCTTACTTTTTAACTTTGGGATGAAGTCTTTGGTACTGATTCAGATTCCATCATTCCTAGACCATGAAGGATTTTATTGAAACTGGCTTCAGGTAGAGCTTTGGTGAAGATATCTGCCAGTTGATCGGTGGTGCGAACAAAGTGAATTTCGACATTACCATCCTCCACATGATCCTTAATGAAGTGATACCTTAGTGCTATATGCTTGGTCTTGGAATGTTGCATTGGGTTGTGACAGATCCTAATTGCACTTTCTGAGTCGCAATATAGTGGGATCTTTTTCATGTTAAGCCCATAATCCCGGAGCTGGCTTTGGATCCATATTACTTGAGATGTGCAGGAGGCGGCTGCAATGTACTCTGCTTCGGCTGTAGAAAGGAAAACGCATGTTTGCTTCTTTGACTGCCAGCTGACCAATTTCCCATCAAGAAATTGGCAACCCCCTGTGGTGCTTTTCCTGTCTAAACCACATCCTCCAAGGTCTACATCAGAGAAGGCTTGAACGAAGAAGCCTGAGTTGGATGGATACCAAAGACCGAGAGAGGTAGTTCGCTTCAGATACCTAAGTATGTTCTTCACTGCAAGCATATGAGGTTCTCGTGGGTTTGCCTGAAACCTAGCACAATAACATACGGAAAACATGATGTCAGGCCTGCTAGCAGTAAGATACATTAAAGAGCCAATCATCTGGCGGTATAGCGTAATGTCAACTGCTGGTTTCTCCAGTGAAGGGGTGATTTTGGTTCCGAAAGCCATTGGAACTTTGACCTTTGAATCTCCCTTCATACCAAATTTAACAAGAAGAGTTTTGGTGTATGCTTCCTGGTTGATAAAGATGCCTTCGGGTCCCTGTCTAATATTTAATCCAAGAAAAAAATTAATCGGACCCATGGAGCTCATTTCAAATTTAGTCTCCATCAGCTTTCTGAATTCAGCTGTTAAGCTGGGATTCGTTGAGCCAAAGATGATATCATCGACGTAAATTTGTACAATCATAAGGTGGTTACCTTCCTTTTTACGAAAGAAGGTTGGGTCAACCGAACCTTGTTTGAATTTAGACATCTTTAACAACTTTGTTAGCGTTTCATACCAGGCCCTAGGAGCTTGTTTCAGACCATAAACCGCCTTGTCCAGAATATAGCAGTGATTTGGGAACTTCTCATTGACGAAGCCGGGAGGTTGCTCCACGTAGACTGTTTCTTCGAGTTCTCCATTCAGAAAAGCACATTTGACATCCATTTGGTAGACCTCGAAGTTTTTGTATGCTGCATAGGCCAGAAAAATGCAAACAGATTCCGGCCTTGCAACTGGAGCGAAAGTCTCTTCATAGTCAATACATTCCTCCTGACAGTATCCTTTCACGACCAGACGTGCTTTGTTTCAAATCACATTCCCTTCCTTGTCCATTTTGTTCCTGAAAACCCATTTGAGACCTACAACTGATGCATTTTGAGGAGTTGGAATGAGGCGCCAAACTTTGTTCCTTTCGAATTCGTTCAGTTCGTCTTGCATAGCTTGAACCCAATCGGAGTGATCAAGAGCAGTGTTAACTGTCTTGGGTTCAACTTTTGAAACGAAAGAATTAAACATACAAAATTCTACTTTGGAGAATAGGGAAGTTTGTTTTTCTTTAAGTTGTGACCTGGTCAGAACCTTTTCAGAAACATCACCTACAACTTGAGAGACTGGATGATTTCTGGTCCATTTGATGAGAGGAGGGTAATTTGGATCATAGGAAGGATCCAATTCAGTGTTTACCATCTCTTCTGGTTCGGATTGACTTTCATCGTCAAAGAGCATATTGGCATTCTCCCCCTCGAATGAAGAGCTTTCTGAAACAGTCGGACTTTCGGGTATATTGAAGAGTTTGGGTGTTCCTGTGCCTTCAGATGCTGTGGAGTGATCAGATGCTACAGTACCTTCGGGTGATGCATTACCTTCAGGAGCTGTTGTGCCTTCTGGTGTTGTGGAGCGTTCGGGTGCTACAGTACCTTCGGGTGCTGTTGTGTCTTCTGGTGTTGTGGAGCGTTCGGGTGCTACAGTACCTTCGGGTGCTACAGTACCTTCGGGTGCTGCAGTATCGGCGTGCTCCCCCCTCGACTGATGCTCCAGAACTGGGCATTTCTTCATTCATTCGCCTTGCAGCATCTTCTACTAGTTGCTTCAGATGATCCACCTTGTTGTGTGCTGCGCTGGCTTCCGAATTAATAGCCTTCTCTGGTTCATCAAATAACTCAACAAACTTCTCAAAGAGATTTGCAATTGATGCTGTGACTTGACCTGTTTGAGGAAAGATTTCACCAGTTGAGTTTATGTTTGCAGTTGACTTTTTGACATAGCTATCATCAAAGGTCACATAATACGTCTCTTCTATTTTCCTTGAACGTTTGTTTAATACCCTGTACGCTTTAGAAGTGAGAGAATAGCCCAGAAAAATGCCTTCATCGGCTTTGACATCAAATTTGTTGCGATGCTCTTTAGAATTGAAGATGAAGCATCGGGAACCGAACACATGGAAGAATTTGACATTCGGCTTCCTGTTGTTTATTATCTCATAAGGAGTGAGCGTGAATCGCTTATTGAGATATGACCTGTTCTGTGTAAAGCAAGCTGCAGATATAGCATCAGCCCAGAAATATAAAGGTAAAGAAGCAAAACTTAGCATGGTTCGAGCTGCTTCACACAAGGATCGGTTCCGCCTCTCAACTATACCGTTTTGTTGAGGTGTGTAGGGAGCTGAGAAGTTGTGGGTAGTTCCTCTTTCCGCCAGGAATTCTTCAAATTCTTTATTTTTGAACTCTAGGCCATTGTCACTCCTGATGTTTCGAACTACTTTCTTCAGTTGTACCTCCACCTGCTTGATGAACATCTTTAGCTTGTGAGTCGCTTCAGATTTAAGCTTTAGAAAGAACACCCATGTAAAATGTGAAAAGTCATCAACAATAACAAGAATGTACTTGCTACCACCGATACTTTCAATTGATGAGGGACCACACAAGTCAATGTGAAGTAACTCTAGTGGTTCAACAACTTTTGTGTTTATAATTGATGGATGACTTTGAAGACTCTGCTTCCGCATTTCACATGCAGCACACAAATGTTCTCTATCGTACTTGAGCAATGGAAGACCACGAACATGACCTCCGGCGACAAGTTTGTTGATGTCCTTGAAGTTGAGATGAGAAAGCCTTCGGTGCCACAACCAGCTTTCATCAGATTGTGCTTTTGATAACAAGCAGATTGCTGGATTCCCTTTGATTGGTTTGAGATTTAGGGGAAACATTTCACCTTTGCGCTCTGATTTGAGAATAACTTTGTTCGTCTGCTTCTCAATAATTTCCGAACCCTCATCATCGAACGAGACCTTGAGACCAGTACCTCCAACAAGTTGCGATACACTGATGAGATTATGTTGTAGTCCCTCTACATATGCAACTTTCCTGATTGAGAAATCACCGTTTGTAATCATCCCGTAGCCTTTTATGGTTCCGAAGGAGTTGTTCCCGAACTTGACATTTCCACCGTTTGAAAGAGATCTGAATTCCCTAAGCTCTTCCTTCCTCCCAGTCATGTGACGTGAGCAGCCACTGTCAATATACCATTCTTCATCGAACTGCTCGTCACTGATAACCTGCACAAATTAAACAGATTTAGGAACCCAAAGTTTCTTGGGTCCACGTGAGCCTTTCACAGGAACAGGAGCAGAAAAAGAGATGTCAACAAAAAATGTTCTTTTTATCAAAGTTGTTTCATTTTTCTTTTTGATGGTGTAAACCTTAATCTTTGTGGGATCTAGAGCTTTTGGTTTAGTCTCTGATTTAACTGAGGAAACCTTTGATTTCCCTTTCAGGTTAGTTGGAGATTTAGAATGAGATTGAGAAGAAGAATGATTGGAAGAATTAGAATGAGAGAATTTAGACTGAGATGATTTCTTGATTTGATATTCTAGGTAACTCTTTCGGTTTTGATTATCAGTGGAACCGAACCTAGACTTTTGGTTTCTTTTGCTCTCAGAACCGAACTCCTGCTTTCGATTGTTACTGTGCTCTGAACCGAACTTTTGCTTTCGGTTGTTACTGTGCTCTGAACCGAACTTTTGCTTTCGGTTGTTATTTCTCTCTTGTGATCCAACAGTATTTTTCTCTGACTTTAAATTTTTGTCACGATATGAGAAATAGGCATTTTGAGATTGCCAAAACTGTTTTCTTTCTGAAAGGTTCTTCTTGTATCTCTGATTCCTTTGTCGTTTTTGATTTCTCATCTGTTTCGGCTGATGATGGATGTTCGCCTTTTGATTTTGATTGGTGTCAACAGGTCCACTTTGAACCGATGTGAATTCTCTTGAATCTGCCTTATCTTTAGGAACATCTTTTGTACCACTGGAACTCGGCATGTCAAAGTTATCAGGTTTGTTAAGTGGCTCAGGAATGTATCTTCCTTTTGCTTTCCAGGAAGTTTGCTCTGATAGACCAACAGTTTCATCAGCATTGTCAATAGGAGCCGACCAGAAGAATTCATCACAACCATCGGCATTGTCTTCGTTTACAATGGCTGTGAGTTCGGTTGTCTGATGTTCGGTTACACCTGTGACCTTATACACTTGATTTGGTGTTGTCCTTACCTTTTGGTAAACAACAGCTTTTTCCTCAAGTTTCGGGGACTTTTGTTGGGACAAGCGAGCGAACTCCACAAAATTTTCTGAGATGAGATTTTTGTGGATTTCAGGTTCACTTTTGACAAATTCAGAGCAATCAACTTCGTCCTCTATAGAAATTTCACTCATGTCATTATCCTCATTGAGCTCAGATGCATTTTCAACATCAATTTTATTTTCTGAGCTCAAATTGGCATTCAATGAGTCAAATTTTTGTATGGTTTCGGTCCTTAGATTCAGTTTGTCATTTCATCCAAAAGGTTTTTCAGCATGTCCTTATGGTCTTTGGACTTAATGAAGGATTCAATTTTGTCAAGACCATACATATACGTTGGATTAACATCCTCAGACGAAACCACACTTTCACAATTGTATGCTTCAGCATCGATTTCATCCTCCTTAAACTCAAGAAAAGGCAAGATCATACGATGAATTTTCTTCCCTATTTCACAGTTCAAATGAAGTTGAGTGATATTATTGTAAAGACGCTTAGCAATCAAACAAAAAACATTTCGCTGTTTCAAAAGTTTTAAATTGTCTCTTTGCAAATAAATGTTTTCGTCCTTGGTTTTGACTAACTCCGACTCTTTCAGTTCGATCCACATCCTCCGTTCCTCACTCTTCGACGATACCCTGCTTATTTGGTCAGTTAGGTTAGAATTGGTGACTCGAGTTTGAGTTAAGCTACTGTCTAGATGAGAAATTCTTGAATTAACATTTTTTAATTCTTTTTCATATGAGCATTGTGGGACTTTAAATGAAACAAACACGGATTGTACCTTCTTGATTAATTCATCAAGCTCGTTAAATTGCACGCTGAGTGGTTTTGCTGTAAAGCACATGTCCTGTTGCTCCTTCGAGTCTTTGTTCCCACCATCTGTGTTATATCCCATCATCTGAGATACATCAGACACCATCAAACATCTTCCACTGCTGTCCTTCTCTTTCGCCACATAAGCCTTTCCATGTGAAGGCTTCCTCACTTCATCATCTTCGGAGTCGGTTGACCAGACCTCCACGCCACCGAACTCATCATCAGCTACCGAACCCTGCATAATTAAAGCATTCATAGGAGGGTTAGCAGCAGATTTCTTCTTCCTTAATTCATCAAGCTTTTTCAGCAACGCGACTTCTTCATCATTTTCGTCATTCTTTTCTGCCATCTTTTTGAGGACACAATCTTTTGCATAGTGGTTCTTTCCTCCACAATAATAGCAGCTTACTCCAGAATCTCCTTCAGCCTTCGGTTCCTTCTTTGACTCTTCAGCTTTCGGTTCATCTTTGACCTTTTCAGAGCTATAACTCCCTTGCCAGTTTCGGTTCCTGTTAGTGGAGAATCTCTTCTTGATGAATCTCTTGGGGTTTGACACCATCATGGCATAGTCCTCAAACGTGAGATCATAATCATCCAAGTTGAGATCTTCGTCCTCTATCACCGCTTTGCTTTTAGACAGGAGGGCCAATGAACCAAGACCTGAAACCACGTTTTTCTCCTGTAATACGATCTTCTCTTGAGACTTCAGTATGCCCACCAGTTTCGCTAGAGAATAAGATTTGAATTGCTCATGAACTTTAACTGTGGACACAACAGCTCTCCACTCAGATCTGAGGCCGTTAAGAAACGTGACTTTCTGCTCAATCATCTTCCTTTCAATATCATGTTTAATCATATTGCTAAGAAGATGATTGAAGCGATCGAACGTTTGAGTCACAGTTTCTTCGACTCTCTGCTTGATTTCACCAAACTCGGATAAGAGTAAGGTTTGAAATGAGTGTTCAAGATCTTCGTCCGTAGAATACAATTCGTGGAACCTGTCCCATATTTCTTTGGCAGTAGTGCACGAACTCACTAGCCTGAAAGTGTCAGATTGAAGAGCGAATCTGATTAATCTCAATGCTTTAATATTGCACTAAAATTTATCTTTTTCGTCTTGGGCAACATCTTTAACATCTTTCAAAAGATCATTATACTCCTTTTGAGTTTTAATAATCCTTGAAGTTGCAGAATGAGCAAAGGGTCCCGAAACGATTGCTTCCCAGATGAGGTATCCATTGTCCTCAGATTCTATAAGATAGTCTTCAAAGTGATTTGCCCAGACTTCATAATCTTGGGTGTAAAGGATGGGAATCTTCGTTGTTGATCCAATGCTGTTCGAAATATTAATGGGATTAGATGGCGACTTGTCCATGCTTGATCGAATAACCTGTTTGAAAGATCAGACTTGTAATATATAATATTAGGGCAAAACGAACAAGTATTGAGATACGTCAATTATGGGGTGACGGCTTAATAAATATTAGTTAATGCGGAACAAACCCTAATAGCTTCTTTCACAGAAGAGATGTGTATGAATTACACAGCCTCCCGCTCTGATACCAATTGATGAGATAAAAACCTTTAAGATCGAATAGATCTTTGAAACAGGTATATAAAGAATGTAAAGCAATACTCAAGAATGGATTTGAATAGGTCGAATGATTAAACTTTCAATCCTCAGCAGAGCTCGATGAAGAACTTCCACTGTAGAGGATTCTGGGGTTACAAAAAGATAACTTCTATAATCACACCGTAGAACCCTAATCCATCGGTTACGTAAAAGATGCATGCAAGCATCTATAAATACACAAACCCTAGAAAATAAGATACGGATGGACAGGCCCATACCGCACAAAGAATGGACTAGGAAGCGAGCCCAAGACACAACACCAATAACCCAACACATGGGATACACATTTTCCACTTGTTGAGTTTTCATACAACAATAGTTACTACTCTAGCATCAAGCTTGCCTCGTTCGAAGCCCTCTATGGACGTAAGTGCAGATCCCCTCTATGTTGGGCTGAAGTGGGTGACATGCAGATTGCTAAAGGGAAAGTCCCTGATAGCACTCTCACTGGCCCGGAGATCACTCGAGAAACCACGAAAAATGTCTTCCAAATCCAAGAACGATTGAAAGCCTCTAGAGATAGACAAAAGAGCTACGTAGACAAGAGACGAAAACCCTTGGAATTCCAGGTTGGTGACCGCGTGCTGTTGAAGGTCTCAACCTGGAACGACATGATATGCTTCAAAAAGCATGGAAAACTAAATCCAAGGTACATTAGGCCTTTCGAGGTTCTTGCTAGATTCGGCCTAGTAGCTTACAAACTCCATCTACCACAAGAACTTAATAACGTACACCCTGTCTGTCACACCCCAAAACCGGAACGGCGGAAACGTTCTGGGGTGGATGACGTCATGTCAAGTATCACAACATATGCAGTATAGTAATCAAAGTACAACAACCATTGCATTAATAGTAATAGTTTTACAATGGTTTACATTACATAGAAAACATCAAGTAATACAAGTAATAATATAGGTGCAACTTGGTACTAAACTGTCTTCATCAAAAGCTCCGGGGATGCACCTGTCTATTGCTGACCTGAGAATACAAGTTATTTGAAAAGCGAGTATCATCATTTGTACAAATGTTGGTGAGTTCATAAGTATTTAGTGTCATTTTATCCAAATAACTTTATATAACTAGTAGTTTTAAAGTATATAGTGAATTAGAGTCCTTTCCAGAAAATCCTATATTTTCTAATTAAAAGCAGTCTTCTACCAAGACTGGACATAGTTATGTGGTAAAAAAGTAATTTTTCCTTAACACTATCATTATCAAAATGTGGTATTGATTTTGAAAGAAAGTAGGAGAATATCATGGAAAATAACATATGCCTCAGTAGTGAAGACTGCTGACAAAGGCAAAAGAAATCATAGACTCTAGGGGAGTATCGAATGAACAATACGCATGACTCAATCTAACAAAAAGGGAGACACAGACCCCAGACAATATCAAATGAAAGATACGTCTAGCAAGGTCTAAAAACAGTGAAAACAGACCCCATATAGTATCAAATGAATGATATGTCTAGCAAGGTCTAAATACAGTGAATACAATGTTAAAACCCGTTACCTTAAGGCCATGAATTATAAGGTAACCCCGAGATACTCGTAACCGTACGGATAGACACTAGAGAACTTGACGCCCTGTAAGCGTCGGTGTGAATATGACATTTGTCACCCCTTGGCTTGGTAGGCCGTGGACTGTAGCTAGCAGTCAGGGTGCGGGGGTGTCAATCCCGTATAGCTATACACATAATGTCCGCTCTCCCTACAAGAGACTCTGGTTACCAACTTGACAACGGAGAAGGCCGTGTACTAAATATGTATCTCGTGTAGTGAGACCTGATGTAAAATACTAGACTAATGATAGTCACTCACCACTGAACTGACTAATGTAAAGCTATATGTCTATGCTTGTATACATAATATATAACTAATGATCAAACGACCTTCGGATGGACATCCGATCCCACCAGACCATATCTCAACGAAGAAAAGGAAATAGGGCGAACTAGCCTTCCTAAGTCCTTTAAACATTATTTATATAACTTATACAAGCACAAGCATACATTTAACTAAGTAGAATCATTTAACGAAGTTTAAGTGTTTAACGAAGTAGAAGTGTTTCACAGAGTATAAGTGTTAACAAGTAGAAGCGTATCGTGAAGTATAAGCGTATCGTGAAGTATAAGCGTATCGTGAAGTAAAAGCGTATCATGAAGTAAAAGCGTATCGTGAAGTAAAAGCGTATCGTGAAGTGAAAGTGTATAGTGAAGTAAAAGTGTATCGTGAAGTAAAAGTGTATCACGAAGTAAAATTGTTAACAAAGTAGTAACATTAACTACAAGGAAGTATAACGAAGCACTAGTATCTAAAAAAGTAGGAGTATAAAAACATGGAAGAAAACTTTAATGAAAAACTTGGGAAAACTTTTATACTTAAGAGAATCACGTCTTGGTATTCTTTTGTAAAATAAGTTTTAAATGAAACTTTGATAAAACATTTTAGGTAAAGAAAACCTTTGTTTAAAATGCTGCTGTAACGGAATTTGAAATAAAACATACAATGCGAGAGACAATTTGAGAAGAGCTTTGAATAAGTAAAAACATTTTAGAAAACCATTTACAGTATCATTCTTGGTAAAACAGTTGATAATGTAATAAATCCTTGTGCATGCGGGTTATTAATCACATGTGATTGATATGATAAATGACATGTTTAACTTGTATTCCCCCCCAAAAAAGCATGTAAAAACATTTAAAAGGTTAATTCAGGGGTATGAACTCACCTGATGTAAGTGGATCCGACGAAGGTGCCGGTTGGGTGCTCGGTGTCAAGTAAAGACTTTGAACACACTTAGTGACCTATTAACATATGATAATATATGTTTACATACAATTAGTAAATATAATACTAATTAAACATGTATACGCATCCTAAAGTGCGGAAAACACTTTGATTAAGTGTTTGGAGTGTCCCGGGTAACATTTAAGGGTGTGTATAGCTTAGATAGGGAGTTTACTCTTCAAGAGTAAACTCTTTATAGAGTTCACGACCCTGGGACTAACTCCCCATGAGTTTACGGCCGTAAAATCACGGTGAGGGTGTTCTAGGATGCCAAAATGTCTTATATCACTCAAGGAATTAGGCTAGACTCAAATCTAAGGCTTATGAAGGGTTTAAGGCCTCACATGGACCATTTTTGGGAGTTTACGACAGTAAACATGGAGTTTATAGCCGTAAACTCCTACTCACTCTTTCCTTTTGTGTTTTGAGGTCTTAAATGGTAGAGAATAAAGTTCTATGCATTTTTCCAAGCCAAATGGGGGTGTTAGGGCATCATTTGGGCACCTTTTAGGAGTTTACGACCCATGGACCTTTCATAGGGGGGTTTATCGCCATAAACTCCCATTTCCTTGGATTTATTGAAGTTTAAAGCCTTTACTTCGATGGTGGTTGCTTCTAGACATTTTCCAAGGCCATAGGAGGTGTTTAGGGGCATTTCTAACACTTGATTTTGAGTTTACTCCCCATAAAGAGGAGTTTACGGCCCAAGCAAGTTCTTGGGAAGTAAACTCAAGTTTACTCCCCAAAATGTAAGTTCAATGTGTTCTAAGTCCGTTTCCATAAGTCATTTAGCCATATCTAAGCCTTAGGGGTAGTTTAGAGGGGTTTTAAAAACCCCATTTAATGGTGTTCACGGTACAAGAGTGTTCTTGGGTCATAAACACATAGCTTGACCCCTATTTGATGTCTTAAACACGAATTTGCATGTTGGTTAAGCTATACAACAAGTTAGGTAGATTTCTTACTCGTTTGGGGCTCGAAACGGATGTTTTTGGCTCGAAAATAAGTTGTAGAGAGAGAGAGAGAGTGGAGAGAGAGTGAAAATGTCTCAAATGGACTCCAATCACCCTTATATAGGGGTTTGCATTGTGGCTCAGTGGAAATCTACCCGATAATGCTGTTAAACGGGGCTTTTGGTCGCACCCGATTTAGTGGTTGTATTTCGACTTGGTTGAAACTAGAACTTTTCAAGGGATTAGTGAGGGTGTTCATAAATTTTTTTCAACCTTTACCAAGTCATTATAAAAGTCCCAAATCAATTAACCAATCCAAAGGTTAACGGACAGTTTAATAAAGCGAGGCTTATTAACGGAAGGAGGGGTTAAAAATGACGGAATAAATTTCGGGTTGTCACACTGTCTTCCATGTGTCAAATCTAAAGAAGTGTCTATCCGACGAGACTCTTGTGATTCCACTCGATTAAATCGAGATAAAAGAGAGTCTTAAATTTTTGGAAGAATCAGTAGAATTCATGAATAGGGAAGTCAAACGAATGAAACAAAGTCACATAGAAATATTGAAGGTACGTTGGAATGCCAAGCGGGGACCTGAGTTCACTTGGGAGCGAGAAGACCAGATGCAACAAAAGTACCCACATCTTTTCCCTAGTCCATGATGTACTCTCTACAGAATGAATTTCGGGATGAAATTCCCTCTAACGGGGGGATAATGTAACAACCTATTACATTGAGTCAATAAAAGTCAACAAAAGTCAGTAGAAGTCAAACCCTCTAAATAAAATTCGAGTTTTGTTTATTTCGTTAAGTTTGTAAGGGTTAAATATTATTTAAAAATATATAAATTATGTTTTAATTTAAGTATTTTAATGCTTGGGATAAAAACACACTCAACCGAGAACATGCGAAAGGTCCTACTTTTCAGTCCGAAAACTCGGACCGCAAACCCCACTGAGAACCCTCCATGAACGAAAACTCCCCTCAGACCAAAAACCCTCTCGATATATATGATTTCACCCAAAAACATAGGTCATTTTTAACTTTACAAACCAAAAACACACTCATTTTTCTCTCAAGTATCATCCAAGAATCTTAAAATCGTCAAGCAAAATCCTTCAAATCTTCATAATTTCACCAATAACACCAAGAACAATATTCAAATCTTTAAGCCTGACCGAAAACCACCTAGATCGAGAACTAACTCAGACCGAGCACCCTTTAAGACTGTGAACTTCGTTCTCGGTTGAGGTATTAAGACTGAAATTAAGGGATTTCGGTGAGGGATAGACCGAAAACACTTATCATCACTCCAAATAATTCACTGTAATTTTTGTAAGTATTCCTTACATAAATTAAGTGTTTTCTAACACTTTAATTTATTATTTTGCTAATTCAAATACGAACCTATGTTTAATTATTATTAGGATACCGTTATTTCCACGTACGCTAGCCCGAGGGTCGTCTCTGCAGTTTCACTATCCAAACTCGAACACACACTAGAGGTGAGTTCATACCCCTACATTTTCACAATTTTTGAATGTTTTTAGGGAGGGAGGGGGGATATAAGTTAAACACAAGGACTCTTGTGTTAATATTCAAATGATTTTCAAACCGTTACAAAACATTTGCAATTGTTTCAAACTGATTTATTGCTACTTTTTAACTATATATATATATATATATATATATATATATATATATATATATATATATATATATATATAACACTTTAATTAATTATTTCGCTAATTTAAATACGACCGTGTGTTTAATTATTATTAGGATACCGTTATTTCCACGTACGCTAGCCCGAGGGTCATCTCTGCAGTTTCGCTATCCAAAGTCGAACACACACTAGAGTTGAGTTATACCACTACATTTTCACTATTTTTCAGTGTTTTTAGGGGGGGGGGGTTTATGTTAAACACAAGGAATCTTGTGTTAATATTCAAATGATTTCTAGACCGTTACAAACCATTTGCAATTGTTTCAAATTGATTTATTGCTACTTTTTAACTATATATATATATATATATATATATATATATATATATATATATATATATATATATATATATATATATATATATATATATATATATATATATATAAAAGGTTCAACAGACTTAGAATTAGCAATCCTGTCCTAAATCATGTTCCTTGTCTGGTTGTGAGTTTGGATAGAATTACTTATTCGAATATCTTTTCACTCTTAATTATATATGTTGGGAATATATATTACTACAAAAATACATTTCATTATATTGTCAACCCTTTTGTAACATGCCGAGCAAAGGGAATTTTACACAAATATTTTATTACTACTTTATACATACTAATAAATTGCAAAGGTTTACAGTTCATTACAGAGCATACATTTAAACTATAATAGGTATAGTTTGTGAATCGCTACACTATTTTGCTAAGTTCAATAAAAGTTATAAGAACATACATTTAAACTATAATTGGTATAGTTTGAGAAATATTACACAATTTTACAAGCTCAAGAACACTATACAAAAACAAATATATAAATTATAATAGGTATAATTTATGGAACACTACTCTATTTCACTAATTCAAGGATACACTACTAAATAATTATTTAGTATAATTATTTTACACTACAAAGTACGCTACTACAAGTAATACATACAGTTTCAAGTACAAGAGAAGACTATAACATTACACGTAAACTAGTTAATATATGGTTGTGAGGCACTACTTCGTGGTACTCATCATGGTACAAGTTCAAATCCTATAAATTATAACCAGAGTCGCCTAGAGGGAGAGCATGAATTTGTGTATAGATCTATACGAGACTGATAATCCCACACCTGAGCTACTTGCAATAGCTAGGCCGGAAGGCCTGGGGTGACAAATGTCATAACATTCTGAAGCTTGAAGAACGTCATAGAGGCCACTAGGTCATATCAGCATGGTTATATGAAACTCATAATAGTATCAACTAAAACATTTATTTATGGTATTAACACTACTTCAAAGGTTTTATTTTAAATAATGAAAGTACAGTACACTATTTTACACTACAGCTAGTGGATTCCAGACACTCATACAAAAGGTTTTCATATAAACACTACTACAACACGCTACATTTCTAATGCAGGGTACATTAGTACAACATACAATTTAAAGAAACATTCATAATATAGTTTTATTTACTAATAAGACTATGATTTACTATTTTAGAGTACAGTAACAAACATACTTTTTGGTCTTATGGCCTAAGACTACATTTCATTCACTAAAGAAAATATTGGATTTTTTGGAAGAACACTATAAAATTTTAAAGGAACCAAGACAAGCTTTCCATCTCAAAAACATACTTATGAACTCACCAAATTAAATGTTGATACACTTTCAAAATCACTTGTATTCTCCGGGAATCAGTAGACAGGTACACCCACAAGTTTTTACAAGATGGAGCTTTGTAGAGTCTCGTCTTTTATACTTTTGCTATACACTTTTGATGTCATACAATCTATGTATTTAACAGATGTAAACACTATATGTCATCAGTGTAATGGTTGTGTTTGATTTGATTACTATTATGCAATTGTTGTGATACTGTACATGACATCCTCCGCCCCGAACGTTTCCACCATTCCGGTTTGGCGGTATGACAGATTCTTAGATGGACTCTTTGTGTTTACGATTTCTTTGGATTGGTCTCTGTATAATTTGGTAATGTCCTAAGAAATATGTCTTGTAGAACTTTGGAAATTTGACCAAGTGGATTTACTTTGTTCAAATTTGAGGTTTCCTGGTTCCTAAAAGAGGTTTATGTTGTAGCACCAAGTCTTTTCATAGTTTCTTCTAATTCAGTATTCGATTCTTAGAAGCTCAAGTAAATTCTATAACTATGCTTTATACGTCATTTTTCTTTTCTGGTTGATGCATAGCTTGTTCTAAAGGTTATTTTTTTTTTACAAAATCGAATACTAGTTTGTTTGTTCTTATTTTCCATATCCTTTATGTACTCATCATGATGTATCCATCCTTTCTTAGTTCTAGGTTCATATCTATCTCCTGCATATCATACATCTGTTTGCTTCATTCCTATAGTATATTGAAGACATTCTTTTTTTTAAGGTTTGTATTTCTTCATAATTGTTTATATCTTTCTTTTTCCTAAAAGAAGGATCCCTAACAGATATTTATTGGTGTGAGTATTATGCTAGCTCTTCTATTATCTTTTTTCCTTCACCTGCAATTTCTTAGATATTGGTCCCCTAATATCTATTAACTGCCTAGTTGCATTATTTAAACCATTGTAAACGTTTGTACCTCATGATGATTATTAAGGTCATGTTGAGGATATTTCTACAACATTCGTTTCTAGAGCTCCCATGCTTCATAAAATGTTTCTTCATCTCTTTGTTGAAAAATTTGTATCTCAACTCTTTTCTTAGAAATTTTTGATGGAGTAATAAATCTTGCAATGAATTTTTATTTCTAAGCCATTGTGTGACAACTTTTTTCTTGATGGCGTTGTTTTTATCAAATCTTTAGCTACTCCAATGAGTGTGATTCGAGAAACTATTAATATTACTTGATCTTTAGAAGCATTCGGTATGTTGAAATTGTTGGGTTTTAGTCATATGAACATTCCTATGTGCACATACACACCCTAATTCTTGGATCTAGGTTTCTCTAATTGAACATGCATTGAATCCAAGACTTTTGAACAATAGATCTAGGTAATAACATAAGAAAAATAGATCTAGAAGATTACCTTAAGTTGCTTGCTTGAATCTTCTTGTCCTTGGAGCTTAGAGTCACAATTGTTACTCCTCTAATCGATTACAAACACCAACTAGCAAGAGGATGATTGGAGAGAGAGAGGGGAGGGAGCCAGAAATCGGCCAGGGTTCTTCCAAAGGCAAGTGTACCGATTTCATCAACCCATTGGGTCTATTTATACTTGTAAGGCTCCTAGGGTTTCACCCTTAAACCCTAATTGGATAACTTACGCCCTAAGAAATCCAATACCCTAATGATAATCCATGGATGATTTCAAGGTCTATCCAAAGCCCTCAAAACCGTCCCCCTTTATCCTTAAGGGATTATAGCCTAAAGTACAACTATCATACACTTGACAGTTTATGCCCTTCTATTTAATTAATCTCCTTAAGTCACCAAATTAATTCCTAATTAATTTATGACTTATATTAATCAGATAACAATATTATTATTCCTTATATTATTCTCATAATATATTGATAATATTTCTTCTCTCATTATAAATCATCTTGTCAAGTTGCTATGGTGAAAGCAACCCAACAAGACCATGCACAACCGGGTCAAATACTTGCCTAATATAGTTGCAGCCTTAGACACTATTCCAACAGTCTCCCACTTGAATAAGTCTAGTAACTATATATATATATATATATATATATATATATATATATATATATATATATACAAGCATAATCCGATTAGCAATCGTAGCTCTCAAAGACGCTGTCAAACTTTGATCTAATCAATCTTGTCCTTTAGATAAGGGATCGTACAGTCCTCTGTTTAGATATCATGCAGACATTCATCTGGAACCAATTGTGTAGCATTTGGTTTCTTGATCTCAGATTTATTCGACATAGAACTTAATCGAACACATCAATTTTGTTCTGACCGGCCCGACACATAAGTCAAATCAAATCATCGAGCAGCCGAGATATCGCTTTTACCCTCTTAGGATAAAAGTAACAGATGAACTTCGACTTATATGCATTTACTTATTCATTAATCAACTATACACAACAATGTGTTTTATAACATCAAGTTACTGATGCGGTTTCGCATTATCAATGAACAACCAATTAACAAATAACAAATCATATATCTAGGTTTTAAGACCATATGATATTATCGTCTTGCGATCACCCTTTTCATCACATTCCATAAGGTGATTCCAGCAAGCACGGGTATGTTCCAATGCTCAAAACTAGTTCATAAGCACTCATGAACGTTGCAGCAAACTTTTGCTATGTCTAATTGTTGGATTAGTGTCTAAGTCCATAACTATTTTGGTATGTACGTGACCCGATGGTGCATGGTCCTTTTGGGTTGCCTTCACCAAAGCAACTTGATAGGATGAATTATGGAGAGAAAGGATTAAATATGATTTATTAATATATTATGAGAATAATATATTAAAGGAGAAATCATATTGTTTAATTAATATTAGTCAATAATTAATTAGTAATTAGTTTTGTGACTAAAAGAGATTAATTAAACTTAAGGGACTGGAATTGTAATTATAAGATAATTATAATTTGGGCCATGGATTGCCTTATATGATAAGGTGGATGAATTCTATGGGGAAGCCCATATGAAATCGTCCAAGGCCTTGAGGAAAGGGCTCCATGGGTTGCTTAGGGCTTAAGCATCCAATTTAGGGTTTTCTTGTTAGATAACCCTAATAGCCCAACTATATAAAGACCCCTTAAGGCTAAAAAACGTGGCTAATGATCTTTCTAGGGTTTCACACGTTTTTGGGAAGCCTCCAACCCCTCTCCTCTTCATCCTCTTGCTTATGGTGTTTGTGAATCATTAGAGGAGTGACAATTGTGACTCTAAGCTTTCTAAAGTCAATACAAGGAGATTTGTGATTTTTATTGCTACATAACAATCAAGGTAACATTATAAACTCATTCTTATGTTAATATGATTACTTGTATGCTAGAATTAGGGTTTGTAGTCTTGGATAACTTGCATGTACAATAGAGAAACCTAGATCCAAGCTTTAGGGTTTATATGAGCACATAGGATGTCTTATGACCAAAACCCATCAGTGGTATCAGAGCCTTGATTGGTTTCTATTGTATTGATGCATATTTGATCGAAATAAGCACTGAAAATCGATTTTTTGAGCTTCTGAGTGTTTGACTCGCCGAGTCACTTGGTGAACTCGCTGAGTCAGCTGTACTCGACGAGTCCAGGTCCAGACTCGACGAGTCAAAGGGTCTGACAGCTCAGATTCACGATTTTCTTCCTGTTTTGGCTTTGGATAATTACCATAAACATGTTTTTGTGATAAAATCCGAATTTTTTCAATATTAGGTGATTATCCTTACCTAAATAGAAGATAATTGTTAAAATTTAGATAATCACTTGTTTTATCAGATAAAGGTTGATTATTTGTAATTTAGATTTGAATTATTTTGTGAAAAAGTTTGAATTTTTCCCCTTTAGGTTTTATAGTTTAAATTTGAACCCAAAAGTTTTGTTGTTTTGAAATTTAAATAGTTAAAACCCTAATGTTTTGAAAAAGGTTTCAAAACTTGCCCTCAAGTTTTGGAATTTAAATTTTGATTAAAAAGTTTAATTTTGATGTATATTTAAATTCTAACCCTAATGTTTTGAAATGTTTCAAAACTTTCCCTCAAGTTTTGGAATTTAAAAGTTGATTAAGAGTTTAATTAGGAATGTTAAATTCTAAAACCCTAGTAATGTTTTGAAAAGTTCAATTTACACCCGTATGGTTTTATTAATTAATTAAGGTGTATAATTAAAGGAGGTCTAATAAATCCATAAAAGTTTAAGTTTACAATTTAATTGAATTAAAAGTATAATTGTTAAATTTGACCACCTAGTATTTTAAAATGTATAAAATACACCCTATACTGTATATAACATTAAAAGTCTAACATTATATATATGTATGAGTAAAAGTCAGTCTTACCGTTAGTAGGCCTCATTCACGAAGCTGGTCTATAAAGGGTGTTTAAGGAAATTGCCTATAAAATGGCGATTGAATGGGTATTCACTCTTACCCACCGCACTTTTGACTAGTGGAGGGTTGTTAGCCGAACGGGTAGGATAGGACGAAACCTTCCATTATAAGTATAATGAAATACAAAAGTAACTAAATGTTTTTACAAATTCCCAATCTTAGTTACTTAGGCAAAAGTGAATTGATGCAATTCCATGAAATTACACTTTGTGCCCTTGCGAAGACGTTGGTGGAGCGTGTGTGGTTTACCGGCACACTAAATGGTTCTAAGCAAAGGTAGCAAAGGGTGACTCAATGTTTGTCATAGTTCGGTGGAGCGTGTGTGGTTTACCGTCACATCGAATAGGTGATTATAACATGTGAGGGCACCATGTAACTTTGCATGGTTATTCACACCCGCTTTGTGATCCTCGGCATCCCAGTCACAAACAAGAGGGGCATATCGAGATTTAAACTTGCCATTGAAATGTTCAATAAGTCTCAAAGGATCTAGGAGTTTTCATAGATTTAAAACTTAAATTTCTTTTTCGTTTTTCATGGTGGAAATTAGTGAATCGTCATTCACTTACCTTCAAATATTCTGCAACTAGATTACGACATCCCTTTTCTAGGTTGTAGCGTATTGTGTTGGGTCCTAGCCTTGGTATCTCATTTGGGTGATTTACTAAGGACTCAATCGATCAACTAACTTGAATTTGTTTTCTCCCGTTTTGTAGATGTCAAACTTCGACAACTATGGTCTTCCCGAATCCCGTGGAACAAGCATTCCACATGAAGATGATATTCCACGATTCGATCGAGGAACAAGAAATCATGTTTCACTTCCTCCTCCTCATCCAATTATTCTCCCTAACCCACAAGATTGTAAAATCGAAAGGTTCAATATCACTCAATCCCTTTTGGCAAGTAAACATAAAGAAGGAAAGTCGGTGTGTGCACACGTCTTAGGGATGAAGTCACACATTGATAGGTTAAGAATGATGGGATCCGTTGTCGGTGAAGAGATGGCTGTTGATTGGGTTCTTCAGTCACTTCCTAACTCGTATAGTGAGTTCGTAAGAGAGTACTATATGATGAACCACGACCTGACCCTTATTGATCTCACCTATATGCTTATTGCTGCTGAATCAGCAATGGTTTGGCGCAATAGAAAAGCAAAGTTGATTGGCGAATCTGCCTTCAAGACCTCTATGGATATAGACAATGGCAATGAAAGACATGCAATGATTGAAAAGTTTGATCATAAGAGAAAGGCGATGTCTGAAGTAGTTCCATGTGTTGGTCCAAAAGAGTCAATTTGCTTTTATTGCCAAGAGAAGGGGCATTGGAGATGAAGTTGTCCTATTTACCAAAGAGATCTAAGAGATGGGAGAGTCAAAAGTATGACTACGCTTCAGGTAAAATCCACTATTTAACTCCGCTAAGTTCCTATTCATTAATTCTTAATACATGATGTGATAAGATTGCATTTGAATGTTTTGCAGGATCGGTGAAAAGAAAGGGTGCTTGATAAAAGAGCAAGATGAATCTAATCACGAGAGATGGATCTCGATCGCATGGACTTGGAGATTGGATTTTTAGCTTAGATAGTTATGATAGAAATTTTCATTTTACATAGTTTTCAATAGATTTTGCATTGTAAGGACAAATGTTTTTCCGCTGCTTTTATAAATAAAATAAATTTTGTCTTATTTATTTATTTGTTTACTTCCTTGCAATGAAATCGTTATGAAAATTGATGTTTGCATGTTTCTACAACGAATGGATATGATTCTTAGTTATGTTATTTATGGAAATGTCGAGAAATTACCAAATAGGGAGAGTTTCTCATCGCCCAAAGTTTCAATTAGACTGAAATTTGGAATCATGCAACTTGGTTGCATGATGAATGAGAAATTTCATATTTGGAAATTAGACTAATTCGTTGACAAAGTGTCAAGTGAAGGACTAGAAGATCGAGCACACAAAGTTGTTTGTTGATCAAGTTCACCATAAGAGTAACAAATATATTCGTCATGATTTACTAAAGGCTTAGTAAATATGATTACACTTACAAGACTAAGTGTAATTCTGAATTGATTAAGGGATTTAGATCAATAGTAGAACGAATAAGAAGAATCAAGTAGGCAGAAAGATAAAAGTTTCTCCATTCTAAGAAGAAGGGAGAGTAGCTTTTATGCTTTATAATGGGTCTTAATGATTAGGACCCATATCTCAATTGATCCTCTAAGTGAGTCTTAGTACAATTGTATGTTTAAGAAGAGGAATCAAGGATTGAAGAAATGGTTAAATCAAGAAGTCTATCATACTTTGTTCCAATAACAAGTCTTAAAGTTAAGATTGTGACAATGAGTGAAATGTATAAAAGGTTTATAACATTCATCAAATGTGGAAAGTTGTGATGTCTTGAATAAGACAAAGACCGACTAGGACCAATTTATGAAGTGTTTTGATAAAAACTACACTAACTCTTGAATATTTGTTTGTCAAGAAATGGTTATTGACAAAAGAATCTTATATGTCAAGGTGTCAGTGGGAGGCTTAATGGTCTTGAAAGGTTTCAAGAACAAGTCAAATAAACCTTATTGATCATCACTAGCACACGAGTTGAGGTTTACAACCTATCGTGTTGACATTATTTTATTTATGTGCTGTTTCCAATTGAGATAATTATGCATGTGAGTTCTATGAGTTCTCATTTTGAACACATAAAAGGCAAGGCACCTTGATCAATGAAAGGTACATTGATAGGAAAAAGGTGAGATGCTTAACTACTTGGAAGACGTGGTGGGCAGCTGTGCTACCATAAGGCAAGAAATCAAGATTAAGAAAGTCCGGTCCATATGAGTTTGAATTTGTCGTAAACTTTGGTTTTAACAAATTCACATGGATAGAAACACATACACCGTTTAAATCTAAGTGTCATAAGATTTACTTCTTCATGAAGATGATTGTGAGGAAATGCTTTCACTAAGAAAGATTTTAAGAAGATAGTGATTGTAAAGTTGCATTCTCGAATTCAATTATGGTTACGGTATCCCTTTCCATGATTTGAATTGTGAGGTTTGGCAATTAGTCTTAATAGTTTAGACACACATATGAACTATCTAAAGCAAAGGTGTATAAGCTTAAGAGGCCTTGATAAAAGATTATCAAAGCATTAAGTATTAGAAACATGGACTTAAGAAATTCAAAAGGTATTGTTTTCTGAAAGTTAAGATGTTTGTGAATACATGTCGAAGCTAGTGGGAGCATAAGTGTTATGTTTTATAATAATCATCATGATAGTGGGAGCATAAAAGTTATGATTGTATGATTATTATGGAAAGTATTGCAAGTTGGCAATATTAATTATAGAAAAACAAGAGTTATACCTTGCAAAGTCGTAAGGGTTGTAAAGTTGTTTTGCTATAATTAAGGGAGAGAATATTATGCTTCATTTCAAATCTAAAGGCTTAGGTTGAGAAATGTTAATAAATTTAGTCAAAGGTACATAGTGTGTTCTTAAAATTTCGATTATGATTACGGAATTCCTTTTCACAATTCGAATTTTGAGAACATAGCAAATAAAACATTGTGCATTGGGTCCCATACGCTTCAGGTATACGATCGATTGCAAATGCTTTAATGTTTGACCATTCTAAAATTTTCCAAATGTCTAGCGCATTTAGAGGGAAAAGGGACTAGAATTGGTTTTGACCAGAATAATTAAACAACTATCAAAGGACAATCCAAAGTTCGACGAGGATTGGTTGCTTGTGAGTAGTTGGAAGCATGGTATTGAATGGACCATATTGACATTATTATGAATAGATAAGATTCTATTAAGAATGAGTTTTCATATGAAAAATATGGAAGCGTGTCCATATTAGGAATTGAATATTGAAAATCTATGACTAGATTAGAAACTTTTATGCAAAAGGATGTTCAAAGGAATGTACTTTGAGTGAGAGACATCATATCTAAGGAATTGTCTTGTAACAATCTCCATTAGAGGACTTTGTAATATCATTGGCAATAGTCTTTGTGACTTTGGTGCAGTGACATTACGAAAGAATCATTGCATAAAATGTTAGAATCTAGCATATTCTATAAGTGGCAAGAATTTGATATTCTTAAACTTATGAAAAACGGAATTGGAGTTGTGAAATGAGAATGATTGGAAATGTGTCCAATGTGATCTATTTCACAAAGTAAGAACCATAGGTAAACATTGTGTGCATGCTAGGAGCATGGGACACGTGTAATAATTCAAGTAAGAAGTTGATTACCCGAAACGAAAAATAATGAGTAATCGATATGGTGATAAATAAAAGGTGTTTTATTTATGCTCAAAGGGTTGAGGCCACATGGGATTAGTATTATTCTTGTGTTTCACTTTGCATGTTTTGACTTCCAGAATAATTGAGTTTATTAAGAATAATCGAATTATTCAAACGGGCCACAGTCGTTCATATTTTGGAAGTAGATATGAATGAAGACTGTCATGAATTGGTGTGTGGATTGTCTAAAAGAGTATTAGAAATAAGCAAATATTTATTCCAACGTTCATGAGTGCTTATGAATATGAATTTGAGCGTTGGATTAAACCCACGCTCACTTGGATCACTCCATGAATTGTATCACGAGTGATTGGTGAGACGATAACATCTTATATTCTTGAAACCGAGATGTGTGAGTTGTATCTTGCTAATCGGATGCACATTGATAATATGTGAACGCACTAGTAACTTGGTGTTATAAAACATATTGTTGTGTGTGATTTGGTTGGTGAGTGCAAGCAAGCATTGTATCAAAGTTTATCCGTTCCTTTTATCCAAAGTAGGATAAAAGCGATATCTTTGGGTCCCTCGATGGTTTAGTGATGACAAACATAAATGCTCGGCCGGGCTAGGGCTAATTTGATTTGTTCAATTAGTCAGTCATCATAAATCGGAGATCGAGAAATAGTACAAAGAGAATGATTAGAAATCATGTCTTACAATATCTAGAATGGAGGAATATATGATCCCTTATCTTAAGGACACGCGTATCTGATAGGATCAGAGTTAACAGCGGCTTTGGAAAGCTACGATTGCAGACCAGGATCTGAAGTCATACGCATAATAGTTATTAGACTTATCCAAGTGGGAGACTGTTGGATTAGTATCTAAGTCCATAACTATTTTGCTATGTACTTGACCCGATAGTGCATGGTCCTTTTGGGTTGCCTTCACCAAAGCAACTTGATAGGATGAATTATGGAGAGAAAGGATTAAATATGATTTATTAATATATTATGAGAATAATATATTAAAGGAGAAATCATATTGTTTAATTAATATTAGTCAATAATTAATTAGTAATTAGTTTTGTGACTAAAAGAGATTAATTAAACTTAAGGGACTGGAATTGTAATTATAAGATAATTATAATTTGGGCCATGGATTGCCTTATATGATAAGGTGGACGAATTCTATGGGGAAGCCCATATGAAATCGTCCAAGGCCTTGAGGAAAGGGCTCCATGGGTTGCTTAGGGATTAAGCATCCAATTTAGGGTTTCCTTGTTAGATAACCCTAATAGCCCAGCTATATAAAGACCCCTTAAGGCTCAAAAACGTGGCTAATGATATTTCTAGGGTTTCACACGTTTTGGGCAGCCTCCAACCTCTCTCCTCTTCATCCTCTTGCTTATGGTGTTTGTGAACCATTAGAGGAGTGACAGTTGTGACTCTAAGCTTTCTAAAGTCAATACAAGGAGATTTGTGATTTTTATTGCTACATAACAATCAAGGTAACATTATAAACTCATTCTTATGTTAATATGATTACTTGTATGTTAGAATTAGGGTTTGTAGTCTTGGATAACTTGCATGTACAATAGTGAAACCTAGATCCAAGCTTTAGGGTTTATATGAGCACATAGGATGTCTTATGACCAAAACCCATCACTAATACCATTTAGACAATATGCACACCAATTCATGACAATCTTCATTCATACCTACTTGCAACATATGAACGATCGTGGACAATTTGAATAATTCGATTATTCTTAATAAACTTAATTATTCTGGAAGTCAAAACATGCAAAGTGAAACAATAGTTAAACAATTACCATAAGAACGTAACATTACTCATAAATAATACTCTTTTATTTAATCATCAAATGTTAATTACATTTATCTATTATATGTTTCTAATACTATCTAATCTATACTAATATCATCCTTTAGCCCAATACTCCTAGCATGCTGCAAGTGCTTAACCCTGCTTAGTCCCTTCGTAAGCGGATCTGCTGGGTTATCTTCTGATGATATCCTCTTCACCACGAGTTGTCCTTCTTCTACACGATGTCTTATAAAGTGATATTTTCTATCGATACGTCGAGATCTACCATGATCCCTCGGTTCCTTGGTCAAGGTAACTGCTCCTTCATTATCATAGAAAATCTCCATGGGCTCCTTTATGGTAGGTACAACTCCAAGATCACCGATGAAGTTCTTCAACCATATTGCCTCCTTTGACGCTTCGCTCGCTGCAATGTACTCTGATTCGCACATTGAATCAGCTACGGTTTCCTTCTTGGAACTTTTCCAAGTTACTGCTTGTCGATTAAGAGTAAAGACACAACCTGATTGCGAACGGTAGTTGTCCCTATTGGTCTGAAAGCTGGCGTCACTATACCCTCGCACCTTCAAGTCATCACTCCCTCCGAGGACTAAAAACCATTCTTTGGTCCTCCAAAGGTACTTAAGGATATTCTTGACCACAATCCAATGGGTTCTGCCAGGGTTCCCTTGATATCTACTAACCATGCTCAAAGCAAAGGCTACATCAGGGCGAGTACAAGTCATAGCATACATGATTGAGCCAACTGCGGAAGCGTATGGTACTCGGCTCATTTCTGCTATTTCGGCTTCGGTACTCGGACTTTGAGTCTTACTCAACTTGGCATTATTTTGTATCGGTAATTCTCCCTTCTTCGAGTTGTCCATACTAAAACGTTTTAGTAATTTATCTAAGTAAGTGTTCTGACTAAGTCCTATTAGTCTCTTACCTCGTTCTCTCACTATCCTTATTCCCAGAATATAGGAAGCCTCTCCGAGGTCCTTCATAGCGAAGCAATTCCCGAGCCAGGACTTAACCTCCTGCAGAGTCGGGACGTCATTTCCTATGAGCAGTATGTCATCGACATACAGAACGAGGAAGCTTACTATACTCCCACTAGCTCTAACATATATACATGATTCGTCTTCACTTCGTACAAATCCAAACTCTTTGACTTTCTCATCGAAGCAAAGATTCCATCTGCGAGACGCTTTCTTAAGTCCATAAATGGACTTCTCAAGCTTACACACTCTATTTGGATGCTTCGGATCAACAAAACCCTCTGGCTGAGCCATGTAAACATCCTCAGCTAACTTCCCATTAAGGAAAGCGGTTTTGACATCCATTTGCCAAATCTCATAATCATGAAATGCGGTAATCGCTAGCATCACTTTAATAGATTTTATCTTCGCAACTGATGAGAAGGTCTCATCATAGTCAACTCCGGGAGTTTGAGTAAAGCCCTTCGCAACCAATCACACCTTATGTGACAACCCGATATTTCAACTACATGTAAACGACCTAAAAAGTTAAATATTGTAACCACGTTAGTTGTAATAAAATTAACTTCGAAAATAAAATATCCAAAAATCACTAATTAAATTACCTATTATGTTAGATGTCATTAAACCGTGATCGTACGTAAAAAGAACGCCCAAATCCGACTTTGTATAAGAAAGTTAGGAATTTTTCAAGTTCGGCTTAACGGCAGAAGGCTGAAAACTCGAATCAGAGATCGACCGACTTTTGACCGGAATGACTTAAACGAGAATCGAAGGTCTCAACAATGGTATTTCAACGGTAAAAAGTCGGGCAAAAACCGACGTCAGATAAAGAAGTTATGAATTTCTAAAGAAATTTTCTTACCGCGACCTTTTAAAAATAAATAATAAAAATAATTTCGGAATTTGCCAACGGGATCTAAACGAAAGTTGTAGAGTATGGTCTCACCTTCGTGTTGATATAAAGAACGTCGAAAACGGAGTTCGTATGAAGAAGATATAAAATTTTGAAGTTTGCTAAATAATTAATATATAAATTTAATTCAAAAATTGGTATTATCCGAAGGGTGAGTCACCGGGTCCATCCGAGTTACGCGCCGCGTACAGGCGTATGACCCGCGTACTCAAGGCCTAGGCTTCGATTCGTCCACGTCACCCCTATACGAGACTACCCCGTCCCATCCCATCCGAAGCCGAGTCAGTCGAGGACTCGGTCACACATGGCGCACGAGTACGCCCCGCGTACCGAGGCCTCTCAGCCCCTATAAAAGGGTTGCGAAGGTTCCGGGGAAACTTGCTCATTTTCTCTCGTTTTTCTTGCGTTTTGCCTCGTTTTCCGTACAATAATTATCCCGAAGCGCCGGTTCCCATACTCAAGCCCCGTAGGAAGTTTCATGCTCCCGAGATTCCCGAGAATCCCGAGAGAATCCGCTTTTTCAAGCCAAAGTTCTGCTCGGTTTCCGACACACCTTCTTCAATCTATCATGTGAGTTCATACCCCTATAATTCACACTTTTAAATGTTTTATGAGTACTTTTACATGCTTTTAAGGGGGGGGGGGGGAATACAAGTAAAACACTCGATTATTATCGTGTGTTATATAAACTTTCACTATACGCGTTTTATCAAAGGAATCATATGTGATTTAAAACTATTATAGAGAAACTTTCATATGCAAATTATACCATGAGAACATTTTATCTTTTGAAATGAGAAACGATTTATGTATTTATATAAATCAGATACCTTGCTTATACTACATTTCTGTGTGTCGGTTTGGCACTCCAAAAACTACACCTTTCATAACAAAAGAACATTTTTAGTAAGGGTTTATTATACAAACGAAACACACTTTTAGGAAACCATAATAGGTATAGTTTTACGAGAATACTAAAACTTTTACATATCTGGAAATACTATTTCAAGGAGCTACTTTCATATACAATAACGAACGAACGTTTTCACAGGTAAATCTGTTTTATACTAAGTTTTGTGAGACATTAACTTCACGTACGTTCGAGTACACATTTCAAGTCCTGTATTATATACTAGAATCCCTTGGAGGGGGAGCATGGTGTTTGTGTATAGATCTATACGGGCATGACAACCCGCGCCCTGACTGTTAGCTACAGTCCACCATTTGGGGTGACAAACGTCAGAACATTCCAACGCCTGAAGAACGTTGTGTATAGGCATTTCTAGTCAATATGCGGTTATAAAACTCACATAGAGTATTAAAAACCCAATGATTTACGGGGTTTTTCAGAAGTATTGAAAATTTTATACGTACATACTTTTACTAGAAACAAACATTGGTCTTGAAAGAAGGCTACATTTATACTAGTAGAAAATATAGGATTTTCTAGGAACAAACAAACAAGAACAAAAACATTTCATTTTATACAAACATTGTCATTGAATACTTATGAAACTCACCAGCTTAAATGCTGATCTACTCTTTCAAAACTACTTGTATGTCCCAGGGATTCAGTAATTACAGGTAACAAACAGGTTTTGGAGAAGGGACGCTGCAGCGCCAGTTTAATTTCATATTTTGACATCATATTGTAATTGGTTTTGAACATGTACTCTTTTAAACAATGTAAACTTTCAATTATATATATGATGGTTGTATTGCTTTCTTTACTATGTATTCGTTTGTTACGTTACCACATGAAGTCATCGGCCCCGAACGTTTCCGCCGTTCCGGTTTGGGGTGTGACAGATTGGTATCAGAGCAATGTTTATAGTGAACTAAGTATATCGAACCTCATAAGATATACAAACTATAAATGCTTAGGGACTCAAAGTCTCTGACAAATGTTTTCGTACCTAAAATCCTTATTTCATATAAATAGATTATTTTAGGTTATGAAAATCCAAAATAAATGCATACAACGACATATTTTCATGATGAGAACTATACGAAAGTAGTAAGAGAAGTTGGACACTACGATTAGTTCTCGAGATATGTAATCAAATTTGGGACGAATATAGCATGATCAACTATGTTTATCCGAAATTAGACTAACGTATATCGAGGAATGATCGTAGTGAGCAACAAGTCAAAACTTAACAAAATAGACACTAGTATCTAACGTACAATTTAAATACTATAGGAGTATTTGGTGCATACAATATATTAATTAGTATTACATGTCTCAAGTTTTATTCGGATCTTATAACCCTATTCTCGTATAGTCAAATGGCTGGATTTCACCCACACGGGGACCCCTACTACCTAAACCAAGGCAACGGAGGATGGATAGAGGAGGATCCGGAAGAGGATGAAGAACCTATCGAGTTGGATGGAGGAGACGACTCCGGTACAGACTCGGAACCAGAGATAATCAACCCTCCAGCCATTAGGAGGAACTTCCAAGGACCGAATCCTGTTTGGGGAAGTCACCTCGTCCACTGGAGCCAACAACAAGGGATACGCTCTCCCTACGGTATGTGTCGAGACTTCTACGACATCAGGGACGGAGGTTCAGCCGAACGAGCACTTCCGGCGATGGTAGGTAAACTGGCCAACCAGTCCTACCAATCAGGGGTTCAAGCAAACCAAATCCGAGAAGTCAACATGGAAGTACAAGTCCACACGCCCGATATCCGCCGTCTGGATATGTTGCAGAATGACATCCACATCCGCGCCGAAGCATTCCAAGCACAAACGAATGCAGCCCTCGCAGAGTTGAGGGAACAACAAGCCGCCTTCGATAGGCGTCTTATGGAGTCGAAGCAATCAGATGCGGAGTCGAGCTCCAAGCGCAACACACGTCCAAAGTAGTACTTGCGAAAACCTCAAATTTTGTTATAAGATAGGACTTCGGCTAAAAGTTTTTTACTTCCTTTAAATTCTTGTAATCGGAGACCCTTTTAAGGGTCAAATTTTCGTGATCGTTGTATCATCTATCATATTAATATAATTCACATGCTATTACTACTACATTAAGTATCGCGTTCAATCTCTAAAATATTATGGAAAAACCATACGCTTGTTCATATATTCGGATTTACGAATAACCTTCTCTCTTCTATCTGTGAGACTCATACTATCATCTGTTGTTGAACTATAGCAATTTAGTTCATAAGACACATTCATTATTCATTTATTCTTATCCATATCATCATCTTTTAAACGTATAGTTAAAGATGCCGCCACGCAGTAATCCCAGGCGTAACCCTAACAACGAAACACCGACACCACCACCTCCACCTCCTCCATTTGATGTTGTCATGTTCCAGGAAGCAGTCACTACAGCTGTGGCAGCTGCCATGTCACAGATCAATACCCCTGTTACTACCGGTTCAGAAATTGGCATACATCCCTCCAACCATGGCGATAGTCATGGGCAACCCCGGGAGTGCACCTATAAAGACTTTACGAATGCTAAGCCCCGGATGTTTAATAGAACGGGTGGTGTGATGGTTTTAAGGCAGTGGATTGAAAGAACGAAATCAGTATTTGAAATCTGCTCCTGCCCCGAGCACAGCAAAGTCAAGTTTGCAACTTACACATTTACTGATAGGGCTTTAACTTGGTGGAATGGCCACGTTAAGGTACTTACCCTGATAGTGGCAAACTCGATAAGTTGGGAGAGCTTGAAGATCATGTTGATGAGAGAGTACTGTCCACAAGGAAAGATTCAAAAACTCGAGCACGAACTCTGGACTCTGGGAATGAGTGGTACCGACATAGCAACTTATACCAACAGATTCTGCGAGCTGGCAATCCTTTGCCCAGATATGATTGCTCCCGAGAGCAAGAAAATAGAGCGATACATTTGGGGACTGTCGCCCCAAATTCAGTCAAGCGTGTTAGCTTCAAAACCTGACACTTTTGAAAGTGCCAAGGAGCTGGCATAATCGCTTATTGATCACGGAAATCATCAAAACTCAACAACGTCTGCACCAGAACCACACAAGGGAAACAACAATAACAACAACAACAAGAAGAGAGGGTGGAATAAAGGGAAGGGTGGGTCTTCCCAAGAATCCTCGAAGAAACAACAACTGGTTGCCGTAAATGCTGCGACGGTACCTACTACCGTTCCTACAAATCTCTACCCAACAAAGCCTTATGTTGGCAACCTCCTAAAGTGCACCAAGTGCAATTACCACCACCACGGACCGTGTCGGGAAATGCAGTGCTCCAACTGCAACAGAAATGGGCACACTATTCGTTTCTGCAAGGCCCCCGCAAAACCTATCACTCAAGTTCCCGGTGCTGGTGTAGGCCAAGCATGCTACGATTGTGGCGAGGTGAGCCACTACAAAATAAACTGCACAAAGGCAGCAAATACCGGTGGAGTGGGACGAGTATTAGCTATTGGTCACGAGGAAGCTGTAGCTGATCCTACAGTAGTTGCTGGTACGTTTCTTCTCGATAATTCATATGCATGCATCCTATTCGATAGCAGAGCAGAGAGAAGC
This sequence comes from Lactuca saligna, assembly GCF_052625555.1. NCBI lineage: Eukaryota > Viridiplantae > Streptophyta > Magnoliopsida > Asterales > Asteraceae > Lactuca > Lactuca saligna. Next base: position 169,069,672 of record NC_136424.1, read on the forward strand.
TTTGTGAGCCAAAACTTTATTCACTTACTTAAACGTAAACCTAGCACGTTAGAAGAATCATTCACTATAGAAATGGCAAATGGGAAAACGGAAAACACTAATTGCATATACATTGGTTGTACATTAACTTTAGACGATCACTCTTTCCCAATCAACCTTATGCTAGTCCAAATAAAAAGTTTCGACGTTATAGTTGGTATGGATTGGTTAAGTCCTCTTCGCGCCGACATCATGTGCTTTAAAAAAGTCGTTCGTCTAAATCTCCCTAACCATGAAACATTAGTGATCTACGACGACAAATCAAGTACAAACCTTCGCATAATTTCGTGCATCCAAGCTCGAAAGTGTTTGCGGAAGGATTATCAGGCATTTATTGCACACATCATCGATACGAGTCGGGAAGTAAAGGATATAAACAGCATCCCAGAGGTACGGGATTTCCCCGATATCTTCCCAGAAGAACTACCGGGATTACCACCACAACGCCAAGTCGAGTTCAGAATCGACTTAATTGCAGGGGCTACCCCTGTAGCAAAATTGCCTTATCGTCTGGCACCAGCAGAGATGCAAGAACTTTCCAGTCATCTTAACGAACTTCACCAAAAAGGATTCAGTAGACCAAGTTTCCCACCTTGGGGAGCACCGGTCTTGTTCGTAAAGAAGAAAGACGGATCGTTCCGGATGTGCATCGACTACCGAGAGCTGAACAAACTCACTGTCAAGAATCGTTACCCTCTACCCCGCATTGACGACCTATTTGATCAACTTCAAGGAGCGAGCTACTTCTCGAAGATAGATCTACGATCCGGATATCACCAATTACGAGTGCTAGTGGAAGACGTTCCCAAGACAGCCTTCTGAACCCGTTATGGACACTACGAATTTGTAGTGATGCCGTTCGGATTAACCAACGCACCAGCAATATTCATGGACCTAATGAATAGAGTGTGCCGTCCTTACTTGGATCAATTCATCATCGTATTCATCGATGATATACTTATCTACTCCCGAAGTAAGGAAGAACATAGTCAACACCTACAGAGGGTCTTAGAAACACTACGATCAGAGAAACTCTATGCGAAGTTCTCTAAATGTGAATTTTGGATTCGAAGAGTCGAATTTTTGGGCCACATTGTTAGCGAAAAAGGGATACACGTGGACCCCTCCAAAATTAAGGCCATTAAAAACTGGTCGGCACCAAAGACACCTACAGAGATTCGTCAATTTCTAGGCCTAGCTGGCTACTATCGCAGATTCATAAAGAACTTCTCTAGCATCGCGAAACCTCTTACTACATTAACCCAGAAAGGCGTGGTCTTTGACTGGGAAGCAAAACAAGAGAAGGCATTCAAAACTCTGAAACAAGCCTTATGCACCGCACCAATACTATCCCTTCCCGAAGGGATAGAAGGTTTTGTAGTGTATTGCGATGCATCGAATCAAGGGCTTGGTTGTGTTCTTATGCAACGAGGGAAGGTTATTGCTTATGCCTCTCGTCAGCTTAAGACACACGAAGTAAACTATACGACACACGATCTCGAGTTAGGAGCAGTGGTATTTGCTTTAAAGATCTGGAGACACTACCTGTACGGAACAAAGAGTACTATTTACACCGACCACAAGAGCCTTCAACACATTTTCGATCAGAAGGAGCTGAACATGCGACAACGACGATGGGTCGAGTTACTCAATGATTACGAATGCGAGATTCGTTATCATCCTGGCAAGGCCAATGTAGTAGCTGACGCCCTCAGTAAAAAAGAATACATTGGTCGGAGAGTGAAATCTATGAATATGACCATCCATTCCCACTTATCCACACAAATTAAAGACGCTCAAATGGAAGCTTTACAACCCGAGCATGTGACGGTTGAATCCATGAGAGGAATGGAAAAGAATATAGAAATCAAGGGTGGCGGAGCCTATTATCTCATGGACCGTATCTGGACACCAAGACAGGGTGGTTTCAGGGATGTGGTCATGATTGAAGCACACAACACGAGGTATTCCGTTCACCCAGGTTCAGATAAAATATATTTGGATCTGAAGAAACTGTATTAGTGGCTTAACATGAAAGCAGAGATTGCTACCTTTGTAAGTAAATGTCTTACTTGCACTAAGGTTAAGGTCGAGAACCAGAAACCTTCAGGATTACTACAACAACCAGAGATACCGGAATGGAAATGGGAACGGATCACTATGGATTTCATAACCAAGTTGCCCAAGACAACGGGTGGACTTGATACCATATGGGTCATCGTCGACAGATTAACCAAATCCGCGCATTTTCTACCAATCAAGGAGACTGACAAGATGTAAAGGCTTACAATAACTTACATAAGGGAAATAGTACGATTGCATGGGGTTCCGATGTCCATTATCTCCGATAGAGATAGTAGATTTACATCAAGGTTCTGGCAGTCACTACAAAGTTCCCTAGGGACTAGATTAGACATGAGTACAACCTACCATCCACAAACAGACGGGCAAAGTGAGAGAACGATACAAACTTTGGAAGATATGCTGATATCCTGTGTGATTGACTTTGGAAAGGCATGGGATATCCATTTACCTCTTGTCGAATTCTCATACAACAATAGTTATCATACGAGCATAAAGGCTGCTCCATTTGAAGCCCTCTATGGCCGCAAGTTCAAATCCCCTCTGTGTTGGACCGAAGTTGGCGACACACAACTAGCTAAAGGACGAGATACTGAAAACACTCTCACCGGTCCGGAAATCATACGAGAAACGACAGAGAAGATCGTTCAGATTCGTGAACGGTTGAGAGCATCTAGAGATCGTCAGAAAAGCTACGCTGACCAACGGAGAAAACCTTTGGAATTCCAAGTAGGAGACCGTGTTCTATTGAAAGTCTCGCCATGGAAAGGCTTAATACGCTTTGGAAAGCGCAGAAAGCTAAATCCAAGGTACATAGGGCCTTTCGAGATTCTCGCTAGAATTGGCCCTGTAGCTTACAAATTTAATCTACCACGTGAACTTAGTAACATACACCCAACCTTCCACGTATCAAATTTGAAAAAGTATCTGTCTGATGAGACTCTTGTTATCCCACTCGACGAGATCGAGATCAACGAGAGCCTCAACTTCATGGAAGAACCGGTAGAAGTCATGGACCGAGAGGTCAAACAAACGAAACAAAGTCGCATACCCATCGTGAAAGTCCGTTGGAACACCAAGCGAGGACCTGAATTCACATGGGAACGCGAAGATCAGATGAAACAAAAGTATCCACATCTTTTTCTCTAATTCACTTGTATCTTTCTTACTTTAAATTTCGGGATGAAATTCCCTCTAACGGGGGGATGATGTGACAACCCGATATTTCAACTACATGTAAACGACCCAAAAAGTCAAGTATTGTAACCACGTTAGTTATAATAAAATTAACTTTGAAAATAAAATATCCAAAAATCATTAATTAAATTACCTATTATGTTAGATGTCATTAAACCGTGATCGTACGTAAAAAGAACGCCCAAATCCGACTTCGTATAAGAAAGTTAGAAAATTTTCAAGTTTGACTTAACGGCAGATGGCTAAAAAATTGAATCAGAGATCGAGCGACTTTTGACCGGAATGACCTAAACGAGAATTGAAGGTCTCAACAATGGTATTTCAACGGTAAAAAGTCTGGCAAAAACCGACGTCAGATAAAGAAGTTATGAATTTCTAAAGAAATTTTCTTACCGCAACCTTTTAAAAATAAATATTAAAAATAATTTCGGAATTTGCCAACGGGATCTAAACGAAAGTTGTAGAGTATGGTCTCACCTTCGCGTTGATATAAAGAACGTCGAAAACGGAGTTCGTATGAAGAATATATGAATTTTTGAAGTTTGCTAAATAATTAATATATAAATTTAATTCAAAAATCGGTATTATCCAAAGGGTGAGTCACGGGTCCATCCGAGTTACGCGCCGCGTACAGGCGTACGCCCCGCGTACTCAAGGCCTAGGCTCCGGTTCGTCCACGTCGCCCCTATGCGAGACTACCCCGTTCCGTCCCATCCGAAGTCGAGGCAGTCGAGGACTCAGTCACGCATGATGCACGAGTACGCCCCGCGTAACCTCGTACGCCCTGCGTACCTAGGCCTCTCAGCCCCTATAAAAGGGTTGCGAAGGTTCCGGGGAAACTTGCTCATTTTCTCTCGTTTTTCTTGCATTTTGCCTCGTTTTCCGTGCAATAATTATCCCGAAGCCCCGGTTCCCATACTCAAGCCCCGAAGGAAGTTTTATGCTCCCGAGATTCCCGAGGATCCCGAGAATCCCGAGAGAATCCGCTTTTTCAAGCCAAAGTTCTGCTCGGTTTCCGACACACCTTCTTTAATCTATCAAGTGAGTTCATACCCCTATAATTCACACTTTTAAATGTTTTATGAGTACTTTTGCATTCTTTTAAGGGGGGGGGGGGGGGGGGGAATACAAGTAAAACACTCGATTATTATCGTGTGTTATATCAACTTTCACTATACGCGTTTTATCAAAGGAATCATATGTGATTTAAAACTATTATAGGGAAACTTTCATATGCAAATTATACCACGACAACATTTTATCTTTTGAAATGAGAAACGATTTATGTATTTATATAAATCAGATACCTTGCTTATACTACATTTCTGTGTGTCGGTTTGGCACTACAAAAACTACACCTTTCATAACAAGTGAACATTTTCACTAAGGGTTTATTATACAAATGAAACAAACTTTTACGAAACTATAATAGGTATAGTTTTACGAGAATACTACGAACTTTTACATACATGGAAATACTATTTCAAGGAACTACTTTCATATGCAATAACGAACGAACGTTTTCACACGTAAATCTGTTTTGTATTAAGTTTTGTGAGACATTAACTTCACGTACGTTCGAGTACACATTTCAAGTCCTGTATTATATACCAGATTCCCTTGGAGGGGGAGCATGGTGTTTGTGTATAGATCTATACGGGCTTGACAACCCGCGCCCTGACTGTTAGCTACAGTCCACCATTTGGGGTGACAAATGTCAGAACATTCCAACGCCTGAAGAACGTTGTGTATAGGCATTTCTAGTCAATAGCATGGTTATAAAACTCATATAGAGTATTAAAAACACAATGATTTACGAGGTTTTTCAGAAGTATTGGAAATTTTATACGTACATACTTTTACTAGAAACAAACATTTGTCTTGAAAGAAGGCTACATTTATACTAGAAGAAAATATAGGATTTTCTAGGAACAAACAAACAAGAACAAAAACATTTCATTTTATACAAACATTGTCATTAAATACTTATGAAACTCACCAGCTTAAATGCTGATCTACTCTTTCAAAACTACTTATATGTCCCAGGGATTCAGTAATTACAGGTAACAAATAGGTTTTGGAGAAGGGATACTGCGGCGCCAGTTAAATTTCAAATTTTGACATCATATTGTAATTGGTTTTGAACATGTACTATTTTAAACAATGTAAACTTTCAATTATATATATGATGGTTGTATTGCTTTCTTTACTATGTATTCATTTGTTACGTTACCACATGAAGTCATCCACCCCCAAACGTTTCCGCCGTTCCGGTTTGGGGGTGTGACACCTTATATGTGTGTACATTTCCATCCACGTCGGTCTTCTTCTTGAAGATCCATTTGCACCCAACGGTCTTACGTCCATGCACATTATCAACCAAATTCCAAACTTGGTTGTCATACATGGACTGGATCTCGCTGTCCATTGCCTCTTTCCATTTTGCAGACTCCGGGCTTGCCATGGCTTCCTTATAGCTATTAGGTTCATCAAGATTTATTAGTGTACCATCACTAATATATGTGTCCCCTTCGGTAGTAATATGAAAACCATGAAACTGGGATTGAAGTCTAACTCTTTCGGAACGTCTAAGAGGTAAGGACTCGTCAATCGGCTCAACCGGAGTTTCCTCCTCGGGTTGAGTGCCAGCGGTAGAGGTTCCTTCATCTTTTGACTCTTGAATCTCTTCAAGCTCGATTTTCCTCCCACTATCTCCTTGGCTTATGAGTTCCCGCTCTCGTAAAACTCCTCTCCTCGCAACAAAGACAACATTGTCCTTCAGTCTATAGAAGAGATATCCAAAGGATTTCTGCGGGTAGCTGATAAAAATACATCTCTCACTACAAGGTTCGAGCTTGTCGTGAGTATCTCGGCTTACGAAAGCCTCGCAACCCCAAACCTTGATATGTGATAATGAGGGAGCTTTCCCTGTCCACATCTCGTGAGGTGTTTTGGGAAACTTCTTAGTAGGGACTCGGTTAAGGATATGGGCAACAGTCTCTAAGGCATACCCCCAAAATGAGATAGGTAGTGAAGCATGACTCATCATAGAGCGGACCATGTCTAACAAGGTTCGATTACACCTTTCTAACACACCATTCAACTGTGGTATCCTAGGTGGCGTCAATTGTGAAACTATTCCACACTCATTGAGATAGTCGTGGAATTCAAGACTTAGGTACTCTCCTCCTCGATCGGATCGAAGCATCTTGATTTTCCTGCCAAATTGATTCTCCACTTCATTCTTGAACTCTTTGAACTTTTCAAATGTTTCCGACTTTTGTTTGATTAAGTAGATATACCCATATCTACTATAGTCATCGGTAAAAGTCACATAGAAGCGGTTCCCATTCTTTGTGGTTGATCTAAACGGTCCACATACATCGGTATGTATGAGTCCAAGATCCCGACTAGCAATCGTAGCTCTTAAAGCCGCTGTCAAACTCTGAACAAATCAAATGACATGTCCTTTATATAAGGGATCATATATTCCCGATTTCCAATTTATGACGATTGACTAATTGAACAAATTAAATCAGTCCAGGCCCGGCAGAGCACTTACGTTTGTCATCACCAAATCATCGAGGGGCCTACACATATCGCTTTTATCCGGAAGGTAAAAGGAATGGATAAACTTCGACTCATATGTCTTGTTCTACTACTTGTTGAATCATACACAAAGGCATGTTTTATAACATCGAGTTACCGAATGCGTTTTCGTGCAATCAATGTATAACCAACTCATATCTCTAGGTTTGAAGAATATAAGATATTATCGTCTCATGATCACTCGTGATAAAATCCATGAAGTGATTCAAATGAGCGTGGGTTGAATCCAATACTGGAATCCCTATTCCAGAAGTACTCATGAATGTTTTAGTAACTCTTACTATGTCCACTACCTTGGACATCTACAAACCCGATTCATGACAATCCTGACTTAATAGCTACTTCCAATGTATTATCGACTGTGGATGGTTTGAATAACTTAGTCATTCGGAAAGAATAACCTAATTATTCTTGAAGTCAAAACATGCAAAGTGAAACACAAGAATAATACTAATCCTCTATGGTCCCAAGCAGCTTTGAGAGTAAATGTAACACCTTTTATTTAGACACCATATTGATTACTCATTATTCATTGTATAATGTTTCAAATAATCAACTTTATACTTGAATTAAAACAATAGTTGTCCCATGCTCCAAGCATGTAAACTATGTTTTCTAAACACTAGTCATGCCATACAACAAGTATGCACACTATGTTTATCTATGATCTTTACTTTGTGAAATAGATCATTTGAACATGATTCCAGTGATGCTCATTTCATAATACCAAATCTTTATCGTAAATGTAAGAATTCAAAATTCCTACCACTTAACAAAATCTGTTAGATTCTAAACTTATATGCATTGATCCTCTCGTAATGACTATGCACAAAGTCACAAAGACTTGTCAACAAACATTACAAAGCATTCCAATGGAGATCAATTCCATGGAAACAAAGTCTCAAATTCAAAGTACATTACATTGAACATCCTTCTTGCATAAGTGTTATGCTCATAATCATCAATTCCATGGAAACGAAGTCTCAAATTCACAGATTGACCAACTTCCACCTATGGGAATATTTTCATATTTTCATTTTGACTATCACTTCTGAACAAGAGTTGCCTCTTCTTAGAATATGTCAATAATGGTCTTTTCCAAAATTAACACTTATACTTCCAACTGTCCATGAGCAACCAATCTTTGGTAAACCTTAGATTGTCCTCGACAATTGCTTAATCATTTTAGTCATATCCAATTCTAGACTTTTCCCTTCTTAATGCCCTGCGCATTTGGAAAATTTAGAAAAGATGAATATTGTGGCACATGCAATCGATCCTATATCCGAAGAATATGGGACACGATTCATGATGTCTCACATAAAGACATGATACTAGACCAATCTTTTGCTACAATATTTTTTTTATTTATTTGCCATGTTTTCAAAATTTAACTATGAAGAGGGATGTCGTAATCATAATCGAATTTTTAAAACGCAATATATATAGAATTTCCTTATGTTGAACCATTCCAACACAAAATTCATATATATATATATATATATATATATATATATATATATATATATATATGTATATATATATATGTATGTATGTATATCCCTGACTAAAGATGATCAAAATCTCAATCTAAGCTTTTAGAATTGAAATGAAGTATAATTTCCTCTCCCTTAATTATAGCAAAACAAATTTTTCCCAATTGAAACCTTTCATTTTCTATAATTAACATTTCTAACTTGCAACCTTTATCATAATTATCATGCTCCCACTAACATGATGATTATTAGCATAACACTTATGCTCCCGCTAGCTTTGACATGTATCCAGAAATTAGTTGGACTTCTAGAAATCAATACTTTATTGACTCTCTTACAAAAGTTCAGATTTCTGATAATAGATGCTTTGATAAAAATTTATCAAAATCATACACCTTTCCTTAGATAGCTTACATGTGTATCTAATCAATTTTATAGAACTATGAAAAGCGATGCCGTAATCATAGTCTCAATTGTTTAGACCTTTGCCATTTATCACAAGTCTATGTTAGTGTGACGGTTACCCACACACGCTCCACTAACGACTTTGAGAACGCAAATGTCACAATTGCTATCTACTAAAAATCTACTTAGTGAAAGCGTTTCCTCACCATCATTTTCATGAATCGGAGAGAAACCTTATGACACTTAGATTTTATGGTGTATGAGTTGCTATCCATATGAATTTTGTCAAAACCATAATAACAAGACAAGGTTAGTGACACTTCCAAATTCATATGGATTAAACTTGTACAGTCTTAACTTCTTGCCATCTGGCAGCATAAGGGCATGCCATTTCTTCCAAGTAGTTATGCAATCAATTGAGAACTTTTAGAACTCCTATGCAAAACCAACTTTAACTGGAATGGGCACAGAAATGTCAACACGATAGGTTATAAACCTCAAGTCGTATGTTAGTGAAGAACTATAGGTTTTATCCTTAATTTGTTCTTGAAACTTTCAAGACCTTTAAGACTCCCAATGTCCTCTAGACATATAAGACTCTCTTGTCAAGAACCATTGCTTGACAAAAAAAATATTCAAGGGAAAGTGTGGATTCTTATCATGACTAACACTTCACGTAATTGGCCTAAGTTGATCTCTGTTTTATCCAAAACATCACAACTTACCAATTTCAAATGTACAAGAGTAGAAAACATTTTACTCTTACATTTGACTAGTGTTAATAAAACTTTTTAAGATGTGTCACTCAAGTTACAATCTTGGAGTATGACACTAAGACTTTGTTTTTGGAACGAAGTATGGCTCATCTTCTTGATTTAACCATTCCAACAATTCATGTCTCCTCTTCTCAGCCATAACAACTCACTAAGATGTCTTTAGAGGATTAATTGTGATATGGTATCTTAATAATTAAGATGATCATAAAACATGATACTAAAGTACTCTCCCATCTTTTAAGATTTGAGAAACTTTTATCCTTCTTCCTAATTCGATTCTTCTTATTCGCTCTGCCATACATTTGGAACTTTTCCAATGTCTTAGAATTATACTTAAGCTTATAAGTATAACAATATTTACTGAACTTTAGTAAATCATGATGAATAGTGTTATCGATCTTTGTGGTGGACTTGACCAGCGCACACGAATGTGTACTCGATCCCTTAGTCCTTTCACTTGACTTAATTTTTCCAAAGATGAAAATTCCCATTCATCATACAACGTGTATGATTCCAAGTTTCGGTCCAATTGAAACTTGGGTGATGAGAATCTCTCCTTATTTGGTAAATTATGACACTACCACATCCGAAAGAATCAAATCCATTTTCCAATATTGCTATCAATGGAATCATATAAACAACCATTTTTCACAAATGCCACTGTAAGGATATTTGAAATAAAATAAAACCTTATCTTTTATTTAAAACTTCCGGAAAAACTTATCCTTACAATGCAAATGCATATGAAAAATTTGTTGTTATCTATTCCTAAGCAATATATCATAACTCAGAAGCAACAACTCACAATTCTGATCACCGAACAATGCGATCGAAATCCATCTTTGCGATCAGAATCAACATATACTTCCTTTAAGCTTCCTCTCTTTGATTTTACAAAACATCAAAATGTGATCTTGTCACATCATGGATAAGAATCTCAAATAGGAACTTAATAGAGTTAGATAGTGCACTCTACCCGAATTGGAGTCAAACTCTTTGACTTTAGCAACCTTATGATTGTTCAGGTAAAATTAGGCAGCTTCGCAACCAATGCCCCATCCTTTGGCAATAGAAGGTTTGGGAAGTTTATCTTTTAATCAAATTTGCTTTAATAGTCCTCAAATCATTTCTAATTCAGCAGCACCAAGCAAATAAGTAAGATCATTAAGGGTCAAGTCATGGTCTGTCACATAGTAGTCCCAAAAGAACTCACTATGTGACTTAGAAAGTGATTGAACATCCAACTTTCTCAAGACTTTGACACCTAAATCTCCCGGCTTGTCAATATGTGAATTCATCTACATGATGTGATCACACATAGACCTTGCTTGCCAATAGGGATTGAGTGACCTTGAACTTGTGGGTTAGGGAGAATAACTGGAGGGTGTGGAGGAAGTGAAATTCCAAGAGATTTAGGTAGATCATAGATGTCTAAACTAGACATCTAAAATGGGAGATATTTAAGTTAGTTGATATTTAAGTCCTTAATATAACACCCAATATGAAATATCAAGGCTAGGACCCAACACAATATTTTATAACTTGGAAGAGGGATGCCGTAATCCAAGCTATAAGATATTTGAAGGTAGGCGAATGACGAATCACTAATTTCCACCATGAAAAATGAAATACTTTATTAGGTTTTAAGTGGATCTGAAACTTCTAGATCGTTTGAGATTCAATAAACTTTTCAATGGCATGTTTCAATCTCGAGTGTGCCCTCTCAAATTTTGTGATTGGGATGCCGAGGATAACAAAACAAGGTGTGAATAACCATGCAAACTCACTTGGTACCCTTAATATTATCACCTAATCGATGTGCCGGTTAGCCACACGCGCTCCACCGATCTATGATAAACATTAAGTCGCCATTTTTTATCCTTACTAGTCCAAGTTAGTGTGCCGGTTACCCACACACGCTCCACCAACGAGTTGGTAAGGTACAAAGTGTGAATTGCATGGGTTAACACCAAATTCACATTTTCCTAAGTAGCTAGGATTGGGAATTTAATAAGCGTTTAGTTACTTAGTATTTATCATTATACTTTTAATGAATGGAGAATTATAGTCCTTGTCCTACCCGTTCGGCTAACGACCCTCCACCAGTCAAGGAAGCGGTGGGTGAGACTGGACACCCATTAAACTGCCATTTTATAGGCAGTAACTTTATACCCCCTTATAGACCGGCTTTCTGAATGAGGCCTACTAACGGTAAGGTTGACTTTACTCTTATATATATATATATATATATATATATATATATATATATATATATATATATATATATATGTATATATATATAATCATTAACTTTTAATATTATAACAATATAAGGGTGTATTTTAAACATTTAAAATACTTGGTGGTTTAATTTATTAATTAAACTATACTCTTAATTTAATTAAACTTAAAGCATGTCTTTATGGCATTATTAACTCTTTTAATTAGACAGTTTAATTAATTTAATGAAGTCCATAAAGTTTGAACTTTAAGTTTTAAAATTCTAGAGTTTGGTATTAAAGTGTATATGGGGGGTGACTTTACAAATTCCAAAACTTAAGGACAAGTTTTGAACAATTCAAAAACTTATGGTTTCCATAACTTATGAGTTTTAAAGTGGTTTAAAGGAAAAATTCTTCAAGTTCCATAACTTGTAGACTAGTTATGGAAGACTTTAAAAGTATTTAAAAAATGTGACTCTTCATTTTTTTCATAACTTATGAAAATTTTATGAGTTATAAAATTCATAAATGTGACTTTTCAATTAACTTGAGGAAAAATTACAAAAACATATATTATTACCAACTTCTAGATTAATTTGGATTAAAAACCACTATCTCATAGTTTTTTCTATTAATCTAAACAAACTCATAAACATGAACATTCATAATCAACATTTTTCAAGCATCATATAAACATGTATAAAACTTGAAACTTGGATTATTTTCATTTATTTGGATGAGAATAAACATTACCATAGTATCAAAAAACCAATTTTATGAACAAAAACACTTTGTGGTGACGATTCTAATCCAAAACAGGCCAAAAAAAACCCGAAGATATGCTGTCAGGGGGTCCAACTCGTCGAGTGCATGAACCAACTCGACGAGTTGGATGAATTTGTTCATGGACTCATTGAGTCTGCTGTCCAGACAGCAAAAAATCCGATTTTTTTCCAACTATTTGCATAAACTTTTATTGAAAACAACCCATGTCTCTGATACCACTGTTGGGTTTTGGTATACTACAACATCCTATGGTGCACATACAACCTTAAATACCTTGGATCTATGTTTTCAGTAATTATACATGCAAATGGTTTCCAAGGTATTAATCTTACAACTAGCATGCATTTAGCATAAAAATATAATATACTAGTTAACATGACATACTTTTTGATGGAGCTTGAATTCTTGGTGTATTTGGCCTTAAAGAGCATAGCCTCAATAGTGTGGAAGCCTCAAATGGAATCACAACACACCATGGGCAAAGGATGAACTTGAGAGAGAATTCCATGCACACAAAAGACACCATGAACTCTAAGAAGATACAAGTCACAATTTTGGTCAATGAAGTATCTATTTATATGTGGGATTTCTAGGGTCATGGATATAACCCAAATCCATACCCATGGGTTTTTTGATCCATGGTTCATGTGGCCCAACTCTTTATGTATCCATACATAAACTTGGTCCAAAATGGATCATAAGCCCAACACATATAAATATAACTAATTATCATAATTAGTCCCCATAGATTTAATTAGTCTCTTTTGACCACTAAAGACACCATGAACTCTAAAAAGATACAAGTGGCGATTTTGGGCAATGAAGTATCTATTTATATGTGGGATTTCTAGGGTCATGGATATAACCCAAATCCATACCCATGGGTTTTTTGATCCATGGTTCATGTGGCCCAACTCTTTATGTATCCATACGTAAACTTGGTCTAACATGGATCATAAGCCCAACACATATAAATATAACTAGTTATCATAATTAGTCCCCATAGATTTAATTAGTCTCTTTTGACCACTAAATTAATTCTTGATCAATACTAATTAAAACATATGATTTCATATTAATATATTATTACTTATAATCTATTAATAAACCATAAAGTATCTTCTCTCAAAAATCCATCCTAACAAATTGTCCTGATGATATGTAACCCAAATGGACCATGCTACTCTCGGGTCAAATACATACCAATAATAGTTATGGGATTAGATACCTAATCCAACATCTTCATCTTTGAACCTTTCATATGGGAGACAAATACCATGTATGTGGCCATGTACTTGGTTTTGGCATTTCTTATGGACTTTTGGACATAGGATTTAGATTAGTGGGTGTTTAAGCCTTTCTTATTGATAAAGCTAGGAAATTTATCCATTAAGACCTTTCCGAGAATTAGATATAAGGTTTGGAGTTCTTGACATAAGGGATTCAACCCTTAATAAGGAAGGATGTTAAGCCAGTTTCACGATGCGAGTAAAGTCTTGGCTCATGGTGTGAATTGGAGGTGTTTGCAACAATTTTGTCGCCAAGCGGTCACGGCGCAACCATGAGTTGGTCGTGGCACGATGATCATTGACTTTTTTACTAGTTTGACTTTTGGTCATAGTTGATGGGATTTGAGCTATAGAGTAAGTGTGAACCTATATTGGTTTTAGGTGGTTCATGATAGATGTTTATTCATCTGAGACCGTGTGACTAATTAATCTAGTTTCATGTTAGTTTTCTTACTATATTGTGTGATAAATTGTATATCCTTATATGATAATATATACAGACTGTTAGAGTAGAATGGTATGAGTAGTCTGATATAGTCTTATGTATGATTGATTACTTGTTTATGTGATTCGTTCATATGTATGTTTGAGGAGTTGATGAAGACGGTGAGAGTCCATGAACCTATACATTTGTTTTGACGACAGGACGATGACATGTTGTCAGTCCAGATACACATGTTATCGGTGAAACAACAAGAGGTTGTGAGCCACATTATCGATGAAACAACGAGAGGTTGTAAGCCATTATTTGTATGCATTGATTATGTATTGTTGATTATGGTATTTTAAGGAAATCACTAATATTTATATTTATAGTTGTGGACTAAATGTTTTAGGGCGTGCTTGTGACTGATGTGCAATTTATATACTACCCAGTTTTATATTTATAATCCTAACCTACTTAACTAACTAATTGCACTTAGGAAGTGTACCAAGTCAAATTTATAGAATTGTTTAGGTAAGTTGGGTATTGAAAACATGGAATGGATTTAGCTAATAAGATAATTACTAAATATTAATCTTAAAACAATAAGTAAATATAGGGGGGGGGGGGTTATCTAGTTTTCCAAGTTGAAATCAACTTAGAACTAAGCACCCAACTAAAAACAGTTGTAAAGAAGATTAAGAAAACACTTATGTCTAGCTTCGAACCCTCTTTTTCCTATGTGTAATTTCTAAGTATGTATTTATTCAGTTGGTTACCAATTTAGATGTAATTAGCACTCTTAATCCGATCTCCTAATATTTTTATCAATTCATGAACCAATATGTAATGATCATACACAACAAACAAAAAACTGATTATTAATGATAATTGGGTAATGTAAGATACATCTAAATAATCATCTATGATCAAGACAAATTATCAAACACAATTATGATCAAATTTATTTTCTCTAACACAGTTAAAGTTGTTACCTTTATTACTTAATCTAAGATGTGATTAATCTTAGCTCTAGCAATTTAATAATCATAAACTACTGGGTAAACAAGTTCATGCAATTCAAATGGTCATTAAACTACACTTAACTTGAATCAAAGAAACAAAGATGTAAACTTTAACATGCTAGGTAATGATAATTAAACACATGCATTAACCAACTTCATAAAATCCAAATATAAGCTAGAAACTATACATAGTACTAGGGTTCATCTACACTAAACAAAGCCTAATATTTTGCTACTCATGGAAGAAAATAAGCACACAAAAACATAAGAATTCAACATAGTTAATCTAATGCAAGCCGAATATGATGAGTAATCTTCAAATCTTGAATCTTCAAACGTTCTTTCTTCCAAAGAGTTTTTTTGCAAACCTTGGGCCTATAAAATCGACTATCTCTCCAAAAAATCCAATCCAACCTCCTTAAATTGATTATGTGAAGGAGTATTTATAATTTCCAAAAATCATGTGTAACGTTGTGAGATCAGTACAATTCGTGTCTGGCAAGGAAATTGTGTTCTTCATAATTATCTTCTGGACGAATCATCCTCGCGACGTGAGATTATAATGCTCACATCGTGAGCTTAGTTATTGTGCATATCATTGAGAATTTTCTAATCGCCATGCCACGGTACTTTGAAGCCATATTGTGGGCTTGTATTTTCATGGTTTTTCTTCCTTTTAAGCTCCTTTAAGCTCCCAGCTTTAGCTCCAGTCCTTCCAAGTTCTAAAAAAATTTCAGTGTTGGTAATTTTCCTTCAAGAATGTCCTATTTGGCTACAAAACATAATTCAAATCAATAAGTACAAATTATCTTTGTAATTATAGAAAATATAGCTTAAAATATATTGAATTAATGCCTAAATATATGTATAAATATAGCAATATCAATGACAAAGTGAAGGCTCGAGTTGGACCATGATGAATGAAGAACTTCTGTTTTCTATGATATTTAACTTTCACATTTTTTTGATACATTTTCTAGATGATATTAGTATTTTAAAAGTTTTGGTACTTGGGATTTATGAAAAGTGATTTTGGAATGTTAAGCTTATATTTTAATAATGAAAAATTTTGGGTTGCAGATTAGGATGTTACATTAAGCGTTTTGGGAGGTCGTTAAAGAAGATATTCTTAAGCTTGTTTGTTAATTTTATGAGGCCCGTGATATTCCTAAGGTGCTCAACTTGTCTTTTATTGCCTTTATACTGAGTGATAATGATTTGAAATTCACTTTAGACTTTTGCCCGATTAATTTAACTAGGTTTCAATACAAGATTATTGGTAAAATATTTGCTAAGTTGTCTTTCTATTGTTATCAAATCTATAGCCAACATGGAGCAATGGGTATTTTTAAAGAATTGCCAAATTCTGGATGTGCCCATTATGATGAATGAAATTATTGGGTATTATAAGCCGATGAAACAAAAGATGATGATCTTCAAGGTTGACATTTAAAAGGTATATGACTCTTTGGAATGGGGTTATTTGATCGAAGTTATGAATACGATAGGTTTCTCCTTGCAGTATGATTGGATAATGACGACCCTTTCTTCTTCTAGACGTTATCCTAGTACTATAGCATACTGTTGGGATACGAGTATGCTAGTTGACTAGGATAAATCATTGTTATGTGTGTACAGTTTAGGACACTTGCTGTCTGGTATGCTTGAATGGTAGGGTCTTATCCGTTGATTGTATGATACTATTGGTCTGAGTAGTGTAGGACATTTAGTGTCATGGTATGCTTGACTGGTAGGGTCTTGCATGTAGACTATATGATACTGTTAGGTGTGATGGTTGTTTAGGATAATGTTTGTAATGGTTGTAGGTGGTTAAGTTGGATAACCCGATAACTCTTGGTGTAAAGCCTTATTGCATGGTTCTTGTTTGATTTATTACTTTTGGGTGGACCCCGTGTTCTCCATATAATGTGGGTTTAGATAAGGTGATCCATTATTTCCTTTCTACTTGTTTTTGCTACGGAGGCTTTTCATGTTGGTCTCCTCGAGAATAGTAGAGACTAGTAAAGAAGGCGTTTTTCGTGGGATTCATATTGGGGCAGAGTTAGAAATCTCGTACTTTCTTTACACTGATGATGATGCTATTATTTTATGTACGTGGGACATGAAAAATTCTTAGAGGATTGTGACATTTCCGAAGGTGTTTCGTGTAGCTTTAGGTTTGATGATCAATATACTCAAAAGTAAACTTAGTGTCATTACAATTGATTTTTTGGTGGTGCAACAAGTGGTGGATTTTGTTGAGTGTAATGCAGACTTGGGAATTCGTGTCTGTGTGTCGTGTATTCGTGTCAGACACGAATTTACATGACACAGATTGTTAAACACGAACACAAAATGAATTATAAAATGTGTTTGGGATATCAAACACGAACACGACACGTAAAAAATTCGTGTGACACTTGACACGACACAAATAAACACATTTTTCAGCCGTGTTACACAAAAACATGAAAAAACACGAATAGACATGTTTTTATTGACTTTTTTAAGCTAGGTCTATAAACTAATTATTGAATTTTATGAAATTGGTCCCTAATATATTATAAATATAAAATCTAACCCTAAAGTATATATATATATATATATATATATATATGTGTGTGTGTGTGTGTGTGTGTAAATACATGTTTATACGTGTCACATGTCAACATGAATTTGTATCGTGTCTTATACGTGTCTAAATACGTAAATTCGTGTTTGACATGTATAAGACACAAAACACGAATTTAAAATACATGTCAGACACGAATAAACACAAAACATGAATTTCTAAAACACATACACGGAAAACTCGTATCGTGTTTCAAATTGCCAAGTCTAGTGTAATGTGATCTTTTTTCTTTTATACATATATTGGGGTGCTAGTTGGTAACAATATGAATCACATGGACTCCTAGAAACATTTTAGTGATAAGTTTATATTCGAGCTGTCTACATGGAAAGCCAAGATGTATTGGTAGAGGCCTAATGACTCTTACCAAGGTCGTGCCTGGTACTCTTGGTATTTATTATTTGTTTGTTTTTAACGCTCCTAATACAATTTTGAAGATTTTGGAGTCTATTAGAGTTAGATTTTTCTGGGGTGATGATATTAGGGAATGTATACTCCATTGGATTGCTTAGAAGTGTATAATGGATAGTAAAAGATAATTGGGGTCTTGGTGTTGAAAATTTATGTTCTTTAAACAGAACACTTCTATTTAAATGGTATTAAAGAATTTTTAAGCAATTAGATGGCTTGTGAGTTCATGCCACTCAGGTTGTGCATGGTTTCAGAGTAGATCTCATTCTCGGTTAGGAGCTAGGGGTATAGTATTTGGATAAGTATGCAATATGGTCTTAATTATTTGGCAAGTAAAAGGGAAAACCGAAAGGTTTATGTATGATAGGGGATGGAATTAGGGAAAATACAAGATTTGGGATGGATACTTGGCATGGTGGTCATCCTATTAAGGACTAGTTTGACCATGTGTTTCCTTTGGACAAGTTTCCTAATGCTTTGCCTCTTCATCACAATTCCGAGAATAATCTTATTTTGGCTTTGAGAAGGGCGATGAGTGCGGGAGTGGAAGATACTTAACAGAAAGGTTTTTGGATTTCTCTTAGAGCTTATTCATTTTTCTCTACTAGATATTGATGTCATCGATTTCATTAGGATTTGGAGGCTTCAGGAGTCCTTATGGTTACTTCTACTAGGCAATTGTTGGACTCAAATTTTCTTACTTGTTATGGTTCTCCAACGAGATAGGATTGTGGTGTTCCAATAAAACTAAATGTTATGTTATGACATTTAAATGTGAAGGATAAAGGTATTGATTTGGACTCTGTTTTGTGACATGTTTGTAATAATATTAGGGAGTTTACATGCCAACACTAGTTCTTTAATTACCCGATTCTCCCCTTTTATGGAATCTGATAGATGTGTGGTGGGGAATTTCATTGCCGACAAATAATATTTTGTCGGAGTTCATTCCTCGAGAACATTCTTCTATTAGTGATTTTAGTGTAAGTAGAATTACTATCAAGACATACTAAGTTCAATTTACTTTCCAAGACTAGAGGTGCGAGGTGCACACTTGGATTGATAAATATGGACTTAGGAATATGGGGGTTTGGGGGAATTACCCCTAGGGACAGAGCTCCAAGGGGCAGTGCACCTGGCAGGGTCTAGGGGCTACACCTAAATTTCCTAGCCAAATAACCCAATTTTAGTGTCCATTAAAAGGGCACCAATTTTCATTGATAAAGGTTATCTTCTACATATAAAAGAAGATTTGAACATTTAAAAAAGAAAACCAATTAAAAAATTGTCTCAAAGAAAACAATCACGATAGAGTCTAATAAATTTCCGCCATTCCAAAATAATATAGGATGGGTCGAATTACTAGTTGCTAATAAACATGGTTTTAATATATAACAATATTTTGGTAAATGGTGGTCGAGGTGTTACAAATGGGTTTCTAATCATACAAGCTTGATAAATTGGCATTTGGGAAATTATATGCTTCTAGGAAGAAAGTTAGAAGGATTTTCACTAAGAATGAGTTATTATTATTTACCTTAGACGTTTCCAACAAAAGTGATTGCGCAACAAGGGTCGAAGGAAAAGCAAGGGGAAGAAACATTGTTGGTATTTACCAAGGTTCTAAAAAGCTCGTCATGGCTTCGTGATGACACGTCATGACACCAAGTGTAACGACCCAAATTTTTACAATAAATTTTTCATTTTTATTAACCCAAAAGTATTTCCATAAACCATAAATTCTCAAATACAATTGTTTTCATAATTCATATCATATACAATTTTATTTCAAATCATCAGAGTATCCCATAAACGCCAGAGAGAGAGAGAGGGAGAGAGAGAGAGAGCGAGAGAGAGAGAGAGAGAGAGAGAGTGCACAACGCGCCACCAAGCCTTGCCCATTCCTCGGGCTTAGATATACCTGAAACAAATACAAAAATTGTAAGCTAATGCTTATTAAGTTCTCTAGAGCCTACCCCACACACAATCCACATATCACATATCATATTAGCTATAAAATCCACGTATAACCCATAAGCTATGAATACAAACATATAAGGATACCATGGGCTCCCCCACATGGTCTTATACCAAAGTGCCATGGGTTCTCCCTATGGTCTTTAAATGACAATCCATGGGATCCCCCACATGGTCTTTCATACGACTGTCATGGGCTCCCCACATGATCTTTAAGTAAGAAGCCATGGGCTCCCCCATGTGGTCTTATCTAATTGCCAGGCCCCCATGGTCTTCCATGCAAGTATCACATAATCACTAACATGTCACTTAGCATATAGCTAACCATCATCCCACATATCTCCATCACAGCTAGTGTGCCACATACTACAAAATGGACCAACCTTGGTGCCTGAGACCCATTGGTATGATGAGGAAACTACCATCTCGAATGTTGAATTGACAAGACAAGATTACATACATCCCACACACTGATCCCTCTCAACTGCCTATGATCAACATGTGATTGACTTGTCCTAATCTCATAAATATCCTCAAAGTCAACCCTAGTCAAAGTCAAGATCAACAGTCAAGGTCAACAGTCCATGTTGACCTTAACTCGCCCAGTGCATCCTACCAACTCGTCGAGTTATTCTTGAGTCCAGTCTACTAAATCCCATGTTGACTTGCCAAGTCACCTAAGTGACTCGTTGAGTTCCTCAAATGTCTAGAAACCAAGAGTTCATGTAGACCCAAAGCCCTAATCCTTCACTACACTCACTCAAAATCTCGAAAATGGGTAACCCTACCCGACTCATCGATTCAACTAAGGGACATGACGATTTCCTTTAGTCTATTTTGTGTTTAGCCCTTTTTAGTGGGATCTAAGGTCCCAAACTCCAGATCCACACTTCCCTAGTTTAGTTACCATGTAAAATCGCAAAATTTACGTGCATGCAAGGCCTCACAAGGCCAAAACATCAAAACTAAGCTTCCTAAAAGGGTTTTGTGCATGGAAAGTACCTAAGATGGACAAAGTGAGCAACTTTATGCCATCGGAGAACTAGAGAGGTCCAGATCTGGAACCATATCCTTGTGATAAGTCTAAATCCGAATATGACTCCATTTTGCACCAAGAAAAGGGATCTAAGCAACTAGAGCTCAAGGTAATGACTTTATAACTCCAGATAGTGGCCATTACAATATAGATGTAGGATATACTACTTCCATCCTTGCTCCTTCTTCTTCAAGCTCTAAAATACTTCGCAAACCTAAAAGCTCTTTTCCCCAGTCAATAAGGTGCAAGGTCCAACTAGGGTTTTCTCTGACTAATAGGGTGGTAAAGGAAGCCACGAAAGGCGGATTGTGTTCTCTAAATAGAGTACAAACCATAAAAATTAGGCTTTTCCTTTACAACGCCGACTCTGCGAGTCGGGGTCTTCTGACTCGTTGAGTAGGATTTAAAATCCGCGTCCTCATAATAACTTCTACTCTCCAAGTTGAAGCTCCACAACTCACTGAGTCCATGCACAAAACCCTAAAAATTAGATCATATAAATAATACCTGGAACTGGTGTTACAAGTCTCCCCCACTTGAATTAGAATTAGTCTTTGAAGTCTGTTGGCCCAGAAAATTATGGGTAGTGGCCCCTTCGGTGCTTCCATTTTAACTTTACTAACTTCACTTCTTTGTTCTGAAGGACCTTGGTCTTCCTGTCTAGAATGCTACGTGCCTCTCAATGTAGTTTAGGCTCTCGTCTACTTGAATATTGTCCAAAGATACGACTGTTACCTCATCAGTGATACACATCCGAAGCTGTGACACATGGAAGGTGTTGTGAATCTGGCTAAGATCATCCGGCAGATCCAAGTGATAGGCCACCTTCCCCACCCGGGCCAAAATCTTGAACGGTCCAATATATCAGGGCCTTACCTTGCCCCTCTTCTAAATCCCAATGACTCCCTTCCTTGGAGACACTTTTAGCAACACAAATTCCCCCACGTGGAACTCGAGATCTGATCGTCGGTCGTGCACCTGCTGAATCGGCCAAGTAGTCTTGAGCACTACTTTAGTGCTCTCTATGACCCGCTGTCCAACCTCACCCCAATAAACCGGGGTTCTACATCTCCTACCATACAACATCTCAGATAGGGGTCGGTCGATACTGGCATGGTAACTGTTGTTGTATGAAAACTCTACCAAAGGGAGGTATGTATCCCAACTTCCTCCAAAATCCAACATGCATGCCTGAAGCAAATCCTCAAGTTTCTAGATCGTCCTCTCACTCTGGCCATCTGTTAGGGGGTGGTACGTCGTGCTAAAATGCAACTGAGTGCCCAGTTCCTCGTGGAACTTCTTCCAGAATTTAGATGTAAACTAAACTTCTTTGTCAGAGACTACCAACACTGGCACCCCATGTCTAGCCACCACCTCTCATACATAAATATATGGCAACTTCTCGGCGGATATACTATCAGAGATCGGAATAAAGTGGTCACTCTTCATCAATCTATCAATTTTCATCCATAGGGCTTCCACTCCCCTCGTTATCTTAGGTAACTTTGTGATGAAGTCCATAGTGATCTTTTCCCACTTCCACATGTGAATGGGTAGCAACTGAACCTTGCCATGCGGCCGCTGATGTTCAGCCTTGACCTTCCTGTAGGTCAAGCACTGCTCCACGAACCAGGCGATCTCCCGCTTCATGCAGGCCCATCAGTAGCCTAATCTTAGATCTATATACATTTGTGTAGCTATTGGATGTATAGAGAACTTGGAATTGAGTGCTTCCTCTAATATATTTTGTCTCACTCCCTCAGTCACCGGTACCCACACCCGACCATACTGCATCAGGAGACCACGACTATCCTTAACAAATAAGGGATACTGACCCCAAATCCTCTCTAGCTTCCAATTCTCTTTCTTCACACCCTCGAACCGATCCTCCTTAATCATATCCAATAACAGGGTGATCATCATCATCCTCAAACATACATTCCCGATTGGGGAACCGGCCGCCTTGCGGCTCAAAGAATCGGCCAACACGTTGGCCTTTCCTGGGTGGTACAAGATCTCACAATTATAGTCTTTCAGTACGTCCAACCACCTCCTCTACCGCATGTTAAGGTTCTGTTGATCCATCAAATAGTTCAAACTCTTATGATCAGTATAAATCGTGCACCGTACTCCATACAAGTAGTGCCTCCAAATCATGAGGGCAAACAACACAACCCCCAATTCTAGGTCGTGAGTGGGGTAATTTGCCTCATGAGGCTTCAACTGCCTCGAGGCGTAGGCTATCCCATGCCCCCTTTGCATGAGAACTGCACCTAACCTTGAGATTGATTTATCACAGTACACGACAAAATCATCTAACCTCTTAGGTTGCACTACATTTGGAGCCTCAAATGAGCTCCGGCTCGGGGTCTCAAAAGCCAACTATTCATCGGTGCCCCATAAAAATTTCATATTCTTCTTAGACAAGCGGGTCAAAGGCACAACAATCTTGGAGAAATCCTGGATGAATCTCCGATAATAGCCCACTAAACCCAAAAAGCTACGGATCTCAGATGCGTTCTTTGGTACTGTCCACCGCATCACTGCCTCAACCTTGGCTGGATCAACTGAAATTCTCTCCTGGTTTATGATATGCCCCAAAAATTGTACCTCTCGTAGCCAGTAATTGCACTTAGAGAACTTGGCATAAAGTTTATCTACCCTCAGTGTCTCAAATACCTCCCTCAGATGTTGCACATGCAGCTCCTTGGTCTTAGAATAAACCATGATATCATCAATAGAAATGATTACCGAACGATCCAACATCGATCTGCACACTTTGTTCATGAGATCCATGAACGGTGCTGGGGCATTAGTGAGCCCCAATAGCATTACCACAAACTCATAGTGCCCATATCGAGTCCTAAAAGTTGTCTTTGATATATCCTCCTCTCGAATTCTCATCTGATGATACCTTGACCGAAGATCAATCTTGGAAAACCAAGACGCACCCTATAGCTGATCGAACAAATCATTGATCCTCGATAACGGATAACAGTTTTTCACCGCTGGCTTGTTCAGCTCTTGATAATCAATGCACATCCTGTGTGATCCATCCTTCTTTTTCACGAACAGGATCAGAGCTCCCCATAGGGAACTGCTCAGATAGATAAACCCTCGGTGTAGTAGCTCCTAAAGTTGCATAGATAGCTCCTACATCTCGGGCGGTGCTATCTGGTACGATACCTTCGATATCGGAGTAACACCTGACACAAAATCAATACGAAACTCCACTTGCCTCTCCGGAGGCACTCCCGGTAATTCCTACGGAAAGACATCCCGAAACTCCTGTACAACTGGCACACTACCCATATATGTCGTAGCCTCAACCCTCGTATCTGAGATATGAGCCATAAATCCCGAACAACCCTGATGAAGCAATATCCTAGACCTTGTAGCTGAACAAAGGGTTGGACCTTGTGAGGCACTCTCTGCAATAATAACTAGTTCTCCCCCACTTGGGGCTCGAACCCTCACCATCTGGCACTCGCAATCAATCATGTCCCTATTTTCCCCAACCAATCCATATCGACGATCACCTTCAGCCCTCGCAAGGGTATTGGGACTAGATCAATACGAAACCTCTCTCCGAGTAAATTTAGGACACAGTCCCGATACAACCTTGTAGCACTAATGGTACAGTCATCCGCAATCCCCGCCTCGAGTAGGGAATCCAAGGTTCCCGGAGCATCCTGAAACTTCTTGTTAAGCGCAAAAGGCACAAACGATCGTGTAGTTCCTGAATCGAAAAAAATATGAGCCATCATACCATTTACCAAAAAGGTCTCTATACATAAGCACAATGTACACATAAGCAGTGCAAATAAATATAGAGTAGAGAATAATAAACAGATACCAGTCACGACGTTTGGCTCTGCCCGAGCCTCCTCGGTAGTCAACTGAAATGCGCGGGTCTTCACTGATGTGGTATCTGCCTTAGTAGGGCGGCCATTAGTAATCCTCATCGTGATAGGCGCAGGTGCCACCACTGCTCCTCCCCCTCCCTGAAACCTTGAATAATCGACCTTTTTACGGCCATTCTGGTTGCAGTGGAAACAAATCAAGCCCTTCTTGGGGCAATCCCAGCTCAAGTGGCCCGGCTGGCCATAGGCGTAGCACCCTGAACCCACTATCCGACAAGCCCAGCTGTGCGGTTTTCCGCACTTGGCACACCGGCTACGGCCCTACTGGAAGAATCCGAGGGCTTAGGCTTTTTAGCCTGACCTATTGCTCTCTGTGCCTACTCCGACTTCCGCTTGGTGCAGAAGTTCAACTCCATCTTCCGCTCATGGGCCTTTTCCACCATCTCATTCAGGGTTTTACACCGTGTGAAGCTCATAAACTCCTGAATATCATCCCTCAGTATGGAATGATACATCGTCCTCCTCATGTCCATATTTGTAGCGTACTGTGGAATCTACAATGCCCATTCCCGAAACTTGGCGGTAATCTTCGCCACCGTCTCGGTAGTCTGCTAAAGGTCTTGAAACTCCCTCAGAAGCCGCTGCACCTCAATAGGTGGTGAAAACTCCACATAGAATCGCTAAACAAACTCGGATCATGTCATATCAGTCACACCGGCTGCTCCCACCTTGCTGGTCACCTCTCCCTACCAGTCTCGGGCTCTGTCTCTCAGCATACGTGAAGCAAAGCCCACCTTTGCCACATCAAAGCAAGAAATCCTGCGCTAGGTGTTCTTAATGTCCGCCATCCAGCGTGGGCTAACAATGGTGTCCCTAACCCCGAAAAACTTCGGCATCCCGCACGCCTTGAACTCCCGAAATTAGGGAGTTCGGGTCCCAACCTGACGTGCATCAATCTCGGCTCTGAATGACCTGAGCCTCTCCTCCATAATATCCATCATACCCCCCTTGACTGTCCCAAAGATAACTGGGATGGCATCAAAGATGCCCCTCATAACGTCGGTTGCGATGAGCTCATGTAACCTCTCGTCGACAAGCTCAGTATCATCGCCCGACCCAAATCCAGATCTCGATCCTGATCCCCCAACTCCATATCGTGTCACCACCATATTGTACTGAAATACCGTAAAACATAATGATCAGGATGTCCATAGAGGGGATCTTCTGTTGGAATAGTGTCTAAACCCGTAACTATATTTGGTATGTACTTGACCCGGTTGTGCATGGTTCTTTTAGGTTGCCTTCACCAAAGCAACTTGACAAGGTAATTTAAGGAGAGAGAGAGAAAGAAAATAGTCGTTTATTAATATATTATAAGAATAATATATTAAAGGAGAAATCATATTTATTTGATTAGTATTGGTCATAAATTAATTAAGAATTAATTTGGTGACTAAAAAAGATTAATTAAATAAAGGGGTAAAAAATGTCAAATGTATGATAGTTGAGTTTTGGGCTAAGGAAGCCTAATGGATCAAAGGGTGAATGAAATTATGATGGGGATCAATCAAAATTTTGTCCAAGGCCTTATTCCAGAAGGTTCCTTGGGCTGCTTGGTGGCTAAGCTGTCCCTTAGGGTTTAGACTGAAATCCTAGCAGCCTGCAAGTATAAATATGGACCCGTAGCTCCCAAATTCAACCACTTGCTTCCAAGGGAACCCTAGGGAAGAATTTAGCATTGTCCTATCTCTCTCATATAGTTTCCTTCTTTCTTGTGGGGTTTGTGAACCATTCGAGGAGTTACAATTGTGACTCTAAGCTCAAGATCAAGAAGACTACAAGGATTTCAAGCTACTTGAAAGAGGTAAAACACTTGGATATGTTTTTCTTTATGATAATTTCGAATTACGTGACAACCCGAAATTTCCATTCTGAACAAACCACACCAAGCCAATAGAAGTTAGAACAGTTACAGTGAAATTTTAGACTTTGGGTATAAGTTTGAGTATTTCAGGTTTAGCACTTAAGGAGATATCAGGAGAGTGGATGCACTAGGGTTTTGTGCAACACTTTTATTCCAATACTCTATGACATTAGATTTCATTCCGGGAATAAAATATTTTCTGCCAAAAATCTCAGGGCTATATATAGAAATCTAAACCATATTTATTCATTAGTTGCATTTCCAACTAGAGAAAAGCTGAATTCTCTCTGATGGATCTTCGGGTTTTTATCCCAAATTGTGAGTACCTTTCTCTAGTTGTATTATATGGCTTATAATGTGCTTAATAACATCAATTTCATAACAAAACAACTAAATTCGGGAGTTTACCGCCCAAGAACACGTTGGGGAGTAAACTCCTAAAAAGATGCCTAGTCCTTCCCCTGTGATTTGTAACTACCTTAGGCTTGTATGCTAGTGTGTATATGACTAGAAAACATCAAAATCTGATCAAGACCCCAAGATTTGGGAGTTTACCGCCCAAGAACACTTGGGGAGTAAACTCCATTATAAGGGCCAAAAGTGTTCCAATGTCCCTCAAAGCCTTGGAACTCAAACTAGAAGCCACCATTGCATGTTTAGGACACTAAAATCAATTAGAAACAAGGATGAAAGTGAGTTCACGGCCAATGAAGTTCTTGGGCCGTGAACTCCATGTTTAAGTGCCAAAATGCCCTAAAAATCCTCCTTAAGCCAAGAGACTAATTTGGGCATGTACCTAAATGATTTTAGGACTAGCTAACATACTTAGAACACCAAGAGTAAGGTGTTCACGGGCCAAAAGGTTCTAGGGCCGTGAACTCCATAAAATGGTGACAAATGGTGCCATAAACTCTTCTAACGCCATGTACAAAAGCCTAGTTTTATTCCTAGTGAAATTAAGGACTTGAAAACACCATAAACATCCTCCTAAGGGAGATTACGGCCATAATCTCCAAGGGATATGGTCCCAGGGACACAAACTCCTAAAAGGAGTTATATTATGCCGTAAACTCTTCCATAGATCAAGCCATTAAGTAGAAATGCTTATTAGGGCCTTATAGAGCATCAAACATCAAATGGAAACATAAGTATGAGTTCACAGCCGTAAACTCATGAGTTTACGACCGTAAACTCCTTTAGTAGTGTCTTTAGGGTCGTGAACTCTCTTATGGAGTTTTACTTGAGCCCTACACACAATAGCTTCCCCTACAAACACTTAGATGCAATCCTAGAGGCTAATAACACTTGATAAAGGTCTTTAGCATGTCCTAGGGTGTATTGACTTGTTTATTAGTTGTTTATAGACTAATTTGTTACATATATGTGAAATTATATGTTAACTAGGATCATAGAGTGTGTTCAAGACTTCACTTGACACCTAGCGGTCCTACCTCTTCAGTTCATCCGTATCACCCACAACAGGTGAGTTCATACCCCTTAATCAATGTTTTAAAAATTTTTAAATGTTTTATGGGGGGATACAAGTTGAATTATGCTAATTATTATACCAATCACATGTGATTAATAAGTAGCATTCAAATGATTGGCTATTCATTAGCCGTTTTACCAAACAGTTTCCTTCAAATGATTTTCTTAAACATTTTATATGTTTCAAAACTCCTTATTACACTGTACATTTTACTCTGTATGTTTTATTTCAAACTTATTTACAACTGTGTTTCAAACAAATGTTTATTTATACTTAAACTGTTTTATCAAACCCATGCTTTCAAACCATTTAATAGATTGACATCAACTCGATCTTTTCTTAGATAATAATTATGTTGAAAGGTTTTAAAAAACTTATTTTATGCTTTTATATTATAAATTGCATGCTTCTATATGTACAGTTATATAAGTAATGTTTAAAAGACTTAGGAAGGCTATCAACCTTGTTTCCTTTTCCTCGATTTGGATGTGGTCTGATAGGATATCGGGTACTCGTCCGAAATTCGTTTAAATATTAGCTATATATCATGTGTACATATATAGTCATAAAAGGTTCTTCCAGTTAATTCAATACCCTTGGGTAGCAAGGGTATACATCCATGTCCATATGTACTGTAACGCCTGCGTTTCTAGGCTTGCCATTTTTAACAATGTAATAGTCTAGGTTAACCTTTGTAAGCAGTTTTGAAATAATAGAAGTGTACTACTTGAGTATTATGTGTTTTGTGGTTAATTGCTTAATTATGTGGTTTGATTAATTAAGAACAAAAATAAGCGTCAAAATTTAGGTGTATAATAAACTTGATATCTTCATATAATGTTGTAGTAGTTGGAACAAGGTTTCCGAAGATATAAAGAATGCCGAAATCCGAGTTATAATGAAGAAGTTATGACCTGTCGAAGTTTTGCGACATAATCGGCACCGCTGAATGACGTAAAAAGTGACATTTACGTTAGAGCGATATTTAGCCTTACTGATCTAAACGAGAATCGAATATCTCGTTGTTAGTATCAAAGAGATAAAAAATTAGGCGAGAACGGACGTCAAACGAAGAAGTTATGAATTTATCACGAAATTTTCTGTCCCGGCCTATTAAAAATAAAGTCAAAATTAGCCGACGTAGTCTAAACGAAAGTTGTAGAGTGTAGTCTCACCTTCGCGTGGATATAAAGAACGTCGAAAATGGAGTTCGTATGAAGAAGATATGAATTTTCGAAGTTTATTAAATAATTAGTAATTAAATTTAATTATTAAATTCGGTATTATCCGAAGACGAGTCACCGTACTCATCCGAAGTACGCCCCGCGTACAGCAAAGAATGTCGACACTCGCACTCGAGGACTTCGGATGACGCATGCAGTGACGTTTCTTAGGCAGTACGCCCCGCGTACTGCGAGGCCTCAGCCTCCTATAAATAGGATGCGAGGGGTCCGGGCTTATTTGCTCATTTCTCCTCCATTTCGTGCCGAAGCTCTGCATTTTAACTCCCGAAGCCACCCCAAAGCCCCGGTAATATTCCCGAGTCCCGAAGCAAGTCCCGAGATCCTGAAGATCCCGAGAAGTGCGGTTTCCGAGCCGAAGCTCTGCCTGCGAGAAGTTTGATTTTTGTAAAGATCTTCCAGATCTGCTGAGGATTACTACTTTTGCAAGTCGTAGTATTGTCCGATTATCTTCTGATCAAGTGAGTGTATACTACCTTTCATAAACACGTTAATAATACAAGTATGATTTGAGTGTATTAAGTATATTGTTGTTTATATGTGTGAATGTGTTGTTACTTTCTTCTAACGCATAATTATGAAGTATTTTATACGAAATACGTGTTATGTGTATATTTTTTTGTTATGTGTGTGAATGTATATTCACTTTCTTCTATCTTACAGATCTGATTATTTCTATATGAAATACGTGTTATGTGTATGTGCCTCATCTGTTATATGGAAAATGTATTGATCGAGCATGCTATACAAGTTTTGAAACTATGTATAAAAATGTATGTTTTTATCTACTAATATGTTGGGTAGAGCATGGGTAGATAGTTGGTGTGTAATAAACAGATGAGAGGCCTCGACGTTGTTTTGATCCAGTCATCTAGCGGAATTTAGATGACGACCACAGACTTTTCTAGACAGTCCTGTGGAACGCTAGCAGGTTCATAACCTGTAGGTGTTAATGAACTTGGGTGTTGAGTCGTTGTATTCCATCCCCCTCATGGTTGCCTTATTTGACTTATAATGTTGAGGAACCCCCGAAGCAAGTGTTGTCACCCCGATGAAATATTCTTAGACTAGGTCCCTTGTGTTAGTTATTTTCGGGACATAAAGTAAGAATAACGGGAATGGGTAATTGGGTTATTGTTGGTTGATGAAAATTAATTTAATTACTTATTGTGGGTTGAAAACCCTATATGTTGACCAGGCTCCCAAGCCTGACCCACTCAGTTTTATTTGTATTACAGGAAGTGGCGCAAGGGCGTAAGATGGATGAACCATCAAGTTGTTTTGTTTACAAGTCTGTATATGTATATATTTGTTGAATGACTTGTAATGTTATCGTTTATGCTTATTGGTCTGTATCGGAACATGACACCCCGAGTTTTGATTATATAATGAAAATACATTTCTTTTATGAAATGCTTTGGTAAACATTGTTTTATCATGTTTTGTTTTTGGGAACAAATTCCGCAACTCTTTCAAATCAAAAGGATTTACTCTGAAATTATTTTATAAGCATAAATGAAAATCGGTCTTTTCTGGCCGAGATTTTGGGGATGTCATAGTTGGTATCAGAGCATTAGTTTAAGCGAACTAGGAATTTGTAGGATTTCTAGACTTAAACTTAGAATGCTAAGTGGAATTTTGAGACGTGTGTCTGTTATATTTGAGACACGAGCACTAATTTATTTTAGGAAAGTTGCCTAAAATTCTTTATGTGCTAAATGTTATATGTTGCCATATATGATATTATTTGTTCGGATCTATGGTCTGTTGCCGACCGGATGTAGAAACTTTATGTGTGTAGGATTCTAAGCGTACGTCTACGATATTAGAACTAGCATGTAAACGTTTCAGAGTGATAAGGATGATCTGAATATCTATCGTGAATGAGGATCTAATTTCACCTTATTCGGTGTGTAGATAAAAATGGTGAGAACAAGAAGTGGAGTTGGAAATGCTGATGAAAACAGGAATCAACTACCAGTGATTGAACAAAGACATGTCGTAGCAGCAACACCTGAGCCAATAACCATGGCTGGTGTGCAAATGATGATTCAAACAATGTTGGATCGTCAGATGGATGAAACTAGATGGTTGCTTCAACAGAATCTAGAAGAAGTATCAATTCATATGGAAGAGCTTGAATTAAATGAAGGGCACTCGGAAGGTGGAAACTTCAGTGGGTCTGTTGTTCAAGCCAACCCACCGATAGTTAGACGAGACAGCCATGATGGAAGGAATGATGGAATGGAATGCAAGTACAAGGAATTTCTAACTTGCCAACCATCGACCTTCAATGGAAAGGAGGATCCGATTGGAGTTATGGTTTGGATCTCAGAAATGGAATTGGCCTTCATGACTTGTGGCTGCAGAGGCAAGTTGCAGACTATCTATGCAGTGCGTCAGTTTCGAGGTGGAGCCGTTCGTTGGTGGAACACTCTAAGGAAGACTTTAAGCCCAAATGAGCCACTGCAATTGACATGGGCAGAGTTCTTGGTGAAGTTCAAGCGCAAGTTCTGCTCGGCTCAAAATCTATTGGAACTAGAGAACAAGTTTCTGACATTGACGAAAGGCAGCATGTCAATTGATGAATACACTAATAACTTCACCGATAAGATGGAGTTTGACTTGCGTATCGTTCCAGACGAGCTGACAAAGGTGGACCGGTATGCGAAGGGACTCCCATGGGAGTATGAGGTGCCAGTACGTTAGGCACATACTCTAGAGGCAGCTATCTGGGCTGCCAAGTCTGTTGAGAACATGATAAAGGGGAGAACTACCAACAAGGTTGAGGTTGGTGAGAAGAGAAAGTTTGAGGGAACATCTGGTTCCGGTAAGAAAAGCAAATTTTCGAAATCGGATTCGAAAAAGTTTGGTGGAGGAAAAGGAGGCAAAGCGAAGTGGTGTGATAAGTGTAAGAAAAAGCACTTTGGGAAATGTAGGGAGGATGTAACCTGCTACAAGTGTGGAAAGGTTGGACATTTTGCCAATGAATGTCCGAACAACAAAAGGATGTGTTTTGGTTGTAATGAAGAGGGGCACATTTTGAAAGACTGTCCGAAGAAGGAGGCAGCTAAGCCCAACATTCCACCAAAGCCAAAGGTGAGAGCATTCCAGATGACACTGGAAGCTGCTAAAGATGAAGCTGATGTCGCTTCAGGTACCTTTCTCGTAAACACATTGCCTGCCCAAATTTTATTTGATTCTAGAGCCAACTACTCCTTTATATCGCATGAATTTGGTAGAAAACTAGCTTTGCCTGTTGATAGACTAGATAATGCTTTATTAGTCGAAGTTGCTAGTGGCAAGTTTGGACCTGTTAGCCATCGTATGAGAAACATCTTAATCGGCCTTAATGGGAATAAGTTTCACGAAGAATTATTACCTATTGAACTTAATGGTTTCGACATCGTGTTGGGAATGGATTGGCTTAGCGCCAATGATGCCAAAATTTTATGCAAGAAAAAGATAGTTAAAGTAAACCCGCCTGGAAAAGATTCGTTTATGGTGTATGGGGACAAACGTCGAGTGAATTCTGGAATCATTTCCCTAATGAAAGCCAGAAACTGTTTGACCAAGGGATGTACATCATATTTAGCATTCGTGATTGATGCTAAGAAGGAAAAGAAGGTGATGTAGAGTATTCCAGTGGTGTGTGATTATCCGGAAGTATTTACCTAAGATCTTCCTTGTAACGCCCGCAGATCCGGGCTAGTCAATTTAGAGGCAATAGGGGTCGAAAATGACTTTTCGACAAAAGATTATTTAGAATAAATAATCTTAACCAAGTTGTAGATTATGTCACAAGCTTTCCTTACATATAAAGAACGCCGAAATCCGAGTTATAACGAAGAAGTTATGGCCCGCCGAAGTTTTACGGCAAAACCGGCACGACACTGGGAGACGTAAATAGTGAATTTACGATAGAAGACTTTTTAGCCTTAGAAATCTAAACAAAAGTTGTAGAATATGTTAAACTAAGAACGTCGATAAAAAGAACGCCCAAATCTGACTTCGTATGAAGAAGTTATGATTTTTCTAAGATTCGGCTTAGCAGTGCACGGCCCGAAACTCGAATTTTAGTTCGAGCGGTTTTTGGCTTACGCGACCTAAATGAGAGTTGAAGATCTCATTAATAGGAACTCAACAGTAAAAAGACAGACAAAAACAGAGTCCGTATGAAGGAGTTATGAATTCTTCGCGGTCATTTAACAGTCTAAACGCCTCCTACTGTTAAATTTAAGATCGGTCGAGAATTAGCCGACGGAGTCTAAACAAAAGTTGTAGATCTTGATTTTACCTACGCATGGATATAAAGAACGTCGAAAACGGAGCTCGTATGCGAAAGTTATGATTTTTCTAAGTTTGAAGGCTGATACGCGATAGGGGGTGACGTGGCACCACCAGAATTGGACACGTGGCACCACCAGAAGGCCACCACATGGACCAACTCGGCGAGTAGGTCCCCCCTACTCGGCGAGTCCATCAGAATCCTCCCCTATAAATAGAGGTGCCGGGTTCCCTCATTTCCTCACCCCTCACCCCTCTTCTTTCTCTCTCTAAACTCTCTCTCTAAGCTCCCTAACCCCCCTAAAAGCCTAGGTAAACCCCCTAGCACCCGAAGGAAGCCCCGGAGCGCCCGACGGCTCCGAGAAAGAGCCTTTCGGCTTGGGAAACGCTGCTCCAGCGAAGCCCGGTTTTGCGAAAAACCCGCTGTAAGTGAGCTATGCCTACGCTATCTTTAGTATAGCTTATGTTTTAATATAGTAACATTATTAGGAACTTATAATGAGTGTTTGGGCTATTATTATGAATTATATTGAGTGTTATTTAATGCTTATACAATAATAATAATAGTCAGACTATTAATTTGTCGCGGTTATCGTTAAACTAAACCCTAGTGGTATCGGTATTAGGTTTTATCGAAGGAATATCGTTTTGAGAGTATCGAAGCGCTGTCTGAGTGCTGAGTCACCACCTACTCAGGTGAGTGCATAGTTACTTTCAGCTTACACATAGATATGAAGTATTTTATATAAATTACGTGCTGTGTGTGTATATTATCTGTATACTTGCTATCTATGCTGGATGAACGTTTTATACATGTTTTCAATGATTTAAACTGTATATGTATTTTATATCTACAAAATGTGTCGGGTAAAACATGGGTAGATGTATTAGTTGCTGTGTGATAAAATGAAATAATGAGATGCCTCGTTATAGATGTCCTTGATGATCTAGTCATCTAGCGGAGTATAGATGACGACCACGGACTATTCTAGACAGTCCAGTGGAACACTAGCAGGCTCGCAACCTGTAGGTGTTCATTCGAACTGTGTGTTCATTCGAACTGTGTGAACTGTGTGCTCACCAGATATACTCCATCCCAATGATAGTCCTTTGACTAGGTCCCTTGTGTTAGATGTTTTAGGGACGTAATGTGAGGATAACGGGAATGGGTAATTGGGTTGATTGTTTGATGTTTAAAAATAATAATTATATTATTGTGGGTTGAAAACCCTATGTACTCACCAGGTTTCCCAACCTGACCCACTCAGTTTATTTATATCACAGGTGCTGATACGAAGTCACTTTACACTGAGAGATTTAAAGAGATGTAGATCACTAGTGTAAATAAATTTAAGTTTTGTTTATGCTTATGTTTCTGTATTAACGATGACATCCCAAACGTTTTGAAATGAATAAAATACGTTTCTCCGAAAATGTTTTAATAACATATTTATCATGTTTTTCTGGGAACAAATTCCGCAACATTTTTTATAAAATGAAGTACTCTGATTTTCATAAAGCATAAACAAAATCGGTCTTTTCTGGCCGTGATTTTGGGGATGTCACATTCCTGGATTACCACTTGATAGACAAGTAGAGTTCAGAATAGACTTGTTACCAGGAACAACACCAATTGCAAAAGCACCTTATCGATTAGCACCGACGGAGATGAAGGAGCTGATGATGCAACTTCAGGAGTTATTGGACAAAGGTTTCATTACACCTAGTTCATCGCCCTAGGGAGCTCCGGTGTTATTCGTGAAGAAGAAAGATGGAAGTATGAGAATGTGCATTGATCATAGAGAGCTGAACAAGGCAACAATAAAGAATAGATATCCGTTGCCAAGGATTGATGACCTGTTTGATCAATTGCAAGGTTCGAGCTATTTCTCGAAGATCGATCTTAGGTCAGGATATCTTCAGCTAAAAGTAAGAGAGCAAGATATCGAGAAAACTGTATTCAGAACTAGATATGGACACTACGAGTTCTTGGTTATGTCGTTTGGACTAACCAATGCTCCGGCAGCATTCATGGATTTGATGAAGAGAGTTTGTAATCCGTTCCTTGATAAATCTATGATAGTGTTCATAGATGACATTCTGATTTACTCGAAAAGACAGGAGAAGCATGGCAGACACTTGCGAGAAGTGTTAGAAGTCTTGAAGAAGGAGAAGTTGTATGCTAAGTTCTCCAAATGTGATTTTTGGATTCGTGAAGTCCAATTCTTGGGTCACGTGGTCAACCAAGAAGGGATAATGGTTGATACAGCAAAGATTGAAGCTGTAATGAAGTGGGAACAACCGAAAAGTCCCACAGAGATCCGAAGCTTTTTAGGATTAGTCGGATATTACCGAAGGTTTATCCAAGGCTTTTCATCGATTGCTACTCCATTGACAGCTTTGACCCACAAATGAGCTACTTATGCTTGGAGTGATAAGCATAAAGAAGCATTCGAGAAGCTAAAGAAGAAGCTATGCGAGGCACTAATACTTTCTCTACCCGATGGAGTTGAAGACTTCGCTGTTTATAGTGATGCGCCTGGGGTTGGATTGGGTTGTGTTTTGACCCAAAGAGAAAAGGTGATAGCATATGCGTCTCGACAGCTAAAGGAGCATGAAAAGAATTACCCAACTCATGATCTGGAGTTGGCAGCAGTAGTTTTCGCTCTAAAAATATGGAGCATTACCTCTATTGCACAAAGTGCAAACTTTTCACTGATCATAAGAGTCTCCAATATCTCTTTAATCAGAAGGAATTGAATATGAGGCAACAACGATGGCTGGAATTACTCAAGGACTACGACTGTGAGATACTTTACCATCCCGGTAAAGCTAATGTAGTTGCTGATGCTCTCAGTCGGAAAGTCAATCTTGAAAGGAAAAGGCCAAGAACGTTGAGAATTGAAGTTGTATGGACCATTATGGAAAGTATAAAGAAAGCTCAAGAGGAAGCTTCTGAGAAGAATGACTGAAAGGAGGAACGTTTGGGCAAAACGTTGGTGTTCGGTGTAAACAGTCATGGACTGAAGGTGTTCCAAGATCGGATTTGGATACCTAAGAGAGGAGGAATCAGAGATCTTCTGATGGAAGAAGCTCACAAAACCATGTACTCGATTCATCTCGGTAGCACAAAAATGTATAGGGACCTGAAACCTTACTACTGGTGGCCGACGATGAAACTTGATGTTGCAAAGTATGTGGCCGAGTGTGTGACTTGTGCGAGAGTCAAGACACAACATCAGAAACTGTATGGGAGTTTAGAACCTTTACCTGTGCCTATGGGTAAGTGGGAAGACATTGCTACGGATTTTGTCACTAAACTGCCCAGAACAAAGAATGGTCACGATATGATTTGGGTGGTCGTCGATCGATTCACTAAGAGTGCGCATTTCATAGCAGCTAGGGAGAAATGGTCTATGGAAAAGCTTGCGGATTCTTATGTGAAGGAAATCGTGAGACTTCAAGGTGTTCCACTAACAATTGTGTCGGATCGTGATAGTCGTTTCACCTCAAGGTTTTGGAAAAGTCTACAAGAGGAAATGGGTACCAAGTTATGTTTAAGTACAGCTTACCATCCGCAGACTGATGGTCAGAGTGAAAGAACGATACAAACACTTGAAGATATGCCGAGAGCATGTACCTTGGAATTCCTAGGTAATTGGGATGAACATTTACCATTGGTAGAATTTTCCTATAACAATAGTTTTCACTCGAGCATTAAGATGGCACCTTACCAAGCTTTGTATGGACAAAAGTGTTGTACGCCGTCTTGTTGGCTTGAGGCTGGGGAAAAGCAGTTTATGGGACCGGAGTTGGTTCATCAAACTGCTGAAAAGTTGAAAATAATTAGGGAAAGAATGTTAGCAGCTCAGGATCGTCAAAAGAGCTATGCTGACAAAAAGCGAAGACCGATGACTTTTGAAGTTGGGGATTCGATTTTGCTTAAAGTCTTGCCGTGGAAGGGACCTATAAGATTTGGAAAAAGGGGAAAGTTGAATCCAAGGTTTATTGGACCGTTTAAAGTTCTTCAGAGGATTGGGAACCAAGCTTACAAGCTCGAACTACCAGAAGAATTGAATGGAATTCATAACACTTTTCATGTATGTTAT
Organism: Lactuca saligna; assembly: GCF_052625555.1. Taxonomy (NCBI): domain Eukaryota; kingdom Viridiplantae; phylum Streptophyta; class Magnoliopsida; order Asterales; family Asteraceae; genus Lactuca; species Lactuca saligna. The sequence goes on from NC_136424.1 coordinate 169,107,991, forward strand.
TTACGGAAGTTAACGGGGGAAGTTACCGACATGATTCCACTTTCGGAGTTGAGAATCGATGAGAACAAAAGGTTGATAGAAGAACTAGAGGCAATTGTTGACCGAAAGACTAAGAAGTTGCGACGCAATATGGTCGAGTTAGTGCTTGTCCGATGGAAACACACGAATGGGCTGAATCTCACTTGAGAGACGGAGAGTGACATGATGGGTCGCTATCCGCATTTGTTTGTTGAGGTGTGATTTCGGGGATGGAATCATTCTTAGGTGGAGAGAATTGTAACGCCTGTGTTTCTGGGCTTGCCATTTTTAGCAATGTAATAGTCTAGGTTAACCTTTGGAACCAGTTTTGAAATAATAGAAGTGTGTTATTTGAGTATTATGTGTTTTGTGCTTAATTGCTTAATTATGTGGTTTGATTAATTAAGAATAAAAATAACCGTCAAAACTTAAGTGTATAATTAACTTGATATCTTTAGATAATGGTTTAGTAGTTGGAACAAGGTTTCCGAAGATATAAAGAATGCCGAAATCCGAGTTATAACGAAGAAGTTATGACCTGTCGAAGTTTCGCGACAGAACCGGCACCACTGAATGACGTAAAAAGTGACATTTACGTTAGAGCGATATTTAGCCTTAGTGATCTAAACGAGAATCGAAGATCTCGTTGTTAGTATCAAAGTGATAAAAAGTCAGGCGAGAACGGACGTCAAACGAAGAAGTTATGAATTTATAACAAAATTTTCTGTCCCAGCCTATTAAAAATAAATAATAAAAATAAATTCAAAATTAGACAACGTAGTTTGAATGAAAATTGTAGAGCGTAGTTTCACCTTCGCGTGGATATAAAGAACGTCGAAAATGGAGTTCGTATGAAGAAGATATGAATTTTCGAAGTTTATTAAATAATTAATAATTAAATTTAATTATTAAATTCGGTAGTTTCACCAGACTCATCCGAAGTAAGCCCCGCGTACATCAAAGAATGTCGACACTCTCACTCGAGGACTTCGTATGACGCATGCAGTGACGTTTCGGAGGCAGTACGCCTCGCGTACTGCTGTACGCCCCGCGTGCTGCGAGGCCTCAGCCTCCTATAAATAAGATGCGAGGGGTCCAGGCTTATTTGCTTATTTCTCCTCCATTTCGTGCCGAAGCTCTGCATTTTAACCCCCGAAGCCACCCCGAAGCTCCGGTAATATTCCCGAGTCCCGAAGCAAGTCCCGAGATCCTGAAGATCCCGAGAAGTGCGGTTTCCGAGCCGAAGCTCTGCCTGCGTGAATTTCGATTTTTGTAGAGATCTTCCAGATCTGCTGAGGATTACTACTTTTGCAAGTCGTAGTACTGTCCGATCATCTTCTGATTAAGTGAGTGTATACTACCTTTCATAAACACGATAATAATACAAGTATGATGTATGTTTTGAAACTATGTATAAAAATGTATGTTCTTATCTACTAATATGTTGGGTAGAACATGGGTAGATAGTTGGTGTGTAATAAACAGATGAAAGGCCTCGATGTTGTTTTGATCCAGTCATCTAGCGGAATTTAGATGACGACCACGGACTTTTCTAGACAGTCCCGTGGAACACTAGCAGGCTCATAACCTGTAGGTGTTAATGAACTTGGATGTTCATTCGCTGTATTCCATCCCGCTCATGTTTGCCTTATTTGACTTATAATGCTGAGGAACCCCCGAAGCATGTGTTGTCACCCCGATGAAATATTCTTAGACTAGGTCCCTTGTGTTAGTTATTTTAGGGACATAAAGTGAGAATAATGGGAATGGGTAATTGGGTTATTGTTGGTTGATGAAAATTAATTTAATTACTTATTGTGGGTTGAAAACCCTATATGCTCACCCGGCTCCCAAGCCTGACCCACTCAGTTTTATTTGTATTACAGGAAGTGGCGCAAGGGCGTAAGATGGATGAACCATCAAGATGTTTTGTTTACAAGTCTGTATATGTATATATTTGTTGAATGACTTGTAATGCTATCGTTTATGCTTATTGGTTTGTATCGGAACATGACACCCCGAGTTTTGATTATATAATGAAAATACATTTCTTTTATGAAATGCTTTGGTAAACATTGTTTTATCATGTTTTGTTTTTGGGAAAAAATTCCGCAACTCTTTCAAATCAAAAGGATTTACTCTGAAATTATTTTAAAAGCATAAATGAAAATCGGTCTTTTCTGGCCGAGATTTTGGGGATGTCACACGTACCAGCTAGATTCCTAGTAAACTACCATAGGGGTAGTTTAGGAAGATACGATAACTATTATTAGAACACGATATCATACAATGAGTCAGTTCATTCATGAGTCTATACATGCTAGATAGAGAGAGAACACATGTTATAGCTAGCACACGCAGAACATTTGAGTATATTACTATACTATTACACAGATATGTTTTACATGATTACGCTTACATGAGTACGTTTACATATATTTGTTTACATGAGTGTGGTTACATATACTTTGATAAGACAGACATCATTAGGTGCTATAGAATAGAACAATTTCAGGATCTAACTATATCGATGAATTGCAACGCATTGTGATAGTTATATCGGGTATACATGATCATAGTAATGTGGATGTTCATGACATGCATACATGCATGGACGTGTATAGGTCTCAAAATCCCTTTGACAGGGGAGCGTTTAGCCTGGGATCTAGCCATCACATTAGGCCTTATCCCTCAAATAAGGCAATAGGAGTATAGAGGCAGTCACTTATTACAAATACTGCAGTACTTACGAGATTACCCTAGACTTAAGGTAATTAGTACGGTTGTAGTTCGACACTACACCATAGTACCATTTCATTTTCCCATTTCATTCACTTCGTGAACATTCACACGATGCACGGTAATGTAGAAACTATATTTTTGGTTAATGATAGTCGGTTTTGGGAAAATACACACTCTTACAAAAGACACACACGCAGACACTAGATGCCTTGGTAGAAGGATACGATTAGTAGGAAACATAGGGTTTCCTAGGATCATTCAAAACATTTTTATACTTACAGTTCATATACAAACAATTTCTTACATATAAATTAAGACACTATAATACTTATGATCTTACCAGCTTTAAAGCTGATACTCGCTTTCAAAATTACTTGTATCCTCAGGTCAAACATAGACAGGTACCGATGCAAGGTTTAGAGAAGATGGTGCTCGTTCAAGACTCATCTTTCATTTTGATTTATGCTTTAGTGTTTATCAAAATTTGACAGAACACACTTGTATAATAATTATATTATTAATGCAATGGATGATGTTGTTTCTTGTTTACTATTTTTCATTGTTATGATACTGTACATGACGTCCTCCGCCCCATAACGTTTCCGCCGTTCTTGGTTTTGGGGTGTGACAAATTATATATGATAGATCTAGGTTTGTAAGTCTTGGATTCAAAGCATGTACAATAGAGAAACCTAGATCCAAGCATTAGGGTTTGTATGAGCACATAGGATTGTTTCTTATGCATAAAACCCATCAGGTATATCAGAGCCTTGATTCGTTTCAATTGTATGTGATGCTTAACTGTTTTGCTTGCTGAAAATTGAGTTTCTAGCCTCTGCCCGACTCAACTCGACGAGTTGGCCCCTACTCGGTGAGTTCAGAGCTGACTCGTCAAGTTCGTGCGTCAGGTAGAGGATATTTTGGGATTTAGTTGTTTGTTTTGTCTTGGATTTAATGCCTAAATCGTTTTTTGAAGTTAAAATCCGAATTTTACCTTAATTAAATGATTATCCTTGCCAAAACAATAGGTAATTTCAAATCTTTTGAATATTGGTTGCTTATGTGATAAATATGGATTATTTAAAATTATTTGGTAATTATCTAATGACTAAAATTGGATAAGGTCAAATATAGATAATTATGGAATTAATTGTTTAATTTAAATTATTGGTTATTTGATCCCTTTAGTTTTGTTATTTGATCCCTTTAGTTTTGGAAATTTGAATTTTGTGATTGAAAGTTTAATTTTGAAGAATTTAAATTTCAAATCCTTAGAGTTTTACAAGTTTAAAATTCAACCTTATACTATTATATTATTACAAGCTTAATGAATATATATGTATAATTAAAAATGCTAGTCTTATCGTTAGTAGGCCTCATTCACGAAGCCGGTCTATAAGGTGGGTATAAGGTTGCTGCGTATAAAATGGCGCTTAATGGGTGTACACTCACACCCACCGCTTGCTTGACTGGTGGAGGGTCGTTAGCCGAACGGGTAGGATAGGGAAATCCTCTCCTCATTAAAAGTATAATGTAAGATACAAAGTAACTACATGTTTTTCAAAAATATTCCCAATCTTAGTTACTTTAGGGTAAAATGTGGAAATGATGCTATTCCATGGAATTACACTTTGTACCCTTGTCAAACGTTAGTGGAGCATGGGTGGTTAAGCGGCACACTAATTTGGGATTGACATTGGTGGCGAAGGGTGACTTGATGTTTGTCATAGATCAATGGAGCGTGTGTGGTTTACCGGCACATTGATTAGGTGGTAGAGACATTTAGAGCACCATGTAGATTCGCATGGTTATTCACAACTTGTTTGCGATCCTCGACATCCCAATCGCAAATTTAAAGTGCATATGGAGATTTAAACATGCCACTGAAAAGTTCAATGAATCTCAAAGATGTAGGAGTTTTCAATACATTTAAAACTTAAATCTTTTTTTTCGTTTATCATGGAGAGAATTAGTGAATCGTCATTCACTTACCTTCAAATTATTTACTTTTAGAGTACGACGTCCCTTTATAAGTTGTAAATAATGTTGTTGGGTCCTAGCTCTAATTTCTCATTTGGGTGTTTAATTAGGGACTCATTTCTAATGAAACTTTGTTCCTTTTTTTTTCAGATGTCTGCAAACAATAACAACAACAACAACGCTTTTAGGTCATTCTCGTTGATGAACCTATGTCAAAAGGTGACATTTAATGGCTCAAACTTCAACGAGTGGATGAGGTATATTCGCATGAACACTTGCTACGAGGACAAATTATATGTCCTCGATGAAAAGCTTGAGAAAATCATCCTAGATGTTGCTACTCCTGAAGAGTTGGCCACCTGTGAGGCCCACGAGCGTGATGCTACAAAATTCGATTGCATCATGCTAGCCACCATGAACCTCGAACTCCAAAAGTCCTACGAGGACATATATCCGTATGAAATGCATCAAGATTTGTTGGACCGGTACCACCAAAGTGCGATGCAAGAGCGCTATGAGATCATTACTAACATGATCACCGCTAAGATGGGGAGTGGAGAATCCATAACCTCTCATTTGGAGAAAATGCAGAGGTATGTTGATCGTCTTCTCAAACTTAATGTTAAGTTTGATGAGGATTTGGCTATCAACATAATCCTCCACTCCTTGCCCTCCTGTTACAACCAGTTCAGAATGACTTACCACATGAACAATGAGGAAGTCTCCTTGAGCATGGTCCAAGGACTGCTGAGGACTACTGAGAGCAACCTCAAGGACAAATCCGTTGCACCATCCCGTGTTGTGGCTGCTCCCGTGTTGGAAATTGGCCAAGGAAAGCGTAAGAAGAGAAAGGCTCCCTGTAAGGGCCACCATAAGGGTAAGACCCAAGATGGTTCCTCTTCTAGTGGAACCAAAGTTGGTTCGGTCAAACCCTCTTCTGACCCCAAAGAAGCAGAGTGCTATTACTGCCATAAAAAGGGCCACTAGAAACGAAGTTTCCCTTAATATCTACAAGACATAAAGGATGGGAAGATTAAGCCCACCTTCGCAGGTATGTATTCTATTAAGTCAAATAACTCATCATTTGATACTTCATGGGTTCTTGATACAGGTTGTGGTTACCACATTTGTTCTGATTTGCATGGTCTAAGAGGAAGTAGGGAAATGGAACATAGGAAGATAAACTTGATTATGGGAAACAAAATATCGTCGCCTGTGACCAGAGTCGGAGTTTATTCTTTAGTGCTGAGTAATGGGTTAGGGTTAGATTTAGAAAATGGTTGTTATTCGCTAGATATGGCAAGAAACATTATTTCATTTCATGGATTGTTTAGACAAGGTTTCAGATGTTCTTTTGATAATAGTAATGGTTCTATTAACGTTTATTTGAATGGGTCTTTTATTTCAATGCATTACGTTGTAATGGGATTTATGAATCTGTGATGGTTGTTGATAATTTAGGAAATGATGTGTTGAATATTGATTCATCCACTAGCCTAGACAAAGTATGCTTGTGGCATTGTCGCCTTGGCCATGTCAACAAGAAATGCATAGCCCAACTCCAAAAGGATGGAGTGTTGGAGTCATTTGACCTTAGGGATGATGACACGTGTGAATCTTGTTTACTTGGGAAGATGACCAAGTCACCCTTTACTGGCACTTGTGAGAGGGGTGAGGGTTCATTGGATCTCATACACACCGATATGTGTGGGCCCTTTAGATCCACCACAAGGGATGCTTTCCGCTTCTACGTGACTTTTACAGAAGATTATAGCAGATATGGATATATCTACTTAATCAAGCAAAAGTCGGAAACCTTTGAAAAGCTGAAAGAGTTTAAGAATAAAGTGGAGAATCAGCTGGGCAGGAAAATCTAGATGCTTCGGTCAGACCGAGGAGGAGACTACCTAAGTCTTGAGTTTCACGACTATCTAAAATAATGCGGAATTGTTTCGTAATTGATGCCTCCGGGAACGCCATAATTGAATGGCGTGGCTGAGAGACGTAATCGAACCTTGTTGGACATGGTTTGTTCTATGATGAGTCAGACTTCGTTACCAATATCTTTCAGGGGTATGCCTTATAGACTGCCGCCCACATCCTTAATTTAGTTCCCACCAAGAAGGTTACCAAGACTCCTCACGAGATGTGGACAGGGAAAGCTCCCTCGTTAGCACATATTAAAGTTTGGGGGTGCGAGGCTTTCGTAAGATGAGAGACTCACGACAAGCTCGAACCTCGTAGTGAGATGTGTTATTTCATCGGCTATCCACAGAAATCTTTTGGCTATCTTTTCTATAGACCGAATGACAATGTTGTCTTCGTTGCTAGAAGAGGAGTTTTCCAAGAAAGGGAATTGATAAGCCAAGAGGACAGTGGGTGGCAAATTGATCTTGAATAGATACATGAACAAAGCAATGAAGGACCTTCTAACACCGGCGCTCAACCCGAGGAGGAAACTCCTGTTGAACCCGTTGACGAGTCCTTACCTCTTAGACGTTCTAATAGGGTTAGTGTTCAACCCTAGTTTTATGGTTTTCATATTACTACTGAAGGGGATACGTTTATTATTGATGAAAAACTAATGAATTTGGACGAACCTAGCAGCTACAAAGAAGCCATGGCAGGCCCGGAGTCTGCTAAAGGGAAAGAGGCGATGGACAGCGAGATTCAGTTCATGTACGACAATCAAGTTTGGAACTTGGTTGGTAATGTACCAGGTCGCAAGACAGTCGGGTGCAAATGGATCTTCAAGAAGAAGACAGACATGGATGGGAATGTGCACACTTATAAAGCGCGATTGGTTGCGAAGGGCTTTACTCAAACTCCCAGAGTTGACTATGATGAGACCTTCTCACCAGTTGCAAAGATAAAGTCTATTAGGGTAATGCTTGCGATAGCTGCGTTTCATGATAATGAAATTTGGCAGATGGACGTAAAAACCGCTTTCCTTAATGGGAAGTTGGCTGATGATGTGTATATGAATTTGCCAAAGGGTTTTGTCGATACGAAGCATCCAAATAGAGTGTGTAAGCTTGAGAAATCCATTTATGGATTGAAACAAGCATCTCGTAGATGGAATCTTTGTTTTGATGAAAAAGTTAAAGAGTTTGGCTTTCTGCGAAGCGAAGGTGAATCTTGTGTATATGTCAAAACCAGTGGGAGTATAGTGAGCTTCCTCGTATTGTATGTTGATGACATACTACTCATAGGAAACGATGTCCCAACCTTGCAGGAGGTCAAGTCCTAGCTTGGGAAATGGTTCATTATGAAGGACCTTGGAGAGGCTGCTTATATTATGGGAATAAGGATAGTAAGAAACAGGGAAAAGAGACTGGTAGGACTTAGTCAGGATACATACTTGGATAAGGTACTAAAGCGTTTTAGTATGGAAAATTCCAAGTAATGGGAGTTGCCAATCCAAAGCAATACCAAGTTGAGTAAGACTCAAAACCCGAGTACAGAGGTAGAGATAGCTGATATGAGCCGAGTACCTTACGCTTCCGTAGTAGGCTCTATCATGTATGCTATGACTTGTACACGCCCGGATGTGGCCTTTGCTTTGAGCATGGTCAGTAGATATCAAGGGAATCCTGGTAGAGCTCATTGGATTGTGGTAAAGAATATTCTTAAGTACCTACGAAGGACCAAGGAATGGTTTCTAGTCATCGGTGGGAGTGATGACTTAACAGTACGAGGGTATAGTGACGCTAGTTTTCAGACAGATCGGGATAGTTACCGATCGCAACCGGGTTGGGTTTTTACCCTAAATGGAGGAGTAGTTACATGGAAAAGTTCCAAGCAGGACACTGTGGCTGATTCAACGTGCGAAACAGAGTACATTGCGGAAAGCGAAGCGTCGAAGGAGGCTATATGGTTGAAGAACTTCATTGGAGACCTTGGAGTTATGCCATCCATAAAGGAGCCGATGGAAATTTTATGTGATAATGAAGGAGCAGTTGCCTTAACCAAGGAACCAAGAGATCATGGTAGATCTCGACATATCGACAGAAAATACAATATTATCATAAATTGGGTAGAATAGGGACTCCTTGTTGTGAGGAGTGTATCATCGGAAGAAAATCCAGCAGTTCGCCTTACGAAGGGACTGAGTAGGGTCAAACACTTGCATCACACTAGGAGCATTGGGCTGAAGGATGATATGAGTTTGGATTAGATAGGAAACGTGTAATATATAGTTTGTACTTGACATTTGATGAATAAATAAAGTGGTGTTATTTATAAGTAAAGTTACTGTCCTGTGTTGGTTATTTATCTTTGTTTCTATTTTTCATGTTTTGACTTCCTGAATAATAAAATTATTCAAACGGTCCACAGTCGTTCATGTTTTGGAAGTAGATGTGAATGAAGACTGTCATGAATTGTTTGTAGATTGTGTAAAAGGTTTTGGGCATAGAAAAGGATTGTTGCAAAGTTCATGAGTACTTATGAATTTGATTTGAGCATTGGAATAAACCTACGTTTGCTGGTGTCACTTGGTGGTGCTATATCTAAAGTGATCGCAAAGCGATAATATCATATAGTCTTAAAACTTAGAGATATGGTTGTTGTTTGTTGGTTGGTTATGCATTGATGATGTGTAAACGCATCAGTAACTTGATGTTATAAAACACATTGTTGTGTATGATTCAATTAATAAATAATAGATGCATATGATTCGAAGTTAATCTGTTCCTTTTATTCTATGAGAATAAAGGTGATATCTTGGCCACTTGATGATTTGGTTTGACTTATGTGCCGGGCACGGTCAGAATGAAGATTGATGTGTTTAACTAAATTCTATGTCAAATGAATCAGAGATCAAGAAACAAGTGATGGACAAAAGGCATTGTCGGCATGATATCTAGAACAGAAGATTATACGATCCCTTATCTGAAGGCTAAGTTGTTGATAAGAGTTAACAATGAAGTATAAGAGCTACGATTGCAATCGGATCCTGAAGTCATAGGTGAGATATAGTTACTAGACTTATCCAAGTGGGAGACTATTGGAATAGTGTCTAAGCCCGTAACTATATTTGGTATGTACTTGACCCGGTTGTGCATGGTTCTTTTAGGTTGCCTTCACCAAAACAACTTGACAAGGTAATTTAAGGAGAGAGAGAGAAAGAAAATAGTCGTTTATTAATATATTATAAGAATAATATATTAAAAGAGAAATCATATTTATTTAATTAGTATTGGTCATAAATTAATTAAGAATTAATTTGGTGACTAAAAAATATTAATTAAATAAAGGGGTAAAAAATGTCAAATGTATGATAGTTGAGTTTTGGGATAAGGAAGCCTAATGGATCAAAGGGTGAACGGAATTATGATGGGGATCAATCAAAAATTTTTCCAAGGCCTTATTCCAGAAGATTCCTTGGGCTGCTTGGTGGCTAAGCTGTCCATTAGGGTTTAGACTGAAACCATAGCAGCCTGCAACTATATATATATGGACCCCTAGCTCCCAAATTCAGCCACTTGCTTCCAAGGGAACCCTAGGGACGAATTTAGCATCCTCCTATCACTCTCATATAGTTGCCTTCTTGCTTGTGGGGTTTGTGAACCATTAGAGGAGTTACAATTGTAACTCTAAGCTCAAGATCAGGAAGACTACAAGGATTTTAAGCTACTTGAAAGAGGTAAAACACTTGGATATGTTTTTCTTTATGATAATTTCGAATTATATATGATAGATCTAGGTTTTTAAGTCTTGGATTCAAAGCATGCACAATAGAGAAACCTAGATCCAAACATTAGGGTTTGTATGAGCACATATGATTGTTTCTTATGCATAAAACCCATCATCTTCCCACACTGGTCCTCCTTAGAGCTTCCAGGTCTAGCATTGGTTTGGGTACATGTCTTGTGCCTTCAGTAGTACATGCCCACTACTACCTTCCACACCTACCTGTACCTTCCCCAAGGATCTACTTGATAACTCCAATTCGTCCCAAAATAAATCACATCCCACAGACTACCGCATATTCTCAAATCCTAGGCGATCCTAAGATTTGTGCTACCCACATATATCATACGAATCATACCAGGTTACCTTTATGCAAGCAAATTATACATAGAAAAGGATCAAGCAGACTTTTGAATAAGAGATTCTACCCTAGGATTACAACCAAACAAGGAACATGAAATAAGGCCAAATCAATCATTCTAAGGCTATAAGCTCCTAACCGTACATAATTTTTAAAGCATACACAAATCAAGATCCATACGATTATCATAGCTCAAATATCAATATAACATGGCTAATCATATTGGGGAACTACTTACTTGGCTCGACCGATCACGCACGTTGCACTATCATCTTTTTTATTCTTTAAAATTTTTAACTTTTATTTTATTTTTTTGAAAACAATTTTACCATTTCCTTAGTTTGAGTCCTGACACACCAGAGAGTGTGCTTAAATCCCTAAAACAAGGCTCTGATACCAACTTGTAATGACCCAAATTTTCACAATAAAATTTTCATTTTTATTAACCAAAAAGTATTTCCATAAACCGTAATTCTCAAATACAATTGTTTTCAAAATTCATATCGTATACAATTTTATTTCAAATCATCAGAGCATCCCATAAACGGATGAGGGAGAGAGAGAGAGAGAGATAGAGTTCCCACCGTGCCATCAAGCCTTTCCCTTACCCTTGGGCTCAGATGCACCCGAAACAAATCCACAAACTGTAAGCTAATGCTTAGTGAGTTCGCCAAAGCATACCCCACACACAATTCACAATTCACATATCATATTAGCTATAAAAGTCATATATAACACATAATCCATGCATACAAACATATAAGGATTCCATGAGCTCCCCCACATGGTCTTATACAAAGTGCCATGGGCTCCCCCCATGGTCTTTAACTGACAAGCCATAGGCTCCCCCACATGGTCATTCAAACGACTGCCATGGGCTTCCCCATGGGCTTTAACTAACAAGCCATGGGCTCCGGCACATGGTCTTATCCAAGTGCCATGGGCTCCCCCCATGGTCTTCCCTACAAGTATCATCTAATCACTCACATGCCAATTAACATATAACTAACTATCATACCACATATCTTTATCATAGCTAGTGTACCACATAGTACAAAATGGACCGGCCTTAGTGCCTTAGACCCATTGGTATGGTGAGGAGACACACCTCTCGAATGCTGAACTGACAAGACAAGATTAGATATATCACACACACTGATCCCCCTCAAATTCCTATAATCAACATATTATTGACTTGTCATAAACCCATAAATACCTGCAAAGTCAACCTTGGTCAGAGTCATGATCAACAGTCAAGGTCAACAGTCCATGTTGACCTTAACTCTTCAAGTGCATCCTAATACCTCGTCGAGTTCCTCCTAAGTCCATTCCACTGAATGCCATGTGGACTTGCCGAGTCACCTAAGTAACTCATCGAGTTCCTTAATTTTCCAGAAACAAAGAGTTCATGCAGTCCCAAAGCCCTAATCCTTAAATGCACTTATTCTGAATCTTGAAAATGGGTAAACCCCACCCGACTCGTCGAGTTAACTAAGGGACTCGACAAGTTCCTTCAATCCCTTTTGTGTCCAACCCTTTTCAGTGGGACTTAAGGTCCCAAACTCCAGACCCACCCTTCCCTAGTGTAGTTACCACGTAAAGTTGCAAACTTTATGTGCATGCAAGGCCTCACAAGGCTATAACATCAAAATTAAGTTTCCTATAATTTTTTTTGTGCATGGAAAGGACCTAAGTTGTATAAAGTGAGCAACTTTATGCTATTGGGGACCTAAAGATGTCCAGATCTTGAACCATATCCTTGTGATAAGTCCATATCTGAGTATGACTCCATTTTGCACCAAAAATGGCCATTTAATTCCAAGAAAAGGCATCTAAGCAACTAGAGCTCAAGGCTTTATACCTCAAGATGGTGGCCAATACAATGTAGATGTCAGATCTACTGCTTCTCTCCTTGCTCCCTCTTCTTCAAGCTCTAAAATCCTTCACAAACACACCAAAATTACTCATAAAATCTCTTTCTTCAACTCAAGAAGGTGCAAGGTCCAACTAGGGTTTTCTCTTGCTAATAGGACGGTAATGGAGGCCACAAGAGGCAGATTATGTTCTTTAAATAGGGTGCAAACCCTAAAAATTAGGGATTTCGTTTACAGCACCTACTCGGCGAGTCGGGGCCTTCTGACTCGTCGAGTAGGATTGAAAATCCGTGTCCTCATAATAACTTCTACACGCCGATTTGGAGCTCCCCAACTCGCAGAGTCCATGCACAAAACCCTAAAAATTAGATAAATTAAATAATACCTGGAATAAGTGTTACACCATGGCTTGTAGTTGCCACCAATCTTTAACAAAATGTTGCTTTATGTCATATATTTACATAAAAATGAATAATAGCATAAAATATATGAAAAAATTATAAATTATATATAAAATTGCCGCCTTAAGTTATGCCTTACAACATGATCGATCCATGAAGTTTTCATGCTCCGGGCGAACAAACTTAATAATGCCCCTATGTTTTGACCCTTTAGCCCATATTCAAAATGAATTTATGTAAACAAGAAAATTTAACACATTTTATTTAAAAATATCACCATCTAGCAAAACTAAAAAGTACAACCATCACCTACAACGATTGGTTCCAAGCTCAGAAATAAAAATGCCATATTATAATAAGCAACATATGGAGACATAATTATTAGTGACATCATTAATTAGTAAGCTATGCATGATTTGAAGACCACCATCAAAATTTGCAAGCACATTATTTTGTGTATGTTCATCGATCAATAAAAGGGGAATTTTTTCTCCAGATGTGATCAATACAAATAAACTATTTAATCCACTAGTAAGATTGATGTGTATCTCAACTAATCTATGCATCATCTGTTAAACAAAAGAAATAGAAGAATCAGTTTAATTGTGATATATTTCGATCATTTAAAGAAACAATTACATTTAAAGTCATTCAAGATATAATCAATATATGGCATCTTATTTAAACTAATTTTATGACATCTTATATTAGCATTATATAGAATAATATTTAATTATCTTCACTCTTTTATTTTGGTGAATTTAAATAAAAGGGTCACTAAAAACAAACAACTAAAGTTCAGTACTAATGAACCATATGATTCAACATCAAATTATTGGAAATATTGCATTTTAATAACAATAATAGTTGTGTTGCTACAAAGTATAAGTATTAATGGCTGAAAATTTCATTCACTCTTGAAAATATGTTCGTATTAGGATGTTTGCTGAAGATAAAAATACATACAAAATGCAGAAAGCCGAACTTATCATATGACAATTGAACTTCAACTTCAAACACCAACTTATGACTCAAATCGGTAATTCAGAATAACAATAAAGAGATTATTAAAATCAGCAATCAGAACAGGAATACAACTACCTGAATCGGGAATTACTTTGCATATTAGTGGCTTAAAAAATACCAACTGTCTTCTCTCTTCAAAAATCAGATTGAATAACTATGAAATTTGATGTCCCTTGTTCAATTTATAACCAGAAATCAGATTGTATACTTGTATCACTCGACATGAAATCAAAACTTAAAAATACTGAAATTAGAGTATTTAGAAATCATAAATCGACTCCTACACTACTTGGAATCTATCTAATCCATTGATAACTAAGAAATTTGAAAGCACTCAAAGCATCAATAAGATTTAGGAAAAGTAATAACGGATGTTTCTAGTCTCAAGGCATTAAGTTCTCCGGTCGACAATAACGTTGTTCTAGGCGGCGTTTCATTCTTCCAGCGCAATTGACGAAGATTAGTCTCTTAGTCTTAAGTTGTCTGGCGCCTAAAGTGTTGTTACTTCCATTTTTCGCTTAGGAAATCAAATCATAAGAATTTTAGACTAATTTTTCAGGGTCAATTGATGCCCCCAAAATTTTGATGGTCCAGGCCTAAGCCCAAGTCACCCATGTATTGGGCCCGCCTTGGATGCCTTACAAACGATGTTGGTTTGCTAAGATTTAAAAAAGTTTGAGACTTGACATTGCCATGAAGTCATGATTAATATTATTTAGAACATTGGTTTTTACATGCTTCTCAAAGTGCTCAAATGCAACAAGTTAGTTAGAAGGAAGATTATTATTTAAGCAAAAAAAGAACTATCAAGATTCTAAAAAGAAATTAGGTAAGTTATAATATTTGGTATGCAATAATTAATGTTAATATCAAACAAGCGATGTACCTTAGAGACGTTAATATGATAATGAGATTTTTTAATATGTGTCTTAAAAACACATATAAAAAACATTAATTAAAGTATTATTTATAAAAAAAATGTTATCATAATTAAATGTAATGAACATTAATTATGTTTAATATTACCATAGTTAAATGAAAAAATATTACCATAGTTAATTGTAAAATACATTAATTATAAAAGAAATTAAATATCATCCTACATTTTATTCCTACTATCATCATACTCAAATTAAATGGTGACAAGTGGACTAATGTATTATTAATTTGATATGATATGAAGATAAATAGGAATAAAATATAGAAGAATATTTAATTTCTCTAACTATAAAGAATATTATTTATAATTAATGTTTATCACATTTAATTATAGTAATATTTTACATAATTAATAGTGCAATTAATATTTTTTATATATGCCCTTAGAGCACGTATTAAAATAATATTAAGCTTAATTGGCAAAGATTTACTTGGAATATATCTGGTCAATCAATATTTCTATTTGATCATGAACATTCCAGCATTACAATTTTTGTTTTATGTACGTAACTTTAGCAGACGTTCTTTACGTATGCACGGGAGATTCTCCTGGGGAGAAAACGAGATTAGAATTTGTAAAATTGCATACATCAAAATTATATTTGGAAAAGATACTACACCTCTTTTATAGTGATGTTGTACAAACGAAAATATACTTATGCTACTACAAACAACAAAGAAAAGGGTGTGAAGTAGCTATCAAAACGGGGCCGAGGCAGGATGTAAATGCATAACATGGAGTCATGGACATAATTACTATGTGATAAAAGCAATCAACAACCACCATATTTATTGGATAATATTCATGTTCTTTAGGCAATGATTGTGAAAACACAATTGTGGGTCTCAAAATTAGTAACATGGGTGAAGTATGTTGCATAATTGCATAATGAATAGAAGAACATGTAAAATTATTGTACTAAAATATTATTCTTTGTCGTGGATCGTACCAAAATTATAAATTACAACTGTACATATAATCCGAAAAAGGTTTAAATCAGAAAAAAGGTCTAAAAAATCTATTCGAGACATGTTTGATACATTTGTTCGGTTCGACTCAAAGAGATTTTAGTTTTGGGTTGAAAAAAGGTTTAAATCCGAAAAGCTATTTCAAATAGTGTTTAACGAAAAACTTCTTTTCGATTTTATCAACTCGACTTTAATATCATTTAAAATAAATAAACCATATCTATGATTTTTATAGTTATAGTTTAGAGAAATTAATTTATAATCATTATATTTCAATTTTAGTTTATACCAAAATGCATTTTTTTTAATGTAATTTTACATATTTTAAAAGCTTTTAAATACTTGTACCAAACATTCTTATATAAATAAAAGTTACAGCTTACACCTACCAACTACTTTTACCAAACACATTATTGGTATAACTAGTTCATACAAATGAACATGTTTTAAAACATATATTTTAAGTATATCATTCACTATTTTTGTATAATTTGTTTGTACATAAAAATTCCAACTCTTATACCAAAATGAGAATATGGAATAAATGACACGTTATATGAAGATATAACACTCATTTTCTTGACTAGATCATTTGATGACTTAAAGGGGTCAATGATAAGGTTTTTGGGGAAATCATTATGCCACGACGTGGTATGTTGTTGACCACGATGTGACATGTCACTTAAATGAAAGCGTGTCTGGATGGATACCACGACGCGATAAGAGAGAGAGACCACAACGTGGTGGTTTCTTCAGCCCAAACCCAAGATTTTTAGGGTTTCTCCCACACTGTTATGTATGTTGGGTTGGGACCGTTATACTCTTTGGGTTGGGCCAGTTATATGAATTAGGGTTGGGCCCGTTATACTCCTTGGGTGGGGCCCATTATGTATGTGGGTGGGGCCTGTTATATGACTTAGGGTTGGGCATGTTATACTATATGGGTTAGGCCCTCTATTTATGTTTGGGTTAGTCCCGTTATGTAAGATGTATGCTTGTGATAGGGAGAACAAGTAGGTCGGCTTTAGAGCAAAGGACTTTATGTGGATGCATTGTTTATATGAAGATAATGATTTCCATTGTCCTATAATTTAACTCTGATAACATTATGATTTCAAACAAATGAAAGACACGTATGTTTTTTGAAGTTAAAGGTTTTAATCAGTTAACCTATTTTCAAATAAAAAATATCTTTGTAATTTTTGCGACATTACAAGTTGGTATCAGAGCCTTAGCTTACGGGATGGGCGCGCCATATGGTTTTTTTGAACTCAAACTGAGGACTAAGAGATTTTTTGAAAAAAAAAATGTTTCACTTAAGGAAACCTTAAGACAATAGTTGAATCTGAAACATCTCGGTCATTTTCCATGTTCTTGTTTGATTGTTGGATTGAGATCGTGAACATGGTTTCCTGATTTAGCTTTAGTTTATATAAGAAGGATGTGGTGCATACACTAAACCGTAACTTAGAAATAAGTGATTTTCAATATAACCATATGGTTATGTATTTGTGCTATTGATTATTATGCATGCTAGATTGTAGGATAAGGATCTGTTCAGGAATTGCATGTTAGAATTTCCAGATTTATATAGATTCCCCATATGCGTTATATATGTTGCTGCTATATATGATGTGAAAACTTTGACTGATTCTAGTATAGGCCTTGTTTGATATTACATGTTTATCAGAGAGGAAGGATCCTAGGGAGAGTCTAGGAAGTGTAGTATTATACATATCGCTAAACATATGCATGTGTGCTAGGAGTTTAGTGGAGTGATGCGAAGTATCTTGGGAATCTTGGAACAGTCCTTGGGACGGTTATGGATAGGTGTAGAAGGTAGTATTAGGCCCACACTACTAAAAGCATTTGATCCACACTTGGATCATGGAAGTGTTACATGAATACCAAGAAACTTGTAGGTAGGTATGCATAGTGTATGTTAGCATTGTGCATCAATTTTGATGTGTTCCCGTTGTCTTTTAGATTCAGGATGCATGGCGACCTTTCGTCTTAGAGATTCAGTTTTAAGTGAGAGGGACGTCTGCGACATCATCATTGTAGAGGTTTCAAGATTCATGAGAGTGGATTTGCCTGGTATGATCAGTGCAGTTAGGGATAAGTTGAGTTTAGTATTGGAGGAGTGCCTTAGGATTCTACAGTCCAAGTTGGAGGCCTGTCGGCCATAGGGATGTGAGGTTACCTTTAAGTAGTTCGATACTTGTGGAGCTCCTTGTTTCGTGGGGAAGAGAGATCTTATCATCATTATGTGTTGGATAACCGATGTGGAGAATGCCATTCTCATCAGATTTTGTCCAATGGAGTCCAAGGTCAGGTTTGCAGAGTGTCTTCTACACGATGGAGCTAGGGATTGGTGGCACGAGGTTGTTGAGTCTCGAACCAAGTGAAATCGAGTCTATAATATGGGAGGAAATTGATACCAGGTTCAAAAGAGAGTTAGTGCTGAAAAATGAGGTTCAAAAATTGGATTGGGAGTATTTGGCACATGAGAAGACTATGGAGACAGTGGCTGAGATCACTGCCAAGTTTAGAGAGAGAGAGCATTGCTTTGCCTACAGTATACGGCTACAACGGAGACGAGGTTGACTCGCTACCATGATGGGATGAGGGAGGATATTTGGGAGTTCGTGAGCATTTCTAAACATAAGACTCTTTTTGGTTTAGTGGAGGCATCTAGGGACAGAGAGTTAGAGTTGTAGAGCCAACAATGAAAAAGGAAGTAGGGTCAGAATCATGCTACAACAACAACAATCAAGAAGTCCAGGGTGACTGGAGTTGAAACTAGAGATCGATAGACTCATGGGTTTTGTGGCAGGTGTGGTTTAGCTCACCAGGGTAGTTGTGGTGCGTTGGTTTCTGGATGTTTTAGGTGTGGTGAGGAGGGTCGCTATAACCGGGATTTTAGTATGAAGGAGTCAAGGGTGTGTTTCATTTGTGGTTATCTAAGCCATGTTAAGGTTGATTATCCTTTGAGGGAAGCTGGGGTGGTTTTGGATCCAACACATTTAGCTATGCAACTACCAAATGGAGGGTATGGGACTGTTGGAGTCCCAAGGACTAGGTTTTAAGTTATCAGTTTCTTAAGTTTGATTGGGTGCAACATTTTTTTGTGTCATCGATGCCTTCTATTTATTTTTTCATCATTTTAATTGTAATCTTGGGTAACCTATAGAATGGTAATGTTTTAATCAACTTTGGTTCTATATTAAATGATTACTTATGATTGGATTTCTTGTTGTTGTGGGATTGTAGACGTATGTTGGAATTCTTTGGTCTTTAATTGAAGAATTCAGATTCTATTATGCCTTTTGATGTCAAGTGTGTTTGTTAGGAACCAAGTTGCAAAGTTACTGGATTGGCTGGAAAGTTTTTATGGTTGTGAAATTATTGGAGTCTAGCCAATCCTAAGTGAGGAATAATTCCTTTATCGGATGGAAGATCTGAAAGTGCAGGTCATCCCAAAGTTTCATATCGAACGATAAAGGATTGCAGGTCCAAGTCATTGTCAAGAATGAAGCTTATGCAAGGAATATTTTTCGATAGTCATTTTTGATCAAGGAAGAAGATGGTGAAGATTCAGGGTCATCTCGTTTGGAAAATTTGGAAGCATCGTTAGTGGTGTAAGATAGGGTTAGTGGTTAGGCTCAAGTGGAGGGTTGTATTAGGGCCTCCACACATGTTCTTGTTTGATGAAGGCCTTAAGATTTGAGGCATGATCCAAACTCTTGATGGGGTTTATTACTCTAAGGTTCTAGCATGTGTGAATTGAGGCTTGACTATTTTATTGTATTTTCATGAAAGACCATGAAAGGAAGGACTGCAGATGGGCAGTAGCAATGAAGGTGTTTATAAGATTATGGATGGGTCATAACATTCATATGGGTTAAAATAGTCCATTAGGCATGACCCATTGGCTGAAATAGGTCGTTGCAGAATTGGTGTAAGACTATGGCTTGACCCGTAGCATTCACATGGGTTGAAATATGCCATATCGTTGTTTAGATTTTCTTATGGGTAGTCATGATGGATTCTAGATCTGCGTGGATGTGTAGACTCGTTGATTATTTGTTTGATTAGGTTATTTGTTTAGGGTTTTGCTCTTAAATCTACATGCGAGATTGTTGGAATCGGCGGATAGCCGTGGATTCCATTTCTAGTTATCAGTATAACAGAATGAGACCGGGTAGGTCTCGGACGAATCATATCTACGAGTTTCTGGTCAGCATGGTTGATGTTTGGGGTGACTTCATTTTCCTGGAAATCAAATTATGTTCGAATATTAGGTGCATCTTAATGTTGGATAGTTGCGGGGTGTTGGTATTCATTTTTCTTCGGGTAGCATGCTTTTATATATATATATATATATATATATATATATATATATATATATATATATATAAGGATTGATTCGGATTTTGGTTTTGTAAAGAGGTTGTCTATTTAGGGTGTTGTTTTGGTTCTGTAGTGGATGTGATTTTTACCTATGAAAGTTTCCGCACGAGAATGGCTCATGCGCATGATGTTGAAATCCTAGTGATGGTTGTTGCAGATTCGAGTGCTTAGGGTTGTGTCGAATCGTATAGACGAGAGTGGACTTGGAAAAACCCATAAGGGTTTCAAAGGGTGTATTAAGAATAATTCGTAAGGAAATTTTTTGCGGACAAAATCTAATTTAAGTGGGGGGGGGGGGAGTTGTAACACCCTTTTTCCTGAATGGATTAGTTGAAGACTTAAAGGGGTCAATGATAAGGTTTTTGGGGAAAACCTTATGCCATGATGTGGTGTGTTGATGAACACGACGTGACATGTCACTTAAATGAAAACATGTCCAGATGGACACCACGACATGGAAAGAAGGAGGCCACGATGTGGTGGCTACTGCAACCTAAGCCCGAAATTTTTCGGGTTTGTCCCATATTTAAGGACCTTAAATCTAGGATTAGGTCATCTTCTTCAGCCTCTATCTCCCATTTTGAAACCCTAGGATCTCCTCTTGGATTTCGAGCTCTTTCCTAATGTTTTGGCTATTTAAAGGTTGAAGGAATGATTTGTTGAGCAAAGGATCACCTAGAAACTCATCTCTATCTCTTAGTGCATCTTCTGGACTTTTGTGAGTCCCTAATTTCTCACATTTAGGGTTCAAACTTTGCAGATCTAGGTTATGGGCTCATTTTCCTTCATGATTTGTTAATACGAATGAATGGTTTTGATAACGTTGGCAACTGTATCACTTCTTGAGGTCCCTATGTTATCACGTGTTTCAGATCTAGACTTTCGTGTTGTTTACTGTCATACATGGAGCTTTGACTCTTTTTCTTACCATTTTGACCTAGTTTCAGGATAGACATGCATTAGACATGCACGTACATCAAGTATGGATTTCTATGCTTCATTTGATGGTAAGGAAGCCTTTTGGAATGTTTGAGCAAAAGGACTTAACAAATTTAGTTCTTAATAATGAAAATAACATTTCTTACAGAAACCATGACGTGGATATGGAGAGCCCACGACGTGGTTGTATCTTGCATGTTGAATGTTTTGTCCTAACATGCCCACAACATGGCCAAGAGGTCTCCATAGTGTGGTGACCATCGACTTGGTTGGTCATTTACATTTGTTGACAGGTGACGGTTGAATTTTTAATAGTTTGACCATCGGTCAAACTTGGAGGTTTTGGGTTAAGGATTAAGGATTTATCTTTATTTGGTGGTAGTCGGCTCATGTGATCAATTAGTGCAAGGAGTGAGAGTGTTGTTGTGCTTCTCTGATTTTATGATTCAGGTGAGTTTCTCACTATGCCACGTCTAACATTGTATATCCTTTGCATGATATGATAGAGGTGCTATTCAGGTACGAGTATGGGAGTTGACTAGGACATTCCTTGTTATGTATGTGCAGTTTAGGAAACTTGTTGTCATGCATGCTAGAATGGTAGAGTCTTCCCTGATGATTGTATGATATTATTTGTTTGAGCAATGTAGGACATTTAGTTTCATGGTTGGTTTGGGTAATGTTTCTATTGGTTGTAGGTGGTTAAGTTGGATAGCCTAATAATTCTTGGTCCCTCACCACATACAAATTTATATATTGTATAAAAGACCAAGATCTAGCCCTTGACATTGACTTGTTATGTATGTTAGGTAGGGCCCGTTATATTCTTTGGGCTGGGTCCATTATGTATGTTTGGTTGGGCCTGTTATATATGATGTATGCTTGTGATATGGAAAACAAGGAAGTCGGCTGTAGAGCCAATGAATTTGTATGGATGCATTGTATATATGATGGAATATGCGGTATATTGCGGAACTCACTAAGCTTTATGCTTACAATTGTGGATAAAATGTTTTGCAGGTTTTTTGTGAGAAGAGATCGATAGGACTATTCACACATATCGAATATAATAATTTATGTTGTCATGTAATTCAATTCTGATAACATTATGGTTTCAAACAAATAAATTCCATATATTGTTTTTAAGTGAAAGGTTTAATAGGCTAACCCATTTACAAATGAAAATTTTGTTTATAATTTTTCGAACGTTACCGAAGATGGTCTTACCAACGAATAAAGCTAAAAACTATTTTCATAAAATACATTCAACTAGCATATGAGAGTGAAAAAAAAAAAGAGTGTAAATGTTAAAAAACAAATATTACCATTTCATGTAAAACCCAAAACCTAAAAATGCAACCCAAAAACATGAAAACCATTCACAATATATGTCGATAACTTGCTGACTGAGTCACATGTAAAACACACTTTCTTTATGAGATATTTTTCATACAATCCCGAAAGTCTGTCTTACATAATATAACAATCTTAAAGATTATCAAACTTATAAAAAATGTCTAAAACTTTTCTTGGAACATTTCACACAAAAATCTATTATGTCGCTTTCATGGCGTTTAAGAACGTACTACTAATGATTATAGTTTCATTCTTTTTTCTCTAGAGAATATGTTTGTTATTCTTTTATGTTCAGAGAATCAACTCTATTGTATATACACAACATTAATTCTAATTATAATGGAGATAAATCCATATAACTAACACAATAAATGTTACGGAAGCGTCATTATTATGGATATATTTTTAGTGATGGAGCAAGAAGTTATGATTGGGGGGTGGGGGGGCACATTCCTTCCTGACCCTATACAAGCCCCATCCCTGCATAAATTCATATAATAAATTTGGTATATGTTATGGAAGTTGGAAAAAATGAGGATTTTTTTTGTATTAGTTATGAGTGGTCTTTGTGTATACAGCTAAACAATGCTACTAGTCTTATTTTATTCAAATGTCGATCTAATGCCACTATATATAAAATGGTTACAACTTCCAGCTATGTCATATTAAAACACATTGTTGTAACTTCTTTTATATAACTTAACAATATTTTGGTGGGAATGCTCTTAATGGTTTTGAATGTTTTTTTTGAACTCGTTATCTAGTAGTTTTCAAGATGTCATTTTTTTTGGGGACCGGAGGCCATTGAACTGAGAACGGAGTTGGATTCCTTGTTGCTGGAATGAGGATTGTCCTCACTCTTCTTAGTGTAATTACTGGTATGGTCTTACTACAAGGAGGTTTTTCAAGTGACTAAATTAGATGCAATGCATCTTAAAAATGTCTCTCCCATTACTGGAATAGTTCGAGAGAGGGCTTGATTTCCCTTCAGGATATCACAAAGTCATTGGTGATCATGTTGAATTCGCATGTTACTGAATATGTGGTAGCCATGATTTTTATTATGTATATGAGTGTATGGTTAAACTTATTTCAATTATGAGAATTAGCTTAGTGGTAATGTTGATTATTGTATAAGACATTTTGGTTTTTCAAAAAACTGCTAACCAATTTCTATAAATGGTATTGTTTTAAGTTCTCAATGTTCCATGTTCTAGGTAATTGTTGTTTTTTAAGATGTTTAAGTGTATTTGAGTCACATTCTTGGGCTAGTTTGATTTTAGTTTGCGTTATGGTTAGTTATGGCCAACATCCTTTTTTGTAGGACCATATTACCACCCTTGAACACACAACCCTCAACACGTTTGATCTAATATGTTTCTGTTTAGAGTGTGTATGCTACGTATCTCGGTTTGGTTGTTTCACGTTGTTCATCAAAGGTGTCTAAGTTAGTCCATTAGTTTGTGTCTGTTTAATATTAGATGAACTCATCTACTCGTCTTGATGCGAGTTCAAGTTTAATGGGGATAACTTTATCTTACCCATAAGTTTGGTTGAATGGTGTTTAATTTGTACATGTCATGTGGGTTTTCCAATATGACAATACTACAAGATTCTTGTGATGACTTGCCTTTAGTAGTGCCTAAGCATTTTCTTATATAGGAGAAAATTGTTCTATTGGTTACCCTTTATATGTATGTTGGATTGCACGTGAGTTACAAAGGTAAACTTTTTGTTGATTCCTATATATATTCACACCATCTTCACATAAGGTCCTCGATAAATTGGGCATAATTTGTATTTGAAACTTTGAATCGCATGATGATGTGTTAACATAAACTTCATCATGTCCATTGAAAGTTAATAGTGAATCCAGTTCTAACCATTTTATACAATATTGTAGTGCATCAATATCAATTTTGCTACTATAATACCTGTTTTTCATGACCAGGTATCACTTTAGATTTTAGAAGATATAAAATCATAGCAGGCGAGTAAGAGAAATAGAGAATGGAGTTACTTTAACTTTCTGAATGCTATTTAGCAAAAGATAATTGAAAAATGTTGTAGAGG
Source organism: Lactuca saligna (assembly GCF_052625555.1). Classification (NCBI taxonomy): domain Eukaryota; kingdom Viridiplantae; phylum Streptophyta; class Magnoliopsida; order Asterales; family Asteraceae; genus Lactuca; species Lactuca saligna. Next base: position 169,132,776 of record NC_136424.1, read on the forward strand.
TAGTTGAGAGGATTCTATGGATATAAAGATCATCGGAAACGTAGTTTATATGAGAAAATTGTGGCTGTTTGAGGTTGAGATGAAAGTACGTTGCTATTGTGAGAAAGTCAAATTCAATGGCCACCTTTTGACCCCCCACGATGTGGAGGTAAGTTTTATACAATGTGGCAGAAAGAGAATCATCGAGACTCGTGTCAACCAGTGAACGACACGTGGTAATTTGATTTCCACGACGTGGAAGAAGATTCACCTCAACGTGGCACAAGTCGAGTCACCGAGACAAGTGACAAGAGAGTGGACGTGTGGAAAACAATGAAATCCATAGACCAGCATGATGTGGAGAGTATATGGCCATGTGTGGCGATGTACAAAGTAAAAATATAAGCATATCGTGTCATTATAGAGAGTTTTGGCACGCAGGACCAGAGAGGCTACTTGGGAGTCGTTTGTGGGACATTATTACAGTGAACTTATACCATTGTACGGATGGGATGGAGTCAAGATACGGGATAAAGTGAGATATCTTTTACCTATTAATCGTATTTATGATATTTGATTATTATTAAGATTTGATAGACCAAGGTATATTACTGGTATACGTGATATGGTGTTGTTACAACCCCATGCATACGACTATTGAGTAAATCTTACGATTAAAGATTTAGTCATCACAATGAGGGTTATAAATTCAAAGATTTGAGAAATACATGTTATGAGAGATTTAGTGAATGGCTTACTGGTTAAGCCTATTATCATTATATTATGAGATTTGATTAGTTTGGTGACAAGAGGTCCCAAAGGGGAGCTAGTAGTGAGTGATGACAAGTTTTGAGAAACTTGTTATTTGATGATTAGGTGCTACCATGTGACGAGCTACTAGGCAGTGAAGGATCAAAATCAAAACTGGAATTAGTCTGCTAACTAACCAAGTGAGTAACAATACTCTAACATCTATTGATGTGTTATCAGTAATATACCTTGCTCGATTTATATGACTAATTATTAATGAGTAATTGATTGATATTGGGAAGATCGATTATTTTGAGAGATTAATGTTTGACTGGAAGATTGATTATGATTGATGTGATATATTATAACTGAGAGATAGATCACATTAAAAGATAGATCATTTTTGAGTAATAGTTATATTAGATTTGTGATATATGTGATATGCGATATGTGAATTTTTCAGAGAACTAATTAATTGATTATTGTTGAGAAATTATTCATTACTATGATTTAGATTGATTATCATTAAAAGATAGATCATGATTAATGGATTGGTTAAGATCGAATGATAAATTATGATAGAGAGATTGATTCCCACTGAGAGAGATAAACATTGATAGAGAGAGTAATTATCTTTGATACAAAGATAAATCTTGATAGAGAGATTTATTAACATTGAGAGAGATAGATTATGATAGCGAGGTACATTATGATTGATAGAAAGATCATTGATGAGATTTATATCATCGATTGAGAGATATATGATTCATTGAGAGATGAAGCCTAATTGATAGATTGGTTTTGAATGAGGGATTTATCTTTGATTGATTAAGAGAGAAAGAGAGAGATGGAGAGAGATATCATTAACTGAGAGAGTAATCATGATTGAGAGATAGAACATTGATTTAGAGATAGATTATGAAATAATGATAATTCATTACCGAGAGATTGGTTATGAGAATTACATTACTTGATATAAATTGATTACCACATTTATGAGAAAATGAGTTATATTTTGATTTGTATGATTTATCTGATTATGTTATTGTTGTTGTTATTCACTAAGCCATGATGCTTATGTTGTTGTAATCATTTATTTTGCACGTATATTACTGTGATGCCCGACTCGATCATGTACTTAAGGCTAGTACGATCCTTGTGATAACTACATGTATTCCAGAATGCTAATGTACACCAAAAGTGTGTAAATTTTTAAATGAGAAATGAAAATTTTGGGGTGTATTTGGTATGAAATCTTGGGCGTTACAAGTGGGTATCAAAGCCGTGGTTTAAGTGCGCTGGGTTCTTACAATAGATTCCTAATATTAAATCATAGAGTATAAATGATAATTGATCTGATTTGATAATTATGAATTAGATATATATTATTTGATATTTTGGGAATTTGGATATATATATATATATATATATATATATATATATATATATATATATATATATATATATATATATATATATATATTATTTCCCTATAAATTATGTCATGGTGCATTGTGGATAGAGTTGCGGAGTATGATTGCAAGGTCCATAGTGCAATATGTAGCACGATGATTGGATATATGCGGTGTGGTGATCAGAGATGCACAATGTAGTTTGATCGATTAATAGCAATGTGCTTTGCTAATCACTACGTGAAAGAAGAATAAGCACGACGTGACCATAAAGTAGGATGTTATAATTGAGTTGTAGATATCATTGCGTAGAGAAAATGAGACCACGATGTGACTGGATCACCACGACGTGGTAACACAGAGTGAGAAAATGAGACTACGACATGATGAGAAGCTTACTACGATGCAATGCTAATTGTAAAACGATTTAGAGTATATATAGATATAAATTGAGTTGCATTAAGAGAATAAGTGCCAAGAGTGTATACAATATGAGTATATGAATTTAAATAGTGATATAACTCCTAAGTAAAGATAATATGAGAAATTATATTTTGAAATTTATATTAAGATAAAAGATGATTAGATTAGAGAGATGAGATAGAGTACAAGATTGTGAATAGGAGTAATAATACTATTCCCAAGTCGAGATAATATTATCGAAATTGATCTAAAGAAGGAGATTGGATGAGTTATGATAGAAAGAAAGATGTAGATACAATGAGACTAAGGATGAGAACCTTTGATTGAGATCATAAGAATTACATAATATCCATGAGAGATTATTTTATATTATTGTATAAAAGATCAGGGTGACTGAAAATTCTAATCGATATTATGGAGTAACATGATTATTACATGTAGACGATTTTTAGACTTACATGATTAATCTATGATAAGCAATTAGATCATTTCATGTAGATGACTTAAAATTACATGTTCCGACCCATGAGAGGTTATTGGGTTTACTCGTGTAGACGATATATGTGATTGAGTCTCCGATGGGTGATGAGGCCTAATCCTAATTTTAGATTTATTTTGATTTATTTGAGTAAATGGTATTTATCCGAGTAGACGATATTTATCTAAGTGATTTAAGTAGTTGATCTGAATGATTGATTTTGATGAAGATTGATTAATATGAGAAATTGATTAGAGTACCCGATAGATCTAAGTGATTGATCTGAGCGAATGATATTAAATTGAGCAATTGACCTAATTAACTTGAGAAATTAAATATATTGATTAATTTAAGTGAATGACTTTTGAGTAGAGTAATTGATCTAAATAACTTATTCGAATAGATTGAGTGATTGATTTGATTAATCAAGAATAACTGATCTAAGTGAATTTTGAACATTTGAGTAGATTAACCATAGTAAGATTTTATAGCATGTGAATGCTTGATTTAACCTTATTTCTTGTTCCTTGTTTGGTTGAGGGATTAGGGTTAAATCAAATGTTTGATTGTCTATCGAATATGACGTTGTGTACATTCATGATGCATCCACTTAGAAATTAGAACAATAATGTCTATCGAAGTGACTTCAATTAATTAATCTGAGAAATTGCAAACTTACGAGAGAAACAATTTCCTAATTGAGTGTGAAAAAAGGTTTAGAGAATGATCGATTAATAATTTGAGTAATTAATTAGATTAAATTGAATGAATGATCAGACTTATTAAGTGAGATTGAACATAGTGATTAGTATTGATCAGAGTGATTAATTTGTGTGGTTGATTGATCTAAGTAATTTAAGTGATTCAACTTAGTGATTTATATTGATCGAAGAGATAAATATGATCAATTTATATTGATCTAAACAATTGAGATTGATCTGAATAATTGATATTGATCATAGTAATTGTTGGGTTTTGAGCACTATAACACTCCGATGGTGCACATGCAACCCTAAATGCTTTGGATCTATGTTTTCTCTAATTATACATGCATATTTTTATTTTTCCAAAGCATTGTCCTAACTAGCATAAATTAAACAATTTAATAATACAACTAGTTAGATGACTTACCTATTAGCAGGACTTGTAGTTATTGACCTTTGAAAGCTTGAGCACCTCAAGTGTGATGCCTCTATTGGTTCACAAACACCAATATGCAAGAGGAGGCTTGATAGAATAGGTTACTAGCACAAAATCAACTTCAGCCTCTTGTAAAGTAAGTGGCAACCGATTTTGGACCTAGGAGGGGCTTATTTATAGTGTTTCATATGCTAAGGTTACACTTTGTAAACCCTAATGACCCATGACTTTCCGCATTCTCATGCTCCATGGATTTAACCTCCATGGATTATTTTAGCCCATCTAGTTAATCATGGATCATTGGCCCCCACTAGAAGAATCATTGATTTACATAATCAATCCCCATATATTTAATTAGTCTCTTTTGACCACAAAAATAATTCCAAATTAATTCTTGATTAATACTAGTTAAATAATATGATTTCATATTAACATATTATACTTGTAATATATTAATAAATGATAAATAAACTTTATTCTCAAAATCCATCCTATCAAATTGCACTGGTGAAGAAAACCAAAAAAGGACCATGCTACAATCGATTTAAGTACATCCCAGTTATAGTTATGAGCTTAGACACCAAGCCCAACAGTAATTGATTAAAATAATTAGTTTGAGTGAACGATCTGAATGATTGACCTAGTGCTATAAGAAATTAAATTGAGCAATTGATCATTAATAGAGCAATCTGAGTGATTTGAATGATATATATATATATATATATATATATATATATACACACACACACACATACATATACAATTGGATTAACTACATTGTGAATAACGTAGAGATTAACAAGGTAAATTTGAGTACTAGGTAGACTAGTGAAGTTATTAAGAAATGACTAATATAATTTGAGATGTGATTTGGCACGAATTAGCATGAAAAGTGATTAATTGATATCTATTATGCGATGGACTTGATGTTTCTATTTAATATATTTGATACTTAGTGATGTACTCATAACTTAGAAATGAGTTGTAAGTCGAGTACGAGACGATTATTGAGAAAAAGATAAGAGGATCATTATCATTATGAATATTATTAAAATATTGATTGATTTTATTATTTGGGAAGAATGATATTGATTAAGATAGAAATTGATTTGTAATGGTCAGACTATTTTCCCTAGAAATTAAAGTCGATCGTTACTAAAGTGCAAGATATAAAGGATAGTAAATTAAAGAAGCAAGAAGTGTCTAAACATATGATAAATATATAATATGTTTAAACTAAGAGGAGGCATGAAGAAATAAGAGTAAAGAGAAAATTTTGAATTACCTCTTTAATAAGAATTAGATGACAAGTTGAGACGAATGAGTAATTATAGTTTGAGACTATGACTAATAACTTACTGGAAAAGATTTAAGAGAAAGGTTAATTTTAAATACTTACGAGTATTTCATGATATAAGAAAAGAGATGTAGTTGATATGACCTTACTTAGCAAGATTCTGAGCATGGAATCTTTTATGTTGTTGGGGGGGGGGGGGGATTTGTAATACCTGTTTATTGTCACCAGGTATCACTTTAGAATATAGATAATGATATAAGGTGAGTAGGAAAAATAGAGCATGGAGTTACTTTAACTTGAGGAATGCTATTAGCAAAAGATAATTGAGTAATGTTGTAGAGATTGATGAGAGGATTCCATGGATATAAAGATCGTTGAAAACAGAGTTAACATTAGAAAGTTATGGCTATTTGAAGTTGAGATGAAAGTACATTGCTATTTTGAGAAAGTCAACAAAATTCAAAGTCAATGGTCACCTTTTTGACCCCTGCAGCGTAGAGGTAAATTTTCCACGAGATGGAAATAAGAGAAACACCAAGACATGTGTCAATCGGACAACAACACATGGCAATTTGATTCCCATGACGTGGAAGAAGATTCAACATGATGTGGCACAAGTCGAGTCACTAAGAAACATGATGGGAGAGTGGACATATGGAAAACAATGAAGTCTATTGATCTAATACTTTGTCTACGAAGTGCAGGCAGGTTTCTTTGATATTTAATTGGTGAAAAGGTAGTTCTAGGTAGCAAAATGTACCGTAGTCAGTGTAGAATGTTGTTTCTTCTTCACTTTCATTTTTTTAGAATTTGTTTCCCTCACATGCTAGTAGGAATCACGTCCACTATAAATATGTCTTAGTATCGTTGCAAAATTTTTTGAATTTTTCCCCGCATGCAGGGTATGGGATGCTTTTGAAGGTTTGTATCGATCGGATACACTTCAAGTATAAAGAACAAAGGTAAAATAATCTAAGGAAACAAAGAAAAGAAAGTAAATAACACATAGAGTTCTCTAAATTTTCTTTCACCAAGAAAGGGTTTGTCTTCACCAAGAAGATGGTTTGTCACAAAGATGGTCACCAAGATGAACTCTACATTTGGCTTTACCCTAATGTAGATTATATACTAATTTATACAAGTATATCTCTTGATTGAAGGGGTTGTATCTTATCTATACTAAGAACCAATCTTTATAAAAAAAATAAATCAGATCTACTATCTATTCTATACTTATCTAATTCATTAACTAATATACAAAATATTACATAGAATAATTATACTAAGCACTGATTACACACTGACGTTGATGGAATTAATATGTTGGCGCTTGCGTTGTAGACACTGACGCTGACAGAAAGTGTGTAGATTGTTTGACTCATCATATCACACTTTGTGACCTTACAATCTCCCCTATATGATGAATTCATAACTAATCTTCAATGAATTCTTTAGCTCGTGCTCCCCCTGAGAGTAAGAATGAAAATTTAAGCTCTTCAACTTTAACATATGATCCCCTGAGATGGTGAATAAATTCAAGACAACATTTATAAATTGCAGCAGTCGATGGATAGATATTTGATGAGCTGATAATGTTGATGTCAATTTGACTCCCCCTTAGATTGTGCTTTTCTTTAAATTAATAACATCTAGTAGCTTTTTCAACTTTAGCAATATTCTCCTCCTTTTTAACATCAGCAAAAAATGGAACTGGAGAAGGATACTAGATTATCAGAGTTACAGTTTGTAGTCTAGTAAGATTGTGATGTCTCCTGCTAGTATAGGTTTGAACTGTCATTCATTAACATAGTATTACATGATTTCATCAGCATGTGGTTTCATACGATGACTCATTAATCACTTTTATTAGAAGAAGAGGTAAACAAGGGTATGATGCGTGTAATACATTCCGTTATGAAATGTACCCATCGACAAAGAGTGTCGAAGTTTTATCAGTGTATGGATAATATAGTGAATCCTTAACTTCTTAATAGAAGAATCATTGGCAAAGAGTTGGTAGGTACGTGTAATATATTACGGATAATGATATACTCATCGGCATATATTTTTTGAATTGTTATCAGTGTCTGGTATCATACAGTGAATCATAAAAATCTAAAAAACAATTTAAGGAAACAATGGTTTGATGTGTGTGATAAGTTGTGGTATTTTAGATTAACCATCAACATATATTTTTCAAGCTCTCATCAATGTATGGTAGATTACCCTGAATCATAAAAATTTAAATAAGAATATAAGGGCAAGGATTGGTTGGTGCTTATGATAGTCTATGGTATATAGACTAACCATCGGCACAGAGTTTCAAACTTTTATCAGTATGTGGTATATCACAATGAATCGTCAAGTTTTATTGAGAAGAAATGAAAGAAATAATGAATTGTTTAAGTCATGCTGAGGTGGAATCAACGTGATTCATAAACGGTGTTAACCCATTAACAAGAATTGGTTTAAACTTCTATATCATAGAGTTAAATTGCAGTCTATAACTATAAATTTCACCATCAATTAATTTAATATATACAATAAAATAATAGTTAATAGTATAAGAATACAACAAAAGAGTTAGTCAAACAAGGAAAAACAATATATAACCTTTTTAGAGGCCCTTAATATAGCCCTTTTCAGAAAATCTTTTGCATAGTATCATCGAAGATAAATCTTTTGAAATAACCACTCATGAGTTAGTTTCCTTACTTTGAGATATCTACCCCTCAAGTCTAGCTATAAAAGAAAACCCAAGTGAAGATAAACACATCAATACATAATACATCTCATTATAAATCAAGAGTGATGAAGCCATTTATGATTGAAGTGTTGCATATAGACTCCAAGCTTCATATTCATCAAGAGCAAGATAGAAATAGAGACAAGTCTTTGTAACCAGCAAGATAACTAGGTCAAATTCATGAAACCATCGTGTCCTCAAGATCAAAATGAGGGCATTCGAAGTTTTATTGGATTATGAATCAGTATATGAAAATAAGACTTATTGCATTGCTGGTTGCTCCTTGCATCCATAATAGTAAATAGAGGAGAAAGAGGGTATTCACAAGAATAAGAGGACATGATGCCACTCTTTTTCTCAACACCAAGAGCATTGAGATCTTTCTAGATGACTACAGTTCTCACAAAATATAAAGAAAGGAGATGCAGATAAATCTTAGATAGGCCTCAAGATGAAAAAGAGAGAACAAAGAATAATTGTAAATACTAGAAGCAAAGCTTAATCAAACTATGTAAAAATATGTAAATAAATAAAAGTAGTATTTGTTTGTTTTTGTATTTTTCAGAAAGCAAGTAGAATCAATGTTAAATAGTCAGAAAACAATTAATTCACTAAAAGCATGCCAAGATCTGCAATCAATTTGTTTAAAGTCTTCTCGTAAAATGCATTTGTAAAAATGTCAGCCGGCTGATCGGTCGATGGAATGTAGAACAACTCCATTTTTCCCTTTTGAGCCATGTCCCTGATGAAATGATTACGGATGTCATTATGCTTCGTCTTGGAATGTTTTGTTGGATTATATATCATATGAATGGCACTGGTGTTGTCACAGCAGATGGGCGTCTTTGAGAAGTTTAGACCATAATCTTAGACCTGATTCTGAATCCATAGGATCTAAGCACAACACCTTCTAGCGGCTACATATTCTGCTTCAGTGGTAGAACAAGCCACTAACATATGCTTTTTGCTGGACCAGCTTACCGATATATCTCCAAGCATTTATGCTCCTCCTGAAGTGGCTTTTCAATCAATTCCACATCCACCATGATCGGAGTTAATGTATCCCACCAACTTGAACTCATAATGACGAGGATACCATAACCCAAGATTAGGTGTATGCTTTAAGTAACAAAAAAAATCCTTTTCACAGTAAGAAGATGAGATTCCTTAGGATTTACTTGATAAAGAGCACATAATATAGTAGCAAACATAATGTCAGGGCGAATGGCAGTATTAGAGTAGAGAGCCTATCATTCCTCGAAATAGAGTTACATTCACATCAGTGCCATTTGGATTAGTGCCAATAGATGCTGATTAGGACATAAGAGTCATTGTCGGCTAGTAATAAGAGAAACCATACTTCTTTAGCATATTTTCAAGATATTTAGCTTGACAAACAAAAATTCCATTAATAAGTTGTTTGACCTGCAACCACAAAAAGAAACTTAGTTCACCAATCATGCTCATCTCGAACTTATTAGCCATGATCTCCGTGAATTCAAAGTGTATTTTTCATCAGTGGATCCGAAAATGATATCAACATACACTTGGTCAAGAATGATATGAGGTACTAAATGCTTGATGAAAAAGGTGTTGTAAATCTTTCTTTGTTTGTATCCACTTGCAAGAAGATAGCTTGCCAATATGTCATACCATGCTCTAGGTGCCTGCTTTAAACCATAGAAAGCTTTATCAATACGATACATATGATTTGGAAAGTCTTCACTTTCAAACCCTGGCGGTTGTTTTAGAAAAACTTCTTCTTGAAGATCTCCATATAATAAGGATGTCTTAACATCCATTTGATAGACTTTGAAGTTATTAAAAGAAGCAAAGGCAAGAAACATGCGAATCGCTTTAAGTCCAACAACATGAGAAAATGTTTCATCATAGTCTAACCCTTCCATTCGATAGAAACCTTGAGCCATAAGTCTAGCATTGTTTCTTATGACAATTCGATCTTCATCCATTTTGTTCCTGAAAACCCAACGAGTGCCAATGATAGTCTTTCCTTGAGGCTTGGGAACAAGATTCCATACACGATGATGTTCAAATTCATTCAGCTCATCCTACATAGCCTTGATTCAGTTAGTTTCTTTTAAGGAATCATCGACATTCTTTGGTTCAGTCATTAAGAAGAAGTTTACAAACATGCAAAAGTTGCTGCTGACTCTACTACGTGTGAAAATCCTAGAATTTACATCACTAATGATTTAAGATTCGGGATGATCTCAAAGAATTCTTGGATTAGAAATTTTATTTGTATTACTTTGAATAAAGTCTTCCTGATTGGATGGTTTAGCTTCTTCAGGGATGGCAAGTTGATCTTCAAAGATAGGTTGTGAGCAAATGAATTGATCAACATTAGGAACAACATGCTCAGTTTCATTTGGCAAGAAATCAAGAACAGGTTCTAAAGGACAATAGGTAAGTTCATTCAGTATTGATGAGGGGTGATCAACTCGATCATGAATGAACAAGCCTTCATCAAAGGTGACATGAGTTGTTTCCTCAACAACTTGTCTTGAAAGAAAATACCCTAAAATCCTTGGATACACTGGAATAACTTAGAAATACTCCATCATCAAATTTAGCTTCAAACTTCGAACGTTGATCTCTTCGATTTGAGATGTAAGAAACACATCAAAACACATGAAAATAAGAGATGTATGGTTTCCTTCCATTTAATAGCTCATAAGCAGTTTTCCCATGATGCTTAACCAAGATGGACTGATTTTGGGTATAGCACGCTGTATTGACAGCATCAACCCTAAATGACAAAGGAAGACTAGCTTCAACGACCATAGTTCTTCCAGATTCAATGAAAGTTCTTTTTTCTTCTCTTTACAATATCATTTTGTTGGGGAGTTCTAAAAACATAGTAGTTCTAAGAAATTCCTGAGATTAAGCAGAATTCTTCTAGGGAGGAGTTTCTAAATTCAGTTCCATGATCACTACGTAACTATCTGACTTTGTGATCATAGAGAACTTCCCATTTCTTGATGAGAGAAATGATTTCATTTGCGACATGAATCTTCTTTATTAAAGAGACTACCCACGTAAAACTTGAAAATTTATCCACAATGACGAGAGTGTATTTCTTCCCAACTCTTGACTTAACCGGAACTGTTCCAAAAGATCCAGGTATAGAAGATGAAGAGGTTTGATAATGGAAGATCACGACTTTGTTTTGAAGAAAGAGTTGGTTTCCTTTCCCTTTTCACATGCTGAGCACAACTTATCCTTGACAAAATGCATCTTAGGAATTCCTTTTAAAAGCTGACCCCTTGAGATCTTCGATATGTTCTTGAAATTCAAATGTGATAGCGTCTTGTGCCACAACCAATTTAGATGAGACTGAGCACGAGATAAAATGAAACGACGAAGAGCGTTGTTAATAGAAAACATATCCGAAACATAAATGTCATTCTATCGGTTTGCAGTTAGAACAACAACATTCTTTTGATCAAAAAAAATTTCCATCTTGCTTATTGAAGAGCACTTCGTATCCAATGTCACACAGTTGGCTAATTGAAATGAGATTATGCTGAAGACCTTTCATATAAGAGACATTCTTGAAAACAACAAAATTGAACTTGATGGTTCCATATCCCTTTGTAGCTCCATTGCCATTATTTCCATATGTAATAGTTAGACCATCCTTCGTTATGAAATCTTGCAAGAGAGACTTAAATCTTATCATATGTCTTGAGTAGCCGTTGACTTGTAACATCCCGGAATCGCAAGAGTAGAGTTGAAGGGCTAAAAGTGTAAGTTTCAGAGGGTGACTCAGCGAGTCCATGGATAGACTCGGCGAGTCAGGTCGTGGCTATGGTCGCGTGTCAAGTGGCCTACTCGGCGAGTCGAAAGATGGACTCGGCGAGTCGAAAGATGGACTCGGCGAGTAGGTGCTGTATGGAGAAAACCCTAATTTTCGGGGTTGAGCCCTATATAAAGAGCATTATGCCCCTCCACAACCTCCCTTATTCCCCCTTGAGTTCCAGAAACCCTAAATTCGTGGAGAGTTCATTTGTGGAGCAAATTAGAGCTTGGAAAGGTGTTGGTTGAAGAAATCTTGAAGGAGAAGTGGCTTGGATCAAAGGGCTTTGCTTGGATTCGAGTTTGGTTACTATTGAGGCATCTTTTGGGGTAATACTTTCGTTCTTAGGCTGTGTTTTCCTAGTTTCATCATTTTGGGGGTTTGTGGGGAGTATATCTTGGAATGTTTTGGAGTTTGGAGGTTAGATCTGAGGTTGCTACCTCAGATCTGGAATATTGAAGGCCTAGAGTGCATTAAAGTTCCTGTGTTTGAGTGCTTAGTGAAGCCACCATGTCCCAAACCTTGGTTCTAAGGTGAATAAGGCTTAAATCTCTTTAGATTCACGTAAAGTTTGCCACTTTACGTGATAGATGGATTGTAGGAGGTTGGATCTATGTTTTGGATCAATTGCATGGCCTGAGATGCTTCTGTATGGATTCAGACTGGTGGTACTCGACGAGTCACATGGGTGGACTCGACAAGTTGCTTGAAGATGGCCTGGAACTCGACGAGTTGGAAGAACAACTCGGCGAGTAGGCTGAAGATAGCCTTGGACTCGACAAGTCCACTTGGACTCGGCGAGTCTTGTCGAGGAAGTCCCAATATTTCTGGTTGAATCAATGAATCGGTGAGTCAAGGGATGACTCGGTGAGTTGGGTGCGAGTGGACTCAGAGTTGTTGGACTCAACGAGTCTTGGGGTGACTCGGCGAGTTGGGTCGCTGATTGAAGGAAGTTCTGAGCATGTGGACTCAGCGAGTCATCGGGTTGACTCGGCGATTAGGGTCAGTCAGGGGTTGACTTTGACTTGTCCAAGGGTGACCAGTTGTCTTCAAGGGGTATTTTGGTTATTAAGGGTATTTATTGAGTTGTATGTTTTGATGTTCAGTGGAGGAGTTTGTGTCAGAGTTCGGAGCAGCGGGATCTTATCCTTTCTGCCGACAGTTTCGAGGTAAGTTATCCTCACTATATCGATAGGGTCTAAGGCAAAAAGGCCGGCCCTTTATTGGATTGAGATTCGGATATGGTTATTATGTTATTGTTTTATGTGTCTGCATCCTGATAGTTAGGATGGTATGTGCTAGGAGACCTTGTTAAGGTCAGTTTCCCGATATACAGAGTGATGCTATGCTAGTGACCGGTTAGATCGGTACCCGGTTAGGGTAATGATATGCTATGTGATCTGCTTGCTCGGTTTGTTGACTATGACTGTTATATGAATGTATGTTTTGTGCACATGGTTGTTTGGACTGGAGATGGGTTGAGGCGGGTCCTGCTTTGTGCTGTAGGCCAAGATACCCAGGGCGGACCGGTTGTTCCGAAGGCCCAGCGAGCGGTCCGGATAGGCTATAGGCCCCACGAGGGCGGACCAGACGTGCCGAGGCTCGGAGAGTGGACCAAGCCGACTGAAGGCCCGATGCGGGCGGACCAGTCACACTGTAGACTCAGAGAGTGGACCAGGTGGGTTGAAGGCCCGATGCGGGCAGACCAACCCCACTGTAGACTCGAAGGACATGACTAGACCTGGAGGATGGATCCGATGGACTGAAGGCCCGATACGGCGGACCAGTCACACAGTAGACCCGATATGCATGGTTGTTCTATGTTCTGTTATGTTATGTATGTTTTGTATGTTTTGGACCGGAAGGTCGCAGCCTGGGAGGGCGTATGCGTGGTTGGTATTTTGGGGGTATCTCACTAAGCTTTCGGGCTTACAGTTGTGGTTTAATGTTTTTCAGGTTCTTCAGGAGACCGTGGCAAGGCGAAGGCGCAATCGTACCGCTCCTCATGATTTTGTAGCAATGTGGTTCTAGGAATACTCTAATGATTTGTGTTGAAAACCTTTTTGTAAACATTTTAATGAAAATCGGGTTGTTTTGAAAATTTTAAATTGGTTGCATTTTTCGGATGTTACAAGTTGGTATCAGAGCCTTGGTTTGAGTGAATTGGAGGAACACTTGTGTGACTCCAGTCTCAAATCGAGGAGGGTTTTCAAAAAAAAAAAATTTAAAATGGTTTTCAAAATGAGTAAAGGAGGACGCGGAGGTACGATCAGCCGGAGCCAGTAAGTAACCCCAAAATACCATACATGACAATTGTTTTATTGAGCTTTGATAGAATAGCATGCTAGAGTTCGGCTAGGGATCTTCAGGATTTCTTGATGAGTTGCCTGATTTATGATGCTTGCTAGCCTAGGGTTCCTTGCGAGAGATTTCTAGTATTCCTCTAGTTGTGAGGATAGAGCGTTGTTATGTATGTCGCTAGGGTGTTGTGGGAGTACTTCATACAAATATGGGTAGGTGTGGAACGTAGTATGGGCCCGTACTACTGAAAGCACGGAATCATACGCGTATCAGGGAAACCATGACCTCTAGGGTTGGGATGAGAGCTGGTTCCCGGGATAGTGGAATATGTCTGAGATTTGGTGTTTTATTTTCAGTATGGAGATTTCAGGGCACGCTGGGAGTGGATCCGGGTCAGGATCAGGAGCAGGAGAGGGAGTTCCGGGTGGGTCTGTTCAGCCCGAGGTTGTCAGTCAGATGAGTACGCACGAGTTGGATGCGAGGATTCGTGAGATTCTGCATGATGAGGTTGCTGCATTGTTTCGGGCTGAGCTGCTGGAGTTGTTTGGGTCGATCAAGACCGCCATGGTTGAGTATTTTGATGAGCGCTATGCGGCTCTCACGGAGACGGCTGCCGCGGCGGCTACCGCAGCAATAGCAGCGGCAGGGGGAGGAGCCAGTAGAGGTTTCCAGTATCGGGACTTCGATAATACGAAGCCTCCCACTTTTGATGGAGTTCAGGATCCGATCGTTGCTATGAGATGGTTATCAGATGTGGAGGGGTGTTTCTTCACGTGTTCATGCCCTGCTGATCAGAGGGTGAGGTGTGCTCTGAACCTGTAAGGCTCGGGGCAAAGGATTGGTGGAGATTGACCACGGGGTCGTACTCGGATGCGCAGAGGGCTGTGATTTCATGGGATCGGTTCAGTGAGATGTTTAGCACTTGTTATGTTCCGCAGGTCGAGTGGGAGAGGTTGGCTCAGGAGTTCTTGGAGCTGAAACAAGATTCGGAATCGGTGACGGAAATCACTAGGATGTTTATTGAGAGGGCGATGTTTTGCCATGAGTTCGCTTCGGAGCAGGCTCAGATGTCCCGATATCTGAGTATGCTAAAGAAAGACATCAGACAGTTTGTATCTGCGCAGAGGTGCGAGACTCTGCTGGAGTTGCAGGAGGCCGCCAGACGGCGTGAGTTAGAGATTGAGTTGCAGATGCATGAGCTGAGGCAAGCTCCGGTTCAGTCGTAGCCAGCGATGAAATGGTCTAAGATCGTTGATTCCAGGATGGGAGATCAGGGTAGCCACATCTGTGGAAAGAGTGGAAGGGGTCACGCCGGGGTTTGTCGGTCCGGTGGAGCATGTCGCAAGTGCAGAAAGGAGGGAAACTATGCGAGGGATTGTCGGCAGTCGGTGCCGGTTCGGGATTTTAGGATATGCTATCATTGTCATCAGGTTGGACATTTGAAGGTCAACTATCCACGGCTTGCTGCAGGACCGGTGCAGGCTCCAGCACCGGCTACGTTGAGGATCACAGGTGGAGGTCAGGGTGGAGCGGAGCCCCCAAGGGCTTAGGGTTGTGTTTTTCAGCTTGTTGCTGCGGGTATGTTCTTTTGCTGTTTTGATTATTTATGATTGTTGTGGAGTATTGTTATCTGCTAGTTTCGTTGGTTGGTTATGGAATTGCGTTTCTGGTTTTCGTGTGGTATCCGTTATTCCTTGAGGGTTTGGCGAGTTGTGATCGAGATTTCGTTTTGGTATCCTTTGTTCCCTGAAGGATCGATATGGTTATGGATTTGTACTTTGAGCTATTGTTGATTATCTTTGTGAGGATTGGTGGCAGATGCGGTGTTGGTTTGAAGGCCGGGTAGATTCTGCAGTCTGAGGAATGGATAGTTAAAGATTGGGTTCTTTTCGAGCGGGTTGTGCAGCGTGGAAACATGATTTTTATGAAAGTTATTGGTGCTGGTGAGAAACATTTTGCGTGTAAGTGTTGATCTTCTGCAAGGTTACTTTGGGAGATCGGTGATGGCGACCGGTGTTTTATTGTCAGTATCTTAAGTGGGGGAGAATTGGAAATTCTCCAGATGATCGTTGGATCTGAGAGGTTGTTTAGATGCTTAGGGAATTCAGTGATATTTCTATCAGTCGAGAGCAGGCTCGTATGGGTGAGTAACAGGCGTGCGGGGCGGAATACAGACCTAGAGCAGTTGATTGTGGAAGGCATGGGAGCGGGCCGGGATCGAGTATGTATGATGGAGATAAAGTTCGGAACCCCTAGAGGGCTAGAACGGTATGCACGGGAGGATTTCCCGAAGGGATAGTTAGGAATGATGAATGTTAGTTGAGCAGTCCGGATAGACTGAAGGCCGGTAGGCGTACCAGTCAGGCCGAAGGCTAGGAGGACGGTCCAGTCAGATTGGCTGAAGGTCCTGAGAGTGGTCCAGATTAGCTGAAGGCTTGGGGAGGCGGTCCAGTCATTCTGAAGACTCTGCGAGTATTGTTAGATCGGTTCGAGGTTATGGGTTGTGTATGTTGCAGTGGGATTACATTGGGAGGTCTGGCCCCGGGTAGCAATTTTGAGCAGTGAAGGTAGTGCATGGGCTTGAAAGTCCCTGCGATGAGAGTCAGAGTAGTGGTGATGCATGGATGTCGGGAACGCTTTAAAGAGGTAGTGTAGCGTGGGATGAGCACCATAGTGCCTGTCATGGTGACTGAGCAGACGAGTGGTTTCCTTGGTAAGGAAAGAGGGAGGAATGAAATTCCAAAAGGGAGTGCGAATTCACGGAAGTGAAAGCGGCAGTGTAGAGTTATGATTGGAATGGTCCATCGATGGTCTTTGAGTAGTGTGTTGTGGCGGTTGAATACAAGCTCATTCGATTTGATATGTTGCTCAGGGCACGGGGGGAATACCGCGGCGTAGAGTCAGGGAGAGGGGTTCGGAAGGGATACAGAGAAAGAGTCTTGGACTCTCAGTGAGATTCTGATCAGGGTTTTGGTTATGTATCAGCGGTTCATCTTGGAAGGATGTTTGAGGATATCATCAGTGTATCAGGTTATCCAAACCTGAGGGTGCTAGAGCTAGATCAGAATGTGTGTATGATTGCGAGAGGAGAACTCGGGGGAGTTGCTCTGGAATGGAAGAATGGGTCTTTCGGTCGACATGGGATGGATAGAGTGGAATTCGGATCGGGGATCCAATGGTTCGTGGCTTTATAGCCATATGAGTCAAGTGAAAGATGAGAATTGGAGCAGTAAGGCATCATGGGTAATTCTCGGTTGTTGAGTGTGGATATCGGAGGGTACAGCTGGTGCCCGGTTTGAGTAGGTGGTGGGAATACCGTATGGAAGGAGAAAGTGAGCTTCTGGTTTCTATGGTTGTACCTTGAGGGACTTGGTTCGGTCAAGGTCAGGTGGCGCGTCGTGGGAAGTAATTTGAAGATGAAATGCCGTAGGCTTCGAGGATGAAGCCTAATTTAAGTGGGGGAGAATTGTAACATCCCGGAATCGCAAGAGTAGAGTTGAAGGGCTAAAAGTGTAAGTTTCAGAGGGTGACTCGGCGAGTCCATGGATAGACTCGGCGAGTCAGGTCGCGGCTATGGTCGCGTGTCAAGTGGCCTACTCGGCGAGTCCAAAGATGGACTCCACGAGTAGGTGCTGTATGGAGAAAACCCTAATTTTCGGGGTTGAGCCCTATATAAAGAGCATTATGCCACTCCACAGCCTCCCTTATTCCCCCTTGAGTTCC
Source organism: Lactuca saligna (assembly GCF_052625555.1). Lineage (NCBI taxonomy): Eukaryota > Viridiplantae > Streptophyta > Magnoliopsida > Asterales > Asteraceae > Lactuca > Lactuca saligna. The sequence goes on from NC_136424.1 coordinate 169,150,845, forward strand.
AGAAACCCTAAATTCGTGGAGAGTTCATTTGTGGAGCAAATTAGAGCTTGGAAAGGTGTTGGTTGAAGAAATCTTGAAGGAGAAGTGGCTTGGATCAAAGGGCTTTGCTTGGATTCGAGTTTGGTTGATATTGAGGCATCTTTTGGAGGTAATACTTTCGTTCTTAGGCTGTGTTTTCCTAGTTTCATCATTTTGGGGGTTTGTGGGGAGTATATCTTGGAATGTTTTGGAGTTTGGAGGTTAGATCTGAGGTTGCTACCTCAGATCTGGAATATTGAAGGCCTAGAGTGCATTAAAGTTCCTGTGTTTAAGTGCTTAGTGAAGCCACCATGTCCCAAACCTTGGTTCTAAGGTGAATAAGGCTTAGATCTCTTTAGATTCACGTAAGGTTTGCCACTTTACGTGATGGATGGATTGTAGGAGGTTGGATCTATGTTTTGGATCAATTGCATGGCCTGAGATGCTTCTGTATGGATTCAGACCGGTGGTACTCGACGAGTCACATGGGTGGACTCGACGAGTTGCTTGAAGATGGCCTGGAACTCGACGAGTTGGAAGAACAACTCGGCGAGTAGGTTGAAGATAGCCTTGGACTCGACGAGTCTTGTCGAGGAAGTCCCAATATTTCTGGTTGAGTTGATGAATCGGTGAGTCAAGGGATGACTCGGTGAGTTGTGTGCGAGTGGACTCAGAGTTGTTGGACTCGACGAGTCTTGGGGTGACTCGGCGAGTTGGGTCGCTGATTGAAGGAAGTTCTGAGCATGTGGACTCGGCGAGTCATCGGGTTGACTCGGCGAGTAGGGTCAGTCAGGGGTTGACTTTGACTTGTCCAAGGTTGACCAGTTGTCTTCCAGGGTATTTTGGTTATTAAGGGTATTTATTGAGTTGTATGTTTTGATGTTCAGTGGAGGAGTTCGTGTCAGAGTTCTGAGCAACGGGATCTTATCCTTTCAGCCGACAGTTTCGAGGTGAGTTATCCTCACTATATCAACAGGGTCTAAGGCACCAAGGCCGGCCCTTTATTGGATTGAGATTCGGATATGGTTATTATGTTATTGTTTGATGTGTCTGCATCCTGGTAGTTAGGATGGTACATGCTAGGAGACCTTTTTAAGGTCAGTTTCCTGATATACAGAGTGATGCTATGCTAGTGACCGGTTAGGTCGGTAACCCGGTTAGGGTAATGGTATGCTATGTGATCTTCTTGCTCGGTTTGTTGACTATGACTGTTATATGAATGTATGTTTTGTGCACATGGTTGTTTGGATTGGAGATGGGTTGAGGCGGGTCCTGCTTTGTGCTGTAGGCCAAGATACCCAGGGCGGACCGGTTGTTCCGAAGGCCCAGCGAGCGGTCCGGATAGGCTGTAGGCCCCACGAGGGCGGACCAGACGTGCCGAGGCTCGGAGAATGGACCATGCCGACTGAAGGCCCGATGCGGGCGGACCAGTCACACTGTAGAGTCAGAGAGTGGACCAGGTGGGTTGAAGGCCCGATGCGGGCGGACCAACCCCACTGTAGACTCGAAGGACATGACTAGACCTGTAGGATGGATCCGATGGACTGAAGGCCCGATACGGCGGACCAGTCACACAGTAGACCCGATATGCATGGCTGTTCTATGTTCTGTTATGTTATGTATGTTTTATATGTTTTGGACCGGAAGGTCGCAGCCTGGAAGGGAGTATACGTGCTTGGTATTTTGGGGGTATCTCACTAAGCTTTCGGCTTACAGTTGTGGTTTAATGTTTTTCAGGTTCTTCAGGAGACCGTGGCAAGGCGAAGGCGAGATCGTACCGCTCCTCATGATTTTGTAGCAATGTGATTCAGGGAATACTCTAATGATTTGTATTGAAAAACCTTTTGTAAACATTTTAATGAAAATCGGGTTGTTTTGAAAAATTTAAATTCGTTGCATTTTTCGGATGTTACATGACTAAATACTAAATATGTTCTTTACCCTGATATGCTGATGTAGCATCCCATTTTGTCTTATGGTCTATAGCAGTTTGAGAAGGATCTGCATCAAGAGTCACAACGCTGTCAATTGAAGTGTCACCTTGAGATTAAAAGATCTGGACCATGAGACACTTATGTTTATTATCTGAGGAGTTTTCTTTTTCAAAAGAAGATGATAGTTTAATAATCATATCTTGAGCTATTGAACAGTTTTTAACTAAATGATAGACAAAATAAAGGAGTGAGTTTCCAATAGCAATTCTTGCATGTACATCAAGATTCATCATCCTTTTCTGTTCCTTGTTATATTTAGGCATATATTTCCCTTTCATCTTACTACCAAGTGCACCATCATTGGGTGATTGATGCATAGCAGTGTCAGGACCTATGTTGATGATGTGCAGCATATCAAAGTCCATGAACTCGAGAGCTTTCATGGTCTTTGATTTCCATGCAGATAAGTTGTGTTTATCAAATTGAGGTATCTTGTTGTAGAAAGTTGATTTTGTATTGAAAAAGGTCGACATGATTACTCGAATGTATCAAAAACCTGCTCTAATACCAACTAAAGGTTTATATCGATCAGATGAACTTCAAGTATAAAGAACAAAAGTACGGTAATCTAAGCAAACAAAGAACACAAAGTAAATAACACATAGAGTTCTCCAAATTGTCGTTCACCAAGAAAGTGGTTGTCTTCACCAAGAAGACGGTTTGTCACAAATACGGTCACCAAGACGAAATCTACAATAGGCTTTACCCTAATGTAGACTATATACTAAGCAATATAAGTATATCCCTTAATTAAAGAAATTGTATCTGATCTATACTAAGAATAGATCTTCATCACAAGGATATCGGATCTGCTATCTATTTTATACTTATATGTGTGTGTGTGTATATTGTTGGGTTAGGTGTCTAAGCCCATAACTATAATTGGTATGTACTTGAATTGATAGCAGCACAGTCCTTTTGGGTTGCCCTCAAACCTAGCAACCGGACAAGGAAATTATGAAAGGAGAGATATTAATTTCTTATAAGATTAATAAATTAATATAAATGATATTATTAATATGTTAAAAGATTAATATATTAATAAGAAATCATTTGGTTTAATTAGTTGTTAGCCAGAAATTAATTAGAATTAATTTCAGGGTTAAAAGAATTAATTATAAGGTGCAGGGACTAGTTTGCAATTATCTAATAGTTGAGTGGAAGGCTCTAGAACCCCCTTGGATAAGGGTGGAAGAAATCTTTAGGGGAAACCCTAATAATTTCGTCCATAGGGGCTAGGATAAGGCCCTTGGGTTTGCTTAGGCCCTAAGCAAAGGATAACTAGGGTTTTCCTAAACCCTAGATCCCTCAGCTATATAAGGAGCCTCCTGGTTCATGTTTTGGTCACTCTTTTCTTTGGAAGAAACCCTAAGGGCCGAAATTTTTCATACTCCCTCTTCCCTCTCTCCTCTAATTTCCTTCTTGCTAGTTTGGGTGTGATTCCATTAGAGGCATTACACTTGTGGTGCTAAGCTTCCAAGAAGATCAAGATCAAGATCAAGGGAATCATCAATTGTTTACTATAACAATTGAAAGGTATGTAATTACTAAACCCTAGTTTATAGATTTCGATTATAGCCTCCCTCCTCTAGGGTTCTTGTTTTTGCGATTCAAAGTTGTATGTTCAATAGATAAAACATAGATCCAAAGTAGGTTGCATGTGAACTTAGGAATTGTTTTCTAGTTTATTTGTTTTACCTAAAACCCATCAGTGGTATCAGAGCCATTATTTGTTTTAAATTGAATTGTCATAATTGTTGAATTGCAAATTAGGGTTTATAGCTATTAAACCCTAAAGGCCATTTTTCGATTTTTTGGGTTATGGATCAAAGGGTTTTTGAAAACCCTAGCCTCCAAAGAACCCTAATTGAAATTAGGGTTAGGGTTTTGAAAAACCCTAGCCTCCTCCCTTATGAATTTCGAAATATGCTAGAGATTTTAGGGTTTCTTTGTTTTGGATAATAGTTGCCTTATTGGATAATTGAGAAAAATAAGGAAATTATCCTATCCCCATATTTTCGAAATCTAAAAGGGATTTGGATTAGGATTAAATTAATTGTTTAATTTAATTAGATAATCCTTACAAGATTTAATAAATTAATTAAAAGTTAATTAATAGATAAATATTAAATCTAATTAAATTGGTTTATTTAAATTTAAAATTTAATAGTTTAAATTTCGAAAAAAAAATTTTATATAAACCCTTGGAGTTTTAAAATGTTTTAAAACACACCTTATATATATATTATAATTAAAAGTTAAATATTATATATGTATAAGAATATGGTCAATCAAATCGCTAGTATGCCTCATTCACGAAGCTAGTCTATAAGGGGGGTATAAGGAAATTGCCTATAAAATGGTAGTTGAATGGGTGTCCACTCTCACCCACCGCTTCCTTGATTAGTGGAGGGTCGTTAGCAGAACGGATTTGATAGGACAACTACTCCTCATTAAAAGTATAATGCTATTAAAGAAAGTAATAGAACACTATTTTTCAAAATCCCAACTCTAGTTACTTTAGGAAAAATGTGAAAAGTATGCTAATCCATGAAATTGCACATTATGCTTTCTTGGTCGTTAGTGGAGCGTGTGTGGTTAACCGGCACACTAAAAGGCACTAATAAAGAGTAGTAATGGGAGTCTTATAATTATCATTTTGATGGAGCGTGTGTGGTTTACCGGCACATCAATAGTTAATGATAAATACAATAAGGTTACCAAGCACATTTGCATGGTTATTCACATCTAGTTTGTGATCCTCGGTATCCCAGTCACAAATAGTAGAGCATAATCCGAGATTAAAACATGCCATTAAATAGTTTTAATGTATCTCAAAAGAATTAGCAATTTCACTTCGTTTATTTTGTCTAATGGTGGAATTGGTGAATCGTCATTCACCTACCTTTATGAGATTTGAACTTGGATCTCGGCATCCCATTTCTAAGTTGTAAATTGTCATACTTGGGTCCTAACCTTGATATGATATCTTTGGGTTATTATATTGAGGTGTCTTGGAATCTAACTAAAACTATCTTTCTTTTCAGATGTCTACTCCTGGAAACACTTCTGCTTCATCATCCTCCAGCCACAACTTCTCTCTACTAAACATCTGCTCCAAAGTCGTTATGGATGGCTCCAACTATAACGATTGGATGCGTAACATGAAGATGGCGCTTAGATTTGAGGACAGAGAGTATGTCCTTGAAAAGGATCTCAAAGAACTTGATGAGTCAAAAGCCACTCCCGAAGAGTATGCTGCCTACAAGAAACACTATGATGATGCTACCAAAGTGGCATGCATCATGGTTGCAACCATGTCCCCAGAATTGAAGAGGTACTATGAGGACTACTGGCCCTTTGAGATGAACAAGGACCTTATGGAAAAGTACCATAAGCGAGCTCGTCAAGAAAAGTTTGAGGTAGTCAAGTCACTCATGGCTTGCAAGATGAAGGAGGGGGAATCGGTTGTATCTCATGTGCAAAGAATGAAACGCTACATAGAGCGTTTGGTCAAGCTCAACATTCACTTCGATGAGGAATTGGCCATTGACATGGTCTTGAACTCGTTGTCTGATTGTTATGGTCAGTTTATCTTAACTTACCATTTGAACAACACTGAGCAGACTTTGGCCCAATTGCACAACTTGTTGCAGACAACTGAGGCAGGGATGAAGGGTAAAAGTATACCCTCCACACCTGCAAGTGCCCCTGTCTTGGCCATTGGACAGGGTAAGGGGAAGAAGAGGAAAGGTCCTCCCAAGCAAAACTGGAAGAGTAAGGCTCAAGTTGTGTCATCTAGTAATGGCCCGAAGGCTAAGCCCAATGGTTCCACTCCCCATGTTTCTGATCCAAAAGAGGCCACCTGTTTTTACTGCAATCAAAAGGGGCATTGGAAGAGATCTTGCCCACAATATCTGCAAGATATCAAGGATGGCAAAGTGAAGCCATCCTCGACAGGTATTTACACTATTTCTGCTAATAACTCATTATCTTCTCGTTCATGGGTCCTTGATACAGGATGTGGTTTTCATATCTGTTCTGATTTGCAGGGGCTAAAGGAAAGTGAGGAGATAGAGCATGGGAGGATAAACTTGATCATGGGGAACAGAAAGTCTTCACCAGTGACCAAGATCGGAGTTTATCAATTATTGCTTAGTAATGATGTTAGATTAGACTTAATAAATTGTTGCTATTCATCTGAGATGACGAGAAACATTATTTCATTTCATGCATTGTTCAGACAAGGTTTTAAATATTCTTTTAATGATTTGAATGGTTCAATTTCTGTTTATAAGAATGGTGTTTTTGTGTTTGAAGCTTTACCTTGTGATGGTGTGTATGAAACAGTGACTTGTCTTGATAGCTTAGGAAATAGTGTACTTAATATTGACTTGTCTAATAGTGTTGACAAGGCATGCTTGTGGCATTGTCGTCTTGGACACATTAACAAGAAACGCATAGCCCAACTCCAAAAGGATGGAGTGTTGGAATCATTTGACCTAAAATCAGATGATATGTGTGAATCTTGTCTTTTGGGAAAGATGACAAAATCACCATTCATAGGGTCTTGTGAAAGAGGTGAAGGTCTGTTGGATCTCATACACACAGATGTGTGTGGGCCCTTCAGATCAACCACAAGGGATGCTAATTGATTCTATGTGACTTTCACTGACGATTATAGCAGATATGGTTACATTTACTTGATCAAACATAAGTCAGAAACCTTTGAAAAGTTCAAAGAGTTTAAGAATGAAGTCGAAAATCAATTGGGCAGAAAGATCAAGATACTTAGATCCGATAGAGGCGAGGAGTATCTTAGTACCGAGTTCAACGACTATCTGAAAGAATGTGGGATAGTCTCACAATTGACTCCTCCTAGGACACCACAGTTAAATGGTGTAGCTGAGAGGCATAATCGAACCTTGTTAGACATGGTTCGTTTTATGATGAGTCGTGCCTCGCTTCCTATTCACTTCTGGGGGTATGCCTTAGAGACAACCGCCCACATCCTCAATCTTGTCTGTACAAAGAAGGTTGCCAAAACACCTCACGAAATGTGGACAGGGAAAGTTCCCTCGTTAGCACATATTAAAGTCTGGGGTTGTGAAGCTTTCGTAAGACGAGAGACTCATGACAAGCTAGCAGCTAGAAGTGAGAAATGTGTTTTCATTGGTTACCCAAAGTAGTCTTTTGGATATTTGTTTTACAGACCCAGTGAAAACGTGGTGTTTGTAGCTCGAAGAGGAGTCTTTCTGGAAAGAGAGCTCATATTCAAAGAGGACAGTGGGAGTACCATTGACCTTGAAGAGATTCAAGAGTCAACCAATGAAGGAACCTTAGATGACACTAGCACTCAACCAGAGGAAACAGTCCCTGTTGAAACGGTTGATAAATCATTACCGCTTCGAAGATCCACTAGGGTGAGTGTGCCACCTGAGTTGTATGGTTTTCATATTACTTCAGATGGTGACACACTCATAAGTGACAGAACACTGGTAAACTTAGATGAACCAGTCACTTATAAGGAAGCAATGGCAGGCCCAAAGGCTTCCAAGTGGAAAGAAGCAATGGACAACGAGATTAAGTCCATGTATGACAACCAAGTTTGGAATTTGGTTGATAGTGCACCAGGTCGGAAGACAGTTGGGTGCAAATGGATCTTCAAGAAGAAGACAGACATGGATGGGAATGTGCATACGTTCAAGGCTCGACTGGTTGCAAAAGGTTTCACTCAAACCCTAGGGGTTGACTATGATGAGACTTTTTCGCCGGTGGCTAAGATTAAATCTATTAGGATATTTCTCGCCATAGCTGCCTTTCATGACTATGAAATCTGGTAGATGGATGTCAAGACTGCCTTCCTTAACGGGAAGTTGGCTGAGGATGTTTACATGAGTCAGCCAGAGGGTTTTGTTGATGAAAAGTTTCCCAATAGGGTATGCAAGCTTGAGAAATCCATTTATGGATTGAAACAAGCATCTCGCAGCTGGAATCTTTGCTTCCATGAGAAAGTCAAAGAGTTTGGTTTCTCTAGAAGTGAAGATGAGTTTTGTGTGTATATCAAGGCTAGTGGGAGTATAGTAACTTTTTTGGTGTTATATGTCGATGACATATTACTCATTGGTAACGACGTTCCAACCTTGAATGAAGTTAAGTCTTGGCTTGGAAAGTGTTTTGCCATGAAAGACCTAGGAGAAGTCGCCTATATTATTGGGATTAGAATATTGAGAGATAGAAAGAAGAGACTAATTGGAATTAGTCAGAGCACATACTTGGATAAGGTACTAAAGAGGTTTAGTATGGAAAATTCCAAGAAGGGAGAGCTACCTATCCAGAGCAATACCAAATTGAGTAAGACTCAATGCCCGAGCACAGATGAGGAAATAGATGACATGAGTCGTGTACCTTATGCTTCCGCTGTCGGATCGATCATGTACGCTATGACATGTACTCGTCCTGATGTGGCATTTGCTTTGAGCATGGTCAGTCGCTATCAGGGAAACCCAGGTAGAGCTCATTGGATAGCCGTGAAGAATATACTCAAGTATTTGCAAAAAACGAAGGACTGTGTCCTTGTACTTGGCGGCAATGATACTTTAAGAGTAGATGGTTACAGTGATGCCAGCTTTCAGACGGATAGAGATAACTTCCATTCTCAGTCAGGCTGGGTATTCTTATTAAATGGAGGAGTAGTTACTTGGAAAAGTTCCAAGCAAGATACGGTGGCTGATTCTACTTGTGAATCAGAGTACATAGCAGCAAGTGAAGCGTCGAAAGAAGTAGCTTGGTTGAGGAACTTCATCGGGGATCTTGGAGTTGTTCCAACCATCCAGGAGCCTATGGAACTGTTCTGCGATAATGAAGGAGCGGTTGCCTTGACAAAGGAACCGAGAGATCATGGTAAAACCAGACATATCGACAGAAAGTACCATTACATCAGACATAGAGTAGAAGAAGGCCATCTTATAGTGAAGAGGGTGTCATCTGAAGATAACCCAGCAGATCCCCTCACAAAGGGTCTGAGTAGGGCTAAGCATATTCAGCATGCTCGGAGCATAGGACTGAGAGATGATATTAGTAGTTAGATTAGTTTTGTTCTGAAACTTGTAACAAAGTAAATTTGTAACACCAATTTTTCAAACAAAATTTTCGATTTTTATAAAACATAATTCCATCAATATTCATAGAAACAACCCCTTTTAATTGTTCAACAAAATAGTACAAAATCCCAAGATCAAAACGTCAAGCTCCAAACGTGTGTGTACGGATCAAGCCGGCGCCTTCCCACGGTCGTCACTAGTACCTGAAACAAATAACATCAACACTGTAAGCACAAGGCTTAGTGAGTTTCCCAAAATACTGCATATAACACATATTAGCCACTCGAGGCTATAACTCTGTGGGTCCGTGCACCCAAACTCTGTGAACCTTCAGGTTCTAACTCTGTAAACATGCACAACATCAAACACATAAAAGTAATGCAGTACAACACATAACATACATAGCATACAATTACTCTATCACATAACTCTGATTACCTACTCAAGGTAAAGTATAGTGAGAAGACTCACCTCGCGTGTCTCGGTAAACCGTAACCCTGAAATCGCTAAACACTCGATCTGCCGAGCTGAAGTCCCCCTATAGCACAATATATCTCTAATTAACACTTTCCCAACTAGGGTTGACCATACCATAACAGGACAATCTAGGTCAACGCTGGTCAACGGTCAACTTGACCGGACTCGGCGAGTGCACTATAGCGACTCGGCGAGTCTGAGTGCATTCACCAATTTCCCTGGAATCCTCTCTTGACACGTCGAGCATCCCCTCCCAACTCGACGAGCTCCACCTGGCACGAGTTGTGGGGCCACCACGACTCAACTCGCCGAGTCTCAAGAACAACTCGGCGAGTCCGGTTTGACTCGGTCCACCTGTCCATCCTGACTCCCCCTTGACCCACTGAGTTCACTCATCCCAACTCGGCGAGGCCACTCGCTGAGTGGTCGTGCAACATTCAAGCTACTCGCCGAGTCTGTTCTTCGGACTCGGCGAGTCCGTGCCATGCACTGACTCAATCTTGCTCTAAAGGCCAGATCCAGTCCACTAATCCATAGATCCAGTCCCCCCGTGCTTATTTAGCACGTAAAGTCACAATCTTGATGCGTAAATAACCTCTACATGATCACAAATGATGTTTTTGACTCTACTACTTCAACACAAGGCCAAGGACTCCATTTCCACCCATAAAGCTTGATGAGTGAGGCCCTCTAGACCTCTATGGATCCAGATCCATGGTCTCAACTCAAAGAGGGAACCAAAGGGCACCAAATCACCCCATAAATGATCATATTAAGCCCTAACTTGCATCAAGTTTCACCAAACAGAAAATGGTCCGAAAATAATACCTCTAGAGTGATGATCCAAGCTCCAAATCCACGAAATAGCAACCTCCTTTGCTTCCTCTTGCCTAGGGCCTCCTTCTTCTTGCTAAACAACACACACAAGATCAAGATTGGCTCTCTTTCCTTCACAAAACGCTCAAGAACTCTAGGGACACTCTCTGGGGGTTGGGTGAGTGCAAATGACGGCCATAAGGCCCCTTAAATAGGCCACAAACCCGGAGATTTAGGGTTTCATAACACAGCGCAGACTCGCCGAGTCCATACCCTGGACTCGCCGAGTCCAAGTGCGCACCCTCGCTCAATCCCGCGTCCCTACTCGGCGAGTCTGAGCCCCAACTCGCCGAGTCCCTCTTGCAAAATAACACAATTAAACTTACATTATACCTGGAAAAATCCGGATGTTACAACTCTCCCCCACTAGAACTGGACTTCGCCCTCGAAGTCCCGCTCTAAAACAGCTCCGGATGCTGCTCACGCATCATACCCTCCGGCTCCCAGGTCATCTCTGATCCCTTCCGATGTTGCCACTGAACCAATACCAGAGGTACCTCCTTGTTCCTCAAAACCTTGATCTTCCGATCCCTAATAGCCACTGGTCTCTCCGCATAATTCAGGCTCGCATCAACCTGAATATCCTCAAGTGGAACCACTGCCGACTCATCGGCTATACATTTCCTCAACTACGATACATGAAAAGTGTTGTGAATCTGTCCCAACTCTGCTGGTAACTCCAGCCGATAGGCTACCCGGCCCACCCTGGCGATCACACGAAACGGGCCAATAAACCGGGGTCCCAATTTGCCCCTCTTCCTGAACCGGATCACTCCTTTCCAAGGAGAGACCTTCATGAGAACAAAGTCGCCGACCTGAAATTCCAACTCGGACCGGCGCCTATCCGCGTAACTCTTCTGCCGGCTCTGAGCGGTCAATAACCTCTGCCTAACCAGCTGTATCTGCTCTGTCGTCTGATTCACGATCTCTGCACTGCCCATTACCCTTTGCCCAACCTCTCCCCAACATATGGGAGTCCGACACCTCCTACCATATAACAGCTCAAAGGGCGGCATACCAATGCTCGAATGATAGCTGTTATTGTAGGAAAACTCCGCTAGAGGCAAATACGAGTCCCAACTACCCCCAAAATCCAATACACAAGCTCGAAGCATGTCCTCGAGTGTCTGTGTCGTCCGCTCACTCTGACCGTCGGTCTGGGGGTGGTATGCGGTACTAAAATGCAACTTAGTACCCAATTCCTCATGAAATTTCTTCCAAAAAGGGGAAGTGAAACGCACATCGCGATCTGAAATAATCGAGATCGGCACCCCATGCCGAGATACAACCTCCCTCACGTAAACCTCCGCCAACTTCTCTGCTAAAGAACTCTCACTGATGGCAAGAAAGTGAGCGCTCTTTGTCAATCTATCCACAATCACCCAAATTGCATCAACTCCTCTGGCAGTCCTTGGCAATTTGGTGATAAAGTCCATAGTGATCTGTTCCCACTTCCACTCGGGAACCTCCAATGGCTGCAACTTGCCATGCGGTCTCTGGTGTTCGGCCTTTACCCTTCGACAGGTCAAACACCTCTCGAAAAACCATGCTACATCCCTCTTCATACAGGGCCACCAATACTCCTTCCTTAGATCCAAATACATCTTCGTGGCCCCGGGGTGGATCGAAAATTTCGATCTATGAGCCTCCTCCATTAATGTAGCACGGGTACCGCCCACAAACGGTACCCAGATCCTGCCCTGATAAGTCATAAGGCCTCGACTATCCGATATAAACTCAGAAACCATCCCAACAACCCGCTCTCTCTTCTGCATCTCCGGACGCACGGCCTCGGCCTGAGCCCCACGAATGGCGTTCAGAACTGGAGCTATCACGGTCAATCTCAAACATACATCTCGCAGGGGAGTACTCTCCGCCCTGCGACTCAACGCGTCGGCTACCACATTAGCCTTGCCCGGGTGGTACAAGATCTCACAATCATAATCCTTGACCACGTCTAACCATCTCCTCTGTTGCATATTTAAGTTAGGCTGATCCATCAAGTACTTCAAACTCTTATGGTCCGTGTATATCGTACAACGAACCCCATACAAGTAGTGCCGCCAAATCTTGAGGGCGAACACCACTGCCCCCAACTCCAAATCATGTGTGGGGTACCTCGTCTCGTGAGGCTTCAACTGCCTCGATGCATAAGCTATCACATGACCCCTTTGCATCAATACCGCTCCCAATCCTAGGATCGATGCATCACAGAATACCACAAAACCTTCCATACCTTCCGGAAGGGCTAATACTGGAGCTTCACACAACCTCTGGCGAAGCGTCTCAAAGGAGGTCTGCTGCTCAGGACCCCATGCAAATGCCACACCCTTCCGGGTCAATCTCGTGAGTGGAAGCGCAATCTTGGAGAAATCCTTAATAAATCTCCGATAATACCCTGCCAACCCGAGGAAACTCCGTGTCTCAGAAGGTGACCTCGGCACCTCCCACCTCATCACTGCGTCAACCTTGGCCGGATCGACCAGTATCCCCTTCTGGTTAACGAGATGTCCCAGAAACTGGACCTCCCGTAACCAGAAATCGCACTTGGAGAACTTTGCGTAAAGTTTCTCCGCTCTCAAAATCCCAAGCACCTCCCTCAAATGCTCCTCGTGCTGCTCACTAGATCTCGAATATACCAGAATATCATCAATGAAAACAATCACCGACCGATCCAACATCGGCCGACATACCCTGTTCATGAGGTCCATGAACACAGCCGGGGCATTAGTGAGCCCAAAAGGCATCACCACAAACTCATAATGCCCATAACGCGTCCTGAATGCTGTCTTCTGGACGTCCTCGTCCCGCACTCTCACCTGATGATAGCCCGACCTCAAATCAATCTTGGAGAACCAAGATGCTCCCTGAAGCTGATCGAATAAATCGTCGATCCTCGGTAGCGGGTAACGGTTCTTGACCGTCAGCTTATTCAATTCCCGGTAATCAATACACATGCGATGCGAGCCATCCTTCTTCTTCACAAACAAGATGGGTGCTCCCCACGGCGAGCTACTCGGCCGAATAAACCCCTTCCCCAGCAACTCCTGAAGTTGCGAGGATAACTCCTGCATCTCCGGAGGCGCAAGGCGATACGGCACCTTAGCAATAGGCGCGGCCCCCGGAACCAAATCGATGCCAAACTCCACCTGCCTCGCGGGAGGCACACCTGGTAATTCTTCGGGAAATACATCTGGAAACTCCCGCACCACCGGAACTTCCTCCACAGAGCTCGGTTTCTCGAAGATCACTCGCGTATCCATCACATACGCTACATAACCCTTACAGCCCTGCTGTAAACACTGCCGCGCCCTAGCAGCCGAACAAAAGGCTGATCCAGAACGTGTACCCTCGCCGTATACTGAAAGAACTCCCCCACTAGGATCTCGTATAGTCACCAGCTGTTGCTCGCAATCGATAACCGCACCGAATCGGCTCAACCAATCCATGCCCACTATAACACAGACATCACCCATCGCAATCGGAATCAGGTCGATCGGAAACTCGACCCCGAATATCTCCAATACACATCCCCGGAAGACCTCTGTAGCACAAATCATTCTGTCGGCGGCTATGGAAACCCGCAGGGGTCGACTCAATACTCCACGACTAACACTGATACGCTGACTAAATGCCAAGGACACAAAAGATCGACTCGCACCCGAGTCAAATAACACTAAAGCAGGTACAGAATTCACAAGGAAGGTACCTAAGCATAGCACGATATAAGCATAATATCTCAACACCATAAACAATAATGAAAGGAAACATACCAGCCACAACGTCGGGTGCAGCGCGGACCTCTTCCGCAGTCAGCTGGAAGGCTCTCCCCCGAGCCCTCGGTGCCTCGGCCTTCACGGGTCGACTCTCTGCAGCAGCAGCTCTGATGGCGGCGGGAGCAGACCCCTGAGATGCCCCGCGCAGCAGCGGACATTCCGCCTTCCGGTGTCCGGTCTGGTTGCAGTGGAAGCACACTGCGAATACCCTGGGGCAGTCCTTAGCCATATGCCCCTCCTTGCCACATTTGTAGCAAGACCCTGCCCGACAGGCGCCATCGTGACCCTTGCCGCACTTCCCACAAGTGCGGCCCTTCTGGCTCCCGGGTCTGGGATCAGCGGGCTTGGCCCGCTTGGCTGCCGGCTGGGACTGTGCCGGCCGCCGATCCCTCCCCATAGACTCCGCCTCCTCCCTGGCCTGAGTCTCAAGCTCAATCTCCCTCTTCTGAGCATTTGCCTGAAGCTCGGCAAATGTCCGGTACGAGGAGTTCGCAGCAAACTCCCGAATATCCCGCCTCAAAATGCTCAGATAACGGCTCATACGTGCCTGCTCGGTGGACACGTGCTCAGGGCAAAACATCGCCCTCTCCTGAAACATCCTCGTAATCGCTGTAACTGACTCGGTACCCTGCTTGAGGGTCAGAAACTCCTGTGCCAGACGTTCCCTCTCCACCTGAGGAACATACTCATCTCGGAACATGGAAGTGAACCTCTCCCAGGTCACTGCCGAAAGCTCCGTCGGTGTGAAATGCGCAGTCACAAACTTCCACCAGTCCTTCGCTCCCAAGCGAAGCTGGTTTAGTGCGAACCGAACCTTCAAGTGCTCAGGGGACGAGCAAGTGAAGAAGCATCCCTCCATATCAGATATCCACCTCATAGCTGCCACCGGGTCCTGCGTACCATCAAACTCTGGTGCCTTGGTGTTGCTGAACTCCCTGAACAACATCGCATCACCTCCCTGGGGTCTCGCCGCAGCAATCGCTGCGGTAGCTGCTGCAACCGCAGCCTCAGAAAGAGCGGCATAGCGCTCGTCAAACGTCTCAATCAAAGCGGTCTTAATGGACCCGAACATCTCTGGTATCTCGGCTCTGATGACCGCAGCCACCTCCTCATGAATGATCTGCCGAATGTCCTCATCACTAGATCCGGCATCCTCCGGCATGTGTCGTGTCCTCACCATGATCAACCTCTGAAATACAACATGCGATAATTAGAATTCACTCGAACACCCTTACATTCAACAATCCACCCCTCCTTGATTCTTGGCATCCCCAGATTCTTATTTGAACTGTGTACCGCCCCGGTGTTTTTAGTAGTACGGGCCCAATACTACTGTCCGCACCGTCTCGGTACACACCCCAAATCGTCCTCTTCGGATCCCAGTCCCCAAGTACTCTATTATACTTAAATCTCTCTGAACAGATCTCACACAAAACCCTAGTTGCTACCTAATTACTCTCAGCGTCTCATAGCAGCTCACCATTCCCTAAACTAAGGCATCACAAAACAGGCCACTCTAGCCCTATCAGCAATACCTAGCCTACTCTAGCATGCACACACATCTCAATAATAGTTATCACATAACAAAAGATATTTTGGGAATTCACCATTCGGGCGCTGACTGATCGTACACACGTTTCTTCCTGGAAAACCCTTTACTCTTAGAAAATTTTGGTTTTTATTTTGAAAATATCTCTTCATTTCCTTAGTTTGAGTTCAAATACCCCCGAAGGTGTACCCGAATCCCTCAAACCAAAGCTCTGATACCAATTTGTAACACCAATTTTTCAAACAAAATTTTCGATTTTTATAAAACATAATTCCATCAATATTCATAGAAACAACCCCTTTTAATTGTTCAACAAAATAGTACAAAATCCCAAGATCAAAACGTCAAGCTCCAAACGTGTGTGTACGGATCAAGCCGTCGCCTTCCCACGGTCGTCACTAGTACCTGAAACAAATAACATCAACACTGTAAGCACAAGGCTTAGTGAGTTTCCCAAAATACTGCATATAACACATATTAGCCACTCGAGGCTATAACTCTGTGGGTCCGTGCACCCAAACTCTGTGAACCTTCAGGTTCTAACTCTGTGAACCTTCCGGTTCTAACTCTGTAAACATGCACAGCATCAAACACATAAAAGTAATGCAGTACAACACATAACATACATAGCATACAATTACTCTATCACATAACTCTGGTTACCTACTCAAGGTAAAGTATAGTGAGAAGACTCACCTCGCGTGTCTCGGTAAACCGTAACCCTGAAATCGCTAAACACTCGATCTGCCGAGCTGAAGTCCCCCTATAGCACAATATATCTCTAATTAACACTTTCCCAACTAGGGTTGACCATACCATAACAGGACAATCTAGGTCAACGCTGGTCAACGGTCAACTTGACCGGACTCGGCGAGTGCACTATAGCGACTCGGCGAGTCTGAGTGCATTCACCAATTTCCCTGGAATCCTCTCTTGACACGTCGAGCATCCCCTCCCAACTCGACGAGCTCCACCTGGCACGAGTTGTGGGGCCACCACGACTCAACTCGCCGAGTCTCAAGAACAACTCGGCGAGTCCGGTTTGACTCGGTCCACCTGTCCATCCTGACTCCCCATTGACCCACTGAGTTCACTCATCCCAACTCGGCGAGGCCACTCGTTGAGTGGTCGTGCAACATTCAAGCTACTCGCCAAGTCTGTTCTTCGGACTCGGCGAGTCCGTGCCATGCACTGACTCAATCTTGCTCTAAAGGCCAGATCCAGTCCACTAATCCATAGATCCAGTCCCCCCATGCTTATTTAGCACGTAAAGTCACAATCTTGATGCGTAAATAACCTCTACATGATCACAAATGATGTTTTTGACTCTACTACTTCAACACAAGGCCAAGGACTCCATTTCCACCCATAAAGCTTGATGAGTGAGGCCCTCTAGACCTCTATGGATCCAGATCCATGGTCTCAACTCAAAGAGGGAACCAAAGGGCACCAAATCACCCCATAAATGATCATATTAAGCCCTAACTTGCATCAAGTTTCACCAAACAGAAAATGGTCCGAAAATAATACCTCTAGAGTGATGATCCAAGCTCCAAATCCACAAAATAGCAACCTCCTTTGCTTCCTCTTGCCTAGGGCCTCCTTCTTCTTGCTAAACAACACACACAAGATCAAGATTGGCTCTCTTTCCTTCACAAAACGCTCAAGAACTCTAGGGACACTCTCTGGGGGTTGGGTGAGTGCAAATGACGGCCATAAGGCCCCTTAAATAGGCCACAAACCCGGAGATTTAGGGTTTCATAACACAGCGCAGACTCGCCGAGTCCATACCCTGGACTCGCCGAGTCCAAGTGCGCACCCTCGCTCAATCCCGCGTCCCTACTCGGCGAGTCTGAGCCCCAACTCGCCGAGTCCCTCTTGCAAAATAACACAATTAAACTTACATTATACCTGGAAAAATCTGGATGTTACAAAATGTAATTGACTTTTGGTGATTAAATAATAAAGTATTATTTATAAGTTTGGGTTCTACCTTTTGTCGATTGTTTATTATTGTGTTTCATTTTTGCATGTTTTACTTCCCGAATAATAAGATTATTCAAACTCCACAGTCGCTCGTACTTTTGGAAGTAAGTAGTGAATCAAGACTGTCATGAACTGGATTGTAGATTGTCTAAGGATAGACATGGCAATAGATTTTGCTGCAACGTTTATGAGTACTCAGAAATTGAGATTTGAGTATTGGATAAACCCTTGCTCAGAGTATTACTTCATGGAATTCATCACGAGTAGTACTGAGATGATAATATCTTATGATCTTGAAACAGAGATATATGAGTTGTAATTTGCAAGTCGGTTATGCATTGGTAATACGAAAACGCATCAGTAACTTGGTGTTATAAAACGTATTATCATGTATGGTCTGATGAGTAAAAGATACAAGCATATGAGTCAATGTTTATTCGTTCTTTTTTCCTTAATGGGAAAAAGCGATATCTGTGGGCCCCTCGATGATTTGGTGTTGACTTATGTGCTGGGCCCAGCCAGGACTAAATTGATGTGTTCAATTAGAAGTCCTACATCATCACTAATCAGGAATCGGGAAACATAGATTCTGGACAAAGAGGTCGATTGCATTCCATGTCTTTTTTCTAGGGATATCTAGCAGAACGAAGGATTATATGATCACTTATCTTAGGACACGTAACTGACTGGGTCAGAGTTCGGCAGCAGCTTTTTGGAAGCTACAATTTGCTGGTCAAATTTAGAAGGCATACTAGCAATTATAGTTACAGACTTATCCAAGTGGGAGACTGTTGGATTAGGTGTCTAAGCCCATAACTATAATTGGTATGTACTTGAATTGATAGCAGCACAATCCTTTTGGGTTGCCCTCAAACCTAGCAACCGGACAAGGAAATTATGAAAGGAGAGATATTAATTTATTATAAGATTAATAAATTAATATAAATGATTTTATTAATATGTTAAAAGATTAATATATTAATAAGAAATCATTTGGTTTAATTAGTTGTTAGCCAGAAATTAATTAGAATTAATTTCGGGGTTAAAAGAATTAATTATAAGGTGCAGGGACTAGTTTGCAATTATCTAAGAGTTGAGTGGAAGGCTCTAGAACCCCCTTGGATAAGGGTGGACGAAATCTTTAGGGGAAACCCTAATAATTTCGTCCATAGGGGCTAGGATAAGGCCCTTGGGTTTGCTTAGGCCCTAAGCAAAGGATAACTAGGGTTTTCCTAAACCCTAGATCCCTCAGCTATATAAGGAGCCTCCTGGTTCATGTTTTGGTCACTCTTTTCTTTGGAAGAAACCCTAAGGGCCGAAATTTTGCATACTCCCTCTTCCCTCTCTCCTCTAATTTCCTTCTTGCTAGTTTGGGTGTGATTCCATTAGAGGCATAAAACTTGTGGTGCTAAGCTTCCAAGAAGATCAAGATCAAGATCAAGGGAATCATCAATTATTTACTATAACAATTGAAAGGTATGTAATTACTAAACCCTAGTTTGTAGATTTCGATTATAGCCTCCCTCCTTTAGGGTTCTTGTTTTTGCGATTCAAAGTTGTATGTTCAATAGATAAAACATAGATCCAAAGTAGGTTGCATGTGAACTTAGGAATTGTTTTCTAGTTTATTTGTTTTACCTAAAACCCATCATATATATATATATATATATATATATATATATATATATATATATATATATATATATATCATTACCTAATGTACAAAAGATTACATAAAATAATCATACTAAGTGTCGACTACACGCTGACGCTAATGGACTCGATACGCTAGCATTGGTGGTGTAGATGCTGACGCTGATAGATAACGTGTAGAGTGTTTGACTCATCAGATCATAGGGTGTGACCTTACGACTTCTTAATTCGAATTGGCTGGTCTTTGTATAAATAATTGATAACTTCTTGTTCGCTTTGTTCTTCCAACCTGGTTCACTTATTTCTATTCATAATTTAATTTGGAGTCATGATTTTACCATAATGGAGTACTTCAAGTGGTGAAATGATCATAAGTACAACTCCTTCCGTTATTCAGAATTGAAGTAGACCATGCAATGTGGATGCTATAACTCTAAATTTTAGAACAATTGGCCGACCCAATATGATAATACCATAGAGTTGAGCAAGATTTATTTTCTCGAGGACAATGTTGTTTTCAAGTGTGAAAGGCATGAAAATTCCATCTAAGGTTCATACATCACTTCTAACGAAGGTAACTACTAAAAGTGTTGATTCATATATAATATTTCTCCATGAGATGCATGGTTACTTGAAACATGGTTCAAACTGATGGGTTTTGAGCAATAGAATATTCCTATGGTGCACATGCAACCGTGATGCTTTGGGTCTAGTTTTTTTCTCAAGTAATACATGCAATTTTAGTTATCCAAAGCATAAACCCTAATCTAGCATACCATTTTGAGATTTATAACAAAAACAAAGTTAGATGAATAAAATTTTCTTGTAGTTTGTAGATCATAACCTTCAAGAGCTTAGTGCCTCAATTGTTGCACCTCTAATGAGTCACAAACACAGAGTAGTAATTGGAAGAATATGATAGAGGTGAGGGAGCCTCTAAAATTGGCTAGGGTTCTTTCTTTATGCATACGTCGATTCCAAGGAGCCAAGGGGTTCCTTATATAGCTGGGGATCTTAGGGTTTTTAGCTGGAAACCCTAAATTGATTGCTTAAGCCTTAAGCAACCCATGGAAGCCTTCTGGAAGGCCCCCTTGGACGAAATTTTCTATTGGATTCCCATAGATTTCATCAAAGCCTCCTCAAGGTGATCCAGTAACCCGGTTTGCAACTATCAATGATTTGTACATACAGTTAATTCCAAATTAATTTTTTTATTAATACTAATTAAATAATATGATTTCTCAATTAATATATTATTCTTATAATATATTAATAAATCTACCTCTCTCTTTATAACTCATCCTATCAAATTGCTATGGTGAAGTCAACCCAAAAGGACCATGCTACTATCGGGTCATCTTCATACCAAGTATAGTTTTGGGCTTAGACGCCTAATTCAATAGTCTCCCATTTGCATAAGTCTAATAACTATAACTGAAAGAATGACTTCAAAATCCGACTAGAAATCGTAGCTCTCAAAAGTTGATGTCGAACTCTGACTTAGCCAATGACACGTCCTTTAGATAAAGGATCATATAATCCTACGTTCTGCAATAGATTGTATGGAAAATGACATGGAACATAATCATTCTGAATGTCCAACAGTTTGTTTCTCGACTTCTAATTTGTTTGACATAGAACTTAATTGAACACATCAATTCTATAACAACCCGAAGTTGTTCATCGCCGATACCCCATTCTACCCGTATATCTCGCCGTATATCGATTCGTTCCGATGTCGTTTTTGGGTTAAATTAATTAAACTTATATGTTTAATTGATGCTAATGAGTGTCCAAACCTGTTAGGAACTCACGAAATTAGCCCAAATTGTATAATTTAGAAATTTTAGAAACATCCCCTTCGAGTTACGGAAACTTAATCGGGTGCGACCTAAAGCCCCGTTTAACGTCGGTATCGGGTAGAATTCCACCGTGTACAAGTTTTGGGACCTATTTAAACGTGTTTAAACATTCATTTGAAGCTTTTTCTCCCTCTATCTACTCTCTCTCTAACCTCTCTCCTAAATCCAAGTTTAAGGGTCCAAATCTCAAGTTTAAGGCTTCTAATATCCAAGGTACCTTCCCTAGCTTGTTTTGTAACCTCTTTAGCCTTCAAATTCGAGTTTAATCTATGGATTAGGACTATTATCATGTGTTTACGGCCCTAGAAGTATCCTAGGCCGTAAACTCATTTAAAGGGGGTTTTTGAGCAACAAAACCCTTCCAAACCACAACTAGATTTTTGATATGGCTAAATGACTTCATGGATTAGACTTAGAGCACTTTAGACATGAATTTTGAGGGATTATAATGAGTTTACGGCCCAGGAAGGTGCCTAGGCCATAAACACTAAATTAAAAGGGTTTTAAGCCCTTAAACCCTTCCTAGACTCAAACAAGGCTTAGATATGCATTTTAGAATAGTGATATTGGCCTTAGAACATTACAAACATATTTTTTGGGGAGTAAATAGGAGTTTACAGCCAAGGTTCATGCTTGGGCTGTAAACCCCTCAAAAATGGAGAGTAAACTCATTTTAACATGTCCAAATGCCTTAAAACTCAACCAATAGCCTTGTGGTAAATCCTAGGACCATCTAAAAATAGTTTGGGGGTCTTAAACATATCAAAATGCAACATATAAGAGTTTACGGCCATAGCTCATACCCTTAGGCCGTAAACTCCTAAATATATGTCCAATGATGCCCTAAATTCATAACAAGGCTTGGAAAAATTACTAGAATCACATGTGATTGTCCCTTATACCTCAAATTAATTATTCTTGACCATAGTAGAGTTTACGGCCATAAACTCCAAGTTTAGGGCCGTAAACTCCCTTTTAAATGGTATAAGTCCCCTTAAATTATTCCAAGACGTTTTAGAAGTCCATTCCAACATTTCCCAAGTCCAAACAAGCCATTAAGCACTCAAAATCACACCAACATGAGTTCACGGCTGTGAACTCATGTAAGTGTGTATTTTATGGTTGTAAACTCCCTAAAATGTTTACTCTTAGGGAGTAAACTCAAATCCCAAGTCCCTCGCATCAAAACACATCCGTAGATGTCACCCGGGTCACTCCAAACACTTGTTTTGAAGTGTTTTCGTTCATTGGAGTGTAATATCATATCTAATTAGAGTTTATAAATTTAATTAGATATATTTGTATACCATTTCGTCTTACATAGGAACCTCGTGTGTTATCAAACCTTGAATCGACACTTAGCATCCGGAACGTCGCGTTTCTCAACCGGTGAGTTCATACCCCTAACCTTTTTCTGTGTTTTCAATGTTTTTAGGGGGGGGGGGGGGGGGAATACAAGAAATAAGTACAAGTGTATTTTGTACTTATACTAATTTTCAACTCAAAGGTTTTACTTACTAAATGTCTTGATTTCCAAATATTTGTGATAACTGACGTTTTGAATTGCAGGTTAAATATAGATTTCTTTTAAAAGTGTTATAACTATATTCTCTTTAAATAAGAAATCATACTAATCTAATACGAATACGAATACGAATGTAATCTAATATGAATACGAATACAAATGTAATCTAATACGAATACGAATACGAATGTAATCTAATACGAATACGAATACGAATGTAATCTAATACGAATACGAATACGAATGTAATCTAATATGAATACGAATACGAATGTAATCTAATACGAATACGAATATGAATGTAATCTAATACGAATACAAATACGAATACAAATACGACTATGAATACGACTACGACTACGACTACGAATACGAATACGACTACGAATACGAATACGACTACGAATGCAAAAATACGCCTCTGGACCTCTACTGAGTTTCGAATATATCCGCCTCAGAATTTCGACAGAGCTTCGAATATACAAATAATGTACTCTTTTGGAATAAGCAGAACTTCAAAAATATTGTAATGTACGCTTCTGTGTGATTCCAAATATTCGAAAATACAACTAAGTTAGTAGATAATAGTCATACGAATGTAGAATAACTAAGGGTTTAACTAATACTATTTACATGTTAATTATTAGTACCTCGAAATCAGACCTAAGAACCAATCACCACACATAGGAAAATATGGGATTTTCCTGGGATAACA
Organism: Lactuca saligna; assembly: GCF_052625555.1. Classification (NCBI taxonomy): domain Eukaryota; kingdom Viridiplantae; phylum Streptophyta; class Magnoliopsida; order Asterales; family Asteraceae; genus Lactuca; species Lactuca saligna. Next base: position 169,174,379 of record NC_136424.1, read on the forward strand.
TAACAACCAGTAACGAACTTAGATACGAATAGGAAACTCATCACATACGAAAATATGGTATTTTCCTGGGATAACATAACAACCAGTAACGAACTTAGATACGAATAGGAAACTCATCACATAGGAAAATATGGGATATTCCTGGGTAGCACATCAACTCATAAACGGATAAAGTAACAAACGAATAACTAAAACTATAAGGAAAATATGGGATTTTCCTGGAATGACATAACCAACCGTTTTCGAAATTGTAACAAAGGATAACCAAACTGTCTTCATAAGAAAATATGGGATTTTCTTGAACAACTTTTTCAGAAAGCAAAGGAAACTCATTCTTTTCAAAACTAAACCGCTTATGAACTCACCAACTTTATGTTGATTTTCAAACTGCTTGTATTCTCAGGTCAGCGTTAGACAGGTACATCGCAACCTTTTGGAGAAGACGGAGCGTCCCGAAGACTCGTATTTACTTTTGTTCATATCATATATGTATTAAAACACTTGTACAACTTTACTTGCAAACAGATGTAAACAATATTATGTAATGTAATGTTTTGTGATTACTGCTTTACTATGTGCATTGGATTTCATACTCAACGTGGAGTCAACCCCGAAATGTTTCTGCCTTTGGTTTTCGGGGTGTGACAAATTTAGTCCTGACCGGGCCCAACACATAAGTCAACACAAAATCATCATGCGGCCCAAGATATCGCTTTTACCCTTCTATGACAAAAGGAACAAATAAACTTTGACTTATATGCTTATACTATTTACTTGTTAAATCGTACCACTACTAGAAAAAAGGCCTTTTACGACGCTCATTGCGCGTCGTAAAACGCTCAGATGACGCGCAAATGCGTGTCAAGGAAGGCCTTGTCATAAAGACAGACGACGCACTTTTGCGCGTCATCTATAGATGACGCGCATTTACGACGCGCATTTATGACACGCATTTACGACGTGCGGTTATGACACGCAATGTGTATCAAGGAAGGCCCTGTCATAAAGGAAGACGACACGCATTCGCGTGTCGTAATCTTACGACGCGCGTGTTAATGACACGCAATGCGTATCAAGAAAGCCCCTGTCAAGAAAGGCCATGTCATAAATGAAGATGACACATATTTTTGCGTATCGTAATTTTAAATGTTTAAAAAAAATATTATTTATAGATTTACTTATTTTAAAATTAAATTTATATTTAATGTTTCATAATAGATAATAAAATATCATATACAAAAAATAGAATCGATTGCATAAATTTAATGTCATACAATTCTATTTCTTACAATATATAAATTTGCATCTAATCTACTATGTACATCAAATTCCAACTAAGTAAAGTTGCATCTTGCCTTATATAATTCTTTAAGACTCATGCTCCAAACAGCTGATTATATGGATAAGCAGTTGTACATTGGCCTATCTCACTCAATAATGACTTAGCCAAATTCAACTCACTTTCCAAGAGCTTTCTCATGTACAACAAGGCCAGTTCCAGTTCCTTCCAACCCTACACAAAGTATCACATCCAACTAGGAAGTAAATATAAGCATATTTTGCAGGGGTAAAATGGTAATTTGTGTAATTTTACAACCAAACACAAATTACCAGGCAAATATATAAGAATAGGAGAATATTTTAGAGGCCTTTTATAGGCAACAGGGAAAAACCATGTTGAGATCAAGTTTGGAGATGATATCATCAAATGAAGGCCTATTGTGAATGTCAGCATCCTAACATCTTTGTACCAAAGATAGTAATCTTGGTGGTGCTCCTGATTCAATCCCTGCAAGACTAGGTCTTAACCCTTTAGACACAACAGCTGCTGTCAGTTGCTTGTCAGTGTAGTTCATTGCATCAGACAGATTTGTGGATTGAAAAACTAAAAAGTCTCATTTTAGCCAACTACATAAAAGCACTCAGACATTATACACATAGACACACAGATCCCAAACATGAACAAAGTTGACTAATTGCATCATACCCAAAAGATTGATAGCCTGAGATTGATTGATAGAACAAATAGACAAGATCAAGAGAGGCACCTGATCATGAAGCAGGTAATATCGACTTAGTCATTCTGATTAATTAATTTCTGAAAATAAAAAATTCCATGTACCCAGAAGCTGGGACAAAAAAAAACTCACCAAAGCTAGGACATTTTCCTACTAAGTGGGTTTGTTTTTACTGAGTTGGCCATTTTTAGGATCCATGACTTCCTCTTTTCTTAATCTTTTTTAAACCTAGAAAACTTATGAAAATGGAAGTTAGGGGACAACTTAAGGTGTACCATGTGGAAATTACACAAAGCATTCAATCTAAAAAGAAATATAAAAGAAGCATCTGAATAAAGGTTGCTGGACCACCACATATATCAAAGTACTTCTTTAGGCGCTCAATGTTCTGAAAGAAAATCATGGGAAATTGCTAACCGAAGAAAGTGCCTTTTAAAAGTGCTTCTGTTTAAAAGAGAATGAGACCCTGGCCTTTCCTTAATTGTAGTAAGTTGTGACTATATAGTTTGATAAAAATGTAATTAGTAAAAAAATAGTATGGCTATGAATAGATTATAATTTATAAGTTATAAACTCACTGTGAATAATTTAACTCTACTTGTAAATGGCACCAAGAAAGGAGCTTGTTTCAGTATGTCATATGCCCTTGTGTTTTCAATCAACGCCTGTGAATTAAGTAAATAGATGGATTCTTTTTAATCATCACAAAATCAAACTTATAAAAAAAATATGTGAATTAAGTAAATAATTATTACCTGAGAAATGAAGTGATCATTGACACCATCAGCATGGAAGTAACTAGGGTGTGCAAACTGCCTTCTATTATTCTAATCTTGCAGCTATAATTGTAGATTTATAGTTACACAAATTATTGTCTTTCAAGATTGTCAATGAAAGTCAAACTACAATAAGCATACCTGAGAAAGAAGTTCAGAAGCCACAACACTAACCCTATATTGAACAAATTCTACATGGTGTTTCTTTAAGGAAAGATTGTTTTTAGTAAATTCCATTGGTGCCATAGGGTTTAACCAAAGAATCTGCCACAAAGACTAGAGAAAGAAAAAAACAAAACCACGAATACAATTTATAGAATAGGAGCTAAAATGTAGAAAAAATGTCCAAATTTGGAAGAAAATAAGCTTGACGTTTGCTATCATCAACATTACAAGTTGTGGTAATAAAATAATTTTCTAAAATCAGCTCAATTTTTCTTTGGAAGAGTGACCAAAAACGTTATAAGAACCTCAAATCATGACCAATATTGGAAGAAAATAAACTTTTGGAGACCAATCAAGAAAAAAAACTAACATTCGGATAAGATGAAGCGTAAGATGGTAATTTCACATTCCCATACAGTATACTAACATGATAGAATCGGGGTGAAGTGTTGAGTTCTACTCCTTTAGAAAAGCAACAACAGCAACCTCCCATTTTTTGTTTTACTCAGTTATGGATTTTATCGAACCGAAGATATTAATAATGGTGTCATTGTGGTTTTGTTCTCTAGTAAAGGAGAAGACACCTCTTAACTGTAAGTTAACATCAACACACTTATATATTATTTTTTTATAAAAAAAACTAAATTGAAAAAATAACAAAAGACTAACACCTGCAGTTTGCTGGAATGGGAAAGTTTCTGTAATCTATGCATGCCATTATAACATCTAAACCTGATTAAGGATTTATATGTCATTTAGTGATCTAGCTATTTAGTAAGTATAGTGACATTGAGAATTTTAAGTTAAAGGGTATAAAGGAAATCTCACAAGAAGTTGATTTGATCACAAGAGGGGTCTCTTGAATTTGTTCAACTGCAGCTACTTTACTCCCAACTTCTGCAATCACCACTAGAATTTATTAATTATTACTTGTTAAATTAACACAAAAAGTCTCATTTTGTTCATAAAGATTGGTGAAATCACTCACATGAATCAACTGTTTGCTTAGTAAAAGTTTCCAGTAGCTCTTCTGTGTTCAAGGGTGTCAACAATGACATCCTTCGAGCTCTGAATGCTTTCATCTCCAAGAAATAATCTCAGCTCTACCTCTTGTGAGTCATCTGAAAACTGTCAAATGTATTAGAAAGTGACCATTGAAGAAGCATATATGGTTTCATACTTGTGCAATCCAAGTTTTTTCCACCAAATTTTGGTGCGTAAACTTTTATTTTAGAAAATTTTAACAGCCATTGAAGAAGCAAACATGGTTTCAGATTACTGGGAAAGGAAAATCTGCATAAAACTAAACCCTAATAACCGAGAAAACCGTGCTTACCCAAATGGGGATTTACAAAAATGAATATGAACACTTCAAATTCGTATATTGTTGGTAGTTACCTCGTAATTGGTAGTGCTTGTCGACACAATGGATGAACTACTGCAGATGAAGCTGATGGGTTTTCTTGATGAGGCGAGATTGATTGGATTTGAATGATGAATTGAAAAGGGGGTAAAATTGGATTTTGAAAGTGAAATTGTGGTTTTAGGGCAAGTAAGATGAATGGGTTGAAGTGATTTTGAAGAGAGACATGAAGAAGGAGAAGGTAGTGTCGATAGTGTGGTGGGAATTGCCATGATCGTTAATGCGGTTGAAAGATAAGGAGGGAAGATATAAAGCTCACATGTACCTGTGAGCTCAGATTAGCTTAATCGATTGTAGATGGCCTTGTGCTTCCAGATAAAGAACCGTATACCTAAAAATTCGACTTATTTGGGGTTTTTAAATTGCATATTGCCGAGGTTACCCCTGAGCAGGAACCTCCATTGTTAGAAGAATTAGAAGAAGACGAAGTGGAAGAAGAAAAGTCGGTTGAGATAGAGAGTATTGAAGTAGAAAAGAACGGGTCCCATTCCAATTTCAAAAGTGAACAAAACCGGAAAAGGAATCTGAAAATATACCCGATGATCTAGAGTTGAAAGAAGTTGAAATGGAAAATTGATTGTTTGAATTCGCTCAGTTATTCAAACCCTCGCACGTACTGGGTTTAGAGAAAACGAGAGAAGTGGAAGCTTGAAAGAAAATAAAACCCTAGCACGTGCTAGAGAGAAGGGAGGTGGCGATGGCTTAGGGTTTACAGAGAGACTGGAGGTAGAGAATGAAGGGAGATCTAGAGGAGAGATTATCAGAGAGGGGAGAGTGGATTGCAAGGATGAAAGATAGATAGAAGATAGAAAAAACGAGGCGGGTTTTCAAAATTTTGGGGATTTTGTTTCCCCCCTTGTCTACTAAAAGCGCGTTTCATTAAAATATAAAGCGACAGGTACAGACGACGCGCGTTTAAGATAAAGTGCCCTCCGTGTTTCTAATTTTTTTTCTTGAGACACTAAATTAAGGGCACGCAATAATGCGTGACGTAAATCCTTAAATTTTTTGGAGAGATAACACTATTTTAAGGGCACATCTTATTGCGTATCGTTAATCAGCGCGTGCCGTAAAAAGCGCATCATTAAAGGTCTATTTTCTAGTAGTGTACACGACAACACATTTTATAACATCAAGTTACTGATGCGTTTACACATTATCAATGCACAACCAACTCGCAAACAACAACTCATATATCTCGGTTTAAAGATTATATGATATTATCATCTCACAATCACTCGTGATAATTTCCCTGAAGTGATTAATGAGTGTGGGTTTAATCCAATACTCAAATATTATTTCAAGAGCACTAATGAATTTTGCAGCAAACCTTTGCTATGTATAAACACTTAGACAATCTACAAAACAATTCATGACGGTAACTTACTCCCAAAGTATGATTGGTTGTTGATAATTTGAACAATCTAATTATTCTAGAAGTAAAACATGCAAAAGTGAAACAATAATAAACAATTGACACAAGATAGTAAACTTTAAATTTTAAATAAAACTCATTTATTTAATCATCAAATGTCAATTACATTTTATATATTACAAGTTTCTAAACAACTATCTAATCACTAAAACTAATATCATCCTTTAGACCAATGCTCCTCGCATCCTGTAAGTGTTTAACACTGCTCTAACCATTTATGAGGGGATATGCTGGGTTCTCTTCTGACGATACCCTCTTTACTACAAGGAGTCCCTCTTCTACCCGATGTCTAATGAAGTGGTATTTTTGTCCATGTGTCTGGATCTACCATGTTCCATTGATTCCTTGGTTAAGGCAACCGCTCCTTCGTTTTCACAGAAAATCTCCATAGGCTCCTTTATGGCTGGTACAACTCCAAGGTCTCCAATGAAGTTATTTAACCATGTTGCCTCCTTCAACGCTTCACTCATTTCTATGTACTCTGATTCACATGTTGAATTAGCCATGGTCTCCTGCTTGGAACTTTTCCAAGTGATTGCTCCTCCATTTAGGTTAAATACCCAGTCCGACTGAGAGCGGAATTTATCTCTGTCGGTTTGAAAGTTGACTTCACTATACCCTGTCACTATCAAGTTATCACTCCTACCAAGGGTAAGGACCCAGTCCTTAGTCCTTAACAGGTACTTACGAATGTTCTTCACTGCAGTCCAATGAGCTCTACCCGGGTTCCCTTGATATTGACTTACCATGCTCAACGTAAAAGCCACATCAGGGCGAGTACATGTCATAGCTGATGGGTTTTATACAAAAGAACATTCCTATGTGCTCATACAAAACCCTAAATCTTGGAACTAGGCTTCTCTATTGTACATGCAATTCATCCAAGACTTAAAAACCCTAATCTAGCATACATTAAAATCGAAAATTATAACAAACTAGTTTAGATGATACCTTTTAATGGTTGCAAGAATCATTTGATCTTCAAGAAGATTAATGTCACAAGTGTAACACCTCTAATGGCTCACAAACACCACAAACAAGAGAATGATGTAGAGGAAAGAGGATGAGAGGTAAAAGTTGGCCTCAAGCTTCCAGGGGATCAAGTGGCCAATTTTGCTATCCCTAGGGGTCCTTATATACTTGAGCTTCTAGGGTTTCAGTCAAAACCGTAATTGGATGACTTGGGCCCTAAGTAACTTAAGAACCTTCTGGAATAAGGCCTCCATGGCCAAAATTAAGATGGACTCCTCTTAATTTCGTCCATGCCCTAATCCATAAGGATTCTCAGCCCAAAATCAACTATGAAACAATTGACAGTTCTAGTCACCTTTATTTAATTAATATCTTTTAGCCAAAAAATTAAATTATTTAATTCTTGTCTAATATTAATTAAACTATATGATTTATCTTTTAATATATTATTCATATAATATATTAATAAACCATAATAACCTCTCTCTTCACAAATCATCCTATCCAGTTGCTTTGGTGAAGGCAACCCAGAAGGACCATGCACAACCGGGTCAAGTACATACCAAATACAGTTACGAGATTAGACACTAATCCAACAATAGCGTACATAATCGAGCCAACAGCGGAAGCATATGGAACTCAACTCATTTTCTCAATCTCAACATCAGTACTCGGACTTTGAGTCTTACTCAGCTTGGTATTGCTTTGGATTGACAAATCCCCTTTCTTGGAATTCTCCATGATAAAACGCTTCAACACCTTGTACAAGTAAGTAATTTGACTAAGTCCTATTAGTCTCTTACTTCTGTTTCTCAATATTCTTATCCCTAGAATATAAGCAGCTTCTCCTAGATCCTTCATAGAGAAACACTTCCAAAGCCAGGACTTAATCTCCTGCAAGTTCGGGATGTCGTTTCCTATGAGCAATATGTCATCAACATACAAAACTAGAAAGCTAACTATATTCTTACTAGAACTGACATACACATAGGACTCATCCTTGCTTCTCGAAAATCCAAACTCTTTGACTTTCTCTTTGAAACAAAGTTTCCATCTACGAGACTCTTGTTTCAATCCATAAATGAATTTCTCAAGCTTGAACATTCTATTGGGGTATTTGGTATCCACGAAAACTTCTGGCTGACACATGTAAACATGTTCAGCCAACTTCCCAATAAGGAAAGCGGTTTTGACATCCATCTAGCAAATTTCATAATCATGTAATGCAGCAGTGGCCAACATAACCCTAATAAACTTGATCTTGATCACTGGTGATAAGGTCTCATCATAGTCAAACCTGGGGGTTTAAGTAAATCTCTTCGCAATGAATTGTGCCTTGAATATATGCACTTTGCCATTCATGTCGGTCTTCTTCTTGAAGAACCACTTGCAACTGACTGTCTTGCGACCTAGCACATTGTCAACCAAGTTCCAAACTTGATTGTCATACATGGATTGAATCTCGTGTCCATTACCTCATTCCATTTTCCAGACTCCGGGCCCGCCATGGCTTCGTTGTGCTTGTTAGGTTCATCCAAATTTATCAGTGTATTGTTGCTGATAAACGTATCACCAACAGCTGTTATATGGAAACCATACAACACAGGTGGAACATGTGACAAACGTCAAAATTCGAGTCAGTTCTAGATTTGATAAACTTAGTTGCACGTGTAGGCACGACACATACTAGACTTAGTAACTAGAAGCTAAGTTATAATGGAAACACTTAGAACGATGGATAGTATACTACGATTTCACATTGGTATGTGAATTCTACAACTACTTAACAGTAATGACTATCCATATTCTGTTCATTCCATGACTTGAAAACCTTTTCATGAATCATATACACACATCATGCATTTGACCTAGTAGTAGAAATTAGGTCTGAGTCTTGTTGGAACTTAAGTCAAAGTTGAAAGCTAGGACTAGTATACTTGATTCCTCAATTTCACTTGAATCTCGAAACCACTACATAGAATGCCAATAAACCGAGAAAATAAGTTACAAACATTATTTATAACTATAATAGAGTTATAATACCATAAGATAAATTGAAGTCTCAAAGATTCTGTTGCTTTTGATATCGAAAGATTTACAAACTCTCAAAAACCCTAAATGCCCTAAAAACCTAAATTTATGAAATTTAATATTAAAAATTCTATAAAAATAGTTATGAACCTTATAATATGATCTTATAATAATTAAAATTATGAAAATGAATTCAAGGAAAATAAAATTGAACTCATTAACATTTACCCATAATTTATAAATGAAAAATCAAGGTTTTATGAATAAAAATTTGAATTTAGTGCTCATTTTATATAAAAATTAAGATATTTAATAGAAGAATATAAATTTTATAAAAGAAAATGAATGAGAAAGGGGTATTACACCTCAAAATTGGTCCTCCTCTCATCATTTCACTCTCATTCTCCAACACACACACATCTCTTCTTTCTCTCTCACTTCTCTCTAAAACCAGCGAACATAGATGCAAAATCTATAGGAAATATTTTTCCAGTTGATCATTAATGAGTCAACATGCATCTCAGTATTTTGGTGGACGATTTTGGTAGAGTATAACCCCAAAGAGATGGCGAGAGAGGTGAGCTATCTAGAGAGATATAATCCCTCTTTTCTCTCTGTTCTTCTCTCTAAAACCCCTATTCCTTCTCTTCCTTTTATCACAAAAATTTCCAAAAAAAAAACTACCATTTTGCATAAAAATATCCATCGCCCATAATGGCTCATCAAGGTAAAATCACCTAACTAAATCATGCAAGCGAGTTTCTACTATTTTCTTATGATTTAATGTGCATATTACTTCAAAAACCAACTTCTACTTCTTCATCTTCTTCATATTTGTTTAATTTTGGTTAAAATGACTTTTATAACATCATGGATGTGTTTTAACCCCATGCATGTAGAAAAACATGGTTGCATGTTCATGATCTTAGCACAAAAATAGGTTTTGAAGTTAAGAACATAAAACTCATTTTTGAGAGTTCTTAAGAAATAAGATTTTTGTATTTTAATGCATGTATGTAAATTATGATTTTTAAATATATTTGATCTCTGGAAACATGACTATAACATGTATGGATCATGATTTCATAAAATATTTTAGAAGATTTCCTCAAAGAAATGATGAAAACTCACTTTTCTAACCAATCATCATGCATGCAAGCTCACTCATTTCTTAACCAAAATTCGAGATTCCTTTTCTGAAATATAATATTGTGAGTTAGCTTTCAAACTCATCTAACCTCACTGGAAAATTCCAATATTGCGATTTTTAGCAATTTTTACAAAACCATTGCTCAAACAGCACGTTTTTGTGAATACTAGTTTTGTATTGCATGTTCAAAGGTCTTATTCCTTACTAAAAATCTAGGAAAAATTAATTTAAGAACTTAATATCATGTATTAAGAGGGACAAAAATATCTTGATTCAAAAGTCTTTGGAACATGTTACAAAAATTCTCAAAGTAACATCATTAATCTTTACCAAAATCACAAGAACCAAGTTTTCTCTATAATTTATTTAGCCTTTTGGCATGTTTTTCGACATCAAAAATAAAAGAACAATTTTTCATTGTTATTAAATTGTATGAAGATGCATTCTGGAAATTTCAGCTCAATATATATTTTCTTTATTTTTACATGAAAATATGAAGAAAATAGAGTGTTAAAGCATATAAAATACTTACATTAGTAAATAAATTTTGAAAAAAAAATTCATGAATGACATACACTCTAAGAAAACATCCCCCATGAAGGTTGATAAATTTTATTACTATTTACTATTAGTTTTTATTTTATTGTTATTAAGCACAAATAAATAAGAAAACTTGGGTTCCAAGTTATAAAAATAATATTTATTATTTTTTGAAGCTTCTATATATTATATAAGAGTCACAGAAAAATTTGATGAATTTTCCATAACCTTTTACTATTTTTCCACGATTTAATTTATATTAAAAAAAATAAATAACTGAAAAATAGTGAAACTTACCAGGAAATTGTTTATTACATTATAACCATAAATAAAAATTTTGGGGATTTATCTTAACTATTTATTATTTATTTCGATTTTCTTGGTATTAAACACACTTAAATTCTAAAAATAAGGGTTTTCTATTCAAATATGACTTTCAAAAATTTTCCAAGATTATGTACAGTGTATTTAAGTATATAAATAGAGAAAATATTTAAACTATTTGGAAACTAACTTTTATGTTTTTTCCTAGTTTTTGTATCTTTACTATTGTATAATACGTATTCAACATTTCTTGAAAACTAAGAGGTACCACTATTTTAACATAATATACAATAAGATTAAGCTTATAATCTACATGGTATATGTATAGTATATTACACGGTATTACTTTGTCTCTTAATGTTACCCTAATCTCTTCTACACACAACCGCCACCATCAAACCAAAAGGGATAATGACTTAGGAGGGTAATAAGGTTTACAGTTTGTCCGTATTAGGTCACTAAGTTTTTTTTTTTTTTTTTTTTTTTTTTTTTTGTGTGTGTGTGTGTATTAGACCAATATGGTTGTTATTACCATTTAGAAATAGTCATTTTTACTGGTTAAAACCGGTAAAAGGAATATTTGTAAACGGTAATAACAACCATATTGGTCTAACATGCACAAAAAATCTTAGTGAGCTAATACGGACAAACTGGAAACTTAATTACCATCCTAAGTCATTAACCCTATTTATTTAGAAAACATGTTTACTAATCAATGTGACTAGCTTGTTTGACTAAAAATAGTTGTTTCCATTTAAACTCATCTCACAACCTTTCCAAAACTTCTAAATCCAAAAATTCATATGATTAATGATCTTCATTACATAAATATGCAATATTTTATCAATAACTTCTTTTTTGTCATTTAAACGTTTACATGAACACATCCATATGTACAAACAATCTCACTTTGATACCTCCCATCAATGTCTATATTTGATAACGAATGGAAATGTAAAAGCAATAGGGGCTTGCAGAGGATGCATATTATCAATTATTTTATAAAAAACAAAACCACAACATGAACTAAGAAACTGAAGTTGCAAAATGAATAAAAAATCAGCACATAAACAAATACATACATAATATATACAATACATAAATGGAAGTTTATAAAGCATGAAACTTAATGATAGGAAAAGTAAAAAATTTAAAGGAGACTTTATAGAAAGAAAGATCACCCTTACTTACCACAAATGGTTGAAGACATCAACAAGAAGATCAATCTGACCATAGAATCCACATGCTATCTGTTCATGACTTCAATAGATGAACTACTGAAATGTAAGAATTGCAATTGAACTCTATTAGCATTTGAAAAGGGAATTAAGGTTCCAGAGAAGACGAAGAAGGGTTTAATTTTTTTTTTGGATCATTTCTCGATTTGTGCGTGTTATCCTTGCGCAGGGTCATGATAATCTTCTCTGTATCGTTCCAATTTTATCGGATGTCCCCAAAGGGACAAATATAGATGAAGAGCTTCGCCATATAGAGGAGTTACATGTTATATAGGACGACGCAAGTTCTAAATGAACTAGTTTATTATTCATGGTCATATATTCTCAATGTCTTTAAAATTAGGGTTAATGACTTAGGAGGGTAATTAGGTTTCCAGTTTGTCCGTATTAGGTCACTAAGGTTTTTTTTGTGCGTATTAGATCAATATGGTTGTTATTACCATTTACAAATAGTCATATTTACTGGTTAAAACTGGTAAATGACTATTTCTAAATGGTAATAACAACCATATTGGTCTAATACGCACAAAAAAAACTTAGTGACCTAATACGGACAAACTGAAAACCTAATTACCCTCCTAAGTCATTAATCCAAACCAAAACTCATATGTCTCTCTCTTTATCTCTTCACCCTCACGACGTCAGGTGAAGAGTGTTCTTCCCTGGACGAAAAAGTATCTGATTGTCGATGTTCTACTTCATCTACACCGTGGAACCCTAGTTCGCCGTCAACATCACAAACCATTTTTGCTACGGTTGAGTTGCCCGAAAAAGAGATGTCGAGTGTGAATCAGGTATGGCAGGTAGGTCCGTTGGTCTCGGTTGATGGGTTTCCGGAAAAACATGCTTTTTAGCCATCAAATATGGGGGCGAAAAGGCGGTTGGATTAGTTAAGTGGACAAAGTATCAGCGGAGCGCTAACGCTGGAATTGGAGGTGGTGATTCCAGAACGAAAAAGAGAAATGTAAGTAATCAAATTCTGATTTCACCAAATTTATCCATTTTTTTTATGGAAACACGCGTAGAATTTCATGATTCAACATCAAAACCAATCGAAAATCGAAATGTAATTTGTTCATGTTTTAGATTCATGGGATACTGAATGCAGTGAGCTGTAGAATCTTGTTTCATGTAGGAGTAATCATTGCTGGATACATTCGAACTTTCCCCTATGCAGATCCGACATGGTTTTAGCTTCATGCATTCTGCCAAGTTTCTGCTTATGCAATCGGCATCGCCGACTGGGCTATGGGACTTAAACTTGGATCCGAGTCAAAGGGTGTCACCTACAACACTCACCGCAGTATCGGGATTGCTCTATTTTCTCTTGCAACGATCTAGGTAATTTGAACAACTTCTTATGCTTGCATCTGTCAAGTTTGCAGCCAAGATATCTCTTTATAGCCTCTTTCTAACTATGTGCGAGCATGTGCATGTTTTTCAGATGATCTTCGCCCCCTATGTGTTTTATCTTTGTCCCCACGCATAAATTGATCTTCACCGTCTGAACTTGAAATCGACCATAAAAAATGTCATTTGTATTCCGATGGAGGTATGGAGTACCTTCTTTCATGTAGTTGTTAGGGATTTATTTTAAATATCATAAAAATTGAATCGTATTAACCATCTCAACCCTCAAAATTTTCTTTTGTGAATGTGAGAGTAATGAAAAGTTGTCATTAAATTAGTGGAAAGGGTGGTCATCACCAAGTTTAAGCAAAGCATTTCCAATATACATGTAAATTTGGACTAAATGGATGAAGGTACATCATATTTACTACTCATTACTTGCAACTCTTTTGGTCTGTGCTCTTTTCCTAAACTATAGAGCATACATATATGATGTGTTCAACAAATGTTTCTGATAAAATAAACTAATTGGTTTACTTTGTATTGGTGTTAATATTTATTTAAAATAAATATATATTATCTATGAGCTTTGAACTAATGATACAATAATTTTTATAATAGATGCAGATGAATGTCTTTATGATGATTAGATCATAATTTCTTAGTATTTATTTAAATTTTGGCATAACTCATGCAGGTAGTTAGTGTTGATTCAAAAAATGGTTGCAACCCCTTTGATTTCTCAAGAGTCATTTTCATGTGATTATGAGAAGAAACATACTAGATTATCTTTTTATTTGGTTTATATGCAAAGTATTTTTCTTAATTTTGATAATTAAAAAAATGATAAAATTTTTAGGAGTAGTATGTGTTCCCATCATGCATGTATAACACCTCGTATGTCTATGCAATTGAATATATTATTTTCAACATTAGAGTGGATAATTTGTTAATCTAGCTATAATTATTATAACCTTTTTAGTAAAATTTTGAACGACTAATGAAATTGTATATTATGCTTATTTCCTTACTTTTGGTTGTAAGGGTTATCTCGAAGTTTGTAACGGTTAACCTTTTTCACCCACAAAAACCTTTTTCAAAATTTTTGTTTTGACAGGTACCTTCCGATTATACCCATGATGTTTGTAAATGGAAGTGAAGGAATAAGGACAAGGTGGAGTACATTTGTGCCAAATCATAATCCAAGGGGCATTAGTGCTAACCTAAAACGTTTTTTTGAATAGGGAATCAATGGTGTCAATGGATCCATGGTATAAATGGTTCAGATGAACAATTCAGAAAACAACATCAAAGGACAACGGATACACAACCACTAGAATTGTTGAGGAAGATGAGGACGGAAATACTCTCCGCATCCGTCTTTTTTTTTTTTTTTTTTTTTTTTTTTTTTTTTTTAAAACTTTATATTTGGCTTTTGATGTTTTTTTTTATTGTAAATTTTCAGGAATACAATGCTCATAATGACGACAAAACAATTAATTTTCAAGTAATAATGACTCCATATCAAATGAACAAAGCAAGACAGGAAGTGATGTTGAAGAAATTTAAACTTACTACTACTTTAAGCACAAGTAACATGCAGTTGTTTGATGTAGATGGCATGAAAAAGAAGTATGACACCCCTGAACAAAGTAAGCATATCACAAAATGCAATAAAAATTGATGTTTATTTGGTTTGTTAATATGAAGCACTAATAACAGAAGGTAGAGGTATTTTTGTCATTGTTATTATTTTTTTTATTATTTTTAATTCGGACCACTTAAATTATATATGTTGAATAAATAGCAATGTACTTTATTGAATTTGAATCAAATAGAAAGTTAGTTGTTTTTAGTGAAAATGACCATTTTTACATGTTAGGTTAATTTGGTGATTTTGACATTTTTTTGTTGTTTTTGCATCTAATAGCATCCTACAAAAATGGTCCGTTGGTGTTTTTTTGGAAGACTCTGTTGGGCTCGTAGTTGTCATTTTTTTGTGCTTTTTGGTGGTTAACCTTTTTTCTCTTGGCTCTTGCTTGGCTTTTTCATTATGGTTAGTTTACAAAATTAAAAATTCTCATGAATGATTGTAGATTGATATTCATAACGAAATAACATGTAAATTTATCAACGTTTAATTGTTTAAATGAAAGAATTTTCAATATTTTGTAGCTTGTTTAATACATAACTGTTTTTATGGTTTGATCAAATTGCCGCAAAGAAACTATTCAACGAAATGTGTTAATTACCGCCTGGAAACTATTCGCCACCCCCGCTTTGCATGGGTACAACACTACTATGTAATAACACCAATACAAAAAGTTTGGGGAATTTTTGAAGCTGTTTTATATTTATCTCTATTTTGATAGGATAAATACATAAAAATCAGAAAAATCATGTTAAACTATTTGAAAATACATTTTATTATTTTTCTCAGATTATGTAATCTGTAAAACAGTTACACAAAAATTATAAGAGCTTTTCATGATAATTTACTAATTTTTCATGATTTTATTATTAGTCAAGGAATTAAAATGGTGAAAAATAGTTAGACAAATCAAAATTCAAGAAAATTATCTTAACATCTTTGACTTCATTTGAAACTGAAATATAGAGTTTGGGAAACTTTAGAACTAAATTGATTCAGTTTTTGAATATTTAATCATTGGAACACCTCTTAACATGTTAAATATTAACATTTCAATAATAGGATTTTTCCACTTAAAATTTTATATAACAATTGATTCATAGAAATCTAAATTTCATAGAAAAATGTTTGTAACTTATCAATGTTAAATATTGACATAATATTGGCATAATTCTATTATAGTAGTAAGTATATTAGTGTTAGATTTTGATTAGAGATTCACTAGTGTGTACCATTATTGTAGGAATCGGTAGTGGTACAAGTGGAATGTAGTTCAAGACACTATTTGAACATCCTTTTGCATAAAAGTTTCTAATCTAGACATAGATTTTCAATATTTACTTCCTAATATGAACACGCTTCCATATTTTCCTCATGACAACTCATTCTTAATAGAATCTTTTCTATTTGTAATGATGTCGATATGGTCCATCCAATATGGAAACATTTCCATATTTTCCAATACTATACTTCCAACTACTCACAAGCGACCAATCCTCGTCGAACTTTGGATTGTCCTTTGATAATTGTTTAATTATTTTAGTCAAAACCAATTCTAGTCCCTTTTCCCTCTAAATGCGCTAGACATTTGGAAAATTTTAGAATGGTCAAACATTAAAGCATTTGCAATCGATCCTATACCCGAAGCGTATGGGACACAACGCATAATGTTTTATTTGCTATGTTCTCAAAATTCGAATTGTGAAGAGGAATGCCATAATCATAATCGAAAATTTAAGAACACACTATGTACCTTTGACTAAATTTATCAACATTTCTCAACCTAATCCTTTAGATTTGAAATGAAGCATAATATCCTTAAGATGTTTATGAATACATGTCGAAGCTAGTGGGAGCATAAGTGTTATGTTTTATAGTAATCATCATGATAGTGGGAGCATAAAAGTTATGATTGTATGATTATTATAGAAAGTATTGCAAGTTGGCAATATTAATTATAGAAAAACAAGATTTATACCTTGCAAAGTCGTAAGGGTTGTAAAGTTGTTTTTCTATAATTAAGGGAGAGAATATTATCAACATTTCTCAACCTAATCCTTTAGATTTGAAATGAAGCATAATATTCTCTCCCTTAATTATAGCAAAACAACATTACAACCCTTACGACTTTGCAAGGTATAACTCTTGTTTTTCTATAATTAATATTGCCAACTTGCAATACTTTCTATAATAATCATACAATCATAACTTTTATGCTCCCACTATCATGATGATTACTATAAAACATAACACGTATGCTCCCACTAGCTTCGACATGTATTCATAAACATCTTAACTTTCAGAGAGACAATACCTATTGAATTTCTTAAGTCCATGTTTCTAATACTTAGTGCTTTGATAATCTTTTATCAAGGCTTCTTGAACTTATACACCTTTTCCTTTAGATAGTTCATATGTGTGTCTCAACAATTAAGACTAATTGCCAAACCTCACAATTCAAATTATGGAAAGGGATACCGTAACCATGATCGAATTCGAAAATGCAATTTTACAATCATTATCTTCTTAAAATCTTTCTTAGTGAAAGCATTTCCACACAATCATTTTCATGAAGGAGGAAATCTTATGACACTTAGATTTAAATGGTGTATTTATTCCTATCCATGTGAATTTGTTAAAACCAAAGTTTACGACAAATTCAAACTCATATGGACCGAGCCTTTTTTTAATCTTGATTTCTTGCCTTATGGTAGCACAGCTGTCCACTACGTCTTCCAAGTAGTTAAGCATCTCACCATTTTCCTATCAATATACCTTTCATTGATCAAGGTGCTTTGCCTTTTATGCGTTCAAAATGAGTACTCATATGACTCACATGCATAATTAACTCAATTGGAACAGCACATAATCAAAATATTGTCAACACGATAGGTTGTAAAACTCAACTCGTGTGTTAGTGATGATCGATAAGGTTTATTTGATTTGTTCTTGAAACTTTTCAAGACCATTAAGACTCCCACTGACTCCTTGACATATAAGATTCTCTTGTCAATAAACATTTGTTGACAACCAAATATTCAAGAGTTAGTGTAGCTTTTATCAAAACACTTCATAAATTGGTCCTAGTTGGTCTTTGTCTTATCCAAGACATCACAAATTTCCACATTTGATGAATGTTATAAACCTTTAATACTTTTCACTCATTGTCACAATCTTAACTTTAAGACTTGTTATTGAAACGAAGTATGATAGACTTCTTGATTTAACCATTTCTTCAATCCTTGATTCCTCTTCTTAAACATACAATTGTACTAAGACTTACTTAGAGGATCAATTGAGACATGGTTCTTAATCATTAAGACCCATTATAAAGCATAAAAGCTACTCTCCCTTCTTCTTAGAATGGAGAAACTTTTATCTTTCTGCCTACTTGATTCTTCTTGTTCGTTCTACTATTGATCTAAACCCTTTAATCAATTCAGAATTACACTTAATCTTGTAAGTGTAATCATATTTACTAAGCCATTAGTAAATCATGACAAATATCTTTGTTACTCGTATGGTGAACTTGATCAACACACAACTTTGTGTACTCGATCTCCTAGTCCTTCACTTGACACTTTGTCAATGAATTTGTCTAATTTCCAAATATGAAATTTCTCATTCATCATGCAACCAAGTTGCGTGATCCCAAGTTTCTGTCCAATTGAAACTTGGGCGATGAGAAACTCTCCCTATTTGGTAAATTCTCGACATAACATAACTAAGAATCATATCCATTCGTTGTAGAAATATGCAAACATCAATTTTCATAACGATTTCATTGCAAGGAAGTAACAAATAAATAAATAAGTCAAACAAAATTTATCTTATTTATAAAAGCAGCGGAAAAACATTTTTCCTTACAATGCAAAATCTATTGAAAACTACGTAAAAGGAAAATTTCTAACAACTCTATCATAACTATCTAAGCTCAAAATCCAATCTTCAAGTCCATGCGATCGAGATCCATCTCTTGTGATTAGATTCATCTTGCTCTCTTATCAAGCTTCCCTTCTTTTCACCGATCTTGCAAAACATTCAGATGCAATCTTATCACATCATGTATTAAGAATCAATGAATAGGAACTTAACGAAGTTAGATAGTGGATTTTACCTGAAGCGTAGTCATACTTTTGACTCTTCCATCTCTTAGATCTCTTAGGTAAATAGGGAAACTTTGTCTCCAATGCCCCTTCTCTTGGCAATAAAAGCAAATTGACTCTTTTGGAACAACATATGGAACTTCTTCAGACATCGCCTTTCTCTTATGATCAAACTTTTCGATCATTGCATGTCTTTCATTGCCATTGTCTATATCCTTAGAGATCTTGAAGGCAGATTCACCAATCAACTTTGCTTTTCTATTGCACCAAACCATTGCTGATTCGGCAGCAATAAGCAAATAGGTGAGATCTATAAGGGTCACGTCATGGTTTATCATATAGTACTCTCTTGCGAACTCACTATATGAGTTAGGAAGTGACTGAAGAACCCAATCAACAGCCATTTCCTCACAGACAACGGATCCCAACATTCTTAACCTATCAATGTGTGACTTCATCCCTAGGACGTGTGCACACACCGACTTTCCTTCTTTATGTTCACTTGCCAAAAGGGCTTGAGTGATCTTGAAATTTTCAAGCCTTTGAACTTGTGGGTTAGGGAGAATAATTGGAGGAGGAGGAGGAAGTGAAGCATGATTTCTTGTTCCTCGATCGAATCATGGAATATCATCTTCATGTGGATTGCTTGTTCCACGGGATTTGGGAAGACCATAGTTGTCGAACTTTGACATCTATAAAACGGGAGAAAACAAATTCAAGTTAGTTGATCGATTGAGTCCTTAGTAAATCACCCAAATGAGATACTAAGGCTAGAACCCAACACAATACGCTACAACCTAGAAAAGGGATGCCGTAATCTAGTCGCAGAATATTTGAAGGTAAGTGAATGACGATTCACTAATTTCCACCATGAAAAACGAAAAAGAAATTTAAGTTTTAAATCTATGAAAACTCCTAGATCCTTTGAGATTCATTGAAATTTCAATGGCATGTTTAAATCTCGATATGCCCCTCTTGTTTGTGACTGGGATGCCGAGGATCACAAAGCGGGTGTGAATAACCATGCAAACTTACATGGTGCCCTCACATGTTACAGTCACCCATTCGATGTGCCGGTAAACCACACACGCTCCACCGAACTATGACAAACATTGAGTCACCCTTTGCAACCTTTTCTTAGAACCATTTAGTGTGCCGGTAAACCACACACGCTCCACTAACGTCTTCGCAAAGGCAGAAAGTGTAATTTCATGGAATTGCATCAATTCACTTTTGCCTAAGTAAGTAAGATTGGGAATCAGAAAAACATTTAGTTACTTTGTATTTCATTATACTTATAATGGAAGGTTTCGTCATATCCTACCCGTTTGGCTAATGACCCTCCACTAGTCAAGAGTGCGGTGGGTAAGAGTGGATACCCATTCAATCGCCATTTTATAGGCAATTTCCTTAAACACCCCTTATAGACCAGCTTCGTGAATGAGGCCTACTAACGGTAAGACTGACTTTTACTCATACATATATATAATGTTAGACTTTTAATGTTATATATATAGTATAGGGTGCATTTTATACTTTTAAAATACTATGTGGTTAACTTTAACAATTACACTTTTAATTCAATTAAATGCTTAACCTAAACTTTTATGGATTTATTAAATCTCTTTTAATTATACTCCTTAATTAATTAATGAAACCATAAGGGTGTATTTGAACTTTTCAAAACTACGGTTTTAGAATTTAACATTCCTAATCAACTTTTAATCAACTTTTAAATTCCAAAACTTGAGGGCAAGTTTTGAAACATTTCAAAACAATTTAGTTTTAATCTATCTTAAAATTTCGAATTTATGACATTTAAATTTAAAATTTTAAATATTAAAACTCTTGATTTAATAATTATCTTAAATTAGACTATTAATTTAATTATTAAATCATAAGGGATTATCTAAATAATGAGGATAATTACCATTTATACATTTAAGTTATCCTAATCCCTTAAATATCTATATAGATTTCGAAAATATGGATGGATAATGCAAGATCTTGAATTACCATATATAACAATTAGAGGATAATTACAAGATATGGGATAATCCAAATCCCTAAAAATTAGGATCTTATCTTGGGGAGGAGGCAAATTTCGAAAATCAAGGGATTATAACAAACCCTAGATTTCGAAATTTAAGGGTTTAAGGAAAGGATTTGAAGATCTTATTCAAACTCTTGCAAATTAGGGTTTGGAAACCCTAATCTCGAAAAACCCTAGCCTCTTAGGGTTTATTGGCAATAAACCCTAATATGTCAAGTTCATACAATTGAAACCAAAACTGAGCTCTGATACCACTGATGGGTTTTGGTCATAAGACATCCTATGTGCTGTATATACTTTGAATCCAAGACTATAAACCCTAATTCTAGCATATGGAAATCAGAATTCACATGTAATTAGGTTTAAGAACATACCTTTGATTGTTATATAGCAATAACAATCCAATTCCTCCTTGAATTGACTTTGGAAGGCTGAGAGTCACAAGTGTCACTCCTCTAATGGCTTACAAACACCATAAGCAAGTGGAGAAGGTATAAAGAGAGAGGAGAAGGGTAGGAATTCATCCTTAGATGCTCTTGGGAAGAAGTACACGAATTCCAAGGCCTTAGGGGTCTTTATATAGGGTTGGGATTAGGTTTTCAGTCCTTATCCTTATCTAGTTGCTTGTCCACCAAGCAACCATAAGATAAGTCTTAGAAATCCCTTATCCTTTATCCTTTGGACGATTTCAAGGATATCTTATCCCTTGAATTCGTCCAACCTATATCTAGGATAACTATTACCATATATTGTAACTATCACATAATTACAATTCAGCCCCTCTAGTTTAATTAATTACACTTGATCACAAAATTAATTCCTAATTAATTATTGACCAATATTAATTAAACAAATATGATTTCTCCTTTAATATATTATTCTTATAACATATTAATAAATCATAATAACCTCTCTCTCTTTATTTATTTCTCCAATCAAGTTGCTTTGGTGAAGGCAACCCAAAAGGACCATGCACCATCGGGTCAAGTACATACCAAAATAGTTATGGACTTAGACACTAATCCAACAGTTATAACGTCCATAATTTAAGACAAAGTACACTAAAAAAACATGTGTTTATATCAAGGTTGTAAAAAACGCTCGATGTTAACTAGTTAGTGGACTGGGTTTAAGGGATTAATTGGCTAGTAGGGGATTAATCGGGGACTATTAATTGCTAACTCGATGAATTTTCAAAAATTAAATATGACTAGTATCATAACAAAGTTCATAAATATCACTGATATTATAATAAAAAGGTTAATATGATTAGTATAATATTAAGCATTCCTTAAATGATTTCTATTGAGAATGAACTTTTTCAATGTACTAAAATTTTATCGTTTTCTACTGCGTCACTCATTTTATAGGGAACGATTGATTTCTAGGCGCCCTCTAATAGGTCGGCTAGTGCTTAGGGATTAATCGAAGATTAATTGGGACCTAGTCGGGATTTTTACAACTGTGGCTTATATATTTTGAAATAACCATGTGTACTTTTATATTATCTTAACTACATACAAGTAATTATCATAAACATACTTTGGGTCGCCTATCTCTCTATTATGAAGTTACCCTTATTGGGGTTACTAGGTCCTGAAAGGCACATCAACAAACAACATGTAAGCTACTAAGGATTCTTGAATAACTTTAACAATAAACGCATATAATTTCTACTTTAAGTAACAACATCAAGTAAAGTAACAGCAATACAATTTATAATTCACAATGCATTTCAATAACATAATTTTTCTTGTTATATAACTCATCATACTCATTCTATTTCCCCTAGATTATCTTTATTAGGCTGACGACATTTTAGATATTATCACAAAGTTCTGGTTATGTGACTCTCCATACTCATTGGGTATTACCACAATGTTATCATTGTGTGGGTTGATGTACTCATCGAGTATGATCACAAGGTTCTTGTTGTGGGGATCATTATATTCTTTGAATATTGTTACATAGTTTTTGTTATGTGACTCACCATACTCATCAACACATAGTAGCTTTCATATAGTTTATGAAGAATCGTAAAGATCACTATTATGTATTAAGGGTTAGAGCAAAGTCAGTAAATATATGGCGTTATACGTGTATATATATTTCTAACTCTTAAAGTCTCGTTCCTGCTCTCATTTCAGTAGTATCAATAACTTCCAAAATAGTATATCAACTTGAGTATTATAACCCAATGTGTAACTTCTTTAGCATAAATTAATATCAACATCTTCCTCATACTAATCTGACTTAATAGATTCATTAAAATTAATTTTACTCTAAGAATAAGTAATTTGTATGTCTTTATCCTTTAATAAATAACTACAAATTCATGATCTTTACCGATTTTGTTTGGGTTCATTCAGAAAAATAAAAATTTTCTATTTTTCACACGACAATCCCAATTCTTTGCAAAACATATTTATACATATAGAAATTAAGCTCATTTCATAATTACTCATCAAGGAATCTAACCATACAATCATATGAAAATTTAGGGCTTTCAACAAATTTTACATACATGAAAAAATATACATCTTTTCATGATTATCTCACTTATCCAACAAGGTTATCAAGGATTATACCAACAATTTCTCAAAACACTTAGGGTTTATCTTTCTTTCTTTCCAATTTCATCATGGAAGAATAGATAAGCTTATGGAAAATGGAACTTACCTTGAATCCAACTAGTAGAAATTGTTCCTTGATCTTCCTTAAAATTCCTTAAATTAAGCTTCAAGATTTGGCTTAAAGCTGTCAAAATTGCACCAAGTGTGTGAATGTGAAATAAGAGGTGGAAAACTAGCTTATGACCTTTAAAAACATGTGTTTTGATGATTGGGACCATTACAGGTCATGTAATGCATAAGCAGTCATGTAAGTGGTCAAGGCTCCGCATTTTAACAATGTAATTCATTTAAATAATGTTTAGGCACTTCGAAATAGTTACATAGTCATTACACGATCATGTAAATGCATATAACTTAAGCCTGCAACTTCAAATATGCATATCTTTCTCATATGAAATCCGTTTTAGCCGGTTTGTTCGCTCACATTTGAGTCAATTATAACATTCTCTTAGTTTTTATCATTTATTTCAATTTTGAGGCTTAATATTTTATAAAAAACTAAATTTATCAAAATTTATAAGTTTTTTTTCCTATACAAATGGATATGCATATTGATATAATTTCTTTTAGGTTCACCATGATGACGCCAATCTTTTATCTTTTAATTATTCTTAAAACTAAATCAACTTGAATTTTTATTTTAGTATAAAGGATAGTTTGTATGTGTTTAAAATCGAATAAATTGAGCAAAAAATAACAAATGAATTTTATAAAATCTGGAACTACATGTTCCATGATGTGGTAAAGGAACTTCCAAGTTGTGTCACACATAAAACACACGATTTATTAAATTACTATTTTATGTTTTCAGCAGCAAACCACGATGTGGCGACGAAAGCAGATGTGATCCAAGTTCTGCATCAACTGAGCTTATGATGTGGTGGAGGATCGTCGATGACATGGTGTAGAGGAAGAATGACCAAAAACATCATTTGTCAAGTATAAACAGATTCGATTTAACCAATGAAAATTTTTATACTTTTAACATGATTTTAAACCCAAACCCTATACATACAAACTCTAACATACTTGTCAAGATTAAGTGTAAATGCAATAGACTTGAGTTAACCTATGCTCTGATACCATTGATGGGGTTTGAGCCTATCCAAGATCAACCATTAGGCAGTGGAAAAAACAAACAAATTTGATCTAAGACTCGAACCGTCTAGATCTAACTCAACTATCCATGCAACATATAGGACATAATAGAATAGAATCATACCTTTTATTTGTATGTAGGATTCTTCTTTTGACAAGCTAGTTAAATGGACTAGAGAAGAACGTAGAGTTCCTCTTCTGAAATTGCACCCAAGAAACAAGGTACAAGAAGATCTACTTGATAGATGCCATTCTATGCATTTTTTAGGATAGTTTTTATGAGCATTTAGCATCATCATTTGTACATTTGCATGTCATTAGTTTAGATAATGTTTAGCTCATGTCATTGGTTAGAATTCCCATACAACTCATGTTTTTATATCATTTTTAGATAATTCGAGTGGAGCAGTACTTTGGAAGAAACTTTTGATGTTTTTGATGGAGCATTGTGTAACAACACGAAGTTGTCCATCGCCGAAACCCATTTCGTCCGTAAAACCCGTCTATAGCGGTTCGTTCCAATTCCGTTTTTGGGCTAAGTTATTTAAACTTATAAGTTTGTTTTATTCTTATGAGTGCTCAAATCCCTTAGAAACTCATGAAAATGGCACAAAATCATTAAATTGAAAATTTCCAAATTCTATCCCGCCGAATTACGATAACTTAATCAGGTGCGACCAAAAGCCCCGTTTAACGTCGGTATCGGGTAGAATTCCACCGTGTCCCGAACTTAGGACATATTTAAAGCTCAAAATACTTCATTTGAAGCCTTTCCTCTCTCTCACTACTCTCTCTCTAACCTCTCTCCTCTAACTCAAGATTAAGGTCTAAAAACATCAAATTTAAGCTACAAATCACCAAGGTAACTTCCCTAACTCCTAGTATAGCATCTTAGACCTTCAAATTCAAGTTCAAATCATGGAATAGGACCATAATCATGTGTTGACGGCCGTGGAACACCCTTGGGCCGTGAACACATATAAAATGGGTTTTTGAGCCTTTAAACCCTTCCAGTCGACATTTGGAGCTTGGATATGACTTAGGGGCTTACCAAACGGGACTTACAACACCTTGAACTTAAATTTTGGAGAGTAAACATGAGTTTACTTCCCAACAACATGCTTGTGCCGTAAACTCCATACCATGGAGAGTAAACTCATTTTTAAGTGTTAAATTGCCATTTAAACACACCAATAGCCTTGGAATAAATTCTAGAATCAACCACAAACGAATTGGAAGCATTAAACTCAATGAAAACACCTCCCTTAGGAGTTCACGGCCGTAAACCCCCCCAAGGATGGGTTCCTGGGCCGTAAACTCCTATAACATGAGCAAATGATGCCCTAAATTCCATCCAAGGCTTGTAAAATGAGTTTAAATCACATGTGATTGTCCTAACACCACCAAAACACATAAGGAAAGGGTATGGGGGAGTTTACGGCCGTAAACACCTAGTTTACTGCCGCAAACTCCATTAAATGGTCCCCAAGTGAGTTTAATCCATTCCCATGCCCTAGATTTGATCCTAGCTAATTTTCACAAGTCATATAAGGCCATTTAGCACCATAAAACCTTAACCCATGAGTTCACGGCCGTGAACTCATGTTGAGTTGGTCTTAGGTCTGAAAACTCCATAAGGAGTTTACTCTCGAAGAGTAAACACATTATCCAAGCCGTATGTGTCCTTAAATGCCACCCGGGCCCCTCCAAACGCTTGTAATGAAGTGTTTTCGCGATTAGAAGTGTTTGTCCCTAGCTAATAAATAATTCAAGTCCTAATTAGATACAAATGTGTATCTTTTCATAATACATAGGAATCTTGTGCATTTGCAAACCCAGAACTGACGTTTAGGATCCAAACCGACGCGTTCCTCAACCGGTGAGTTCATACCCGTACCATTTTTCAATGTTTTGCACTGTTTTCAGGGGGGAATACAAGCAAAAGTACAAGGAAATGTTGTTCCTAAACTTATTATTTTCTGTTCAAATGTTTCATATTTTGTATACTTTTAACACCAAAAATCGTACTAATCATTGGTTCGAATTGTAGAGTAAATTGTCAAACTAAATGTAGATTCCTTTAACAAATATTATAATCTAAGTTTCATATTATGTCTTGTATAAGGAATCCTACTAATCATAAATTAAGATTAATACTAATAAAATACAACTAGGTACCAATACGAATACGAATATAACTAATAGGATAGGACGAATACGAATACGAATACGAATATAACTAATAGGATAGAACGAATACGAATACGAATACGAATACGGATACGAATATAGCTAATAGGATAGGACGAATATGAATACGAATATAACTAATAGGATAGAACATATACGAATACGAATACGAATACGAATATAACTAATAGGATAGAACGAATACGAATACGAATACGAATATAGCTAATAGGATAGAACGAATACGAATACAAGTAATAGGATAGAACGAATACGAATATCAATATGAATACGAATATAACTAATAGGATAGAACATATACGAATACGAATATGAATACGAATATAGCTAATAGGATAGAACGAATACGAATAAGAATACGAATATAGGTAATAGGATAGAACGAATATGAATATGAATACGAATACGAATATAGCTAATAGGATAGAACAAATACGAATACGAAATAATGCCTTTGGATGATGCCAAGACTTCGGAAATACAATTAGTGTAAGCCTTGAGTGTCACCAGAGTTTCTAAGTTAATTCAAAAGTACACCTCTAGACATCGACTGAGTTTCAAATATGTACGCCTTAGGATGTTGATAGAGATTCAAAAATACGTCTAAGGTACTCTTTTGGAAATCACCAGAACATCAAAAATATTGTTAATGTATGTTTCTGAGTGGATCCAAATATTTGAAAATACCACTAAGTATAGCAGATAATCAACAATCGAATGTAGGATAACTAAGATATCAAAATACTTAACTGATACTATAAGTAAGGTAGTTACTAGTACATCAAAATCTAAACTACTAATTAAGTATCAAAAGGACAGCTAAACACTTAGGAAAATATGGGATTTTCCCAGAATAACGTAACAACTCGTAAACGAATTAAGTAACGAAATGATAACTAAACTGTTTTTACATAAGAAAATATGGGATTTTCTTGTATAACAACTTTTTCAGAAATGAAAAAGGGAACTCATCCTTTTCAAAACTAAACAGCTTATGAACTCACCAGCTTTATGCTGATTTTCAAAATGCTTGTATTCTCAGGTCAGCATTAGACAGGTACACCGCCACCTTCTAGAGAAGACGGAGCGTAAGAAGACTCGTCTTTGTTTTTGTTCATATGATATATGTATATAACACTGGTATAACTTTTCTTTCAAACAAATGTAAAAAATTCTATGTAATATAATGTTTTGTGTTTACTGTGTTACTATGTACATTGGATTTGATACTCAACGTGGAGTCCGCCCCGAAAATGTTTCCGCCTTCGGTTTTCGAGGTGTGTCACATTGGAGTTAATTGGACCTTGGAACTAATTAAGGATTACGAGGAATGCTTTATAGATGTCTTGGTCAAGAAAAAATTGATCGAATACATTGTACGATGATAGATTGCTACATTTCAAACCCTGAAGGATGTTACGGGCAGATTTGAACCCATGTCAGTATTTTGAACATATCCCATTGCTCATAACTCTGATTGACGAGATTCAAAAAGTTACAAAAAGTAGAAAAAGTTTCGGATGACTTTTGTGTTTGTAAAAAAATCAGAAAATGCAAAATTTTCATTGAATTTTTCCAATAAGTTCGATCGAATTTATACTTTGTAGAAAAAATCCTAAAAATAAAATTAAAAAAAAAAAAACAAAATACAAAAATTCGATCAAACTGTAAAAAATTTGATCAAATTTCCTAAAATTCAATAGAATTTTATGATTTCTTACTCCTAAAGACACTTGCTTTTATATAGAGGATGCATCTCTAATCATATTAAGGTTGGACGATTCCTAGAGCTCCAGACGAAGAAAAAGACGATTTTTGAGGCGATTTCTCTCCGATTTTTGATGATCTAAAAGTCGAAGATCATATCCTACATTTAGTTAGAAAGATTAATCAGTTAGTTTATATTTTTATTAGTTTTACTTCGTTTTAAGCCATGTTTAGCTAAAATCCTAGCTTTCAGTTCTACAAAAGACTAGTACTTTTCATGTGATCAGTTAATAAATTTGGATTTCATTGTGTGCGTCTATCTAGTTGTTTCAGTTTTGAGCTTAATGAGCATTTAATTTTTAATTCTTGTTAGTCTGATCAACTAGCTAGGGTTTTATCATTCTAGTTAATTAGTTAATAGAATCCATAATTGTTCTCGTCAACTGGTAATAATGTAACGACTAAAAATTTCAACAAAATTTAACTTTACAAAAACAACCCATTTTAGTCATGTTATTACAAAAAGGTTTTCAATACATTTATTATCAGAGTATTCCCAGGTCCATATCATAAAACATAAACACGAGGAGCGGTACGATCACGCCGTTTCCTTGCCACGGTCTCCTGAAGAACCTGAAAAAACATTAAACCACAACTGTAAGCCCGAAAGCTTAGTGAGATACCCCCAAAATACCAACCACATATACCCCACACATAACATGCTATATCATATCGAATCACAGAACAACCATGCATATCGGGTCTTCTGTGTGACTGGTCTGCCATGTCGGGCCTTCAGTCCACTTGGTCCACCCTCCGGGTCTAGACATGTCCCTCGAGTCTGCAATATGGTTGGTCCGCCCGCACCGGGCCTTCAACGCACCTGGTCCACTCTCTAAGTCTACAATATGACTGGTCCGTCCGCATCGGGCCTTCAGTCGGCCTGGTCCACTCTCCGAGCCTCAGCACGTCTGGTCCGCCCTCGTGGGGCCTATAGCCTATCCGGACCGCTCGCTGGGCCTTCGGAATATCCGGTCCGCCCTGGGTATGTTGGCCTACAACACAAAGCAGGACCCGCCTCAACCCAACCCCAGTCAACCAACCATGTGCACATAAAGATATAATCATATAACAATTAATCATCAATCAACCGATCTAGCAGATCACATAACATAACATCATCCAAACCAGTATACCGACCTAACCGGTCACTAGCATAGCATCACCCTATATACCAGGTTACTGACCTTAACCAAGTCTCTAACAAATACCATCCTAACTACCAGGATGCAAACATGGTAAAACAGCAATATAACAACAATACCCAGATTACAATCCGATAAAGGGCCGACCTTGGTGCCTTAGACCCTGTTGATATAGTGAGGATAACTCACCTTGCAACTGCTGACTGAAAAGATAAGGTCACGCTACTCCAACCTCTGACATGAACTCCACCACTGATAATACCAAAAGAC
This sequence comes from Lactuca saligna, assembly GCF_052625555.1. Taxonomy (NCBI): domain Eukaryota; kingdom Viridiplantae; phylum Streptophyta; class Magnoliopsida; order Asterales; family Asteraceae; genus Lactuca; species Lactuca saligna. The sequence continues at coordinate 169,204,735 of NC_136424.1, forward strand.
TGAACTCAATAAATACCAATAATTACCAAAATACCCCTGGAAGTCAACTGGTCAACTCTTGGTCCAAGTCAACCTTCTGGCTGACTCTACTCGCCGAGTCAGGCCGCTGACTCGCCGAGTCCCCCAACACTGAAAAGGACCCATCTCAACTCACTGATTCATCCCTTGACTCAACGATTCTTAGCTTAACCAGGAAAGGCTAAGACCTCAAGACCAGACTCGCCGAGTCCAAGAACAGACTCACCGAGTCCAAGGCTATCTTCAACCAACTCACCGAGTTGTTCTTCAAACTCGTCGAGTTCCTGCCCGCCTTCAAGCAACTCGCCAAGTACACCCTTGTGACTCACCGAGTACCACTAGTTCTTAACCCATACAGAAGCCTTCCAGGCCGTGCAATCAATCCAAAACGTAGATCTACCCTTCTACAACCCTTCCATCACATAAAGTGGCAAACTTTACGTGAATCGAAAGAGATCTAGGCATTTTACACTCTAGGGCTAGGGTTTGGGACAAGATGGCTTCACAAAACATTCCAGATATGTGGTAGCAACCTCAGATCTAACATTCGAACTCTAAATACCATAAGTTAAACTTCCCACTCAACCCAAAAATGATGAATCTAGATGAATACCAGCCCAAAAACGAGATAATACCTCAAAAGGAAGCCCCAATAGCAAGGAGATCCGAATCCAAGCAAAGCCCTTGGCTCAAAGCCTCCTAACTCTCCAAGATCTTCCTCAAAATCTCTTCTCCAAGGCTCAAATGCACTCAAATCCTTCACAATCACGTTTCTAGGGTTTTTCTGGACTTCAAGGGAAGGTAAGGAGGCTGGGGAGAGGGTATAATGTCCTTTATATAGGGCTCATTCCCTGAATTTAGGGTTTTCTTCGCACAGTGCCTACTCGCCGAGTCCAGCTTTGGACTCGTCGAGTTGGCCACTTAACACGCAACCTGAGTCGCGACCCTACTCACCGAGTCTACCCATGGACTCGCCGAGTTGCCCTTCAAATTTACATTTTGAACCCCTAACTTGCACTCCTGGACTCGGGATGTTACAGTTTTCCCCGACTTAAATTAGGCTTCATCCTCAAAGCCTGCGGCAACACAACTCCATAACTACTTCCGCAATGCACCTTCTGGCATTAACCAGACCAGATTCCTCAAAACACAACCATCGAAACCCGAACCCAACTTTCTCTTTTCTTGCGGTGTTCTGACCCCCGCTTCAAACTGGCCACCGGTCTCATCCTCTGATAATCACACCTAACCACTAAGTACCACTCCCTGATACTTTGCTCGCTCTGATTCACAACAATCATTTGACTCGTGAGAGCTAGAAATTATCCCTGAACCACCAGAATCCCAATCTGAATTCAACTTTACCCACTCCATGCTAATAGAATGATGCATCCCTCAATCTCATAGCAACTCTCATGAGTTCCCTTCCGCAATCTCATATCCCATGCTGAACGGGCTGTAGCACCCTCGGGTTGGAAAAGCGGATACACTAACAATACCTCCAAACATCCCCCAGGATGAATTACCACTACATATACAATTTCTTAACCGAAATTGAGCTGGGAATCCAAGACTCCATCTCTGCATCTCTTACAAGTCTCTTGACTTTACACTCTCAGAATTTCCTTCCGAGACCTCGACAAACATCCAAACCGGATATGATTCCATATCACCGCCGCACACACGGCGCAATAACCAGAATTGAAACACTTCAATCATAACTTCGCACTACTGATTTCACTTCCGTGACTTACACTCCCTCTCGGAGCTACATTCCTTTCCTTTTTCCTTACCAAGGAGATCCACTTGGCTGCCTTGACACTACCACAAGTGCCACGGTGCTCACCCAATACTACACCATTTCCTTTGGCATAACTGCTATCCCATGCACCACACATACTCTGAATCCACTCGCGAAGACTCTCAAGTCCATGCTCGACTTCCCATCATGATCAATATCAGGGGCCAGACCTTCTAACACTAACATATCGTGACAAACTTAATCCATTTCCTCACACCGATCTAACAACACATGCAGAGTCTTCAACATGACTGGACCGCATTACCAGGCCTTCAGCCAAACTGGACCACTCTCATAACCTTCAACAGACCTGGACCGCCCTCCAGGGCCTTCAGTCTAGCTGGACCGTTCTTCGAGCCTTCGGCCTGACTGGTACGCCGACCGGCCTTCAGTCTATCCAGACCGATCAACTAGCACTTCAACATTCCGAGTTACTCCTTCGGGAAACTCCTCCCATGCATACTGTTCAAGCCCACTAGGGGTTCCGAACTCTACCTCCATCCCATATACTCAGTCCCAGCCCGATCCTAGGCCTCCCACAATCAATCGCTCTTGGTCTGTATCCCGCCCCGCACGCCTGCCATTTACTCATACCTGCCTACACTTTTGACTGACCAAAACACTGTCGAACCCCATGCAGCTAAACAACCTTCCAAACTCATCGATCCTCCAGAGAATTCTCCAATTCGCCCCCACTTAGAGCACTAACTATCAACCACCAGTCGCCATCACCGACCTCCCTCAATAACCCTCCACGACACATACTCTTTCATGCGAACTGATTCCCACTAACACGAGCAACCTTCACCAATCACATAACAATACTGATCATCCCAGCACGAAAGAACTCGATCCTCAACTAACCACTCCTTAGGCTGCAAAGGTTGCTCAATATCCAGACCAACACCCGATTCCCACGAACAACCCTCATGAATGATAACCAACAAAATTTCTAACACTAAGCCCATAACCACGCTATAACCCTCAAGATCAAAGAATACAATACCGAAAACCATGCAACGAGACTAGCATATAAACAATACTACATAATAATCATAAAATAATAAGACATCAAGAAGGAACATACCCGCAGCTGCATCTGGCACTGCCCTGACCTCCTCCGCTGTAAGTTGAAATGCACGACCCTGAGCCCTTGGGGGCTCCACTCCACCCTCACCTCCACCCGTGATCCTCAACGTGGCCGGTCTTGGAGCCTGCTGTGACATCCCCAAAATCACGGCCAGAAAAGACCGGTTTTGTTTATACTTTATTTCAAAATCAGAGTTATCATTTAATAAAAGGGTTGCGGAATTTGTCCCAAAACAATAATATGATAAAGATTTATCAAAAGCATTTCCATAGATATGTATTTCATTAAAAGACTCGGGATGTCATGTTCGTACAGATCAAAAGTATAAACAGTACAATATAAGCCTTACTACATTATTTCATATCTACAGGCCTATATCCGTAATCCCTCGTCCAAAACATCACACCTATGCTCATGCGCCACTATCTGTAATGCATAAAACTGAGTGGGTCAGGCTTGGGAGCCTGGTGAGCACATAGGGTTTTCAACCCACAATAAATAAGTTTATTAATTTCATCAATCAACAATAACCCGATTACCCGTTCCCGTTATCCTCACTTTACGTCCCTAAACACCTATCATAAGGGACCTAGCCTAAGGATCATCATCGGGACGAACACTACTGCTAAGGGGATTCCTCAGCAATAAATGTCCTAATAGGCAACCATGTGGGGGATGGAGTACACCGGTGAACACATCGTTCACAACATCTATAGGTTGCGAGCCTGCTAGTGTTCCACTGGACTGTCTAGAAGAGTCCGTGGTCGTCATCTATACTCCGCTAGATGACTGGATCAACAACAACAACATCGAGGCCTCTCATCATTTTATCACACATCACCTATTACATCTACCCATGTTTTACCCCAACATTTTCGTAGATATAAAATACATATACAGTTTAAATCATTGAAAACATGTATAACAACGTTCATCTAACGTAGATAGCAAGTATTCAGATAATATGCACACATAGCACGTAATTTATATAAAATACTTCATATCTATGTGTAAGCTGAAAGTAACTATGCACTCACCGGAAAAGGTGGTGATTCCGAACTCAGACAGCGCTTCGCTTCTTAAAAAGAATTTTTCTTCGACGAAACCTAGTATTATTACCACTAGAGTTTAGTTTATTATTCGTCGAGACTAATTAATAGTCTAGCTATTATTATTATTATTATTATATAAGCGTCAAAAAAATACTTATATAACCCATAATAATAGCCCAAGTATTTATTATAAGTTCCTAATAACGTTACTATAATTAAATAAAAGTTATATTAAAAATAGCGTAGGCGTAGCTCACTTACAGCGGGTTTTATAGAAAACCGGGCTTTGCTTGGAGCAGCGTTCCCGAGCTGAAAAGCTCTTCTTCTCAGAGCCTTCGAGCACTCCGGGGCTTCCGCCTCGTGCTAGGGAGGTTCCCTAGGCTTTTCGGGGCTAGAGAGAGGTTCTAGAGAGAGAGAGACTAAAGAGAAGAAAGAATGGGAAAGGTGTGAAGAAAATGAGGGTGGGACAGGTGGTATTTATAGGGTGAAATGTGGCTGAACTTGGTGCCACATGTCACCATCTGGTGGCAAGCCTTGGGGAGAAAGCAATGGCCAAGATTGTGCCACATCACCCATTTTCGCACAGCACACTTCCGACTTCTAAAATCCGTAACTTTCACATACGACCTCCGTTTTTGACGTTCTTTATATCCACGCGTAGGTAATAATAAGATCTACAACTTTCATTTTGACACCGTCAGCTAATTCTCGACCGATCTTAAATTTAACAGTACAAGGAGATTATACTGTTAAACGTCTGCGTAAAATTAATAACTTCTACATACGGACTCTGTTTTTGTCTGTCTTTTTACCGTTGATTTCCTATTAATGAGATCTTCAACTCTCATTTACGTTGCGTAAGCCAAAAACCGCTCGAACTAAAATTCGAGTTTCAGGCCGTGCACTGCTAAGCCGAATCTTAGAAAAATCATAACTTCTTCATACGAAGTCAGATTTGGGCGTTCTTTTTACCGATGTTCTTAGTTTAACATATTCTACGACTTTTGTTTAGATTGCTAAGGCTAAAAAGTCTTCTATCGTAAATTCACTATTTACGTCTCCCGGTGTCGTGCCGGTTTTGCCGTAAAACTTCGGCGGGCCATAACTTCTTCGTTATAGCTCGGATTTCGGCATTCTTTATATGTACGGAAACCTTGAGACATATTCTACAACTTTATGTAGAGATATCGGGATTATCTCACACTTTAATTTTGACGCTCATTTTTATTCTTTATTAATTATACATTTATAATTAAATAATAAACACATAAACACACATAATTCACATAATACTCAAATATTTCATATTTATTACTTCAAAAAGAGTTACAATAGTTGACCTAGACTATTACATTGACAAAAATGCTTAGCCCTGAAAACCCGGGCGTTACACTTGCACTGGTCCTACAGTAAGCTATGGATAGTTGACCCTCAAGTGCCCAACCTGATGACAATGATAACAGATCCTCAAATTCTGACCAGGGACTGCCTACCGACAATCCATCGCATAGTGCCCCTTTTTTCCGCACTTGCGGCATGCACCACCGTACCGACAAACTCCGGTGTCTCCCTTCCCACACTTCCCACAAGTGTGGCTACTCTGATCTCCTAATCTAGAAACGACGGTTTTAGCCGTTTCGGCGTCGGCTGCGACTATACCGGAGCCTGCCTCTGCTCTCGTAACTACAACTCTAGCTCCAACTCACGCCGCCTGGCGGCCTCCTGTAACTCTAGCAAGGTCTCGCACCTCTGCGTAGACACGAACTGTCTAATATCCCTCTTGAGCATACTCAGATATCGGGACATCTGAGCCTGCTCTGAAGCAACTCGGGGCAAAACATTGCCCTCTCAGTGAACATTCTGGTGATCTCCGTCACCGACTCCGAATCCTGCTTCAGCTCAAGGAACTCCTGAGCCAACCTCTCCCTCTCAACCCGCGGAACATAACGAGTGCTAAACATCTCTCGGAACTGATCCCATGAAACCGCAGCCCTCTGAGTATCCGAATATGACCCCGTGGTCAATCTCCACTAATCCTTCGCCCCGAGCCTCAACAGGTTCAGAGCACACCTCACCCTCTGATCACCAGGGCATGAACACGTGAAGAAACACCCCTCCACGTCCGATAACCATCTCATAGCAACAATCGGGTCCTGAATTCCATCAAAGGTGGGAGGCTTTGTATTATCGAAGTCCCGATACTGAAAACCTCGACTGGCTCCTCCCCCTACCGATGCTACAGCCGCTGTAGCCGCCGCGGCAGCCGTCTCAGTGAGAGGCGCATAGCGCTCATCAAAATACTCCACCATGGCGGTCTTGATCAACCAAAGCAGTTCCGGCAGCTCGACTCGGAAAAACACAGCAACCTCATCATGCAGGATCTCACGAATCCTCGTATCCAACTCGCACGTGCTCATTTGACCAATAACCTCGGGCGGTATTAACCCGCTCGGAACTCCCTCTCCTGCTCCCAATCCTGACCCGGATCCACTCCGAGCATGCCTCGGAATCTCCATACTGAAAAAAACCAAAAAATCTCAGACACTTCCCACTATCCCGGGAACCAACTCTCAACCCAACCCTAGAGGTCATGGTTTCCCTGATACGCGTATGGGTCTGGTGCTTTCAGTAGTACGGGCCCATACTACGTTCCACAGCTACCCATATTTGTATGAAGTACTACCACAACACCCTAGTGACAAATATACATAACAAGTGCTCAATCCTCACTCCTAGAGGAACACTGGAAATCTCAAACAAAAGGAAACCCTAGGCTAGCAGGCATCATAAAACAAGCAACATTATCATGAAATCTTGAAGATCCCTAGCCTAGTATTAGGATGTTGTTCTATCAAAGCTTAAAACAATTATCATGTATGGTATTTTGGGGTTACTTACTGGCTTCGGCTGATCGTACCTCCGCATCCTCCTTTTACTTATTTTGAAAACCATTTTAAATTCTCTTTTAAAAACTCTCCCTGATTTGAGACTGGATTCACACGAATGTTCCTCCAATTCACTCAAACCAAGGCTCTGATACCAACTTGTAACGACTAAAAAATTTCAACAAAATTTAACTTTACAAAAACAACCCATTTTAATCATGTTATTACAAAAAGGTTTTCAATACATTTATTATCAGAGTATTCCCAGATCCATATCATAAAACGTAAACACGAGGAGCGGTACGATCACGCCTTTGCCTTGCCACGGTCTCCTAAAGAACCTGAAAAACATTAAACCACAACTGTAAGCTCGAAAGCTTAGTGAGATACCCTCAAAATACTAACCACATATACCCCACACATAACATGCTATATCATATCGAATCACAGAACAGCCATGCATATCGGGTCTTCTGTGTGACTAGTCTGCCGTGTCGGGCCTTCAGTCCACCTGGTCCACCCTCCGGGTCTAGACATGTCCCTCGAGTCTGCAGTATGGTTGGTCCGCCCGCACTGCGCCTTCAATGTACCTGGTCCACTCTCTGAGTCTACAGTATGACTGGTCCGCCTGCATCGGGCCTTCAGTCAGCTTGGTCCACTCTCCGAGCCTCAGCACGTCTGGTCCGCCCTCGTGGGGCCTATAGCCTATCCGGACCACTTTCTGGGCATTCGGAATATCCGGTCCACCTTGGGTATGTTGGCCTACAGCACAAAGCAGGACCCATCTCAACCCAACCTTAGTCAACCAACCATGTGCACATAATCATATAATCGTATAACAATTAATCATCAATCAACCGATCTAGCAGATCACATAACATAACATCATCCTAACCAGGATACTGACCTAACCGGTCACTAGCATAGCATCACCCTGTATACCAGGATACCGACCTTAACCAGGTCTCTAACGAATACCATCCTAACTACCAGGATACAAACATAGTAAAACAGCAATATAACAACAATACCCGGATTAGAATCCGATAAAGGGCTGGCCTTGGTGCCTTAGACCCTGTTGATATAGTGAGGATAACTCACCTCGCAACTGCTGACTGAAAAGATAAGATCACGCTTCTCCAACCTCCGACACGAACTCCACCACTGATAATACCAAAAGACTGAACTCAATAAATACCAATAATTACCAAAATACCCCTGGAAGTCAACTGGTCAACTCTTGGTCAAAGTCAACCTTCTGGCTGACTCTACTCGCCGAGTCAGGCCGCTAACTCGCCGAGTCCCCCAACACTGAAAAGGACCCATCTCAACTCACTAAGTCATCCCTTGACTCACCGATTCTTAGCTTAACCAGGAAAGGCTAAGACCTCAAGACCAGACTCGCCGAGTCCAAGAACAGACTCGCCGAGTCCAAGGCTATCTTCAACCAACTCGCCGAGTTGTTCTTCAAACTCGTCGAGTTCCTGCCCGCCTTCAAGCAACTCGCCGAGTGCGACCAGTTCTTAACCCATACAGAAGCCTTCCAGGCCATGCAATCGATCCAAAACATAGATCTACCCTTCTACAACCCTTTCATCACGTAAAGTGGCAAACTTTACGTGAATCCAAAGAGATCTAGTCATTTTACACTCTAGGGCTACGGTTTGGGACAAGATGGCTTCACCAAACATTCAATAACAGGGACTTTCATGCACTCTAGACCTTCTCCATTCCAGATCTGAGGTAGCAACCTCAGATCTAACCTTCAAACTCTAAATACCATAAGCTAAACTTCCCACTCAACCGAAAAATGATGAATCTAGATGAATAGCAGCCCAAAAATGAGATAATACCTCAAAAGGAAGCCCCAATAGCAAGGAGATCCGAATCCAAGCAAATCCCTTTGCTCCAAGCCTCCTAACTCTCCAAGATCTTCCTCGAAATCTCTTCTTCAAGGATCAAATGCACTCAAATCCTTCACAATCACGTTTCTAGGGTTTTTCTGGACTTCAAGGGAAGGTAAGGAGGCTGGGGAGAGGGTATAATGTCCTTTATATAGGGCTCATTCCCTGAATTTAGGGTTTTCTTCGCACAGCGCCTACTCGCCGAGTCTAGCTTTGGACTCACCGAGTTGTCCACTTAACACGCGACCTGAGTCGCGACCCTACTCGCTGAGTCCACCCATGGACTCTTCGAGTTGCCCTTCAAATTTAAACTTTGAACCCCGAACTTGCACTCCTAGACTCGGGATGCTACAAATAAGTAACAAGTATCATATTATTTCTGAGTATGGGATTTAAGTCTAATACAAACTGAAAAAGCATACATTTACGCTTTCGACCTTAGTGCAACTTGTATGATCTTAATTAAGCGCTTATTTAATTAGACCGTAAAAATTTATGGTTAACTAAAGAGCTTGTTTTGGTAAATTTAACTAGCTAAAAGAGATTATATTAGATCCTGTTAGTTTATCTCAGTACCCACTTAGATAGAACGCATTATGAATAACCAGATATGAGTTGATTGCATGATTAGGAAAGTCACGGCAGAACTGAATCCATCTTTACTACTAAGTTTTATTTAGTTTATTTTCACTACAATTTTTAGATTTAGTTTTAAATTAAAAAAATCCATTTTATTATTTTTAAATTTTAATGATTAGTATGTGCCTTAGGCAAAAAGTTATTCACCGTTAGACTGTGACATTGAGGATTCGACTTTGCTTCCTTGTGCTATCTTTTAGTGCAACCAGCAGTGAAATATTATTTGGTTAATACGCGCGCGACAACGTGTTAACAAATTGGCGCCATTACCGGGGATACGTCGCTTCTAATAGTTTTATGCCAAAAAACATCATATAGGTACACCTCTAGCTTTTGATCCAGAAATTGAAAGAACTACAAGTAAACTAAAGAATGAAGCAGCAATGAAAAAACAATCAGCTAGCCTTTTTGGTTCATCATCTTGAGTACCACCTAAAATCAGTACACCACAAGGTAGTCCCTTATGGAACGAACCAGACCCAACCTTTCCATTTTTCCCTAAAGTGACCCCATCTTCACCTTCAAACATCCCCTATAAAACATACTCTCCACTATCCTATGTTAAATTTGACAAAACAGACTCTTCTGAATCCTGTTTTAAAATTTCTAAAACACCAGAAAAACTCTCATAGAGTGGTCCATCCATGAAGTTAATTAGCACCCTTTCTACATTATGTTTTTGGAAGCTCAAAATTTCGAGCTTAAATATGGTATGATACATCTTCTTCCTACATTTAGAGGCTTCGAAAACGAAGACCCACATAAATTCCTCAAGGAATTTCATGTGGTTTGTTTAGGAATTAAGTAGCATGCCGTAACAAAAGATAATATAAAGTTAAGGGCATTCCCCTTTTCAGTTCAAGATTCAGCCAAATAATGGTTGTACGAGGTCTCATTCCGTTCCATTTCCACTTGGACAGAACTCGCAAAGTTATTTTTAGAGAAGTATTTTCCAGAAATGTGAATTTCGAGTCTCAAAAGAGAAATCCTTGGTATCAAACAAGATAGAAGAGAAGCTCTACACACTTATTGTGAGATATTTAAAAATTTGTTGGCTTGGTACCCACAACATGGGATTAGTGATTATCAGTTGTACAACTGCTTCTGCGAAGGTCTGACACCCATGGAACAATGTCTGAGAAATGCTTCCAGTGGTGCTTCCTTAGGTTATATGACACCAACAGAAACCCTGGAGATGATCGAGAAGCTGGAGATAGATTCAAAGCATTCTGGAAACAAAGATGAGTGGTATTCAGATCAGCCAAGAAGTGTAAAAGAAGTTAGCAATGCTCATCTGGAGTCTCAAATATTTGAATTGACAAAGGCTGCTTTGATCCTGATAAAAGAAAAAGTAGCTACAAAGAAACAATTTGGTATCTATATAGAGGTTGAATATCCAACATATATGTATCCGATTTTACAAGAGGATGTTGCTCCTGTCAAAGCTGTCAGAGGATACCAACAATAGAGGATTTATAATCAGCCTCCACACTATTACCAGAACAATTATTTTCAGGCAAGACAACAATTTCAACAACCGCCAGGTTTTCAGCAAACAAACTTTTAGCAGAATTCTTGGAATCAACACAATTATCAGAATCAGAATCAAAATCAACACAATTATCAGACTCCAAATTTATAGAACCAGAATTCGCATTAGCAACCAAATAGTTCCAATATGGCCATATAATATATTGTGAAAAGTCTTGCCACCATCACCCAAGCATTTCAGAATGAAACCAGAGCTAGTATTAAGAATCTGGAATAGTAGGTTTCTCAATTTGCCACTTATGTGGGTTGTTTGGAATCTCAACAAAAGTTACCATTGCACACTAAAAAGAATCCAAAGCACAACGTGAGTGCTATTTACTTGAGAAGTGGAAATTTTATGAAAGGCCAAGTGTAAAAGAACCAGAAAAAGAAGAAGAAGAATATGAAGAGGTTTTGGTTGAAAAAGAAGATGTAAAAGAACTAGAAAAAGAAGAAGAATAATATGAAGAGGTTTTGGTTGAAGACGAAGTTGAAGAAGATAAAGGAACAAAAACTCCACAACCAATGAAGTCGAATATGAAGGAGTGCAAGCCCTACCACCCTTCCCATCACGATTGAGAAACATGAATAGGGGCGGATGCCTTAAAGGGCTAGAGGAGGCCATGTCCCCCCCCCCCCCCCCCCCCCCCCGGTTTTTTAGCCTTACAAGGAACAATACAAATAATTCTGGTGGACAGACAAACCGTGATACATATGAGGAGAAAAGAAGAAGTTAGAACTTAAGAACGTGAAACGATAAACGTAGGAAATAGTTTGGTAAATAGCAGAAAAAATATGATAAATCCAATGATTGATGATTTTCAACTTTTTACAAAAGGTGAGATGAGATATTTCAACATCATTCAACAATTTTCAGAGACTCGACTTGCTGGATAATTTATTTAATCTTCCGCTCCTCCCAAAGACCCAAAACGCCAAAAAGAACGAAAAATAGGTATTTGTAGGTGGGTTTGTTTTATTGGGCTATTGAGCTAATTCAATTCAATTAATTTCGTTACTACTTTTTGTTTTATAAACTCTTCTTTTACAATGCTTAGTTTAATAGGTTATTTGAATTTATTTTTATTTATAACACTTTGTCAAAAGTGTGTTTATTGTTTTCATTTATTTATAGCTCTTTTGATTTATTTTAAATTTTTAATGAGTTAGTTATTAAAAAGGTGAGTTGGTTATTATTGTAATTACTGATTAGAGACATTGTAGAAGTTAAAATACACTTGCACACTGTATAAAAAAATCTCTTTAAATCAAGTTTGGTTTTGTTGCTTGATTCTAACAATTAGCAATTATTGACGAAAGATTCACATACATTTGTATTTTATATTTTTACATTTTAAGCATATTATAACTTAAACCATATTAACCTTGCTATATAGTTCCATTATGAAGTTTTAGTTTTGGCCCCCAACTTTTAATGTTCGTGTTCCGTCCCTGAACACGAAGCATGAGCATGCGGACGAGGATATTATGGACACCTTTCGTAAGTTGGAGGTAAATTTCACACTTTTAGAAATAATTAAACACATCCCTTGTTATGCCAAGTTTCTAAATTTATGTAATTCTAAGAAAAAGAATGAAAATTAATGGAACTATAAAAGATGACAAAAATATCTCTTCAATTTTGCAAAAAAGGTTTTCCCCCAAACTGCAAGGATCCGAGAATTTTCTCGATTCCTTGTAAAATGAGGAACCTTACTTTTTCAAAAGCCATCCTCTATTTAGGTGCACCAATCAATATCTTTCCTTTTATGTTTTTGAAAAAATTAAATTGGGAACTTTAAAAAAGATTGGGACACTCATTAAGTTGGCAGATCAATTGACAGTACACCCAAAATGTGTATTGAAGGATGTTCTCATCCAAGTGAGTGAGCTTATTTTTCCCTCTGATATATATATTTTGGACATGGGTGATTTAGACGTATCAGATAAATACTCAATTAGTATGGAAAGACCTTTTTTAAAAACTACTAAAACAAAAATTAATGTTTTTGTTGCTACGCTTTCTATGGAATTTGATGGGGATGTAGTGAACTTTAAAATGAATGATGATACTACTAATAATATTTCTTTTGGGTACCAACAGACCTTTATTTTAGTGTTACAGTAATTTTCTGATATCTCTGTGCAAGATTTGCTTTTAAACATTAATTTATCTGATAACAAATTCAAGGAACTGAAACGAAATAAGCTTTAGGAGGTGAAAGAAAAGCTTATTTTAGTTGAAAAAGCATCAAAAAAGGAGCTGGTAGAAAAATACAAGCTTGGGGAGGAAGAAAAGAAGATTTTGGAAAAATAAATAAAGAAAACGTGGTGATTTATGCTGAGAAGATTTCTGAAAAGAAAATCAGAAAAATGAGAAGACTTCAGGAAATATGAAGATCAGAAAACGAAAGAAGTTTAAAATTTGAAAACTTATCTGAAGAAAAAAAATAAAGTATTTCCAGTTTGTTGAACAAGTTCCAGATTCATCAATCATGCCAAATCTGAAGGGATCCGGAGTGACAACGAAGAGAGTTGAGCTTCTAAGAAGTCCCAACCACACAATTTAACAATTTTGGTAGGACAAAGTCGAGCCAATGAATTTAAAAAAGGGCATCTTTCCGGGAGGCATCCCATGTAGTTTTTAGTTTTTATGCTTTCCATAAAGAGATGGTCGCAATTCCAAGAAAGATTGGGGAAATCAAAGGATCTTCAAAGTTGCTAAAATTCAAATTTTTTGGCACAACTTCGTAAAAATTAGATTTCTACAAACTTATCAGGTACATTATTTCCTACATGCACCCTCCTACTTTTATATTCTTTATTGAGACGTTCATTCCTCTCTGAGCATTAAGGACAATGTATCATTTTAAGCTTTGGGAGGGGGTTAGTAAAAAAATTACAGCTTTTGTTAAAAACTTTAAAATTTTCAATTTTTAGTTAAAATTTTCAAATTTTAATTTTCTTTTTGAATTTTATTTTCTGCATTACATTTGTATATAAAAAAATTTCAAAATCCAAAAAAATATATTTTCTATTTTTATTTTTTCTGCATCATTATAAATAAAAAAAACCCAATAAAGGTTATTTTTATTTTCTACATTTCAAAAAAAAGAAGAAAAAAATGAAGGAAAAAAACGAAAAACACATGAGATAAGGACATTCTTGCATTTGATAGTTCTGTATAAGTGGAAAATGAAAGTTTGAAACGATCACATAGGTAGAGGTAAGTTCAATATTAGTTTCCATAACTAGGAGTCACAAAACACCGTGATCTGAGACCCCGTCTTTCAAAAGATAAAATAAATAGCGTACTGAAACGCTGTGTGGGCGGTAATAACAGTTCATAATGATCTGGTTATTAATGTTTAAAAGAATCTTGATCGACGAGTTTGAATCCACAGAACACGATCATATTTGTTTATACACGTTACCCGCATGGTAATTGAGAACCTTATATCATGTCCAAACGGTCAAAGGAAAGAAGGGTATAGCTTTCATATCTGATATCCAAGTTAAGTTCAAGCACTTAATCGACGAAATCTTAAGAAATTTAAAAAGTTGACTGAATAAATCAAGCTAAAGACAAGATACAAATTCAAGTTCAATCAAAATAGGAACCACACCGAAGACAAATCTGGCACAAGAAGAACAATGTGATATGATATTTGTTGTTCTCTACCAAGTGAAAGCATAGAGTTGGGCTCCTACGGGGGTTGGCCCACTGATGCTTCTGCAAAAGCTAACTAGGCTATTCGGGTTCTTAAGGATGCATCGATTATGTTTCTTAATTATCTAGTCCTAAGGACATGAAATTATGAAATGTGTTATTTTCGTTTGCAATGATAATTAAGGTATAAAGTTTAAATAAGCGTTGCAATTGGCTTATTGGTTCACACTGTTGAGCTTCTTCCTCACTTTGCGAATCTGTGAGAGATGGAAGGTATCATAAAGATCGTCTAGGTAGTGATTCCGTTAAGCTACCCTCAGTGTTAAGTCTAATCATGTTAAAAAAAAGTGAAGTATTTGTAGTTCTAGTTTTTAATATATTTTAATTTATGTTCTTTTTAGGTCATCTATATCTTTCCATTTTGTTTATAATTTTTAATCTATTTATTACTTGAGGGCAAGTATGGTTAAAGCTTGGGTAGATTTGATAGATGTCATTTTATGCATATTTTAGGGTACTTTATATTAACACTAGATGAACATCTGCGCGTTGCGCATAAACGCTTATATAGTTGAAGTCTTTACAAATAAATGTTTTTTTTTTTAAAATATAACAATAATGTTATTGTTAAATTTGATATAATAATTTGTATATTAAATTGATATAATATATTGATTAATTTGAACTATATGATAATATATAAATCTATTAGAACTGCATAATACCAATCGTTTGAATGACTTCTATCAGCGAGTTACTCATGAATAAATTTAAATATAATATATGGTTTAATGTTATTTATAGTTGTTGTTATTAATAATTAAATATTAAAATTTATTTGCTTAATGTTTTAATTTCTATCATTATAACTTGTTAAAAGATGAAACATTATTTTTTTGATTTTAAAGGTAACAATATAATTATTTATATAGATTTATTTTTAACTATTTTTATTGTAAATTATTTTAAGCTGCTTATATGAAAATTTTTCATGATTATAAAAATATCTTTAGGAAATATTTTAGTTAAATTGATATTATAATTTAGTTTTTGCATTTATCATTTTTAACTATTTACAAAATATTTTTTGGTTATTTAAGTAGAACTGAAATTTATATTTAAGTTGACACTGTAATTTTATATTTAAATTAACAATTTAAGTATTTTGTTCAAACTATTCAAAAGTTGTAAATTTAAACTAATAATGGTTTACATATAACAATATTTTAAATCTATTAAATTAAGTATAATATGTTAAAACTTAAAGACATAAGTTTATAAGTATAAGTAAATGTATTATTTTAAAATTGAAATTTAATTTATTTATGATTACACTTTACGTTTGATATTTATTTAACCTTAATAACCAACTTATAATCATTATTAGAAAGACACTACAATTTATCATTTTTAACTATT
Source organism: Lactuca saligna (assembly GCF_052625555.1). Lineage (NCBI taxonomy): Eukaryota > Viridiplantae > Streptophyta > Magnoliopsida > Asterales > Asteraceae > Lactuca > Lactuca saligna. The sequence continues at coordinate 169,220,743 of NC_136424.1, forward strand.
TACAAAATATTTTTTGGGTTGTTTAAGTTAAACTAAAATTTATATTTAAGTTGACCCTATAATATTATATTTAAATTAATAATGTAAGTAGAAGTAAAGATTTTATTTTAATATGGAAATTTAGTTTATATATGATTACACTTTAGGTTTGATATTTATTTAACCTAATTACCAAATTATAATTATTATTATTATAAAGAAATTGAAAAGTCGTGAGAGTTTCAAATGAATGTGGTGAATGGAAAAAAGAATTGGGGTTTCAAATGCATGAGATTCAAGAAAAAATGTTAGCTTTATAAGTATGTATGATTTAGCATTATAATTTGTACATTTGCATGGCATAGTTTAAAAAAATTCAAGTCATGCCATTCGGTAGAATTGCTGTACTACTTATGTTTTAATGTCATTTTTTGAGTGGAGTAGTACTTTGGTAGCAAGTTGCAATGAGTTTGATGGAGCAATGGATTTAAGGATTATAACGAATGATTGGAAGATGTTCTGGTGAAGAAAAATTCGATCGAATTGATCATACGAAGATAGATTGCTATATTCTAAAGCCTAAAGGACGTTGCTAGCAAATTTGACCCCCTGTCAGTATTTTGACCATATCTCATGACTCGTAACTTTGATTGATGATATTCAATATTGTTCCGAAAATTAGGAAAATTTTTGGACGAATTTCGTGTATGTGAAAAAATCATAAAATAAAAAAATTTGATCGAATTATGGCCATAAGTTTGATCGAATTTACACTTCATAGAAAAAAAGTCCTGAAAATAAAAAATAAAAAATGGATCCAATTTCCTAAAAATTCGATCGAATTTTATGATTTCTTGCTCTCGAAGACACTGGACTGTATATATAGGATGCCATTAAGGTTGGACGATTCCTGAAGCTCTAGACGATGAAAAAGACAATTTTTGAGGCGATTTCTCTTTAACTTTAGTGATTTCTGAAGATCTAAAAGACGAAGATCATTTCCTACATTTAGTTAGCAAGATTAAATAGTATGTTTATGTTTTTCTTAGTTTTAATTCTTTTTCAGCCATGTCCTGCTAAAACCCAAGTTTTCAGTGCTACAAAAGACTAGTACTTTTCATATGATCAGTTATCAGATTTGGTTTCGATTGTGTGCTTCTATCTAGTTGTTTTAGTTTTTAGCTTAATAAATTTTTTATTTTAATTCTTTTTAGTCTGATCACCTAGCCATATTTTTATCATTCCAGTTAATCAGTTAATAGAATCCATAATTGTTATTGTCAACTAGTAATAATTGACAAGTATTAGATTGGTTCCGAGATTGGGATTTAACTCTGATATAAATTGAAAAATCATAACTTTACGGTTCCGAGCTTGTGAGAAGTATTGGGTAATGTTGTGAATTTTACACAGATCTTAGGGTTAATACCATAAAAGCCATAAGTTTTACATCCCAATTCTAAATTAGCACTAAATGGATTTTTTATGTCTAATTAGCCATTATGTATGTGTTGACTTTTGCCTCAAACCCAGTTAGCCGGTTTCCCCGGTTTCATCCGGTTACCCCTTTACAAATAGGGGTTTTACCGTTAGAAACCCATCTTCCACCTCCTACTTCTACATTCTCCAACTTCTTCTTCCACGCATCAACTCCTTCATGGCTAGTTCATCTACAGGGTCAATGACTTTAGGATTTCAAAATGTTAATGTCAATTTCAGGAACAGAAACAACCCCATGGCTTTGTGTCGTTGTGGTGTTGAGGCTAGCTTCTCAATTTCGTGGATGGACTAGAATCCTGGAAGAAAATTCTGGGGATGCATTAACTACAAGGTATGTTCTTCACTCTTTGATCCATTATAAAGTTTTGTTTTGGGACTAAGGGAAAATTTGTCATAAAAATGTGCAGGATCCTCCTAGGTATTGTAAATTCTTCATGTGGTTGGACCCACCTTTACCTAGTGAAGATTACAAAAACCTCATGTACCAAATGCATTTAGCTCTGGTTGGTATGGCTGATTGCAATGCTCAGTTGGAACAGCTGAATGTGGATCAAAATAGGAGGTTGATGTTGATGATGAAACTTATGTTCATCATGGTCATGCTATTTGTAGTGATCTTGGTAACAGGGACTATATTACTTGTGAAATTATAGGAAGTTAGGAAGTTAAGTTTAGTCTTTTGTGAAGTTGTTGGTTAGGTGAAATTGTATTAGATGCTTATTTTGGCACAGTTGTAATAGCATCTGAAAACATTTTGATGGTTGTAATATGGGTACCCTTGTAATACATAGTCCTACAGGACAATTAATATGAAAAGCATTAACTAGAAATTAACAATTTACTATAGATTACAAACTAACATTGAAATTTGAACTTACTACAAACCACAATCTTTATAAACATAATAGCCAAATACATACTTGGAAGGTAACAATCAGAACTAAACTTCCATTTTTATAACAATGTTTACATGCCAAAAGATGATTTCCCAAATCGACAATGTTACTACAATTTACAGTCAAAAGAGAATATGTTGTCAACAAAGTGGAAGCTTCTTACCAAAAGATGCTTTCACAAAAAGGGCTATCAAAAGATTTATGCCCAATTACCCCCATCCATAACAACATCAGTCCAATGTAAGTGCTTTCTCAGTTGTTGAACCACCTCCATTTGGATCATGCACTGTTTTTTTCAACTTAATCTTGATAATTATTTCTGAGAGCTTCCTTTTTCTTACCAACGGATCTTGTGTTTCTTGACTGGTATCTTCATCAACTATACTCTCAACCAACATCTTCTTCCTCTCTTTTGTCAAATGTGAATAAGAAATTAACATAAACATATTATCACATAATGTTCAAGAAAATTGTGTTAATAATTAAATTTATAATTACACACCTTATTAAAAGCTTCAACAATTTCTCCATGATCATATCCAGATGCTTGCAAATCTTTAATAGTTTCAAAATCTTCATGGTCAAGCTTTTCATGGTAGGTAAGTACAACTTCATCAACACCTGCCACATTTTGACTTATACTACCATGCACAGCCCCTATTCTCCCTACATATTTGATCTTACCTCCCCTCCTTGCCATCATCTTCATTTTCTTCAAAGGAGAAATTGACTGATCAGCATCTATCATCATACCTGCTTTTTTTATGTGCCCTCAACAACTTTCATCTTTCCCTCACTTGCTTCTTTTGATGTGTGATCAACAACTTTATTATGTCCCTCATTTGCTTCTTTTGATGTTCCCTCAACAACTTTCTTCTTTCCCTTATCTACTTTCGTTAGTGTCTTTGCAATGTTCATAGCTAAATTCCCTCCCCCATCTCCCTTTGTTCTACCATTTTTCCTTTTAGGGACAGGGTCACTTGGACCTTCTCCATTATTACAAGGCAGCTTATTATGACCAAGTTCCCTATATTTCCCACACCTAACAGTCCTGCAAAGCTTTTCCTTTTGAGTTGGGAACTTAGAATCCTGACATTATGAGGCATTTCTTCTTCTCTTTGTTTTTGGTCTTCCATGCATTCTCCTAACAAGGTGTGGTAAGGGCTTCAAATATTCAGTATAGGGCCACATATTACTTCCATTAACAGGTAAGATGTTATCCCTGTATGTATCTATGAACTTGTCCTTATGGAACCAAAAGGAAATAAAATCAGTTGGATCTCTATGTGTGAAATTGATTGCAACTTGAGCATGAAGACATGGTAACCCTGATATCTCCCATAATCTGCATGAACAAGAATGAGCATCTAAATCCACCTTGTAAGCTGAATATACATGCCTTGTCTCAAATAATTCCCCTCCACTTGGTATTACTATCCAAAACCTAAAATTATAAGTAATTAATAATGTACATGTATATACTTAAAATCACAGTTAAAATCAAATAAGCATACCTTATATGCTTTCCAAACTCCTTAATCTTCTCTAAGATGTTTGGGCCATAGTCACCTTTCCATTGAGAAACTGTAGCAGCTTGATGATGAAACCTATTCATCAAATAAATCCTGATTTCCTCAAGCATTGTTAGAATTGGTTTTTTCTCATGTGAATGATCATCAAATTAAAACACTCTTATATGCCATTCTCTTCCAACAACAGTCAAGAGTTCTCCCTTGATCTGACCCTTTAGGAAACAACCATCCTAACCTTTCACACGTCTGCAACCCCTATTCCAACCATTCTTAAAATCCTTTAAGCACACATAAAACTTTTTTAAATAGTTCATGCCACGTTCATTTAAATATACTCCCACTTTACAAGTGCTCCATGGGTTAGACCTGAGGATTTCTACAACATAGTCCCATACCTTTGCATAATGTTCTTCTAACTTACCTTCTATCATCTCTCTTGCCTTTGTCCTAGCCCTGTGACATTGCCCCTTAGATACATTTACTGAAAACATCCTAAGTACATCTTCCTTCATCTCAGTTAATGTCATATTTGGCTTCATAATGATATCCTTCAGGTAATGTTTGGCCAACCAGTTACAACTAACCAAAGGTCCAAAATTAAAATTTCTAGCACATAGATGTATGTCATATATAGATTTAATCTGAAATGTTTATTCATTATACTTCCAAGCAGCATAAACTCTAAAGGGACATGGGTCTTTTTTTATATATTTTCCAACACCTAGCAATCACTGTACGCCTATCACTCTTCATAAACCACAACTGATATCTATTAGCTACTTCATAGTTAGTTAATGCAAACCTGAGTTGAGAAGGGAACTCGTAACACTCTCCCACTACAGGCTTCATTTGTTTCCAATGTATGTCTGGATAATGAACCCTGTACTCTACACCTACTTCACCATAATTTTTGTCACGCCCCGAAACCGAAGGCGGAAACGTTCCGGGGCGGAGGACGTCATGAATATCGCAACCAATGTACATAGTAAGCAAAGTAAACAACCATTACATTAAATATTAAAATTTACTTTTGTTCAAAAGTAAAGTTGTACAAGTGATGATACATATGTATATATAGACAAAAGTAAGACGTGTAATCTACGTACTCTGTCTTCGCCAAAAGGATCGCTAGGTACCTGTCTAATGAGGACCTGAGAATACAAGCAGTTTGAAAATCAGCATAAAGCTAGTGAGTTCATAAGCGGTTTTGTTTTCTGAAAACGTACGAGTTTCCTTTTAGTTTCTGAAAATGTTACGACCCAAGAAAATTCCATATTTTCTTAAAAGTAATGTTTGGTTAACTGTTATATTGTACGGTTCTGATTATGTTCAATTGTTATCCCAGGAAAATCCTATACTTTCCTAAAATGTTTGTAAAGTGTTATCGAATCTGAAAGTAACGTACAAGTATCTACCATACTTAAAGTGTGTGTATGCGAAGTTTCCTGAGAGCTTGGTTACCTTTAAATGTACATTAGTTTTAAGACATATATAAAACTAATAAATAAGTATAAAGTTTTCATAATCTTGATTGTGAGTTCCATAACCATACTACAGACTAGATATGACTCAAGATGGGGCCAATATCTTCTATGACTTTTGTCACCCTTGAACCTTTCGGTTTGGCTGTAGCTAGCAGCCAAGTGCGGGATAGTCAGTCCCGTATAGATCTATACACTCAAGTCACGCTCTCCCCTTTTCCGGAGATTCTAATTACGGGGGTGTTCCTCCACTTTCGTGTCTAGGGAAGTGTTGCAAAGGACGTGTCTCCAATCTTAAGATTCATGAATTTAAAACTCAAAATATCATTACAGAAATCTTGTTCTATTGGTTCTTTACTCTCGTATCTAGGAGGAGTACTAACTAAGACTTGACTAATTTCCAATGATACCTGTCCTTCACACTCGTGTCTAGGGGGTGTTTTATTAAGGACAATACAAAAGTTCTATTTATTATCCTCCACTCGCGTATCTCTGTGGAGTGTTACCCAGGACAAAACAATATATTAAGTTTCTTGTTCAAAGTTTAAAGGTTATGCTTTTAACTATTATAATGAGCAAAAACATTTGTGAAAATATAAAATACGACAACTTATAATGTTTTTCACAAATTATATGATAATGTGATCTGCAAGTTCAAACGGTTATCTGCTATGATTTGTCAATGTTAAAAACATATGTAATATGAAACACAACATATATAAAATAAGTTTTGAGTATAATTATTACTTGTACTTTTCTTGTATCCCCCCTGAAAACAGTGAAAAACATTGAAAAACTGTAGGGGTATGAACTCACCAGACTAGTAAATGTGATGGTTTGGATGCTAAGCGATGGTTCGGGGCTTGATAACATGCGAGGTTCCTATGTAATATGAAATAATATCCAAAGGTATCTAATTAGACTTTAAAGCACTAATTAGATATGATAATACACTCCAATGAGCGAAAACACTTCAAATCAAGTGTTTAGAGTGACCCGGGTGACATCTACGGACGTGTGGGACTTGGGAAATGAGTTTACTCGTCAAGAGTAAACTCCTTATGGAGTTTTCGGCCCTAAACACTTCAACCCCATGAGTTCACAGCCATGAACTCATGGTTGAGTGTTTTATGGTGCTAAATTGCAAGATAACACTCGAGGAGGGTTGGTATGAATTTATCTAAGACATGGAAGTGGATTAAATCACCAAGAACATCATTAAAGGGAGTTTATGGCCCTAAACATCGATTTTTCCTCCGTAAGGTCCTATACCCTTCTTAGATTGATGATTTAATTGCCTTAGACCATTCACATGTGATTCAAACAATTTTTACAAGCCTTATGATGAATTTTGGGCACCATTTGACTTATCTTAATGAGTTTACAGCCCTGGAACCTATCCGTGGGCGGTTATGGTCGTAAACTCTCAAATGAAGAGTTTTTATTATGTTTAAGGTCCCCAAATTGATTTTGGTTGGTTCTAAGATTAATTCCAAGGCTAATGGTGTGTTTACATGGCTTTTAAACATTTGAAAATGAGTGTACTCTCCATGAGGATGAGTTTATGGCCCAAGCATGTTCTTCGGCGGTAAACTCATGTTTACTACTCAAAAACCATGTTTAAAGTGTTCCAAGTCCGAATTGGTAAGCCATAAAGTCATATATAAGTCCCAAAGTTGGTTTGGAGGGGTTTTATGGCTCAAAAACCCAATTAATTTGAGTTTACAGTCCAAGCATGATCCAGGGTCGTAAACTCATGAAGATGGTTCTAAATCAATGTTTAAACTTGGATTTGAAGGTTAAAGAGGTTGAATAACAAGTTAAGGAAGTTACCTTAAGGATTTGAAGCCTTAAATCAATGTTTTTGGACCTTGAATTTGGATCGAGGAGAGAGGTTAGAGAGAGAGTAGTGAGGGAGAGCAAAAGCTTCAAATTGAAGCTTAATCATCTTTAAATAGGGTCTAAGATTTGGACACGGTGGAATTCTAGCCGATACCGACGTTAGACGTGGCTTTTGGTCACACCCGATCAAGTTGTCGTAACCCTATATGGTTGATTTAAAAAATTTTCCGATTACTAGATTGTGTGTTAAAATGAGTTCTAAATGCTTTTGAACACCCATTAAGTCAGAATAGCAATCCCAAATTAATGACTTAATTTAATTGCGTAAACGGAAACGAAATTGAAAACAACTAATCGATTATCGAAATGGGTTACGAAAAGGATTACAAATATGGTACGAACTTCGGGTTGTTACGTTATCCCCCCGTTAGAGGGAATTTCGTCCCGAAATTCTAAGATTAAGATACAGATCATGAAATGAAAGGAGATGTGGATGAATCTGCTGCTTCGGGTCTTCACGCTCCCAAGTGGAATCGGGTCTCCACTTGACGTTCCAGCGAACCCTCAGTATCGAGATGCGGCTATGTTTAGCACTTTTGATCTCTCAATCCATGATCTCGATTGGTTCCTCCATGAAGTTCAGGTTTTCATTGATCTCTATCTCATCTAAGGGAATCACCAGGGTTTTATCAGATAAGCACTCCTTATGAATAAAGACGTGGAATACCGGATGAATGATGCTAAGTTTTAAAGGTAGTTTGAGTTTGAAGGTTACAGAATCGATCCTCACGAGAATCTCGAAGGATCTAATGTACCACGAGTTATGTTTTTCTGCGCTTTCCAATGCGTACCATGTCTTTCCAGAGTAAGACCTCCAACAAGAGGGTACATCTTTCTATGTCAAACTTATTTGGGTTTTGGCGATTTAGGAAAAAATTTGGATGAACCTGCAATAGTATCCAGCGAGACCCAAGAATTGATGGGTTTCTATGGGTATCCTCGATGCTGACTAATTCTCTATTTCTTTGATCTTATAAGGATTCCATACGTATATCTTCATCGTCTACTACATGATCAAGGAAAATGGTTTGACCGATGAGCATCATTACGAACCTATAATGACCATACCGAGTCCTGCATACCGTCTAGGAAATATCACTCTCATGGATTTGTAGCTTATGGTACCTTGACCTAAGGCTTATCTTTGAGAAGTGGCTAGTTCCTTGAAGTGTATCGAAAAGGTCATCTATTTGAGGAAAGAGGATATCGGCTTTTAACGGTTAATTCATTAAGCCGACTGAATAACTCCTGTATTTCTCCTAGAGCAAAGCGATACGGAAATTTGGCTACGGGGGTAGCTCCAAGGATTAAGTTGATACGAGATTTGACTTGACGTTCATAAGGAACTCTCAAGAGCTCTTCGAGAAAGACATCAGGAAAATTACAGTCTTCGGGGACGCTCTTAAGGTCTTTAACTTCCTGTTCCTCGTTGATTACATGGGCTATGAATACATGACGCTCCTTTCAGGACAACTTTTGAGCTTTGATGCAAGAAATGATACGAAGATTAGATTTAGGCTTATCGCCATGGATCATGAGAGTCTGGTCAGAGGGGAGATTGAGAAAAATAGCTTTTTCATAACAACTCATATCAACACAATCGGAACTCAATCGATATATACTAAGGATAACCTCAAAGCTCTTTAGTGAAACTGACATTAGGTTAATGAGGACAGAATGATCATTCAAGGTAAGAGTATAGCTTAGGAATAAATTATTAGTGTACTTATTCTCACCTCTAACCATCTCGATGGTAAATGCTTCGGTTATTAGACGAGGATTAGATTTACGAAGATATTTGAATGAATAATAAGTAAATTTTCCTTAGCACTAGAATAGATTCGAAAAGGATGCGAGCATAAGAATTGTCAAAAAGAAATGTACCCACGACGATGGTGGGATCAACAGCTGTGTCCTCCTGCTTCATAGCTAACACCATCTCAATGTTGTTGGTGTTGTTGATGGTTGTTACTTTTGGGCAGTTTCGCTTGAAATGTCCGATCTCTCCACAACCATAACAGGCCTGATCAGTACTCAATTCAGAAGCTTGATTGATTAATTGGTTGGTGTTCTGCAACTTCAAGTAAGGTGGCCCTTCTTTCCACATCTGATACAATTCTTTTCACAGCATGGACCTGGAATACGATGGTGATATATGCACTTGTTGCACCAAGGGAAGTTTCCAGCATACCCATTGATAGGTGCTTGATGCAGCAACAGGGGTAGTGACAGTTTGAACTGCCATGGTTTCATGCCACTTAGAGGGTCTTTGTGAACTCTGATACTTTTGCTTTTTCCAGATAACCTTGTTTCTCTCATCACATTCATTATGGTGTTCCTGATCATTTTCATGGTTTTGGGGATAGGTGCTACTTCCCGGTCCACTAGACTTACCAGGATTCAAAAGCATTATTGCAGCCGTCACTGCAGCGGTAACTGTTGTTTGAAACAAGATAAGATCGAACGAAGGAGAGTATGGTGGTGGAGAGTTGTTGGTCTTTGAGCTGGGTCTATTTCTTAGAGGCATCTTGATCTAAAAAGATCAGAAAAGAGAGCATGGTAAATCCTCTGAATTGAATCAAGAGATATCACAGGTTTATATATTATGGTTAAGCGATAAAGCAGGAAAGAGTTATCGAAGCAGATAATTTATCGCTAGAGGAATGATCGAGGAACGATGCTTGAATTAGGATTTCTACAAAGGATTGACTCAAGAAATACTCCCATAGTATTTCATGGTTCGCTACGACACTGGTTCGATGTTTGTGGTATTTGGGTAAGTTTTATGCATGTCGCATACCACAGTCACTCCCAAGCACATGTTGGTCGTGTCTCGAATGAATATAGTTAGCCAAGCTATATTGATCCTAGACACAACTACATAACTGCCGAAGTTTAACCGCAACGTACAACACCCATTTACTTATGTTTTGTTCTACTTGTAGTTATGGATCTCGACGGTTCGATATACTTGTATACTTTTGAAAATACTTATATTTTGAGGTATACTTTTAGTTCAGAGCTCTTAGACCCCTTAGTTTTTATAGTCTAATACCATGTAAGGTTTGGGATACTCCGTTCACTATAAACAAGGGCTCTGATACCAATCTGTCACACCCCGAAACCGAAGGCGGAAACGTTTCGGGGCGGAGGACATCATGAATATCGCAACCAATGTACGTACATAGTAAGCAAAGTAAACAACCATTTCATTACATATTAAAATTTACATTTTTTCAAAAGTAAAGTTGTACAAGTGATGATACATATGTATATATAGACAAAAATAAGACGTGTCTTTTACGTACTCCGTCTTGCCAAAAGGATCGCTAGGTACCTGACTAATGTGGACCTAATAATACAAGCAGTTTGAAAATCAGCTTAAAGCTAGTGAGTTCATAAGCGGTTTTGTTTTCTGAAAATGTACGACTTTCCTTTTAGTTTCTGATTATGTTTGGTTAACTGTTATATTGTACGGTTCTGATTATGTTCAATTGTTATCCCAGGAAAATCCTATATTTTCCTAAAATGTTTGTGACGTGTTATCGAATCTGAAAGTAATGTACAAGTATCTACCATACTTAAAGTGTGTGTGTGCGAAGTTTCCTGAAAGTTTGGTTACCTTTAAATGTACATTAGTTTTAAGACGTATATAAAACTAATAAATAAGTATAAAGTTTTCATAATCTTGATTGCGAGTTCCATAACCATATTATAGACTAGATATGACTCGAGACGGGGCCAATATATTCTATGACTTTTGTCACCCTTGAACCTTTCGGTTCGGCTGTAGCTAGCAGCCAGGTGCTGGATAGTTAGTCCCGTATAGATTTATACACTCAAGTTACGCTCTCCCCTTTTCCGGAGATTTTGGTTACGGGGGCGTTCCTCCACTTTCGTGTCTAGGGAAGTGTTGCAAAGGACGTGTCTCCAATCTTAAGATTCATGAATTTAAAACTGAAAATATCAATACAGAAATCTTGTTCTATTGGTTCATTACTCTCGTATCTAGGAGGAGTACTAACTAAGACTTGACTAATTTCCAATGATACATGTCCTTCACACTCGTGTCTTGGGGGTGTTTTATTAAGGACAATACAAAAGTTCTATTTATTATCCTCCACTCGCGTATCTCTGTGGAGCGTTACCCAGGACAAAACAATATATTATGTTTCTTGTTCAAAGTTTAAAGGTTATGTTCTTAACTATTATAATGAGCAAAAACATTTGTGAAAATATAAAATACGACAATTTATAACGTTTTTCACAAATTATATGATAATGTGATCTGCAAGTTCAAACAGTTATCTGCTATGATTTTTCAGTGTTAAAAACATATGTAATATGAAACACAACACATATAAAATAAGTTTTGAGTACAAGTATTATTTGTGCTTTGCATGTATCCCCCCCCCCCCCCCTGAAAACAGTGAAAAACATTAAAAAGGGTAGGGGTATGAACTCACCAGACTAGTAAATGTGACGGTTTGGATGCTAAGCGATGGTTCGGGGCTTGATAACGCGCGAGGTTCCTATGTAATATGAAATAATATCCAAAGGTATCTAATTAGAATTTAAAACACTAATTAGATATGCTAATACACTCCAATGAGCGAAAACACTTCAAATCAAGTGTTTGGAGTGACCGGGTGACATCAACGGACGTGTGTTACTTGGGAAATGAGTTTACTCTTCAAGAGTAAACTCCTTATGGAGTATTCGGCCCTAAACACTTTAACCGCATGAGTTCACATCCGTCAACTCATGGTTGAGGGTTTTATGGTGCTAAATGGCAAGATAACACTCAAGGAGGGTTGGTATGAATTTATCTAAGACATGGAAGTGGATTAAATCACCAAGAACACCATTAAAGGGAGTTTACAGCCCTAAACATGGATTTTACGGCCTTAAGCTCCTATACCCTTCTTAGATTGATGATTTATTTGCCTTAGACCAATCACATGTGATTCAAACAATTTTTACGAGCCTTAGGGTGAATTTTGGGCACCATTTGACTTATCTAAATGAGTTTACGGCCATGGAACCTATCCTTGGGGTTTATGGCCATAAACTCTCAAAGGAAGATTTTTTATTATGTTTAAGGTCCCCAAATTGATTTTGGTTGGTTCTAAGATTTATTCCAAGGCTAATGGTGTGTTTACATGGCTTTTAAACACTTGAAAACGAGTTTACTCTCCATGAGGATGAGTTTACGGCCCAAGCATGTTCTTGGGCAGTAAACTCATTTATACTCCTCAAAAACCATGTTTAAGGTGTTCCAAGTTAGAATTGGTAAGCCATAAAGTCATATCTATGTCCCAAAGTTGGTTTGGGGGGGTTTTAAGGCTCAAAAACCCAATTTATTTGAGTTTACGGCCCAAGCATGCTCCAGGGCTGTAAACTCATGAAGATGGTCCTAAATCAATGTTTAAACTTGGATTTGAAGGCTAAAGAGGTTGAATAACAAGTTAAGGAAGTTACCTTAAGGATTTGAAGCCTTACATCGATGTTTTTGGACCTTGAATTTGGATTGAGGAGAGAGGTTAGAGAGAGAGACTAGTGAGAGAGAGCAAAAGCTTCAAATGGAAGCTTAATCATCTTTAAATAGGGTCTAAGATTAGGACATGGTGGAATTCTACCCGATACCAACGTTAGACGGGGCTTTTGGTCACACCCGATCAAGTTGTCGTAACCCTATATGGTTGATTTTGAAATTTTTCCGATTACTAGAATGGGGTGTTAAAATGAGTTCTAAATGCTTTTGGACACCCATTAAGTCATAATAGCAATCCCAAATTAATGACTTAATTTAATTGCATAAACGGAAAAGAAATTGAAAACGACTAATGGATTATCGAAATGGGTTACGAAAAGGATTACAAATATGGTACGAACTTCGGGTTGTTACAATTTTGATCATCAATATGATCATGTTCTAGATCCTTAACACCAGATTCCTGATCTGCATCTCCCATTCCATCAAGAGTCATCCTTAGCATATTTTCATCACATAATATGTTAAGGAATGGGTCATCAGATAGGTTTGAGGTTTGTTTAAAGGTCTCTGGTGCAAAATCCAGGAAAGAGAAATCTATGAGATCATCATCAGAGTCCTCATCCTTACATAAACCTTTTTAGGCCCTTTCACCTTTTTAGTTCCAGATGATGAAGCCATCTGTTCAAGATGAAAAATTATACTTGTAAGTGACACTATGGAACTCGATTATGTAAGGTAAGAACACACATACACATCAATTTCTTATTGGCACCACACCTACCTTTCCACATCAGTGATTTTCAACGTCAAAATAAAAGCTTTTTTGCATGTAACAATGGTGTAAGAAAACCTTTTCAAACCCTTCTTCTTCTAAGACCAACTACATGAAACCCTTTTTTGATGCAAGACGTTTTTGTGAAAGGTGATATTTGGTGGTGTACGAACGATTGAGTAGTATAGGAGAGTGGTGATTGGCTGCGTACCTTGACCTATTGTTAACCAGCTGATAAAATGATTTTGAAACAGGTCAAAACTATTTAGGCTAATTAGACACAAAAAATCCATTTAGGGATAATTTAGAATTAGGGTGTAAAACTTATGACTTTTATTGTATTAACCCCAAATCTTAATGCAACTTTTCTGATCTAAATTAAGAGCTTATTTAATTAAAGAGTAAAAAGTTAGTGTTAACTGCAAAGCTTGTTTTGGATAATTTAACTAGGTAAACAACATTATACTAGAGGTTGTAAGTTTATCTCAATAGCCGCTTAGATAGAACGCATTGTGAATAACTAGATCTGAGCTGATTGCATGATTAGTAAAGTAGCAGCAGAACTGAATTCATTTTTATTGTTGAATTTTAGTTAGTATATTTTCACTAGAATTTTTAGTTTTAGTTTTAAATAAAAAATACCCTTGTAACGACCCAATTTTCACGTCCAAAAATTTCATTTTTATAAATTATTTGAATTAAAACATTCGTAGGAAAACATAGTCAAATCATAATATCTCATAAAACAGTGTATAACGTCTAAAAATCCGAATGATAAAATAGTGATAATATCAGAGTACAATCCCAAGGAAAACACATAATGTGGAATCTGAGGTGTGTGTATGATGTGCAGCTACCGCGCCGGCTCTTCCCCCTTCGTTGAAGAGGTACCTGAAACAAAACTGAAAATTGTAAGCACAAGGTTTCCCCATCGTACCACATACCATAGAATCACATCATGCATATTCTATCAGGTATATATGGGTGCCCGACTTACCCCTTTGGCCTTGTCGACCGGATAATACCTAGGATATATGGGTGCTGGCCTCCCCTTTGGTCCTGTCGACCGGATACTGCCTAACATATTTGGGTGTTGGCCTCCCCTTCAGCCCTATCGACCGGTAACCGAGGACTATTTCACCCTTACTACTACCACATAATATCATATCACATATGTCATAGTCTCGCTAGCATGGCTGGGTGCTAAAATACTCCTGTGGTCCTATCGACTGATAGCCGGTGACTATTTCATCCCCTACTACTATCACATAAAATCGTAATATGCTAGCACATAAAACATAACAGGTGACAGAAATCCTAGATGAATATCACAAAGACCATAATCTCACGTACAACTCCTATTAATGGGCCGACATTGTTGTCGTAGACCCACCGCTACTGGAAGGTAACTCACGTCGTAAGGCTTACTGCTGGAAAACTGCTCCACAACTGTCTGATATTTACTTTTAGGGTAAAATTCTATTTTACCCCTAACCAAGTCCAAGTCAAAGTCAACTTCCAGTTGACCCGACTCGCCGAGTTGGGTCGCCAACTCGTCGAGTCCCTAACTCATTACCCATCCATATCCACATCTCTACTCGTCGAGTTTAGCAACGACTCAACGAGTTCTATTCTATATAAACATCGAATGAACCTTCATCCGAATCGCCGAGTTGTATGAACAACTCGTCGAGTTACCTGCATCTGATATCAAGTCCTATCCTTGACTCGCCGAGTTGTTTAAACAACTCGTCGAGTTCATCTTCAACTGTAAGGAGATTGCCTTGGACTCGTCGAGTCCGTTCTTGCAATCGTCGAGTCCAATGAACTCCAGATCTAAGGCTAAGTCCAAAACGATGGGTCACTCCGTTGGACCCTTTGAAAACCCTTCTAGTGCTCAATTGGGCTCCTTCAAACCTTAACAGAAAAGGGGTGTTTTGCCTCAGAATCGCCAAGTCCCAAGAATGACTCGTCGAGTCGGGCATGTCCAAGTCTCATATCTCGATTTCCAGCGTACATATCTTGACCAAAAGGTATATCTAAGCTCCTTCAATCGTTCTAGCACATAAAGTTACAAACTTTACGTGCATGCATGGGACTTTAAGCTCAAAAGGACATAAAATAAGCTCTATGATGCATGGGACCTTAGATGGGTGCAAAAGCAACCCCTAACTGCCTTGTGACTCCCTTAATGACTTGATTCTGAAGCCTCAACCCCCAACCATGCTTGCAATCATGGTTGGTCACCAAAAATGGCTTATAAAAGCCCTTAGTCTCCCCAAAAAAGGGATCTATCAAATGAAAGAGCAAGGTTACAACTTTATACCTCCAATGAACTGTGGAAGATGCACAAACTCGGGTTCCCCTGGTGTTCACTTGTTTCCTCAAGTCTTTCCGTTCCTCCTTATGGTCACAACTAGCAAGATCCACCTAAAATGCCTTGGTTCTTCTTAAAAACGGCTAGGGTTTGCTATGGGAGTTCTGGAAGGATTGGAGACAAAAGGGAGGCTGAATAAGTGGTTTAAATAAGGTGCAAACCCTCATTTAGGGTTTTGTCCAGACAACGCCTACTCGCCGAGTCCGGATGAGGACTCGTCGAGTAGGTCATTAAACTTTTGTGTTCAGTACGCTCCGACTCGACGAGTTGGTCCTCAACTTGCTGAGTTCAATGCCAAAATGCAAGTTACTCGAAAAAGTTACATTCTAGGAACTAGGTGCTACAAATCTCCCATCTCGTCTACCGGATCCCACATCCATTCCGAACCCTTCCGATGTTGCTATTGCACTTTAGAAAACTCGACCTTCTTGTTCCTCGGATCCTTCGACTTCTGGTCGAGGATCACCACAGGCCGATCAATGTAGTTCGGACTAGCATCAACCTGAATATCCTCTAGGGGTACCACTGTCGAGTCGTTCACCAGGTATTTCCGTAGCTGGGAGACGTGGAAGATGCTATGAATCTGAATGAGTTCGGTTGGCAGGTCCAACTGATATGCCACCCTGCCCACCCGGGCTATGACCCTGAAAGGTCCAATATACCTAGGGCCCAATTTTCCCTGCTTCTTGAATCGGATGACGCCTTTCCAAGGTGACACCTTTAGGAGAACCATATCCCCGACCTGGAACTCTAGGTCGGAATGACGCTTATCGACATAGCTTTTCTGCCGACTTTGTGCAGTCTGAAGTCTGCTCCTAACCTGCTAAATCCTTTCTGTCATCTTGAGCACTACTTTAGTGCTACCCATGACCCTCTAGCCAACCTCGCCCCAACATGTCGGGGTTTTGCACTACCTCCCATATAACATCTCAAAGGGAGGATGATCGATAATCGCATGGTAGCTATTATTGTAGGAGAAATCAGCCAACGGAAGGTAAGTATCCCAACTACCACCAAAATCTAACACACACGCCCGCAACATATACTCTAGAGTCTGGATGGTCTACTCGCTCTAGCCATCTGTCCGTGGGTGAAAAGCGGTGCTAAAATTCAGACTGGTACCCAACTCGTCGTGAAATTTCTTCCAAAACCTGGAAGTGAACCGAACATCCCTATCGGAAATCACGGAGACGGGCACCCCGTGTCAAGCCACCACCTCTTCAATATAGATATCGGCCAGCTTCTCGGCCGATATGCTCTCCTAGAACGGTATGAAATGGGCACTCTTGGTCAACCGATCCACAATGACCCATATGAAACCACTCCCCGCGCGGTCCTGGCAAGCTTGGTGATGAAGTCCATAGTAATATCTTCCCACTTCCACAGGGGAATATCCAACGGATGCATCTTGCCATGTGGCCTCTGGTGCTCGGCCTTGACCTTCGTGCAGGTCAAGCACCGCTCCACATACCATGCTACATCCCGCTTCATGGACGACCACTAATAATCAAGATGAAGATCCCCATACATCTTTGTCGCCCTGGGATGAATGGAGAATCGGGATTTGTGCGCCTTCTCCATCAGAACTTGACGCATGCCTCCGAGGTATAGAACCCACACCCTACGGTGTAGTGTCAATAATCCCCTGTTTTCATAGTCGAAGGAGGAAACCTGACCCACTATACGCTCACTCTTTCGATGTTCCTCCTTCATATCCTCCTGCTGGGCCTCTTGGATCTGTTCCAATAATGGGGTCACTACTGTCATCCGCATGCAGATATCTCCGATCGGCGCCGCCTTGCGGCTAAGCGCATCTGCCACCATGTTGGCCTTCCTTGGGTGGTAAAGGATTTCGCAATCATAATCCTTCACCACGTCCAACCATCGACGATGCCTCATGTTCAAATTCAGCTGATCCATGAGATACCTCAGGCTCTTGTGCTCCGTGTAAATCGTACAAAAAACCCCATAGAGGTAATGACACCAAATATTGAGGGAAAAAACAATAGCCCCCAGTTCCAAATCATGCATCGAATAATTCCCGTCGTGAGGCTTCAGCTGCCTCGAAGCGTATGCAATAATGTGCCCTCTCTGCATCAAAACCACGCCCAAACCCGAAATAGACGATTCACAATATACCACAAAATCCTCTACGCCCTCAGGAAAGGCTAGGATCAGTGACTCGCACAATCTATGTCTCAGAGTCTCGAATGCGGCCTGCTGCTCAGGTCCCCAATGGAAAACTACGGCCTTCTTCGTAAGCCGAGTCAAGGGCACGACTATCTTGGAAAAATCCTGTATGAATCTCCGATAGTAGCCGGCTAATCCTAGGAAACTCCGAATCTTAGATGGAGACTTCGGAACCTCCCATCTCATCACGACGTCCACGTTGGCCGGGTCGACCAGAATCCCGTTCTGATTGACAAGATGCCCAAGAAACTACACTTCGCGCAACCAGAACTCACACTTGGAGAACTTGGCGTACCAGCTCTCCCTCCTTAGAGTATCTAAAATCTCTCGCAGGTGATCTGCATGTTGCTCCTGCATCTTGGAGTAAACCAAGATATCACCAATAAACACTATCACGGACCGATCCAACATCGACTTACATACACGGTTCAAAAGATCCATGAACGCGGCAGGAGCATTGATGAGCCCGAAGGGCATCACCACGAACTCATAATGGCCATATCGCGCCCGGAATGCGATCTTTTGTACATCCTCCTCTCTGAACCTCATCTGATGATATCTTGAACGCAGATCAATCTTGGAGAACCAAGATTCTCCCTATAGTTGGTCAAAAGAGGTCATCAATCCTCGGGAGTGGGTAACAGTTCTTCACCATTACCTTATTTAGCTCTCGATAATCTATACATATTCAATGCGACCCGTTACATCTTCACAAACAAAATCGGGGCTCCAAAAGGCAAACTACTCGGTCTGATAAATCCTTTGTCTAGCAGCTCCTGCAGTTGCATAGAGAATTCTTGCATCTCGGGAGGAGCCAATCAATATGGTGCCATGGCTATCGGTGCCACACCAGGGAATAGGTCGATCTTGAACTCCACCTGTTGTTCTGGAGGTATCCCAGGAAGCTCCTTTGGGAACACATCTGCATAGTCGTGCACCACCGGAACGTCACTCACCGTCGCCTCACCCGCCTCCGGGTATCGTGACATAGGCAACATATCATGCGCAACCCTGCTGAAGGTAACACCTGGCCCTCGCTGTCGAACATCAGGCTGGTCCTCGCGATGGTCTCTCGCCCTGAATCACCAGCTCTCCCCCACTCGGGGTCCTGATCCGCACCAACTGTTGTGCGCAGTCGTTCACAGCCCCATCGGAGCTTAGCTAATCCATGCCGATAATGACCTTGTTCCCCCGTAAAGGTATGGGAACCAAGTCTACTAGGTAGCGCTCCTCGAATAACCTCAATACACAACCTCGGAATACTGATGATGCTCGCACCGATCGATCATCGACAATCTCTACCTCTAAAGGGAAATCTAACATTCCCAAAGACTCGGGAAACCTCTTACTAAGCGCAAGAGAAACAAAAGATCGAGTGGCACCAGAATCAAACAACACATGCATAGGAATACCGTTCACATGGAATGACCATAAACATGCATATAGAAAGCATATATCAGAATCATGAACATCATATAAATAGATATGAGGGGAAGAATCATACCCGTCACCACATCGGGTGCGACGCGTGCCTCCTCAGTAGTCAACTGGAAAGCTCGGCTCCTCACCACTGGAGCCTCCGTCTTGCCCTGCTGACCATCAGTAATCCGCAGGGTCGATGGGGCTGGCACCTTCACTAGAGCGGTTGTTGTTGCTGCTGTCAAGTGGGGACAATTGGTCTTTTTGTGGCCCCTCTGGTTGCCGCGGTGTAACGCCTGTGTTTCTGGGCATGCCATTTTTAGCAATGTGATAGTCTAGGTTAACCTTTGTAACCCGTTTTGAAATAATGGAAGTGTATTATTTGAGTATTATGTGTTATGTGCTAAATTGTGTGTCTTAATTTAATTAAGAATAAAAATAAGCGTCAAAATGAAATGTTAGAGAAAGCCTATATTTATGGATAATGTTGTAGTAGTTGAAACGAGGTTTCCGAATATATAAAGAATGCCGAAATCCGAGTTATAACGAAGAAGTTATGACGTGTCGAAGTTTCGCGACAGAACCGGCACGACCCAGCGCGACCCAGTGCGATGTAAATAGTGAATTTAAGGTAGATAGATATCTATCCTTAGTGATCTAAATGAGAATTGAATATCTCGTCGATAGTAGTGCAACGACGGAAAGACGGACGGAATCGGAGTTCAGATGAAGGAGTTATGAATTTCGAACGAAGTTTTCCTATCCCGGCCTACTAAAAATAATATATAAGTAATATACTTATAATATATTGAAAATAATGTCAAAATTAGCCAATGGAGTCTAAACGAGAGTTGTAGAGCATAATCTCGCCTTCGCGGCGATATAAAGAACGTCGAAAACGGAGTTCGTATGCGAAAGTTATGAATTTATGAAGGTCGGGGCGCGAAACCCCAAAACTGTCAGAGACCACTACGTGGCAAGTGTCCTGACACCTCTGGGAGGCCCCCAAATGCAACTTGGGATGACGCATGCAGTGACGACCAAGCCCACGACGTGGAAAAAGGTTGCCACGACGTGGCAAGGGCCAAATTTGCCCTATAAATAGATTTGAAGGGCCAGCCGTTTAGGGTTGCTATTTTCTCTCTTCTCTCTCCCGTTTTACCTCGATTTGCGTGCTAGAAGTAGCCCAAAGCCCCGGTAATATTCCCGAGTCCGGAAGCAAGTCCCGAGATCCCGAAGCTCCCGAGAAGTGCGGTTTCCGAGCCGAAGCTCTGCCCGCGAGAAGTTCGATTTTTGTAGAGATCTTCCAGATCTGCTGAGGATTACTACTTTTGCAAGTCGTAGTGCTGTCCAATCATCATCTGATCAAGTGAGTGTATACTACATTTCATAAACGCAATAATAATACAAGTATGGTTTGAGTGTATTAAGTATATTGTTGTTTATACGTGTGAGTGCGTTGTTACTTTCTCCTAACGTATAATTATGAAGTATTCTATACGAGACACGTGTTATGTGTATATTTTGTTGTTATGTGTGTGAATGTATATTCACTTTCTTCTATCTTACAGATCTGATTATTTCTATATGAAATACGTGTTATGTGTGTGTGCCTCATCTGTTATATGGAAAATGTATTGATCAAGCATGCTATACAGGTTTTGAAAATATGTATAAAAATGTATGTTTTTATCTACTAAAATGTTGGGTAGAACATGGGTAGATAGTTGGTGTGTAATAAACAGATGAGAGGCCTCGTTGTTCTTTTGATCCAGTCATCTAGCGGAATTTAGATGATGACCACGGACTTTTCTAGACAGTCCAGTGGAACGCTAGCAGGCTCATAACCTGTACGTGTTAATGAACTTGGGTGTTCATTCGCTGTATTCCATCCCCCTCATGGTTGCCTTATTTTACTTATATTGATGAGGAACCCCCGCAGCATGTGTTATCACCCCGATGAAAATATTCTTAGATTAGGTCCCTTGTGTTAGTTATTTTAGGGACATAAAGTTAGAATAACGGGAATGGGTAACTGGGTTATTGTTGATTGATAATAATTAATTTAATTATTTATTGTGGGTTGAAAACCCTATATGCTCACCAGGCTCCCAAGCCTGACCCACTCAGTTTTATTTGTATTACTGGAAGTGGCGCAAGGGCGTAAGATGGATGAACCATCAAGTTGTTTTGTTTACAAGTCTGTATATGTATATATTTGTTGAATGACTTGTAATGTTATCGTTCATGCTTATTGGTCTGTATCGGAACATGACACCCCGAGTTTTGATTATATAATGAAAATACATTTCTTTTATGAAATGCTTTGGTAAACATTGTTTTATCATGTTTTGTTTTTGGGAACAAATTCCGCAACTCTTTCAAATCAAAGGATTTACTCTGAAATTATTTTAAAAGCATAAATGAAAATCAGTCTTTTCTGGCCGAGATTTTGGGGATGTCACAAGTGGAAACACAGCAATTCTGATGTATGAATGGTGGGTCAGCGGTGGTAATATCCCTGCTGAAGTGCCCCGTCTTTCGGCACTTGTAGCAGCCAGATGCTCCCAACTTACAAACTCCCTCATGTGACTTGCCACATTTCCTACAGCGGTAACGGCTCTGTTGGCCTTTCAGCCCAACATCTGATCCATGGGCTTCTTCCCCGAAGCCCCAGTCACCTGTCCTTCCTTTGCCTTCCTCTTCCAGATGTGCTCTAGATCAATCTCCCTCTCCCTTGCCCTGGCAATCCTAGAATCCAGGGTGGGACATGCTGAGAAGCTGACATGCTCCCGAATTTCGGCTCGCAGCACGTCATGGTAGCGGGTCCTCCTCATATCCTCATCTCCCGCATACTGGGGCACCAAAAAGGTTCTCTCTTGAAACTTGGCGGTGATCTCCGCCATTGACTCAGTCGTCTGCCTCATATCCAGGAACTCTCGGGCCAACTGTTGGAGTTCCACTGTAGGTGCGAACTCAGCTCTGAATTGGGTCACAAAATTCGACCATGTCATAGCCTCAACAGCCAAGGCTCCCAAAGAGTCACCAGCCGACTCCCACCAATCTCTAGCCCTGTCCCTCAAGCACCCTACTGCACATCTCACCTTCGACCCCTCGGGGAAGAAACTAGTCAACTGCGCAGACTCAATGTCTGCAATCCATCGTCTGGCAGCAATGGGGTCCTTCGCCCCATCGAAATCCAGTGTACCACTGCCCCTGAAGGCCTTAAAGGACATTGTGCGTGATCCTGACTGAGTGGTAGCCATGTCACTCCTGAACGCCCTAAGGCGATCCTCCATCAACTCGACAATCCCTTTCTTTATTGACCCAAAGATGACCGGGGTTGCATCAAGGATGCCTCTAGTGATCTCGGACGCGATGAACTCACGTAGCCTCTCATCCACTGGTTCGGTACCTGAACCCGAACCCAATCCCTCTCCTGAGCTGCCAACTGCAGGCCTCGGACATAGCACCACCATTCTGCAATACATAATGACAACTGTTAGTGATACTGATACATCTAGAGGGATCACATCCATCGCAAGCTCCTTGGTCTTGTCTCGACCTTCCTTGATTCAAGTACGGATCCTCTGCTTTCAGTAGTACGGGCCCATACTACCTTCCACATCTATCCGTACTTTCCTCAAGAACCACCTTAACTCAACCAAGTCACTACCACTGCTGATCTCTACTACTCTCATCCTAGGCTCGCCCTAGGGTACCTTTATCTCGACCCAAACCAGTCCTCATCTACTGAAGGCCTCTTTGTAATGCCAATTAGCCATTACCTGAATACAGTCACATGCAACGAGGCCCGGATAATCCTTCAAGTAAAGGACTCATCCCTACAACGGTTAGGACTCAAACAAGAGCTACGAAATAGGGTCAAATCCAATCCTCTAAGATTATCCAACCATGATCACATGTGACTTTAGGGTATTCACCTAATAGCTCACTCCCATCACTCAAAGTCCCCCAAAGCACAAAGCAAGCAGCATTCGGACAAAAGGAACGTCCTTAAGCAATCCTATCCTCATAATAGGAAACTGTACTAGCATACAATGCTAAGCTCATACTATCAGGCATAACATATACAGGCTATCCTACTGCTGTCTACTCAATACTAGCATGCAATTCACATAAGCTGAAATGCATAAAGCATGCACACAAGGCATCATCCCTAGATCCTTAGTCCTATTCTAGCATGCTGTTCTACTGAAGCTGATAAACATAACATAAACTTATATGGGTACTTTGGGGAAAACTTACTTGAGCTCGGCCAGTCGCGCACATCACACACTTTGTTCTTTCTCAAAAATCTTTTAACTTATTCTTTAGAAAACCATTTTTTTTGTAAAAGATTATAATCCCTCGATTTGACTCCAGACACCCCCGAGGATGTGTCCGAATCCCTCAAACCAGGGCTCTGATACCAACTTGTAACGACCCAATTTTCACGTCCAAAAATTTCATTTTTATAAATTACTTTAATTAAAACATTCGTAGGAAAACATCGTCAAATCATAATATCTCATAAAATTGTGTATAATGTCTGAAAATCCAAATTATAAAATAGTGATAATATCAGAGTACAATCCCAAGGAAAACTCATAATGCAGAATCTGAGGTGTGTGTATGATGTGTAGCTACCGCGCCGGCTCCTTCCCCTTCGCTGAAGAGGTACCTGAAACAAAACTGAAAACTATAAGCACGAAGCTTAGTGACTTCCCCCGTCGTACCACATACCATAAAATCACATATTATGCATATTCTGTTAGGCATTTCTTGGTGCCCGAGCTACCCCTTCGGCCCTGTCGACGTGATAATGCTTAGCATATCTGGGTGTTGGCTTCTCCTTCGGTCATATCGACTAGATATTGCCTAGCATATCTGAGTGTTGGCCTCCCCTTCGGTCCTGTCGACCGGTAACCGGGGACTATTTCACCCCTAATACTACCACATAATATCATATCACATATATCATAGTCTGGCTAGCATGGTTAGGTGCTAAACTACCCTTGTGGTCATATCGACCGATAGTCGGGACAATTTCATCCCCTACTACTGTCACATAATATCGTAATAAGCTATCACATAAAACATAATAGGTAGCAGCAAGCCTATATGAATATCACAAAGACCATCATCTCACATACAACTCCTATTAGTGGGCCAACATTGTGGTCGTAGACCCACAGCTACTAGAAGGTAACTCACCTCGTAAGGTTGACTACTGGAAAACTGCTCGACAACTGTCTGACTGCTGCTCCGGTAACTCTCCTACTATAATCCCACAAAACACCCAATTAGAATATGATATTTACTTTTAGGGTAAAATGACTATTTTACCCTTAACCAATCCCAAGTAAAAATCAACTTCCAGTTGACCCAACTCGCCGAGTTGGGCCGCCAACTCATCGAGTCTCTAACTTATTACCCATCCTTATCCACGTCTCTACTCGTCGAGTTTAGCAACAACTCGACTAGTTCCCCTTCTATATGAACATGAAATGAACCTTCATCTGACTCACCGATTTGTATAAACAACTCGTCGAGTTACCTGCATCTGATATCAATTCCTATCCTTGACTCGCCGAGTTGTATGAACAACTCGTGAGTTCATCTTCAACTGTAAGGAGATTGCCTTAGACTCACCGAGTCTGTTCTTGCACTCTTTGAGTCCAATGAACTCCAGATCTAAGGCTAATTGCAAAATGTTGGGTCACTCCCTGGGAACCTCTAAAAACCATTCTAGTGCTCAACTGGGTTCCTTCAAACCTTAATACAAAAGGGGAGTTTTGCCTTGGCTTCGCTAAGTCCCAAGAACGACTCGTCGAGTCGAGCATATCCAAGTCTCATATCTCGATTTCCAACGTACAACTCTTGACCAAAAGGTAGATCTAAGCTCCTTCAATCGTTCTAGCACGTCAAGTTACAAACTTTACGTGCATGCATGGGAATTTGAGCTCAAAAGTACATAAAATAAGCTCTTATGATGCATGGGAGCTTAGATGGGTGCAAAAGAAACCGCTAACTGCCTTGTGACTCCCTTAATGACTTGATTCTGAAGCCTCAACCCCCAACCATTCTTGCAATCATGGTTGGTCACCAAAAATGGCTTATAAATGCCCTAAATCTCCCTAAAAAGGGATTAATCAAATGAAAGAGCAAGGTTACAGCTTTATACCTCCAATGAACTATGGAAGATGTACAAACTTGGGTTCCCCTGGTCTTCAGTTGTTTCCTCAAGTCTTTCCCTTCTTCCTTATGGTCACAGCTAGCAAGATCCACCAAAAATGCCTTGGTTCTTATCATAAAACGGCTAGGGTTTGCTATGGGGAGTTCTGGAAGCATTGGGGACAAACGGGAGGTTGAATAAGTGGTTAAAATAGGGTGCAAACCCTCATCTAGGGTTTTGTCCGGACAGCGCGTACTCGCCGAGACCGGACGCGGACTCGTCAAGTAGGTCATTAAACTTTTGTGTTCAATACACTCCGACTCAACGAGTTGTACCTCAACTCGCCGAGTCCAATGCCAAAAAGCAAGTTACTAGAAATAGATACATACCAGGAACTAGGTGCTACACCCCTTTTATTATTTTTCTGTTTTAATGACTTGTATGTGCCTTAAGCAAAAAGGTATTGACTGTTACGTTATGTCCATGAGGATTCGACCTTGCTTCCCATATGTTATCTTTTAGTGTAAGTAGCAGTGAAATATTATTTACTTAATACACCCACGACAATGTGCTAATATTAAGCAACCCTCGAACTGTGAGCTTCAAACAAAACCGAAATCTAAATTTTGTGGTCGACCATTACGGGGTAAATTATCTACCACGACGTGGGAACTTCACTTTGGGTTTCTTTAGGGTTTTTGAAGATCCAAAACTTTTTAAAGTAAGAGGTATTTTTCAAAAGTGTCAAAACCGGATTTGGATCCCTTTATTTATAAGGAGATGATATGAAACCCTATAGATAACTACCAAATATAATAGTAATTTTCTATGGTATTCAATTCATTCTTCAATATTTCATATTCCTTTATTTACTATTAATTAGTTAACAAAATAAGTCCCTCAAATAAATATCTTTTCAGTTCTGCTTTATTTTGTTCTTGCATGTAACACAAAAGGACATTGCTATTTATAGTAATATTATTGAGCTTGTTATTACTATGGGCACTAATCTCCATTATATAGTCATTTGCATTTATCATTCAAATGTCTTATCAACGATTAAATCATGAATGCCTTTGAAGGTAATTTTTGTAGTTTTGAATGAACTACTTACATTTGTGACTGTCCTGGACCAACTCTCAAGCAAACAACATCATCTGTGAGGTAGTATATCGATCCTTTTCTGTTTTGTTGAAGAATACATGGACCTATGGTTTTCTATACCCCTTTATTAATATAAATGTTGGATAAATGGTCCCTAATCATGTTTAGACTTTGGATCTGGACCCATAGTGGTCCGGAGAGCTTTATCCATCTTGCTTTATGATGAGTTATGGAAGAAATGGACTTAGGATGTTACATTTGGGGCTAATTCCTCAAATAGAGCTGTTTGGACGTTGCATGAGTATCACGATTGAACCTTTACGTGTTTAATGAGCTTAGGAAGGTCAAATCTATGGATTAGAATAACAGATCTGACCTCAGAAGGACTTGTTAGTTTGAGCATGGAATGAACTCGTTGAGTCCATGAGCAGACTCGATGAGTCGGACCGGGTTGTCCAGTGACTCACACAGTTGATGATTCTTCGAGTTAGGAGAGTGACTCAGTGAGTTAGAGGGGGATTTAGGGGACTTGAGTTCACATCTGAACTCGTCGAGTCAGCGCCTGACTCGACAAGTTGGGTCAAAGGGTAGCCATTGACTAAGGTTGACCGGAGTTGATTTTCCTTGACTAAAGGGCAATAGTCAAACTAAGTTAGGAAGTTATTAATTAGATATGTATTTATGCTATAGGAGGAAGCTAGGTCGGAGGATTGAACACGAGGGTTTATCCGACATCTTCGAGGTGAGTCTTCTCACTATACTTTACCTAGAGTGGTAAACAGGTTATGTGACAATGTATTTTGTATGCTATTTATGTGTTGTGATTTCTATATGATATGTGATATGCATGATTCAAAGTTTACAGAGTTAGGACCAGTGGGTCCACAGAGTTATGGGACCATGAGGGTCCCACAAAGATATTCGACCAGAGGGTCATCAGAGTTAGAGCCTTGAGTGGTTGATACATGTCTACGTGGTATTTTGGGGGAACTCACTAAGCATTTATGCTTTTAGTGTTTTGTGTATGTGTTTCAGGTACCAGTGATGATCACCGGAAGGCGCCGGCATGATCAGTACACACTTGTAGTGAAGATGTTTTAGGATTCTAGGGATTTTAATTTGTACTTATGTTCAATGAAAAAAAACTATGATACACGTTTTGAGAATATATGATTGGAGTATTTTTATTAATTTGAAATGTAAAATTGTTTTCAACTTTCACGGTGTTACAAATTGGTATCAGAGCCTTGGTTTGAGGGATTTACATCCACCTTCGGGTGTATTCGAACTCAAACTGAGTATTTGAGAAAGTTTTCATAAAATAAATGATTTTTCCTAAGAGTAAAAGGGATTGAGAATAAAACAGAGGAAAGCAGTGTGTACGATCAGCCAGCGCCCGAACGGTGATTTCCCAAAAATACCCTCATATTATGTGTCATGAGATATGTTATGATTAATATGCATGCTAGAGTAGGCTAAGTATTCTTATTAGGACTAGAGTTTCCTGATTTGTGATGCCTTAGCCTAGGGAGATTACTGCTATGAGATGCTTGAGAGAGAGTACCTAGCAGTGAGGGTAGCTTGTGTATGCAGCAAGAGATAGAGTACTTATGATATGGGATCCGTGGAGGGGAACTTGGAATAAATAATAATGCAGTGTGGAAGGTAGTATAGGGCACGTACTACTGGAAACACCGGGTCAGTGAACAGTCCAAGTAGGAATCCTTAGGATGCTAGGGAGCAAGTAGGGTTAAGTTATCAAGTGCGAGTAAGCTCGAGCGAGTCTCTGATAATTTTTATGTTGTGTTTCAGAGACATCATGGTTGGGACACGCCACAGGCCAGGGACTAGCGAGGGGGTTGCGAGCGATAAGGAGCTCTGCTAGATGATTCATGATGAGGTGGCTGCTGCCATCCGAGATGAGATTCCGGAGATGTTCGAGTCTATCAAGACCATTCTGATTGAGACTTTTGATGAACAGTACACTGCTCTTACTGATGCTGCTGTTGCTGCAGCGACTGCATCAGTTGCTGCTGCCAGGCCTCAGGGAGGTAACACGTTGCTTTACTGGGAGTTCAGCAACATGAAGCCACCAGAGTTCGATGGGACTCAGGATCCGATAGCTGCGATGAGGTGGATCTCTGATAATGAGGGGTGCTTCTACACATGTTCATGTTCGGAGCATCTGAGGGTACGGTTCGCTTTGAACCAACTTTTCTTGGGGGCGAAAGATTGGTGGAAGTTCGCGACAGCACACTTCACTTCTGCAGAGCTTATTACGGTGACCTGGGAGAGGTTTACCACTATGTTTCGAGATGAGTATGTTCCTCCAGTGGAAAGGGAACGGCTGGCCCAGGAGTTCTTGACTCTCAAGCAGGGTACTGAGTCTATTACCATGATTACCAGGATGTTTCACGAGAGGATGATGTTTTTCCCTGAGTAGGTGTCCATAGAGCAGGCACACAGGAGTCGATATCTAAGTATTTTGAGGAGGGACATTCACGAGATTGTGGCAAACTCGATGTCCGGACATTTGTCGAGCTTCAGGCAAATGCTCGGAAGAGGGAGATCAAGCTCGAGACATACGCCAAGGAGGAGGCCGAGTCTCAAAGGATGGAGAGGCGACTGGCTCAGTCTCAGCCGGCAGCCAAGCGGCCAAAGCCCACTGATGCCAGATCAGGCAGACAGAAGGGACGTACCTATGGTAAGTGCAGCAAGGGTCATGAGGGGGTATGTAGATCTGGATCTTGATACAAGTATGGCAAGGTAGGGTATATGGCAAAGGACTGCCCCAAGGGATTTGCAGTATGTTTCCATTTCAACCAGACGGACCATCGGGAGGCCGAGTGCCCATAGTTGCGAGGGTCAGCGCAGGGAGCACCACAGGGATCTACCCCTGTTGTGGTGCGAGCTATAGAGAGTCGGCCAGTGAAGGCTGAGGCGCCCAAGGCTCGCAGGAGAGCTTTTTAGTTGACAACGGAGGAGGTCCGCACAGTGCCTGATGGTGTGGCTGGTATGTATCTGTCCATTTATTTATTTATGCTATGCGTGAGATATTGTTTTTATATTATGATATGTGTAGGTACTTTTCTTTTGAATTATGTACCTGCTTTGGTATTATTTGACTCGGGTACGAGTTGGTTATTTGTGTCTTTAGCGTTCAACTAACACATCAGTATTCCGCGGGAGGCGATGAGTCGACCTCTACGGGTTTCTATAGCCAACGAGCGAGCGGTGTATGGCAGGGATGTGATTCAGGGATGTGCGCTTGAGATCTTTGGTGTTGAGTTTCCAATAGATCTAGTTCCGATAGCGATAGGGGACGTGTGCGTTATAGTAGGCATGTATTGGTTGAGCCGCTTCGGGGCTGTTATTGACTGCGAGCGACAGTTGGTGACGATACGAGACCCTAGTGGGGGAGTGTTGATGGTATATGGCGAGGGTACCCGAAGTGATTCAGCGTTTTGTTCAGCCGCTAGAGCCAGACAGAGTCTTCTGCGGGGTTGCAAGGGGTTTGTAGCCTATGTGTTTGATATCCGAGCAGCCACGGGTAGGCCGAGTTCGGTTAATGACGTTCCAGTGGTGTGCGAGTTTCCGGATGTTTTTCTTGGGGAATTGTCGGGTGTGCCTCCCAAAAGGCAGGTGGATTTTCATATTGATTTGGTTCCGGGAGCAGCGCCTATCGCAAAGGCACCTTCTCGTCTTGCGCCGCCAGAGATGCAGGAGCTATCCTCGCAGCATCAGGAGCTGTTGGGGAAAGGGTTTATTCGGCCGAGTAGCTCGCCTTGGGGAGCTCCGACCCTTTTTGTCACGAAAAAGGATGGTTTGCACCGGATGTGCATTGATTATCAGGAGCTGAACAAACTGACGGTCAAGAACCGTTACCCGTTGTCGAGGATCAATGATCTGTTTGATCAGTTGCAGGGGGCGTATTAGTTTTCCAAGATAAACTTGAGGTCTGGATATCACCAGATGAGGGTATCTAGAAGACGGTGTTCAGGACGCGTTATGGACATTATGAGTTCGTGGTAATGCCCTTCGGGTCACCAATGCACTAGCAACATTCATGGATATCATGAACAAAGTATGCAGGCTGATGCTGGATCGGTCGGTGATTGTGTTCATTAATGATATCCTAGTGTATTCTCGATCCTAAGAGCAGCATGAAGAGCATTTGAGGGAAGTCCTCGGGGTGTTGAGATCGGAGAGGCTTTATGCCAAGTTCTCCAAGTGTGATTTCTGGTTACGAGAGGTCCAGTTCTTGGGGCATCTTATTAATCAGAATGGTATATTGGTCGACCCGACCAAGATTGAGGCGGTGATGAGTTGGAAGGTGCCAAAAAAGATCAGAAGTTTTCTGGGATTGGCTGGTTATTATCGGAGATTCATCAAGGATTTCTGCAAGATTGCAGTGCAACTTACCCGGTTGACCCAGAAAGGAGTTGTTTTCTCATGGGGTCCGGAGCAGCAGAGCTCGTTCGAGACTCTTCACCGGAAGTTGTGCGAAGCCCGGTGTTATCCCTTCCAGAGGGAGTTGAGGATTTTGTGATATATTGTGATGCATCGATATTAGGGTTGGGTGCAGTGCTTATGTAGAGAGGGCATGTGATAGAATATATGCATCGAGGCAGCTAAAGCCTCATGAGGCAAGGTATCCCACTCATGATCTGGAGTTGGGAGCGGTAGTGTTCGCTCTCAAGATATGGCACCACTAATTTTACGGGGTTCGGTGTGCCATTTACACGGACCACAAGAGTTTGAAGCATTTGATGGATCAGCCCACCCAGAGTATGCGGCAGAGGAGATGGATGGATGTGGTGAAGGATTACGATTGTGAGATTCTGTACCACCCGGGCAAGGCGAATGTGGTAGCCAATTCCCTGCGTCAGAGGGAAGAGAGTGTTCCGATACGATGTATGTGTAATAGAATGATCGTGATGACTCTGGTGTTAGATACCATTCGTGAGGCCCAGGCAGAGGCTGCGACACCGGAGAACCACAAGAAGGAGCGAGTGATTGGGCAGGTATCCGAGTTTGTGACTGGTAGCCGAGGGCTTATGACTTTTCATGGTCGGATCTGGGTGCCGTTTATATGCAGGGCATGCAGTGTTTTGATGGAAGAGGCGTATCATTGAGATTCTAGATCCATCCCGGGGCCACTAAGATGTATATGGATTTGAAGAGAGATTATTGGTGGCCTTGTATGAAGAGAGATGTTGCATGGATTGTAGAGAGGTGCTTGACATGTTGTCAGGTTAAGGCTGAGCACCAGCGTCCACCTGGAAAGTTGCAGCCACTTGAGGTTCCCCAGTGGAAGTGGGAACAGATTTCTATGGATTTCATCACCAAACTGCCAAGAACCCCAAGGGGTGTCGATGCAATTTGGGTGATTGTGGATCGATTGACGAAGAGTGCTCACTTCTTTGCTATCAGTGAGAGCTCTTCTGCCGAGAATTTGGCAGAGATATATGTGATGGAGGTGGTGTCTCAGCATGGAGTGTTGATCTCGACTGTGTCAGATCGAGATGTACTTTTTAATTCCAAGTTATGGAAGAAGTTTCATGAGGAGTTGGGTACGAGATTGCATTTTAGCACTGCTTATCACCCTCGGACCGACGGACAGGGTGAACGGAATATCTAGAAACTCGAAGACATGCTTCGGGCATGTGTATTAGACTTCGGAAGAAGTTGAGACATGTATCTACCTTTGGCTAAGTTTTGCTATAACAATAGCCACCATTCGAGCATCGATATGCCTCCCTTGGAGCTGTTGTATGGAAGGAGGTGTGGGACTCCCATTTGATGGGGGGAGGTGGGACAGCGTGTGATGGGTAGTACGAAGATAGTGCTCCAAAAAACTGAGCATATTCAACAGGTCAGACAGAGGTTGCTGACGTCCCAAAGTCGCCAGAAGAGCTACGCTGATAGGCGTCGCCCAGAGCTCGAGTTTCAGGTTGGTGATTTCGTTCTCCTCAAGGTATCACCTTGGAAAGGTGTGATTCGATTCAGGAAGAGAGGCAAGTTGGGACCTCGATATATCAGTCCATTCAGGGTGATAGCTAGGGTGGGCAGAGTAGCGTATAATTTGGAGCTACCTGCTGAGCTGAGTCAGATTCTTGATACCTTCCACGTGTCTCAGTTGAGGAGTTGTATTGCCGATGAGTTAGCAGTGGTTCAATTAGAGGACATTCAGGTGGATACGATCCTGAACTTATTGAGAGACCAATCACGATCCGAGATAGGAGAATCAAGGTTCTGAGGAACAAGGAGGTGTCCTTGGTTCAGGTCCAGTGGAAACATCGGAAGGGGTCTGAGCTGACTTACGAGACGGAGTTAGAAAGTATCCAGAGTTTTTGCAGAGCGAGACTTCTGGGGCGAAGTATGATTCTAGTGGGGGACAATTGTAACGCTCGGGTTCCCGGGTACATTAATTTATATTATATTTTGAGTTGTGTTGAGTGACTCGACGAGTTGGTGCATAGACTCGATGAGTAAGGTCATAAATGGGTGACGTTGAAAATGGTTAGACTCGATGAGTTAGGGGAGTGCACTCCCCGAGTCAGAGCTGTCGAAAGAAACCCTAATTTCTCAGGTTTAGGACCTATTTAAGAATCCTTATAGCCACCATTTGCGGCTACCAGACCCTTGAGAGAAACCCTAAGAGTGCTTGAGCGTTTGTGAGAGGAAAGAAGCCATTATTTGATCTTTGTGGGTTAGTTTTACAAGAATAAGGTGGTTCCAGCCTAGAGGAGACCAAGGAGGTTGCATATATGTGGATCTCAAGCAAAGACCATCATCCGTGAGGTAGTATATCGATCCTTTTCTGTTTTGTTGAAGAATCCATGGACCTAGGGTTTTCTATACCCCTTTATTAATATGAATGTTGGATAAATGGTCCCTAATCATGTTTAGACTTTGGATCTGGACCCATAGTGGTCCGGAGAGCTTTATCCATCTTGCTTTATGATGAGTTATGGAAGAAATGGACTTAGGATGTTACATTTGGGGCTAATTCCTCAAATAGAGCTGTTTGGACGTTGCATGAGTATCACGATTGAACCTTTAAGTGCATAATGAGCTTAGGAAGGTCAGATCAATGGATTAGAGGAATAGATCTGACCTCAGAAGGTCTTTTTAGCTTGATCATGGAATGAACTCGCTGAATCCATGAGCAGACTCGACGAGTCGGACCGGGTTGTCCCGTGACTCACACAGTTGATGATTTGCCGAGTTAGGAGAGTGACTCAGTGAGTCAAAGGGGGATTTATGGGACTTGAGTTCACGTCTGAACTTGCTGAGTCAGCACCTGACTTGACTAGTTAGGTCAAAGGGTGGTCATTGACTAACGTTGACCATAGTTAATTTGCGTTGACTAAAGGGCAATATTCAAACTAAGTCAGGAAGTTATTAATTAAATATGTATTTATGCTATAGGAGGAAGCTAGGTCGGAGGATTAAGCGCTAGTGTTTATCCGACATCTTCGAGGTGATTCTTCTCACTATACTTTACCTAGAGTGGTAATCAGGGTTATGTGATAGTGTATTTTGTATGCTATTTATGTGTTGTGATATCTATATGATATGTGATATGCATGATTCAGAGTTTACAGAGTTAGGACCAGAGGGTCCATAGAGTTATGGGACCATGAGGGTCCCACAGAGATAATCGACCAGAAGGTCATCAGAGTTACAACCTTGAGTGGCTGATACATGTCCACGTGGTATTTTTGGGGAACTCACTAAGAATTTATGCTTACAGTGTTTTGTGTAGGTGTTTCAGGTACTAGTGATGATCGTCGGAAGGCACCGGCATGATCAGTACACACTTGCAGTGAAGATGTTTTGGGATTCTGGGGATTTTAATTTGTACTTATGTTCAGTGAAAAAAAAACCTATGATACACGTTTTGAGAATATATGATTGGAGTATTTTTATTAATTTGAAATGCAAAATTGTTTTGAAATTTCACAGTGTTACAAATTGGTATCAGAACCTTGGTTTGAGGGATTTAGATCCACCTTCGGGTGTATTCGAACTCAAACTAAGGATTTGAGAAAGTTTTCATAAAATAAATGATTTTTCCTAAGAGTAAAAGGGATTGAGAATAAAACAGAGGAAAGCAATGTGTACGATCAGCCAGCGCCCGAACGGTGATTTCCCAAAAATACCATCATATTATGTGTCATGAGATATGTTATGATTAATATGCATGCTAGAGTAGGCTAAGTATTCTTATTAGGACTAGAGTTTCCTGATTTGTGATGCCTTAGCCTAGGGAGATTACTGCTATGAGATGCTTGAGAGAGAGTACCTAGCAGTGAGGGTAGCTTGTGTATGCAGCAAGAGATAGAGTACTTGTGATATGGGATCCGTCGAGGGGAACTTGGAATGAATACTGATGCAGTGTGGAAGGTATTATAGGGCCCGTACTACTGGAAACACCGGGTCAGTGAACAGTCCAAGTAGGAATCCTTAGGATGCTAGGGAGCAAGTAGGGTTAAGTTATCGAGTGCGAGTAAGCTCGAGCAAGTCTCTGATAATTTTTATGTTGTGTTTCAGAGACATCATGGTTGGGACACGCCACAGGCCAGGGACTAGCGAGGGGGTTGCGAGCGATAAGGAGCTCTGCTAGATGATTCATGATGAGGTGGCTGTTGCCATCCGAGCTGAGATTTCGGAGATGTTCGAGTCTATCAAGACCACTCTGATTGAGACTTTTGATGGGCGGTACGCTGCTCTTACTGATGTTGCTGTTGCTGCAGCCAGGCCTCAGGGAGGTAACATGTTGTTGTAGCGGGAGTTCAACAACACGAAGCCACCAGAGTTCGATGGGACTCAGGATCCGATAGCCGTGATGACACGTTGTTGTACTCATGTTCAATGAAAAAAAAACCTATGATACACGTTTTGAGAATATGTGATTGGAGTATTTTTATTAATTTGAAATGAAAAATTGTTTTGAAATTTCACGGTGTTACATAATGACAACTGATTTTGATGCATTCTGAACCATATTGAAACATCAAAAGGCTATTTTAACTCTCCGACACATGTACAACTATCTTTTTTCTAAGAATATCTATCCATACTTTCTACTCATATGTTCTTGTCCGAACTAAATAAAATCAATATAAAGCTTTAGAAATCATCAGCACCAAACCCACTTCTTCATTAGACTCCACATCTCAATAGTACTAACTTAGGGGTTATAGAGTACTATTGAGAACATTCTCAGTAATACTCCTGACATTTTTTTGTCTACCATCACATATTCTATGGCTATTCTCTATCATAAGATGCCAAACATTTCCACACTTGATGTTTGACATGGCAATAATCATAGTAAAGAAAATATATCTTCAAAAGCCTTTTTTCCATGGTTAACTTACTTTTGTATGTCTAACATATAAAAAAATATTATGTATAAATAATATTTTGTCACCTTAAAAAACTTGTGTGTCTAGAAATGGTTTATCGTCATAGTTATTGGACAAAAAGTTTGATTTCAAGAACAAAAAATCCTACCTAATAGCCACAATTATGTCATAAGCATATCAAAAGTGCACAACGTTTTGTTACAGTTTGGATAAAAAAATATGGCTAGAGGCATTTGGCCATGGTTTTTTGGTATGATTATTGTACTAGTGCTTGAATTGGTTAAAGAACACTGGCTCCAAGTATGGATTAAATTGAATATGTCACAATGTCTAACCATAAATAAAAGGTAAATCACATAAGTGGGATCCCTTATGGATTTTGCAATTAAATCCATAATACATGACATGACACGTTATGTAGTAGACCTGATATCCACTATGCATAGGGCATCGAAAACAAAATCCTACCATATGTCACTAGGTAATTGTAAGGAGTATGGAGTATACATAATACTTAAGCAAAACTGAAGATATATTCTTCGAGTATATATATATATATATATATATATATATATATATATATATATATATATATATATATATATATATATATATATATATATATATATATATATATATATATATATATAAGTTACGTGTAGATTCCCAAAACATAGACATCTTAAGATTCAATCTCAGCTACATATTTATCATTTGTCTCACTAGCTTCGGCGTACCGACGCGATACGAGAGTTATAATCATAAATGATTATTCAATACCACCTGTTCCTTTTTCCCCACCACTACAACTGCCACCGCCACCACCACTATGACCACCTATACCACCAACCGACACCACCACTTCCACCTCTATCACCTATACCACCGCCACCACCACCTCCTCTACCACTAGTCACCATAGTTATATATGAGTACTAAATTTGTGAACAAACATGTATGTATAATCATTTATGATTAGATATGTATGTATAAACATGTGTAATCATATATGCTTATACCTCTATTCTATAGAATCATTTATGATTAGGCATATCCTGTTCTTGCCAGTATGTTTTATTGTTAGAGAAAAAAAAATTAGAAACACAAAATTGTCTTAATGAATTAAGTACTTTTTTTTTGAAAAACCAAATTTACAAAAATAATAATAATAATAATAATAATAATAATAATAATAATAATAATAATAATAATAATAAAACGTTATCGAGAGACTATGAGTTTTGAGTTTGAGTTGATCCTAATTCTCTCTCTCTCTCTCTCATGTGTATTTGTGTGTGTATTCGTGTCTATATATATATATATATATATATATATATATATATATATATATATATATATATATATATATATATATATATATATATAAGAGAGAGAGAGAGAGAGAAAAAGAGAGAGAGAGAGAGAGAGAGAGAGAGAGAGAGAGTTTACTGCCTATAACTCTACTTTGAACTGATAAACTCAATGAAATGTAAAAACACTTATATCCTAATAATGTTATATTATGATAATATTGTTATTCTAATACTTTTATAAATGATTAACTTGTAACTCAACACATTTCACTTTTAGATTCTTCATGATGTTGGAACAACCTAAGCGAGTGCTCCTAGAATCTAAAAAAAGGTAAAGAGTTTACTGCCTATAACTCTACTTTGAACTACCATAAATGGGCTATATATTCAGGATCTAATCAACATACGATAGCTTCTGAGCCACTCCTTCATGACATGGTTGATATGTCTAAACTTAATCTTCTTGTAAAACACACTAATAGATATTCTTCTAAAATTGAAAAAATTATGAATATGCAATAGTCAAATTCTGACTCAACTTAATGTCATTGTTTTTCCATATTATCTTAATAGTGTCCCTCCAGTTAATATTTTGGATGCATTTATTATCTCGAATGAGATTATGGGGAATGATAGGAAATCAGGAGGCCTTTATTATCTTGATAGTGTCCCTTCGTTCAATATCTTGGGTCATGAAAACTAGGCTCATTGTTTTGTGTCTAAACTGACTTGGCACAATACACTTGGCCATCCGGTTGATCAAGCATTAAATACGAAAGATAAACTTAAGGTTACAAATAATCCTTTACCTCCTTGTGACATGTCACAAAACAAAGCAAACTAGGGAATCCTTTCCCATAAGTCAACATACAACTTCTAAGTTAGGTGAGCTAGTTTACTTAGATGTTTGTGGCCCTTATAGAGTGGCTACTATGGAAAGATTTAAGTTCTTTTTTACAATTGTAGAGATTACACAAGGGAAACCTAAGTTTATATTTTAAAATCTAAGGATGAGGTGTATAACTATTTTACTGTTTTTACAAAATCTTTACCAAATCAGTTGTGAACTAATATTAAAACTGTGAGATCTGATAATGGAACATAATTAAAAATAATCAAATAAAATTGTTTTGTGAAAATAATGGTATTTGCACCAAACATCTTGTGTTCATACTGCACAACAAAATGGTGTTGTGGCAAGGAAATATAGATATATTCTTTATGTGGCTCAATCCTTGTTGTTCCAATCATGTGTTTCTTTAAAATTTGGGGTGAGGTAATTTTAACTTTTGTTTTTCTAATAAATAGAATCCAAACTTGTTTTTTGAATGGTAAATCACCATATGAGTTGATATTCAAAAGATGACCTAATTTTGATAACCTTAGAATCTTTGGTTGTTTGTATTTTTCTACTAAACTTAATAATTTTGATAATTTTTTTATAGAGCTAAGAAGGTTGAACTTCTTGGCTATTTAGCTGAAAAGAAAGGTTACAAAATTTTAAATCTTGATTCAAATTTTGGTTTTTGTATTCAAGGATGTTAAATTCTATAGATCAATTTTTCCATTCAAATTGAAGTCCTCTCCTATTGAAAAGCCTTCTAATGTTACTAATCCTTCGTAACCCGTTTCATGAGACTTTTCCTAGTGAGTCAATTGATGTAACTCATAGTCTAGATGACTTAAGAGTTATCCATCAACTGTTAACTACTCTTTGATTGAGAATGATAATAAATGTTTTGTTTTAAACCTTAAAAAGGCTATTGAACCAAAGACATGTGATAAGGCTGTCTTGAACCCCGATTGGGTTAAGGCCATGAATGAAGAGATTGAAGTTCTCTATTGAAAGCGTGCATGGGAAATAACTAATATGCCTTAAAATAAAAAAGCAATAGGTTAGAGTTAGGTCTATAAAATCAAATATAAATCTGATGGACATTTGAAAGATATAAGGCTTGTTTAGTTGCTAGAGGTAATAATCAAAGGGAGGGGGTTGACCATGAGGAAAACTTTTTTCTTGTAAACTATCATTATTAGAATTGGCATAACTCTTATTGTTAATATTTTTTTGCCTCTTTATCAAGATGATATTAATAATGACTTCCTTAGTCCCTTGGGAAGTGGAATGAAAAATTATGTTCATCTCTTTTTAGGTTTATATTTCAACAAAGTCTTTTTAGGTTTATATTTCAACAAAGTGTATGTGATTATTCAATATTTGTTAGAACCAAAAGTGATCATGTTGTTATATTATTAATTTACATCGATGATATAATTTTAACTGGTAATAATAAGGATGATACAAACAAATTTAAGAATTTTTAAAATCTTATTGTTTTTTATCAAAGATCTAGGAAAACTGAAGTACTTTTTGGGAATTTAAGTCATAGATGTTAATAATGTTGTTTGTTTAAATCAAAGAAAATATCATGTGTAGTTTTTGGGAATTTAAGTCATAGATGTTAATAATGTTGTTTGTTTAAATCAAAGAAAATATCATGTGTAGTTACTTTGGATATTTGTTTTTTAATTAGAAGTTGCATTAATTTTCCCTTTTGGGTTTATAATAAAAGGTTGGAAAAATGATATGAGATATATACACTAAACTCCTAATATTTTCATCAATTAGACAAGAATGTCCTAAACTTTATTTTATTGACAACAAAATCTTAACTACCGGCAGTTTTTGAAATGTTTAGCTTTTTTCGGTTAGCCGGTAACTAGGACTTTACTCTCAAAAAAAATTTTAGGACTTTCTTGTAAAAACATGAATTAAGATTTTACTGTTAAAAAAATAAAGTTTTTAAGACTTTCGTATCAAATCGTTGAAAATATTAAAACACCTTTGATAGTCAACGTACTTGTTAATCATGGTGGTGGTGATAAATATGATAATTATCTTGTAAATATAACATAAGTTCATAAGTTGATTGGAAAGTCTATCTTTCTAACTTTACTAAACCAAATATATCTTATGTTTAAACTTCTAAGATATCTAAAGGGTTGTCCCGAAAAAAGATTGTTAATAATAAAACTAATAATCTAAACTTAACGAGATTTTTTGATGCTGATTCGACAAAGTGTTTAGCTACTAGCAAATCTTTTACTGGCTATCTAATTTACATTGGAAATTCTCATATTTCTTGGAAGAGTAAGAAACAAAACATTGTTTATAGGTTTTTTTACTGATATTAAGCTTTTGGTACTATTACATGTGAAATAATATGGATATTAAAAATTTAAAACATTTAAAAATAAACAAATTAACTCTAGTTAATGTGTTTAATAATAATTCAGCAATCGATTTGTTTTAAATTATGTTTCCCATTAAAAATCTAAACAAGAAATTGTTGTGGAATTTGTTAGAGAAAAGGTATCTGATGGAATTTTGAAAATTATAAAAAAAATTAATTATCTTAACTAAATGTAGATATTTTGATCAAATCATTGGTTTCATGCCAACATAATATTTTAACCAGTAGTCTTGGAGGCTTTGATCCATTTGATAAAGAATAGATAAAATGTTAAGTTTGAGAGAGTATGTTAAAAATAAGATGGTTTTGCATTACAACGTTAACATATTTCTCTTTGTCCAAGTGTATGTAGTTTGTGTATTCTATATTTGTTTGTTCATTTGCAATAATAGGTTAGAAAGGGTTGTGTCGTTGTGATATGTTGATATTTGTGGACTATTGTGTATATTGATAGCTTACTTTGGTTATAACACGTGGATCATGGATAGATAGGTGTGACCAGGTGTGTGTGTATATATATATATATATATATATATATATATATATATATATATATATATATATATATATTAGTTGTGAGACCCATTTATTACATGGGTTAATTTAAAAAAAAAAAGTTAAATATAAAGGTTAAAATATTTGAGAACTTTGAATTTATAAAAAAAAATAATAATGAATTATTATAATTCCAATTTTTTTTACCTTTTAAATTTAAACAAATAATTTAAATAAATAAACAAAAAAACAAATGAGCCATATTTTAAATTTTTTAAAATTAAAATATAAATTCATTAATGAAATTGATATCAATTTATTACTATATTTATTGCAATAATTACATTAAAATATTAATTGAAATTTAATAAAATAGAAAAACTCATAAAATGGCATGTGGAAAAAAATTAATTCAAAATATCCACAAAATGACATTTGGCAAATTGAATGAGAGTTTGAAATGTGGCAAAAAAAACTTTCATTTATTAGAGTAACATAACCATTTTAAACATATAATTTTCAATATTTTAACAATATATATATATATATATATATATATATATATATATATATATATATATATATATATATATATTGTTAAAATATTGAAAATTATATGTTTAAAATGGTTATGTTATTAACATTAACTTTGAGATAATATTTTTACACTAATCTATATATATATATATATATATATATATATATATATATATATATATATATATATATATATATATATATATATATATATATTTTGAGCAATAATATCTATTGATATCAACTCACATTCCTCATTAATAGAATCATATATAATTATCTATGAAGTATGATTTTTAACAATTATTATTATTGATTAATTAAATTTTTACTTATGCGATCATTTTCTAATTTTAATAATGATGTTCATTTAAAATACAATTTATTTATAGCTAAATGTAATTTATAATTTGATGTTATTATCATTTAAAATTGTTATTCATTAGTTTTAAAGCACTTACTATTAATAATAAGTTAAAGAAGACTTTTAAGAAACACCTAATATTATTATGAAAATGTGGAACAAAGACTAAATAATAAAGTGATAAGAAAGACAATTTGCATTTCAAAAGAGACTTGCATGGATAATATGACATATCCATGCAATTTAATTTTAATATTTATAATTATTGCTTACGAATTTTAAAACCACTTGTTATTATTAATAAGTGAAAGAAACTTTTAAAAAACACTTATTGTTATAATTAAAATGTTAAACATATACTAAAATATAAAGTGATAAGATAGAGAATTTGCCTTTAAAAAAAGACTTACATGGATAATATGGATAATATGACATATCCATGGATAATATGGATACTATGACATGTCCATGACTTTTAATTAATTGTTGTTTTGAAGCAACATGAACATACAAACATATATATATATATATATATATATATATATATATATATATATATATATATATATATATATATATATATATATATTATCTTCCATAACATATGATCGATAACATGAATCTAATCTAATTGCATTAAAATTTCAACTACAACATACAATGATATTCTTAAAAGAATACTTAAATCAAGAAAATACAAAAAAGAATTAGCATATAACAAACTTACAAATTAAAAAATTCAACATAATAACATGGCTCGAAAAATTGTTTAAAGCCCTCAAACCAATACAAAAAACTCTAAACTTGTTTTCTTTGTGAAATTTGTATGTGATTTATATTTGTGTTTCTACTAAAAAAGATTGACCTTTTTATACTAGATTATCCATTAATTGTTTATTAAATATAGTATATAAGTTATAAAACCTTTGAATTGTTAATCATTATTACGATACTTTTGATTGATATTTATTAAAATAGAAGGTTTCAAATGAATGAGGTGTTTGGAAATTTTTATGGAGGTTTCAAATGCATGAGGTTCAAGGTAAAATGCTAGTTATATATATATATATATATATATATATATATATATATATATATATATATATATATATATATATATATAAGATTATATATCTATCATTTTGAAATCATTGGCCCACAATCGTTTTTACATCCACACAATAATTTGTTAGAATACATGAACTTAGCTCTCTCTCTCTCTCTCTCTCTCTCTCTCTGTCTCTCTGTATATATATATATATATATATATATATATATACTAGGCGAATACCCGTGCCTTACTCAGAATACAACTATATATTTGAAATTTTTACAAATATATTTTTTCTAGATATATCAATAACATTGTTATTAGCTTATATAATAAATCTTATAATAAGTTCGTATAAACATTGTTTGATTTGAATTATATGATAATATAGATATCTTTTAAAATTGTATAATCTTAAGTATCTTAATAACATCTACCTGTAGGCTACTTATGAATAAAATTAAATATAATATATGATTCAATGATATATATATATATATATATATATATATATATATATATATATATATATATATATATATATATTGTTGTTATGATTAATTAATTCTAAAAAGTTTATTTGCTTAAAATTTTAAATTCTATCATTGTAATTATTTAAAACATCAAACATTATTCTTGTTTTTAAAGACAACAATATAATTTTTCTATATAATTTACTTTTAACTATTGCTGTTGTAAGTTATTCAAAACAACGTATTTCAAAACTCTTAATTATTTTAATTTGGTTTC
The DNA here is from genome assembly GCF_052625555.1 of Lactuca saligna. NCBI lineage: Eukaryota > Viridiplantae > Streptophyta > Magnoliopsida > Asterales > Asteraceae > Lactuca > Lactuca saligna. The sequence goes on from NC_136424.1 coordinate 169,264,711, forward strand.
AGAAATTTAATATTTTTTAAGCTTATTTGATGAATATTTCTAGTTTTTATGATTGTAGTTATTTAAAACAAAAAATATTGTTTTTGTTTTTAAAGAAAATATTATACTTATTTATATAATCTTACTTTTAACAATTCTTATTGTTAGTTATTTTTAAGCTATTTATTTTAAAATTGTTAATGATTATAAAAAATAGGTTCATGGTTTTTTTTTGTTAATTTAGGATTAGGAATGACAACGGGGCGGGTTCGGGGCGAGGCATGGTTTCCCAAACTCACTCCGATATCTTTTGGGTATGTTATCGGGGCGTCCCATTAGGTTTCGGGTTTTTCTGTCGGGTTTCGGGTATTTTATCGGGTTTACGACAATTCATAACGAAACCGATATCTTATAAAAATGCATGTTCTAGCCTCCATTTTAAATTAAATATTTGATTAATCACTTTAATAAAATAAACTGGATGCTATATTAAAAATTATTTGATTAGTGTAATACGTCAAAACAAAAAAATGATCATTCACACCAGATTGTTAATAACTAAAAAGATTGTACACAGTATGTATTTTATCTTTGAATTCGTGAAATTAATATCAAAATGATTCGAACATTATATATATATATATATATATATATATATATATATATATATATATATATATATATATATATATAATCAGGGCTGGACGGGGCGAAGATAGCCCACTCCCTGCCCCGAAGCTGATAACGACTCGTTACCCGACCCGTAATGATCGGGTTTCGGGTTTCCTTGTCGGGTTCGGACTTTTTTTCATCCCTATTTAGGATTACAATTTAGGTTTAACACTATAATTTATAATCTTTAACTATTTATAAAACAGTCTCTTGATTTTTTCAAGTTTAACTGAAATTTTGATGTAACTTAATTATTTAATATTATATTAAAATTAATAATTTATCTATTTTGCATCAACTCATAAATTATACAAATGTTGTGACTTTAAAATGATAATTGCTCACATACAACAACATATTTAAACTAGGGATGAGCGTAGGCGGGTACCCGCCTCATTTGGCGAAAACCGGAACCGGAACCGGAACCGGCGGTTCCTAGAAAGTTAGAACCGGAACCGGAACCGCTCTAGGCAGTTCTTAAATATTTGGAACCAGTCCCGGAACCGGCGGTTCCGGTTCCGGGAGCGGGTAACCCGGTCGCATTAATTTTGTTAACTTTTTTTGACAAAACCACAATTTAGTTCGATCTAAATCAAATCAATTCGGAGCAAAGACGGATAAAATCGTACAAATATATTCTAAACCGGTCTAAGTAACACACGTTATATATATATATATATATATATATATATATATATATATATATATATATATATATATATATATATATATATATATATATATATATATAAACCGGTTCTGGCGGGTACCCAGCGGGTAGCGGTTCCGAAAAAACGAGAACCGGAACCGGAACCGCTTAAAGCGGTTCCATAATTTTAGGAACCGGAACCGGAACCGCCTAAGGCGGTTTCCGTTCCAAAACCGGCAGTTCCGAGGCGGTTCCGGTTCCAAAAGCGGGTACCCGGTTCCGATGCTCATCCCTAATTTAAACTAATAAGTATACTATAATATGTTAAAAAGTTAAACTCATAATTTTATAAATATAAATATAATATGAGATTTTAATATTGTAGTTTAGTCAATTGTTTAAATGACTTCTACCCGCGAGATACACATGAATAAAATTAAATATAATATATGATTTAATGTTATTTATAGTTGTTTTTATTTTTAATTAGTTTTTTAAATTTATTTGCTTAATATTTTAATTTCTATCATTATATTTTTTAAAACATCAAACATTGTTTTTTATTTTAAAGGTAATAATATAATCATTTATATAAAGTTATTTTTAACTATTGTTATTATAAATTATTTTAAGCTATTTATTTGAAATTTTTAACGATTATAAAAATATCTTTAGGGAATATGTTAGTTAAATTGAGATTACAATTTAGTTTTTGCATTTATCACTATAATTTAGTACTTTTAACTATTTACAAAATATTTTTTGGTTTTTTAAGTGGAACTGAAAATTATATTTAGGGGCTGTTTGGCAGGATCTGAATTTTTAAGATTTGAATTTTTAAGAGGTCTGAATTTCTAAGAGGATCTGAAATTTTAAGAGCTGAATGTTTAACATGCTGTTTGGTTGGGACCTCTAAATTGTTCTGCTGAATTATTAAAATGACCATTTTACCCTTCTGTTTTATTTTTTTTATTAAATTCAACTGTTTATTTAGAAAATAACCTAATAAAAATTCTTAATTATGTATTAAAAAATATATAAACACCATATAAAATCCAAATTTAGCATAAATCAAAATTAAACACAAATCCAAATCAAACATAAATATTTTTAAATCCACAATATCATACTAAAATCCAAATAAAATCCTACAAATTTAATTTCACCCCAATTGATTCGCAATCTGGTCACGTAAATTATCCATGTATTCATTTCCTTGTGAACCCCATTCCATATCGTGTACGTTTTCGCCATCATTTTGTCCCCCTTGTCGTTGAGCATTGTTCTCCTCGAACGCCATAAATAACTCATCATGAATATCACGTTTCCTTATGAGATTGTGGACTGCAAAACAAGCAACGACTATATCTTTTTGCACTGAAAAAGGAAAAGGATCCATTCGCTTTAGGATTGGGAATCTCGCCTTCAAAACACCGTAAGCACGTTCAATAACATTTCTGAGTTGCGCATGTGCATGATTGAATTTTTCTTCCTTAGTTAACAGACGTTGCCGTCGATAGTCGGCTAACCAATAACTCGTGTTGCAGTAAGGAGTCATAAATCCACGAGTGTTGGTGTATGTAGCATCGCAAAGGTAATATTTATATGTACACATGAGTAAAGGAAGTATTATATATAGAAATTTAATATCGTATTTTAGAATAATCTTAAAAAGAATTAAAAACCTGGAGGAGGGAACGGAAATCCTGAAGTCGGGTTACATGCAACTTCTTTCAAAACTCGCTAATCATGTGTTATACCCTCCCAACCGGCCCATACGAATGTAAACATCATATCAAAATCACAAATTCCTAAAACATTTTGAAAGCATTCACCTTTTCCTCTTCCCCTATAGCGAGTTTGTTGATCAGCAGGAACGACTGCATGTACAAGAGTTCCATCTAGCGCACATATTGCTCCAGGAAAGATTTCTTTTAGCTTATGATGCCTCTCTGAGGAATTCACAGTTGCATTAGAATTCGTTGGCACTATAACTTCTTTTGCAAAAATCATCATTGCATTTAGCACCTCATGAAAGCATCTATGAACTGTTTCTGTGGAGTGTTGAAACCTTCGTTTGATAATCATGAACCGTTTATTATGTGCTATAGTAGTTAAGAACATAGCCATCTTTTCTTCAACGCTTATATGCCTACTACTTTGCAACCAATTGTTTCATCTAAAATGATTGCATAAAAGTACATATGCTTCACGTGAAAGACGCATCAGGTCTTTACATTGTGTAGAAGTTCCATGTAATAATTTTTGTGTATGTTGATGACCACTCATTTCCGAATCATTATCAATCGCCCTTCCAATTCTGTTGGATGCTAGATTCAACCAATAGCAACATAGTAACATGAAAAATGCAATTTCTTCATCTGAATCAAAAATATCAAGTCATTAATGTCATATAAAAATCTAGTAATCCAAAACATCAAGTAATCCAAAATATCAAGTCATTAATGTCAAGTAATCCAAAAAAAACCATCTAGTTCAAACCAAACATCAAGTAATAAAAAAAAACCCATCTAGTTATCCAAAAAAACCATCAAAACATTCAAAAAATCTACTTAGGGAAACATTCCATAATGTGCTCCAACAGTCTTGACACAATTCTTACAAATAGCTGGATCAATGGTTAACCACACGTGCCTCTTATCCGCACCTTCACCAAAAAGAGAAACAACAGTAGTGTATCTTGGATCAAATATTCCCCATCCCAACTTCTCCAATTTTTCCATACACGCATCCAAATTTGAAGAAGAATGCTTTTCCACAAATATTTTAGCAAATGTGGCAATATCTTCACCGATTTCAAGCAATATTGAATTGGATGCATCTTTACCCTTATCTTTACCCTTGTCTTTACTTTTATTTTGACTCTTTGCCGTATCTGTAGTCTTTTGTTTTTTTGATTGAGCGGATGACTCGTCACTGAGACCTACAGTTTCTTGTTGAGTGCAATCGATGTCATCAAAGTCATGCAAACTATAGTGGCTTGACTCTTGAGTATGATGGGGAAGGGTAGAAGTTGGTCCCCAACTATTTATGCTTGTCACAGTTGCGCCTTCAAACAACTGTGTGCAAAGGTCAGGGTAGGGTAGTGGCGTACGTCTCAAAGAATCCACATGTTTGTTTGACTGTTTGAAAAAAATATTTTATTACTTAAACATGATAATATGTTATTTATAACTAAACAAAATACCTTTGATTCTAGTTCCCATTCTTCTTTGGAAAGGTTGAAGGTATTGGTTGTTGAATTGTACACGTTGCCGGTTTTGTTTTTTAACTTCAAAAAAGCACCAAACTTTGATTTTAGGTAGTCACAGCGGTTCTTCATTTGTTTTTGGTCCGCAATAAAGCTGTGTTCAATTTTTAATGTTTCAGCTACATTTCTCCAAGATAATGCTTTCAAACTACTCCCTTCCCGCCCATTCACCGTAACTTCACGCAAAGAAGCTTCTAGAAAAGTTTTTTCTACACCTTCAACCTTCCAACTAATCCTATCCTTCTTTTCTCCATTTCTTTGATCAATTCAACAAAAAAAATGCATGTTTTAACAACAAGTTAAACATTGCAAAAACACATTTTCAACAAGCATTTAAGCAACATAAAGGCACCTTGTCAACAACCATTTCAACAAAACAAGTGTACAATGTCATGATATAAGCAAGAATATATATGATTTCACTATAACATCAAACACAATTATGGATATTTCATTATAACAGCAACAAAAGTAATGCACATTGTCAACAAATATTTCAACAAAACAAGTGTACAATTCAATAAAAATAATGGATATTTCATGATGTAAGCAAGAATATATATAATTTCACTATAACATCAAACATAAATATAGATATTTCATGATAACAAAAACAAAAATAATGCATATTTTCAACAATTACAACATTTCAACATAATACTCAACTATAAAAACAGTAAACATAAAATTTAGAGTATAAAAAAAATCAAACATAATATCAAAAATCAAACATTAACATTTCATCATACTCCTTAAACACATTCACATTGATCATATAACATCAAAATCAAGCCTAACATCAAAATTTAGCATATAACATCAAAATCAAGCCTAACATCAAATATTGATTTTGATTGAACAAATCAGAAAGTAATAGCACAACAATTTTAGTTTTTGATTTTCAATTTTGAGGGGAAACAAAGAAGAAACAGAAGAACACCAAATAATTAGAGGGGAAAGAAGAATGAAACAGAAAGAAGAAGAGCCGAGATAACCTGTTGCGGTCGATGCAGGTGGAGACGGAGGGAGGAAGCGTTCGTCAACGATTGTGCTGGAGGGAGGCTGCGTCACCGGTTCGTCGCTGGAGGGGTGATGCGTCGAAACTGATGGGAAGAAAGCGACGCACGAAGCAGATGCGAAGATAATAGGAGGCGGTCGATGGATGATATGCGGTTTAGGGCAAAATAGTACGCGTTCTTTTTTTTTTTTCAGACTTCATTTGATATCTTAAAAAATAAGAGGCATCTTTTAGTTTAAGACGTAAAAAATAATACTCAAACAAACACCCTGAATCTGAAATTTTAAGACATTACCTCTTAATTTTGAAATTAAGAGGTAAACAAACGGGGCCTTAATTTGATATTGTAATGTTATATTTAAAATAACAATTTAAGTATTTTGTCCAAACTTTTCAAAAGTTGTAGCTTTAACTTGATAATGGTTTACATACAACAACATATTAAATCTAATAAATTAAGTATAATATGTTAACAATTAAAGACATAACTTTATAAATAGAAGTAAATATATTATTTTAAAATTGAAATTTAGTATATTTATGATTACACTTTAGGTTTGATATTTATTTAACCTTATTAACCAACTTATAATCATTATTAGAAAAACACTACAATTAATCACTTTTAACTATTTACAAAATATTCTTTGGGTTGTTTAAGTTAAACTAAAATTTATATTTAAGTTGACCCTGTAATGTTGTATTCAAATTAATAATTTAAGTATTTTATACAAATTGTTCCAAAAGTGTATCTTTAAAATGATAATGTTTTACATCCAACAATATATTAAAACTAGACAAAATTGCAAAAATGGTCCCTGCGGTTGGCAAATTTATGTGCTTTTGGTTCAAAACGAAATGTTGGCGCACCACTGGTCCAAAATTGGATCTTTCAATTGTTTTTGGTCCTTATACACTTAAAATGATAGTTATGCGCTTATAATTTATATATATATTTTTATTTTCTTTAATTGTTGAAATACATAATATAATTTAATTTATATATATTTTTAACTTAAAACTAAAAAATAAAAACAAATAACCCATTCCCCACTCTTATCTTAAAGAAGCCCTTCATCATCGACTCCACCCTCATCACCGATATCTGGAACCACCATCATTAGCAACTATTGTCGCCAGAGTTCACTTAGATCGCAACCCCACCACCTTTTCCAAAGACCTGGTTGCTAGACTCCCCACCCCACTACCACCACCAGTCGCCAACATAGATATCGTCGGAAACCTTCACACCCCACTAATCCATTCATACATTGGGGAAGGAGTGATGAACTGGGTCAACAGAGACAACAGGGGAATTTAAACCCAAATCGCATCACCCACCAAACATGGAGCCTTCGGTGATGGGAGATCGATTGTAGAAGATGATATAAAAAATTAGGTCAACACCTCTTCTTTACCCACTACCAGCCAACTGCCACAACCAAACAACCTCCACCAAGCCTCACTAGACCACCATCACCACCAATATTGGTTTCACCTTGTCCAGTTTGGTCCACATTTGCTTCCTTTCGTCTGCCACCACCATTAAATCCAAGACCATCACAGCTTCCCCAACTCCATCTCTAACAACAAGCAATCGATTTAAGTCTTACTCTCAGTCGTTCTCTACTCCACTACGTACCCTACCACAACAAGCTCATTCCTCTAAAATCTATTGACCCCTCTCACTCTATCTCCTCTCATTCTCTACACCACTACTGACTTTTAATTTTGGTTCCTAAAACAAGATTGGAAAAGATTTTTAGATTTGATTTTAGAGGAGAATTTGAAATGGGGACTTCAGTTTTTGGATTTGATTTGGGGATTTAAGTGCGTTTGGGGTAGCACCATCTTGAAGGCATATGAGATGGAGGTCTCAGAGATGTAGGAACCGGAAAATGTCCTCCATCATAAAAGGGTGATCCGATGAAGTCATGCCGATGAAGCTAGTGTTCCAGAAGGTATGGTGGTGTTGTTGTGGGTTTGATTTTATTTTGATGGTGGAGGTTTCGGTTGGGAGGATGACATACATAAAAAAGAAGAGAGAGAGAGAGAGAGAGAGAGAGAGAATGTGTGTATGGTGAGTTTATGTTGTTTTTGTTTTTCATTTTATTATAAGAATAAGAAAATAAATAAAAGAAATTAAAATATAATTATTTAAGGGGCATATTAATCATTTTAGGTGGGATGTGGATAAAAAACACAAGAAAATACAACCATAGGAATCAAAACCACACAAGATATCTAAAATTGGACCAGTGGTACACCAACATTTCGTTTTGGACTAAAAACACATAAATTTGCTAACCACATGGACCATTTTTGCAATTTTGTCTTAAAATTACTAAATTAAGTATAATATGTTAAAAGTTAAAAAAAAAAAAAAACTATTTAATAAGTAGAAGTAAATATATTATTTTAATATTAAAATTTAGTTTATATGTGATTACACTTTAGGTTTAATATTTATTTAACCTTATCCACAACACTGTTTCTTCTCCCAAACTTCACCTGGAGTTGTTAGGGTTTCATACCCTTGTTCCTTTTTTTGTCTCTAGTTTATCAATCAGGTTTTGAGTGTTTGTTATTGAGTGTAGATTGCATATCTTTCCCCTGTAGTGAGGTTATATTCTGTTTTCGATGTATCAAATTGGTTCTTACTAAAAAGGGTTGTTTTAGTTGGAATTATTGTGTTCATACCTTTTTTACAATATTTAGAAGAAGACAAGATTAACCAAAGTGGGATCCAAAGGTGTTCGTACACTTTTGTAGGGCTTTCTAAACACCAGATTATTATGAAATTCCTATTTACTTAGCATCTTTTACTACGTAGAAGAGGACAAGATTAAGCAAAGTCGGATCCAAATGTTTTCTTACACTTTTGCACTTTTATAGAGTTTTCTATTTTATCAACTCCAAGCACATGCAGTATTTGTAGCAAAACAAGTCATGTAACATGCAAGTAACAACAGTATATACTAGTAGAATACAAGTCTTGAAAGCACAATGTACAAACAAGTCCACATTCTTACCACTCGTAATTAAGACCACATGGAGTACTGCCTCCTTTCTCTTTTTCTAAAAACACATGGACTCCATCTATTACAAAAAGAAGACCTCAAACTCCAGAGAAAGGAAGAGATTCTGTGGTCAGTGGGGTCTGACTTTGACCACTATGATATGAAATTGACAACAAAAAGAATGCAATAAAGATACCCACTAAACCCTACTCCAAGACTAGTAAATTAAGATAAAATAATGTTTTGTTTATTTCGCAAGTTTATTACATAAACCCGAAGCAATATATATCATTCATTTTTGTAAAAAAGTATTACTTTTGCAAAAGTAATACTTTCTTCGTAAGAAAATAACTATTATGATACTTGGTATGATCATTTTGTAATGAGGGATGAGCACTTTTAATTATGAATATATATCATCACATTGATCTATAACTATGCATATATAATTCGTTTATGGGCAATGTATAAAGTTTGAACAACTTTTGCGTAACATTAAAATATGAGGGGCTGTAATTAAAATTCTTAAAAGGAAAAAGATCCCGTATCCTCTCCATTGACCATTTCCCTACAAAAAGTCTTTAAAATTTCAACTTTTGCCTATAAATTAAAGTACTGCTGCATATTCTCATGGATCCGTTTACTCAAAATCTTAATGTTTGTATGAGTTGGTGCCAAATTTAATCCTCCCTTCTTTTCTTTTCTTTTCTTATGAATGAATGAGTTGGACAATATGCTATATATTTTAGCAATTTATCAGTCTCTTAATTTAGTTTTTTAACCTCATGTCAACTTATAGCATTCGAATTTGGAACGAATTATGTTAACGCGTCTAATTATCAAGTGATCACTACTAAATCGCTTTGAACGTGGTTTCTTAAAAGTTATAACTTGGCTAACTGAAGAATGTGAGAGTAAATGTTCGATTACAAAAGAATAATAATGTATATACCTTCATCAAATTTTTTTTATTGTTGTAAGTTTGATCATGGAATATATAATGTCAGCTCTGATTTGATAAAGAAAATGGGTTAATAAAAAAAGACTCAGGGGCCATGAAGTAAATATGTTCTTCAGGGGATAAATCTATTTCAACTGAAAATATAGTTGAAAACTTATATTAGATATTAATTAACAAATTTTAATGTCAACTCTTTCGATCATAGTAGGACCAATCTTGAAAATTAATCTTTATTGTGATCCTAAGATTCAATTAGAATCGTAAAATCTTGTCATGACTAGATCGGGTGTTTTTATTCTTTATTCTTTATTCTTATGTCCCGTCTTTAGTTTTCTAAACTTAAAGAAATTTGTTATTTTTCCTCAAATATCTATGGAAAACTTAAGACTTTATTCTTTCACCTTGAATTTGAGCCTTTAAATTTGTTCATTTAACTTGAAATAGAGCATTGTAGATTGAAAGAAGTCTCTATTAAAAATGGTGTCCAATATTACTAATTGTTTTGATAATATTTCTAATAATAATAGTGTCTTTTACGGTTGACCTCATGAAACAAATAGCATTAAGGGAATAGAGAATATAACTTGTTAATTTAAATTAATTAGAAAATATTTTGTTAGTTAATTAAATTGTTTTAATTAATTAAAGGGCATGAATATTAATTAATCCAAAAGATTAATTGGAATATTTCAGAAGCTCCTTGAGAGCTTCATATGGACAGTTTTAACTACATCCCAGATAGGCATAAGGCAACTTACAGATAAGAGAAATATAAACCTTAAGAGCTTGTATCATTTACGGATTCATCAGCAGCCTATAAATAAACTTCTAGGGGTCAAACCCTAGTTGCTGATTCTATCCTATTTTCGTCCATAGTCTATCTCTCTCTCTCTCTCTCTCTCTCTCTCACTCTCTCTCTCTCTTTGGACGAAATGCATAACCACTCTCTTACGATTAGTGAATTTTGCATAAACCCTAATTTGAGGTTCTTTTTTTTTGGAGTACATTGGTTTGACTACATTAGAGGGGTCCTACTTTGGAACCTTCATCCTTTGCATCAAATTATAATCATAAGATCTCAAGCAAGAAGCCAAGGTGTTAGTATGTTCTTATTTGTTGTTTTTCAAAGTATGTTGTTAAAACTAGTAAAACCTAGACCTAGGGTGCATGTACACATAGGTAAATCTCTAGATTATTTTGCTACCTTCTTGATGTATATTGATGCTAATAAAACACAACATTGGTATCAAAGCCTAATATGCTTTAATTAATTGCACAAACTTTGTAAAAAGCAAAGACAACAAAGATTTTCCAGGTTTTCAGATTTAATCGTTTTTCAGTTATTAAATTAATTTTTTTTATGTTGTCTAAATCTAATAATTCGAATTTTAGAATAATTTGAAATATTGTTTAATAAGAAATTAAATTTGAATATTTCATTAATTAAAATTTGAATAACTATTTTGAACTTTATTTAATAATAGAATTAAATTAGAAAGTCAAGAATATATATATATATATATATATATATATATATATATATATATATATATATATATATATATATATATATATATATAAGGTTTAAATGTTGTATAAGGTGTAACTACTATATATCTCAATTATACCCCATGCATCCTCACATGTTAATTAAAAACATTATCATGGAATCATGACTAGGTGCACCCACCTTAATACTTTAAGAAAGGTTTAAGGAGAGCTCTATGATTCCTAATGAGGTTGGTTTTTAAAATGTTTCAAACTTACTACCCTTACTGCTTTTTTGTATTTTGATAGTGGAGTTATCGAAAGGGTTCTGTAACATCCCGAGTTAAGGAGTGTAAGTTCAGGGTTCAAAGTGTAAATATGAAAGGGCAACTCGGCGAGTCCATGGGTGGACTCCGCGAGTAGGGTCGCGACTCTGGTCGCGTGTTAAGTGGCCAACTCGGCGAGTCGGAGGCTGGACTCGGCGAGTAGGCGCTGAGTGGAGAAAACCCTAATTTCGGGGGATGAGCTCTATATAAAGGACATTATACCCTCTCCCCAGCCTCTTTACCCTCTGTTGAAGTCCAGAAAACCCTAAGACGTGATTGTGAGGGATTTGAGTGCATTTAAACCTTGGAGAAGAGATTTTGGAGGAGATCTTGGAGAGATAGGAGGCTTGGAGCAAGGGGCTTTGCTAAGAATCGGACTTCTCTTCTATTGGGGCTTTCCTTTTGAGGTATTACTTCGTTTTTTGGGCTGTTATTCATCTAGATTCATCATCTTGGAATGTGTGGAAAGTTTAGCTTGTGGTATTTCGAGTTTGAAGGTTAGATCTGAGGTTGCTACCTCAGATTTGGAATGGAGAAGGTCTAGAGTGCATTAAAGTCCCTGTTCTTGAGTGTTTGGTGAAGTCATCTTATCGCAAACCCTAGCCCTAGAGTGTAAAATGCCTAGATCTCATTGGATTCACGTAAAGTTTGCCACTTTACGTGATGGATGGGTTGTAGAAGGGTAGATCTACGTTTTGGATCGACTGCATGGCCTGGAAGGCTTCTATATGGGTTAAGAGCTAGTGGTACTCGGCGAGTCACAAGGGTGTACTCGGCGAGTTGCTTGAAGGTGGGTAGGAACTCGACGAGTTGGAAGAACAACTCGGCGAGTTGGTTGAAGATAGCCTTGGACTTGGCGAGTCTGTTCTTGGACTCGACGAGTCTGGTCTTGAGGTCTCAGCCTTTCATGGTTAAGCTAAGAATCGGTGAGTCAAGGGATGACTCAGTGATTTGAGATGGGACTTTTCAGTGTTGGGGGACTCGACGAGTCAGCGGGCTGACTTGGCGAGTAGAGTCAGCCAGGAGGTTGACTTTGACTTTGTCTTTGATCGAGAGTTAATCAGTTGACTTCTAAGGGCATTTTGGTATTTTGTGGTATTTATTGGGTTTAGTCATTCGGCTTTATCAGGGGTGGAGTTCGTGTCGGATGTTGGAGCAGCGTGATCTTATCTTTTCAATCAACAGTTGCAAGGTGAGTTATCCTCACTATATCAATAGGGTCTAAGGCACCAATGCCGGCCCTTTATCAGATTGTAATCCGGGTATTGTTGTTATGTTGCTGTTTTACTATGTTTGCATCCTGGTAGTTAGGATGGTATATGTTAGAGACCTGGTTAAGGTCGGTATCCTGGTATACAGGGTGATGCTATGCTAGTGACCGGTTAGGTCGGTATCCTACTTAGAGTATGTCGTGTTACGTGATCTGCTAGATCAGTTTGATTGAATGTGAATTGCTATATGATTGTATGTATATGTGCACATGGTTGTTTGACTGGGGTTGGGTTGAAGCGGGACCTGATTTGTGCTGTAGGACAACATACCCAGGGCGGACCGGTTATTCCGAAGGCCCAACGAGCGGTCCAGATAGGCTCTAGGCCCCACGAGGGCGGACCAGACGTGCCGAGGCTTGGAGAGTGGACCAAGCCGACTGAAGGCCGATACGGGTGGACCAGTTATACTGTAGACTCAGAGAGTGGGCCAGGTGGGTTGAAGGCCCGGTACAGGCGGACCAACCACACTGTAGACTCAAGGGACATGACTAGACTCGAAGGGTGGACCCGGTTGACTGAAGGCCCGACACGGCGGACCAGTCACACAGTAGACCCGATATGCATGGTTGTTATGTGATTTTTTATGATATAGCATGTTATGTGTGTATGGTATATGTGGTTGGTATTTTGGGGGTATCTCACTAAGCTTTCGAGTTTACAGTTGTGGTTTAATGTTTTTCAGGTTCTTCAGGAGACCGTGGCAAGGCAAAGGCGTGATCGTACCGCTCCTCGTGTTTATGATTTATGTTATCGTTCTGGGAATACTATGATAATAAATGTACTGAAAACCTTTTTGTAAAAACTTAAAGAAATTGGGATGTTTTGAAAAGTTTAAAATTTGTTGAAATTTTTGGTCGTTATAAGTTGGTATCAGAGCCTTGGTTTGAGTGAATTAGAGGAACATTTGTGTGAATCCAGTCCCAAATCAGCGAGAGTTTTTAAAAGAGAATTTAAAATGGTTTTCAAAATAAGTAGAAGGAGGACACAGAGGTATGATCAGCCGGAGCCAGTAAGTAACCCCAAAATACCATACATGATATTTGTTTTCGAGCTTTGATAGAACAGCATGCTACTACTAGGCTAGGGATCTTCAGGATTTCATGATAATGTTGCCTGTTTTATGATGCATGCTAGCCTAGGGTTTCCCTCTGTATGAGATTTCCAGTGTTCCTCTAGGAGTGAGGATTGAGCGCTTGTTATGTATATTTGTCACTAGGGTGTTGTGGTAGTATTTCATACAAATATGGGTAGGTGTGGAAGGTAGTATGGGCCCGTACTACTGAAAGCACAGGACCCATACGCGTATCAGGGAAACCATGACCTCTAGGGTTGAGTTGGGAGTTGGTTCCCGGGTTAGTAGGAAGTATATAAGATTTTGTGGTGTTTTTTAGTATGGTGGTCACGAGGCATGCTGAGAGCCGATCCGGGTCAGGATCGGGAGCAGGAAAGGGAGGTCAGGGCGGGTCGGTACCACCCGAGGTTATTGGTCAGATGAGCACAAGCGATTTGGATGCTAGGATTCGTGAGATCCTGCATGAGGAGGTTGCTGCGTTGTTCTGGGCCGAGCTGCCAGAACTGTTTGGGTCAATCAAGACCACCATGGTTGAGTATTTTGATGAGCGCTATGCGGCTCTCACAGAGATGGATGCCGCAGTGGCTACAATGGTTGTAGCAGCGGCAGGGGGAGGAGCTGGTAGAGGTTTCCAGTATCGAGACTTCGATAATACGAAGCCCCCTACCTTTGATGGAGTTCAGGACCCAATTGTTGGTATGAGATGGTTGTCATATGTGGAAGGGTGTTTCTTCACGTGTTCATGCCCTGCTGATCATAGGGTGAGGTGTGCTCTGAACCTGTTGAGGCTTGGGGAGAAGGATTGAAGGAGATTGACCACGGGTCATATTCGGATGCGCAGAGGGTTGCAGTTTCATGGGATCAGTTCCGACATATGTTCAGCACTCGTTATATTTCGCGGGTTGAGAAGGAGAGATTGGCTCATGAGTTCCTTGAGCTGAAGCAGGATTCGGAGTCGGTGACGGAGATCACCAGGATGTTCACTGAGAGGGCGATGTTTTGCCCCGAATTTGCTTCGGAGCAGGCTTAGATGTCCCTATATCTGAGTATGCTCAAGAGGGATATCAGGCAGTTCGTATCTACGTAGAGGTGCGAGACCTCGTTAGAATTACAGGAGGTCACCAGGCAGCGTGAGTTGGAGATTTAGTTACAGTTACGAGAACAGAGGCAGGCTCTGGTGCAGTCGCAGCCGGTGCCGAAACGGTCTAAGACCGTCGATTCTAGATTGGGAGATCAGAGCAGCTACACTTGTGGGAAGTGTGGGAAGGGTCACACCGGAGTTTTTAGGTCCGATGATGCATGTCGCAAGTGCGGAAAGGAGGGGCACTATGCGAGGGATTATCGGCAGGCAGTCCCGGGTCGGGATTTGAGGATCTATTATCATTGTCATCAGGTTAGGCACTTGAGGGTCAACTGTCCACAGCTTGCTGCGGGACTGGTGCAGGCTCCAACACCGACCACATTTAGGATCACGGGTGGAGGTCAAGGTGGAGCGGAGCCCCCAAGGTCTCAGGGTTGTGCTTTCCAACTTATAGCGGAGGAGGTCAGGGGCAGTGCCGGATGCAGCTGCGGGTATGTTTCTTCTTGATGTCTTTTTAATTTATGATTATTGTGGAGTATTGTTTATCTGCTAGTCTCGTTGTGTGGTTTTCGGTATTGTATTCATTGATTTTTGAGGGTTAGGGCATGGTTATGGGTTAGTGTTGGGAATTTCGTTAGTTATCATTCATGAGGGTTAATAGTGGGAATCAGGTGTTTGGTATGAATATCGAGTAGCATCTACCGTCTGAGGAGTGGTTAGTTGAAGATCGAGTTTCTTTCGAGCCGGGATGATCAATGTTGATATGTGATTTGCGAAGGTTTGTCGTGTCAGTGGAAATCAGTTCGCATGTAAGTGTTTGTGAAGGGTTGTTGAGGGAGGTCGGTGATGGCGACCGGTGGTTGATAGTCAGCACTCTAAGTGGGGGAGAATTGGAGAATTCTCCGGAAGATCGGTGAGCATGAGAGTTTGTTTAGCTGCGTGGGACTCAACAGTGTTTCGATCAGCCAAAAGTGTAGGCTGGTATGAGTAAGTGGCAAGCGTGCGGGGCGGGATATAGACCAAGGGTGATTGATTATGGAAGGCCTAGGATCGGGCCGGGACTGAGTATATAGGATGGTGGTAGAGTTTGGAACCCCTAGAGGGCTAGAACAATATGCATGGGAGGAGTTTCCCGAAGGTGTAACTCAGAATGTTGATTGCTAGTTGAGCGGTCCGGATAGACTGAAGGCCGGTTGGCGTACCAGTCAGGCTGAAGGCTTGGAGAATGGTCCAGCCAGACTGAAGGCCCTGGAGGGCGGTCCAGGTCTGCTGAAGGTTTTGAGAGTGGTCCAGTTTGGCTGAAGGCCTGGTAAGACGGTCCAGTCATGCTGAAGACTCTGTATGTGTCGTTAGATCGGTGCAAGGAAATGGATTGTGTATGTCGCGATATGTTAGCATTAGAAGGTCTAGCTCCGGATATTAATCACGATTAGTGGAGGTAGTGCATGGACTCGAGAGTCCTTGCGAGCGGATTCAGAGTATGTGTGGTGCATGGGATATCGGTTATGCCATAAGGAAATGATGTAGTATTGGGTGAGCACCATGACACTTGTGGTAGTGTCAAGGCAGCCAAGTGGATCTCCCTGGTAAGGAAAAAGGAAAGGAATGTAGCTCCGATAGGGAATGTAAGTCATGAATGTGAAATCAGTAGTGCGAAGTTACGATTGGGGTGTTATGGTTATTGAACAATGTGTGTGCGGTGGTGGTATGGAATTACATCCGGTTTGGATGTCTGCCGAGGTCACGGAGGAAATTCCAAGGGTGTAAAGTCAAGAGCTCGTAAGGGATGCATGGATGGAGTCTTGGATTCCCAGCTTGATTTTGGTTAAGGAATTGTGTATGTAGTGGTAATTCATTGTAACAGCCCGGATTCCTAGGTATTAGTTATTTTGTATCTTGTTGGTGATTTGTGAGGAGACTCGGCGAGTTGGAGCCCAGACTCACCGAGTATGATCGCGGTTATGGGCGCGGGTTCGCATCTGGACTCGGTGAGTCCACGCTGCTTAATGAAACCCTAATTTCCAGGGTATGAGACTTATTTAAAGGGGCTTATGGCCGTCATTTGCGGCCACCAACCCCAGAGAGAACCCTAAAGAGTCTTTGAGCATTTTGTGAGAGAGAAGAAGAAGATCCTTAATTATTTGTGGGTGTTTTGCTTATAGAAGAGGACCAAGGCAAGAGGAGACCAAAGAAGGTGCTAATCCAGTGATTTCTGAGATCCGAGACTTCATTTGAGGTAATCATTCGTTCCTTTCTCAGTCCTTGGTGTAAATCTTAGAGATAGGGTTTCTTTGTGGCGTTTTTGGAATAATCCATGGAGTAAATGGCCTCTTCTCGTGTTGATGCTTTAGATCTGGACCCAAAGAGGTCCAGATACCCTTTTCCCTCAAGCTTTATGAGTGTTAATGGAGGCCATGAGCTTAGAATAGCATTCTAGAGACCATATCTTCAAATAAGGCCTTTGAACCTTTGCATGAGCATCAAGATAGTAACTTTACGTGATGTATTATCTTGGAAGGACTAGATATATGAGTTATTGGAACAGATCTGACCTCAGGAGTGAGTTTGAGTTGATGCATGGCATAGACTGGCCGAGTCTGAAGAGCAGACTCGGCGAGTAGCATGAAGATTATCAATAACCACTCAGTGAGTGGTCTTGCCGAGTTAAGGGGTTGACTGAGTGAGTCAGGGAGAGTCAGAGAGGGTTGACGGGTGGACTGAGTCAAGCCGGAACTCGCCGAGTTGTTCTTGAGACTTGGCGAGTTGAGTCGTGGTAGCCCCGCGACTCATGCCAGGTGGAACCCGTCGAGTTAGGAAAACACGCGACGTGTCGAGAGAGGATCGCAGGGAATCAGTGGACACGTGTAGACTCGCCGAGTCGCCCTAGTGTACTCGCCGAGTCCGGTTAAAGTTGACCGTGGACCATGTTGACCTTTAGGGTTGAGTTCAGTTGTATTTATGGGTGCATTATCTTGTGTGATTAGGCGGAGGCTAGATCACATTGGTTACGAGGCAGATATTTACCGAGAGACGTGAGGTGAGTCTTCTCACTATACTTTACCTTGAGTAGGTAACCAGAGTTATGTGATAGAGTATTGGTATGCTATGTATGTTATGTGTTGCACTACATTATTTCTATGTGATTTATGCTATGCATGCTATCAGAGTAGAACCTGAGGGTTCACAGAGCTTGGGTGCACGGACCCACAGAGCTATAGCCTCGAGTGGCTAATATGTGTTATATGTGGTGTTTTGGGGAACTCACTAAGCTTCATGCTTACAGTGTTTTGTGTTATGTGTTTCAGGTTTCTCATAGGATCACGGGACGGCACCGGCTTGATTGTACACACTAGCGAAGGAGTTATATTTTGAGGATCCTGGTTTATTATACAAGTAAAAATGGAGTTACGTTTTGTAATTTGATCATGAATGATATATTAAGAATAGTGTTTTTTTAAGAACTAAACCATTATATTTAAATGAAAAATTGTTTTGAAATTTATGGCGTTACAAGTTGGTATCAGAGCCTTGGTTTGAGGGATTCGGATGCACGTTCGGGTAAATCTGGACTCAAAATGAGGAAGTAAGAAAAGTTTTCAAAGAAATAATTTTCTAAAGCGAATAAGAGTTCAAAAGGAAAGCGAGAAAGAGTAGTGTGTACAATCAGCCAGAGCTTGAACGGTGATTTCCCAAAATACCATTACTTTTGTGTTATGAGATATTTATGACGCACTTTATGAGATATTATTGCATGCTAGAGACAGGACTAGAGTGGCCTGATTTGTGATGCCTTAGCCTAGGAATTGCCGTTATATGCGATGTGCTTTTGAGTATGTGATGAGTGAGAATATTTAGTTAGAATCCTTTATGGGATTTGAGTAGAGGAGTAATCTAGGGGAGATACCTAGATGAGTACCGTGGTACTTAGCAAAAGAATAATTAGAACCCGTGAGGGAAAGAGTTGTAGAGTTTGGTGGTACTTTCGAGGATGAGCAGAGCAAGTGGAGTTATCACCCAGAGTGAGTCCTATGTATTCTTCGATGCTCAAATGTTGCTTGCTTCGTGCTTTGTGGAACTCTCGATGATGGGAGTCAGCTACCAAGCGAATATGACGATATTCAGGAGGTAGATGGCTGGCATCATTAGGAGCTCTTCAGCAGCTGATGGCAGAGAAGTGTGGGAATCTAGGAAGAGCCTAGGGAGTAACCTTAGCCAGATGACTACGCTGGCAGAATAGAGAATTTCGCTGGGGAGCCAGCACGCGTAACGGAATTGGTAAACCAAAAGGTCAAGCAGCTACTTAGGAGCTCCGGGATAGTCCTTGTGGAAAGTATGGGTAGATGTGGCAGGTAGTATGGGCCCATACTACTGAAAGCGGAGGACTCATACTTGATACAGGGAGTCTTCTAAAGGTTCTAATGAGCAGATGGAGGAGTGATGTTATGGTTCAAGTACCATACATCGGAGCAGATGGAGGAGTGATGTTTTGGTTTGAGTACCATGCATCGAAGCGAATTGAGGAGTGATGTTATCGTTCGAGTACCATGCATCGGAGCGGATTGAGGAGTGATGTTATGGTTCGAGTACCATACATTAGAGCGAATTGAGGAGTGATGTTACGGCTCGAGTACCATGTATCAGAGCGGATTGAGGAGTGATGTTATGGTTCGAGTACCATAAGTCGGAGCGAAGTGAGGAGTGATGTTATGGTTCGAGTACCATGCATTGGAGAGAATTGAGGAGTAATGTTATGGTTCGAGTACCATACGTCGGAGTGAAGTGAGGAGTGGTGTTATGGTTCGAGTACCATACGTCGGAGCGGATGGAGGAGTGATGCTATGGTTCGTGTACCATACAATGGAGCATATTGAGAAGAGATGTCATGGGATGAGTACCAGGGTTCGTAGTGAATGATGCTTGTGGTTCTTCGGCCATGAATGATGAGGTTGAGATTGGACGCCATGGGTTTTAGGCCAGTGGGCCATGATTGAGTTCGAAGAGGCATCCCTTGTGATGGAGGTCGAGAGTCTTTCAGAGTATTTTGGTAACGAGTCAGAGGGAGGGGAGAATTTCGGTAAGAGTTGAGCAATCAGAGGATGTGTCACCTTCTATGACCTGGGTGGTGTTGTTTATGTTCGTGTGTAAAACATGAGAAGCATGATGTTTAAATTTTGGGTTTGGGGGTAAACCCTGCAGGTTATCATTGAGGATGATTTTCTGTCAGAGTATCAGGTAGCATGTGTGCCGCGAAGCAGTAATTTTACATGAGTGGATAATCAGTTGGGACTGAGATAGTCGAGGACCACATTACACCTATTTGAGTATAGTAGGGCGTATTGTAGAAGTATCAGTGGGGAGTCCAGTCGAATTTATCAGTGCAGTCGTTTTTCTATCTATATTGGGTATTGAATATGGGAGTGGGTCCCTGTTCTTGGGAAGATCCATGTGATGGAACATCGGTTGATGAGTCGTGGTGGGGGAGTATGATGATTTCGTGGTCCCATCTATGAGTCAGTGATATTATTGGTCAGTTGAGTTGTTTGGTTTTGGTTTGGTACGAGACTTGGAACGACTAGAGGCAATCATGATGAGAAGTTCTTGAGGATCTCATCTGAGGTTCAGAGTATATGTGATCGATTGAATTCCTTAAAGGGGATTATCAGGCGTTGCGTAGCACTTTCCAGGGGTAGGTGCATTATTTCTGGTGAAAATAGTTTGTGAGATTGTTGATGTGTCAGATAGTGTTGGTTCGAACCCTAAGTGGGGGAGAACCAGGTAGTTTATTGAGAGAACTAGAGATTTGTGCAAGAGCGGTTAGGGGTTGGATACAAAAACCTGCGACTTGAATTAATGAGATCAGGGTCATTGGTGATCCAGGAAAGGTGCAGGGCGAGATAATGAATGTGTCTGAGAGAAGGGTGGGTGTCTCCACGACGGGTGGTCAGTGGTCAGGAATCTGGTGGTGGACAGAGTCGTTTCAAGTGGAATACTCGTAATGATGGTATGGGCAGTTGAGAACTTCTAGGTTGAAATATGGGTGGAGGATTGTTGAGTAACCAACTCTCGGGCTGGGATGTGTATTCTTGCTTGGATTTTGAGTAGTAGTGGAAAGGGTTTCGGAGGATCATCAGTGTGTTTTGAAGGGTTAGCACCTTCCTTGTATTCCAATTGAGTGTTTGGATGCACTAAATTGCGCATTAAGTAAAATAGGAAATTATTATGGGATTCAGAGGAAATGTATTGATGTATGTGTATGGTGCTGGGAGTGCGGGAATCAGTGGTAGGGGCAGGACATTGTGATGCTCTGTTATGGTGTTCCGTGATTTCTGCATATAGTGTCTTGATTTCGGAGTTATTTAGAGTCTTGGGTTTAAGTCGACGAGTGATGTATCATGTACCTACGGTTCCAGTGGGAGCCCTTAGTGTATTGTCATCAAGAGGGACTATTTAAGGAAGTGGATCTCTGTAGAGGTAGGTTATGTGTTATAGTGGTTGCCGCCAGAGTCTGTAATGCATATCAGGGCAAGTGTGTGTGTAACTATCTATGATAGTCTTTAGTGCAGGAGTAGTGAGCTTAGTGTGGCATTCTAATGAGAATGAGAGTATAGGGTGAAGCTACGGGGAGGCGTAGTATTCACCAGTCAGAGGGAGTTGTGATGCTACGGGGAGCCGTAGTACTCACACGTTAGAGAGAGAGAGAGAGAGAGAGAGAGAGAGAGAGAGAGAGAGTAGTGATGCTACGAGGAGCCGTAGTATTCACCATTCAGAGCGTGTTGTGATGCTACGGGGAGCCGTACTACTCACAAGTTAGAGGGAGGGAGTCGTGGTACTACGGGGTAGTACTCACTAGTTAGTTGGCGATGTGATACTACGGGGAGCCGTATTATCACTAGTCAGAGGCTGTCGTAATGTTGCGGGAAGCCTTAGTGCCCACTAGTTGGCTAGAGATTATGATGATGGAGTGTTCTCCGATGAGTGCATGATGCAGAAAAGTTTTAGGCTTGAGTAGCCCTAGTGTTGAGTTTATGGAACCAGTGGTTAAACCAGGGCGAGACTGGGGTCTCCGTCTCTGTCAGGAAGGGTCAACAAGGCGCGCGGGAGAATATGCACAACAGACGCAAGAGGTTAGAGTTGAGTCGATAATCGGTTGGATTGTACTTTTATGAGAAAAAGGGAATTTCGTGACTTGCGTGTTGCTGGGCCGTGATAGTAGTCACGGGGAGGAAGTTAGTGAGATATTTTGGATCATGTTATGTGTGACCCTTGGGGGTTCAGTTGTGGGGCCAACAGCTGACCTGGTGATCAGTATCAAAGATGAATATGAGAAATGAGCTAGAGTTTGCCTTAAGTGATGTCTGTGGACACTTCGGAATGAGCGAACGATTCAGACGCTCGAGGATATGCTTCAGCCATGTGCATTAGATTTCGTGGGGGGGGGGGGGGGAGGGGGGGAATTGTGGCCTGTAATTGCTCTTGGCATAGTTTTCCTACAACAACAGCCATCATTAGTGCATCGGTATGCCACCCTTTGTGATGTTGTAGGGAAGGAGGTATCGGACCCCATTTTCTGGGGAGAGGTAGGGCAATGTGTGATGGGAAGTACAATGATCATGCTTCAGACGTTAGAGCAGATATAGCAGGTCAGGCAGAGGTTGTTGACCGCTCAGAGTCGCTAGAAGAGTTATGCGAACAGGCGTCGATCCTAGCTTGAGTTCCAAGTTGGCGACTTTGTGATCCTGAAGGTCTCTCCTTGGAAAGGAGTGATCCGATTCAGGAAGAGGGGCAAGTTGGGGCCCCGATATAATGGTCCATTTCGGGTGGTCACGAGGGTAGGTAGGGTAGCCTATCGTTTGGAATTGCCAGCAGAGTTGAGGCAGAATCACGACACTGTCCACGTGTCGCAATTGCGGAAGTGTATAACTGACGAGTCGGCGGTAGTGCCATTAGAGGACATTCAGGTGGATGCGAGCCTGAACTACGCAAAGAGACCAGTCGCAATTATGGACCGAAGGTCAATGTTCTGAGGAGCAAGGAGGTACCGTTGGTTTTGGCTCAGTGGTAACATCAGAAGGGGACCGAGATGACTTGGGAACCGGAGCGTGAGATGCGTGAGCAGCATCCGGAGTTATTTGCAGAGCGAGACTTCGAGGGCGAAGTCTAGTTCTAGTGGGGGAGAATTGTAACAACCCAGATTCCCAGGTATTAGTTATTTTGTATCTTGTTGGTGATTTGTGAGGAGACTCGACGAGTTGGAGCCCAGACTCGCCGAGGATGATCGCGGTTATGGGCGCGGGTTCGCGTCCGGACTCGGCGAGTCCAAAAGTGGACTCGGCGAGTCGACGCTATTTAATGAAACCCTAATTTCCAGGGTATGAGACTTATTTAAAGGGGCTTATGGCCGTCATTTGCGGCCACCAACCCCAGAGAGAACCATAAAGAGTGTTTGAGCGTTTTGCGAGAGAGAAGAAGAAGATCCTTGATTATTTGTGGGTGTTTTGCTTACAGAAGAGGACCAAGGCAAGAGGAGACCAAATATCCATGGAGTAAATGGCCTCTTCTCGTGTTGGTGCTTTAGATCTGGACGCAAAGAGGTCCAGAGACCCTTTTACCTCAAGCTTTATGAGTGTTAATGGAGACCATGAGCTTAGAATAGCATTCTAGAGACCATATCTTCAAATAAGGCCTTTGAACCTTTGCATGAGCATCAAGATAGTAACTTTACGTGATGTATTATCTTGGAAGGACTAGATCTATGAGTTATTGGAACAGATCTGACCTCAGGAGTGAGTTTGAGTTGATGCATGGCATAGACTGGCCGAGTCTAAAGAGCAGACTCGGCGAGTAGCATGAAGATTATCAATAACCACTCAGTGAGCGGTCTTGCCGAGTTAAGGGGTTGACTGAGTGAGTCAGGGAGAGTCAGAGAGGGTTGACTGAGTTAAGCCGGAACTCGCCGAGTTGTTCTTGAGACTCGGCGAGTTGAGTCGTGGTGGCCCCGCGACTCATGCTAGGTGGAACCCGTCGAGTTAGGAAAACACTCGACGTGTCGAGAGAGGATCGCAGGGAATCAGTGGACACGTGTAGACTCGGCGAGTCGCCTAGTGTACTCGCCGAGTCCGGTCAAAGTTGACCGTTGACCATATTGACCTTTAGGCTTGAGCTCAGTTGTATTTATGGGTGTATTATCTTGTGTGATTAGGCGGAGGCTAGATCACATTTGTTACGAGGCAGATATTTACCGAGAGTTGCGAGGTGAGTCTTCTCACTATACTTTACCTTGAGTAGGTAACCAGAGTTATGTGATAGAGTATTGGTATGATATGTATGTTATGTGTTGCACTACATTATTTCTATGTGATTTATGCTATGCATGCTATCAGAGTAGAACCTGAGGGTTCACAGAGCTTGGGTGCACAGACCCACAGAGTTATAGCCTCGAGTGGCTAATATGTGTTATATGTGGTATTTTGGGGAACTCACTAAGCTTCGTGCTTACAGTGTTTTTTGTTATGTGTTTCAGGTTTCTCACAGGATCACAGGACGGCACCGGCTTGGTTGTACACACTAGCAAAGGAGTTATATTTCAAGGATCGTGGTTTATTATACAATTGAAAATAGAGTTATGTTTTGTAATTTGATCATGAATGAGATTTTAAGAAAAGTGTTTTTTTAAGAACTAAACCATTATATTTAAATGAAATTTGTTTTGAAATTTACGGCGTTACATTCATCCTGGGGGTGTTTGGAGGTATCGTCAGTGTATCGTGTTTTCCAACCCGAGGATGCTAGAGCTAGTTCAGCATGGGTATGAGATTACAGAGGGGAACTCATGAGAGTTGCTATGAGATTGAGGGATGTATCATCCTGTCACCATGGAGTGGGTAAAGTTGGATTCAAACCGGGATTCTGGTGGTTCAGGGATTATTTCTTGCTCACATGCGCCAAATGATTGTTGTGATTTGGAGCGAGCGAAGTATCAGGGAGTGGTACTCGGTGGTTAGGTGTGGTTATCAGAGGATGAGGCTAGTGGCTGGCTTGAAGCGGGGGTCAGAACACCGCAAGAAAAGAGAAAGTTGGGTTTCGGGTTTCGATGGCTGTGTTTTGAGGAATCTGGTCTAGTTAATGCCAGGAGGTGCATTGCGAGAGTAGTTCTGGAGTTGTGTTGCCGAAGGCTTCGAGGACAAAGCGTAATTTAAGTGGGGGAGAATTGTAACATCCCGAGTTTAGGAGTGGAAGTTCACGGTTCAAAGTGTAAATATGAAAGGGCAACTCGGTGAGTCCATGGGTGGACTCGGCGAGTAGGGTCGCGACTCTGGTCGCGTGTTAAGTAGCCAACTCGGCGAGTCGGAGGCTGGACTTGGCGAGTAGGCGCTGAGTGGAGAAAACCCTAATTTCGGGGAGTGCGCCCTATATAAAAGACATTATACCCTCTCCCCAGCCTCTTTACCCTCTATTGAAGTCCAGAAAACCCTAAGACGCGATTGTGAGGGATTTGAGTGCATTTAAACCTTGGAGAAGAGATTTTGGAGGAGATCTTGGATAGATAGGAGGCTTGGAGCAAGGGGCTTTGCTAAGAATCAGATTTCTCTTCTATTGGGGCTTTCCTTTTGAGGTATTACTTCGTTTCTTGGGCTGTTATTCATCTAGATTCATCATCTTGGAATGTGTGGAAAGTTTAGCTTGTGGTATTTCGAGTTTGAAGGTTAGATCTGAGGTTGCTACCTCAGATTTGGAATGGAGAAGGTCTAGAGTGCATTAAAGTCCCTGTTCTTGGGTGTTTGGTGAAGTCATCTTGTCCCAAACCCTATCCCTAGAGTGTAAAATGCCTAGATCTCATTGGATTCACGTAAAGTTTGCCACTTTACGTGATGGATGGGTTGTAGAAGGGTAGATCTACATTTTGGATCGACTACATGGCCTGGAAGGCTTCTGTATGGGTTAAGAGCTAGTGGTACTCAGCGAGTCACAAAGGTGTACTCGGCGAGTTGCTTGAAGGTGGGTAGGAACTTGACGAGTTGGAAGAACAACTCGGCGAGTTGGTTGAAGATAGCCTTGGACTCGGCGAGTCTGTTCTTGGAATCGGCGAGTCTGGTCTTGAGGTCTTAGCCTTTCCTGGTTAAGCTATGAATCGGTGAGTCAAGGGATGACTCAGTGAGTTGAGGTGGGACTTTTCAGTGTTGGGGGAGTCGACGAGTCAGCCAGGAGGTTGACTTTGACTTTGACTTTGATCAAGAGTTGACCAGTTGACTTCTAAGGGCATTTTGGTATTTTGTGGTATTTATTGGGTTTAGTCTTTCGGCTTTATCAGGGGTGGAGTTCGTGTCGGAGGTTGGAGCAGTGTGATCTTATCTTTTCAGTCAGCAGTTGCAATGTGAGTTATCCTCACTATATCAACAGGGTCTAAGGCACCAAGGCCGGCCCTTTATCGGATTGTAATCCGGGTATTGTTTTTATTTTGCTGTTTTACTATGTTTGCATCCTGGTAGTTAGGATGGTATATGTTAGAGACCTGGTTAAGCTCGGTATCCTGGTATATAGGGTGATGCTATGCTAGTGACCGGTTAGGTCGGTATCCTGCTTAAAGTATGTCGTGTTACGTGATCTGCTAGGTCGGTTTGATTGAATGTGAACTTTTTATATGATTGTATGTTTATGCGCACATGGTTGTTTGACTTGGGTTGGGTTGATGCGGGACCTGCTTTGTGTTGTAGGCCAACATACCGAGGGTGGACCGGTTATTCCGAAGGCCGAGCGAGCGGTCCGGATAGGCTGTAGGCCCCACGAAGCCAGACCAGAAGTGCCAAGGCTCGGAGAGTGGACCAGGCCGACTGAAGGCCGATGCGGGCGGACTAGTCATACTGTAGACTCAGAGAGTGGGTCAGGTGGGTTGAAGGCCCGATGCGGGCGGACCAACCACACTGTAGACTCAAGGGACATGACTAGACTTGGAGGGTGGACCCGGTGGACGGAAGGCCCAACACAGCGGACCAGTCACACATTAGACCCAATATGCATGGTTGTTCTATGATTTGTTATGATATAGCATGTTATGTGTGTATGGTATATGTGGTTGGTATTTTGGGGGTATCTCACTAAGCTTTCGGGCTTACAGTTGTGGTTTAATGTTTTTCAGGTTTTTCAGGAGACCGTGGCAAGGCAAAGGCGTGATCGTACCGCTCCTCGTGTTTATGATTTATGTTATGGTTCTGGGAATACTATGATAATAATTGTATTGAAAACCTTTTTGTAAAAAGTTAAAGAAATTTGGATGTTTTGAAAAGTTTAAAATTTGTTGAAATTTTTGGTCGTTATAGGTTCGATCAGATTTTGTTCATGATTAAAAGTATTAATCATGTAATAAAACAAAATTCACATTTTATATATACCTAAAACTTGACCATGTGTTTCCCATGAAATGCACAATGTGTTTATATTTATATGATGGAGCGTGTATGGTTAATCGACACATCATAGCAAAAATACAACTGTATATGATGTGTCACTAGTGAGATTATTCTCTCGACGGAGCATGTGTGGTTAACGGACACATCAAATTAAGAATAATTTAGTATTGAGTGTCATGCGGTTTTTCATGGTTGATTCACAAAATATTCAATGATCCACAACATCGCTATTATTGGATCAAGATGAGCACAATCGAGATTAACATACCATTGAATGTTGTAACAACCCGGAATTTCCATGTATTTATTATTGGTGTATTTTTCGAGAATTGGGAGTGGACTCGGCGAGTTGGTGCTCAAACTCGCAGAGTAGGATCGCGATTTTGGACGCGGGTTCGCGTCTGGACTCGGCGAGTCCAAGAGTGGAATCGGCGAGTCCACGCTGTGTAATGAAACCCTAATTCCCAGGGTTTGAGACCTATTTAAAGGGCCTTATGGCTGTCATTTGTGCTCACGAATCCATAGAGAGAAACCCTAGAGTGCTTGAGCGTTTTGAGAGAGAAAGGAAGCCATTCTTGACCTTTGTGGTGTTGTTTAGCAAGAAGAAGGAGGTCCTAACCAAGAGGGAGCAAAGGAGGTTGCTATACTGTGGATTTGAAGCTTAGATCATCGCACTTGAGGTATTAATTCAACTCATGTTCTGTTTTATGAAGTATATTTGGATTTAGGGTCTCTTGTGGCCTTTGTTGGGTTGATTTGATGCCCAAATAGTCCCTTTCTAGTGATGAGGCTTTGGATCTGGATCCATAGAGGTCTAAAGAGCCTTACTCATCAAGCTTTATGAAGAACAATGGAGGTTATGACCTTGAGTTGTGGTACGTGGGGCTAAATCATGATATATGGTCATATAGATATTGTATGTACATCAAGATAGCGACTTTACATGATAAATAAGCTTGGAAGGACTGGATCAATGAGTTAGTGGAACAGATTTGACCTCAGGAGTGAGTTTGAGTCGTTGCATGGCTTGGACTCGCCGAGTCCGAAGAACAGACTCGGCGAGTAGCATGAAGATTGCCCAACACCACTTAGCGAGTGGTCTTGCCGAGTTGAGGGATTAACTCAGTGAGTCAGGGAGAGTCAGAGTGGGTTGACAGGTGGACTGAGTCAAGCTGGGACTCGCCGAGTTGTTCTTGAGACTCGGTGAGTTGAGTCCCACAACTCATGCCAGGTGGAACTCGTCGAGTTAGGAGAATACTCGTCGTGTCAAGTGAGGATCCCAGGGAAATCAGTGTATGTGCATAGACTCTCCGAGTCGCTATAATGCACTCCCCGAGTCTGATCAAAGTTGACTGTTGACCATTGACCAGTGTTGACCTATGTTGACCCGTTAACGTATAGTCAACCTTAATTGCGAAGTGTTATTTAGAGATGTATTGTGTTATAGGAGGACTATAGATCAGGAGATCGAGCACGAGTGATTTCAGGGACTTGTGAGTTACCGAGATATGCGAGGTGAGTCTTCTCACTATACATACCTTGAGTAGGTAACTTGAGTTATGTGATACAGTGCTTGTATGCTATATTTGTGTTATGTGTTGCGCTACATTATTCTTTGTGATTTATGTTGTGCATATTTACAGAGTTAGAACCTGAGGGTTAACAGAGTTTGGGTGCACGGACCCATAGAGTTATAGCCTCGAGTGGCTAATATGTGTTATATGTGGTATTTTGGGGAACTCACTATGCTTTATGCTTATAGTGTTTGGTGTTATTTGTTTCAGGTACTAGTGACGACCGTGGGAAGGCGCCGGCTTGATCAGTACACACGCATGGGATTTTATGATTTGGAGATCTTGGGATTTTTGTATTACTTGAATTGAATTTCAAATATGGTTGTTTTATGAATTTCAAACCTGGATGTCTTTCCAGAGGAGTTGCCGGGTGTGCCTCCTGTGTGGCAAGTAGAGTTCGGTATTGATTTGGTCCCGGGGGCCGCACCTATCGCTAAGGTGCCTTATCGTCTTTCACCTCCAGAGATGCAAGAGTTATCCTCGCAGCTTCAGCAGCTTCTGGGGAAAGGGTTTATTTGGCCGAGCAGCTCGCCGTGGGGAGCGCCTATTCTTTTTGTCAAGAAGAAGGATGGTTCACACCGGATGTGCATTGATTACCGTGAGTTGAACAAGCTGATGGTCAAGAATCGTTACCCGTTACCGAGGATCGACGATTTGTTCGACCAGTTGCAGGGAGCATCTTGGTTCTCCAATATCGATTTGAGGTCTGGATACCATCAGGTGAGGGTGCGAGATGAGGACGTCCAGAAGACAGTGTTTAGGACGCGTTATGGGCATTATGAGTTTGTGGTGATGCCTTTCGGACTCACCAATGCCCCGACAGTGTTCATGGATCTCATTAACCAGGTGTGCAGGCCGATGTTGGATCGGTCGGTGATTGTATTCATTGATGAAATTTTGGTATATTCGAGATCTAGAGAGAAGCATGAGGAGCATTTGAGGGAGATCCTCGGAGTTCTGAGATCAGAGAGGCTTTATGCCAAATTCTCCAAGTGTGATTTCTGGTTGCGAGAGGTCCAGTTCCTAGGACATCTTGTTAACCAGGAAGGGATATTGGTCGATCCGGCCAAAGTTGAGGCGGTGATGAGTTGGGAGGTGCCGAGGTCACCCTCCGAGATCAGGAGTTTTCTAGGGCTGGCTGGTTATTATCGGAGATTTATCAGGGATTTCTCTAAGATCGCAGTGCCACTCACTAGGTTGACCCGGAAGGGTGTCGATTTTTCATGGGGCCCCGAGCAGCAGGCCTCCTTTGAGACGCTTCGCCAAAGGTTATGCGAGGCCCCAGTGTTAGCCCTCTCGGAGGGAATGGAGGACTTTGTTGTATTCTGTGATGCATCGATCTTGGGGTTGGGAGCAATGCTGATGCAGAGAAGGCATGTGATAGCATATGCATCGAGGCAGTTGAAGCCTCATGAGACGAGGTATCCCACCCATGACCTAGAGTTGGGGGCAGTGGTGTTCGCCCTCAAGATTTGGCGCTACTATTTGTATGGGGTTCGGTGTACGATATACACGGACCATAAGAGTCTGAAGTATTTAACGGATCAGCCCAACCTAAATATGCGGCATAGGAGGTGGTTGGATGTGGTTAAGGATTACAATTGTGAGATCCTGTACCATCCGGGCAAGGCTAATGTGGTAGCTGACGCCCTGAGTCGCAGGGAGGAGAGAGCCCCGTTGCGGGATGTATGTTTGCGATTGACCGTGATGACTCCGATGTTGGACACCATTCGAGGAGCACAGCCTAAGGCAGTGAGGTCGGAAAACCAGAAGAGAGAGCGAGTTGTTGGGTTGGTATCGGAGTTCGTTACGGATGGTCGGGGGCTTATGACTTTTCAGGGGCGTATTTGGGTACCGTTTGTGGGAGGAACGCGTACCATTTTGATGGAAGAGGCTCATCGGTCAAAATTCTCGATCCATCCTGGGGCCACTAAGATGTATTTGGATTTGAGGAGGGAGTATTGGTGGCCCTGTATGAAGAGGGACGTTGCGTGGTTTGTTGAGAGGTGTTTAACCTGCCGTAGGGTTTAGGCCGAACACCAGAGACCACATGGTAAGTTGCAGCCGTTGGAGGTTCCTGAATGGAAGTGGGAACAGATCACCATGGATTTCATCACCAAATTGCCAAGGACTGCTCGGGGAGTTGATGCAATTTGGGTGATTGTGGACAGGTTGACGAAGAGCGCTCACTTTCTTTCTATCAGCGAGAGTTCTTCCGCAGAGAAGTTAGCAGAGATGTATGTGAGGGAAGTGGTATCTCGGCATGGGGTGGCGATCTCGATCGTCTCAGACCGGGATGTACGTTTCAATTCCAGATTCTGGAAGAAGTTTCATGAGGAGCTGGGTACTAGGCTGCATTTTAGTACCGCATATCACGCCTAGACAGATGGATAGAGTGAGCAGACGATTCAGACGCTCGAGGACATGTTCTGAGCATGTGTATTGGATTTCGGGGGAAGTTGGGATACGTATTTGCCCTTGGCCGAGTTTTCTTACAACAACAGCCATCATTCAAGCATCGGTATGCCACCCTTTGAGCTGTTGTATGGGAGGAGGTGTCGGACCCCCATTTGTTGGGGAGAAGTCGGACAATGCGTTATGGGAAGCACTGAGATCGTACTTCAGACGACAGAGCAGATCCAGTAGGTTAGACAGAGGTTACTGACTGCTCTGAGTCGACAGAAGAGTTATGCGGACAGACGCCGGTCCGAACTTGAGTTCCAGGTCGGCGACTTTGTGCTCCTAAAGGTCTCTCCATGGAAAGGAGTGATTCGATTCAGGAAGAGGGGCAAGTTGGGGCCCCGATATATCGGACCATTTCGGGTAGTCGCGAGGGTAGGCAGGGTAGCCTATCGTTTGGATTTGCCAGCAGAGTTGGGGCAGATTCACGACACTTTCCATGTGTCGCAATTGCGGAAGTGTATAGCCGATGAGTCGGCAGTGGTTCCATTAGAGGATATTAAGGTGGATGCGAGCCTGAATTATGATGAGAGACCAGTGGCAATCAGAGATTGGAAAATCAAAGTTCTGAGGAACACGGAGGTACCTTTGGTTTTGGTTCAGTGGCAGCATCGGAAGGGGTCCGAGATGACTTGGAAACCGAAGCATGAGATGCGCGAGCAGCATCCGGAGTTATTTGCAGAGCGAGACTTCGAGGGCGAAGTCTAGTTCTAGTGGGGGAGAATTGTAACAGCCCGGAATTTCCAGGTATTTATTATTGGTGTATTTTTGGAGAATTGTGAGTGGACTCGGCGATTTGGAGCTCAAACTCGCCGAGTAGGATCGCGATTTTTCATGCGGGTTTGCGTCTGGACTCGGCGAGTCCAAGAGTGGACTCGGCGAGTCCACGCTATGTAATGAAACCCTAATTCCCAGGATTTGAGACCTATTTAAAAGGGCCTTATGGCCGTCATTTGTGCTCACCAATCCATAGAGAGAAACCCTAGAGTGCTTGAGTGTTTTGAAAGAGAAAGGAAGCCATTCTTGACCTTTGTGGTGTTGTTTAGCAAGAAGAAGGAGGTCCTAACCAAGAGGGAGCAAAGGAGGTTGCTATACTGTGGATTTGAAGCTTAGATCATCGCACTTGAGGTATTAATTCAGCTCATCTTCTGTTTTATGAAGTATATTTGGATTTAGGGTCTCTTGTGGCCTTTGTTGGGTTGATTTGATGCCCAAATAGTCCCTTTCTAGTGATGAGGCTTTGGATCTGGATCCATAGAGGTCTAAAGAGCCTCACTCATCAAGCTTTATGAAGAATAATGGAGGTTATGACCTTGAGTTGTGGTACGTGGGGCTAAATCATGATATATGGTCATATAGATATTGTATGTACATCAAGATAGCGACTTTACATGATAAATAAGCTTGGAAGGACTGGATCAATGAGTTAGTGGAACAGATCTGACCTTAGGAGTGAGTTTGAGTCGTTGCATGGCTTGGACTCGCCGAGTCCGAAGAATAAACTCGGCGAGTAGCATGAAGATTGCCCAACACCACTTAGCGAGTGGTCTTGCCGAATTGAGGGATTAACTCAGTGAGTCAGGGAGAGTCAGAGTGGGTTGACAGGTGGACTGAGTCAAGCTGGGACTCGGCGAGTTGTTCTTGAGACTCGGCGAGTTGAGTCCCACAACTCATGCCAGGTGGAACTCGTCGAGTTAGGAGAATACTCGTCGTGTCAAGTGAGGATCCCAGGGAAATCAGTGTATGTGCATAGACTCGCCGAGTCGCTATAGTGCATTCGTCGAGTCCGGTCAAAGTTGACCGTTGACCATTGACCAGTGTTGACCTATGTTGACCCGTTAAGGGATAGTCAACCTTAATTGTGAACTGTTATTTAGAGATGTACTGTGTTATAGGAGGACTATAGATCGGGAGATCGAGCACGAGTGATTTCAGGGACTTGCGAGTTACCGAGATACGCGAGGTAAGTCTTCTCACTATACATACCTTGAGTAGGTAACTAGAGTTTGGGTGCACGGACCCACAGAGTTATAGCCTCGAGTGGCTAATATGTGTTATATGTGGTATTTTGGGGAACTCACTAAGCTTTGTGCTTACAGTGTTTGGTGTTATTTGTTTCACGTACTAGTGACGACCGTGGGAAGGCACCGGCTTGATCAGTACACACAAATGGGATTTTATGATTTTGAGATCTTGGGATTTTTGTATTACTTGGATTGAATTTCAAATATGGTTGTTTTATGAATATTAAGTGAAATATGTTTTATAAAATTTGAAAAATTTGTTTTGAAATTTACGGTGTTACAAATGTTAATGAATCTCAATTTATCTAGGAGTTTCAAATGTCTGAAACTGGAAAATTGCATTGCCTGCCTAAATAACTTTGTTATATGTTTACAACACCCCTTAGCATATCGCAAAGCCAAATATGGATCCTAACCTTGTTAATAATTCCTTTAGGGTTAATAATTATTTTAGTTATAAATTGAAACTAACTAAACCTTTCATCTTGTAGATGTCGAACTATATCAACAACACCAATCCTCCTCCTCCTCCACCTCCATCAAAATCAAACTTCTCTCTCATCTAGATCCTATCTAAGGAGAAACTAACTGGTCAGAACTATCTGGAGTGGATTCTGTTGGATTAGGTGTCTAAGCTCATAACTATAATTGGTATCTACTTGACTCAAGAGTAGCATGGTCCATTTCGGGTTGCATATCACCAGGACAATTTGAGGATGGATATTTGAGTAAGAGGTTATTTATGATTTATTTATATATTATAAGTTCTAATATATTAATATGAAATCATATTATTTAATTAGTATTGATCTAGAACTAATTTGGAATTAATATAGTGATTAAAAGGCACTAATTAAATTAACGGGGACTGATTATGTAAATCAATGATATATATATATATATATATATATATATATATATATATATATATATATATATATATATATATATATATATATATATATTCGGCTATTGATCCATGATAGGCTAAGCTTATGTAAGTTTCCATGAAGAGTTACCCACATGAAATATGGATCATAACCCAAAGTGTATAGATTAGGATTTGCCCATGACTCTTGGATTCCAACATATATATACATAAACCCATGGCTATAATCACATACAACAAGAGTTATTGGAGTTCATAACCGATTTGTGTGCCTAGTAATCTCTCTCGAGTCATCCAATTGTTCAAGGGTGTGTTGTGAACCGTTTGAGGCATCACACTTGGGGTGCTAAGTTCTTAAATGCCAAAACTACAAGCTACAACAAAGAGGTAATTATATAACTCACTTTTATGTTGATTATGTCAATTGTATGCTAGTTGTAGTCTTTGTTCTTTGGAAACAATATTGCATTTATATATAGAGAAAACATAGATCCAAAGCATTTAGGGTTGTATGTGCACCATAGGATGTTTTAGTATATAAAACTCAACAATGGTATCAGAGCCTAGGATCGTTTTTCTATTATATTTGATGCATGGCTTAATTTTCATAGTTGAAAAAATTGATTTTTTGGCCTCTGGCTGATGAAATCGCTGAGTCAATTGGCTGACTCGACGAGTCCACTCAGTATAAGGTCAACTCGACAAGTCATGTTTAAGCACTCGACGAGTTGATGCTTCTGATGACAAATTTTTGGGTTTTTGTTTTGGTCTGTTTTGGCTTAGGATCATTAGCACAAAATGTTTTAGTTCATAAAATTTGATTTTGTTGATATGGTAGTGATCATGTGCATCTAATTAAAAGGTAATTGTCAAAATTTTAAGATTTGTATTAGTTTTAGGCTAATTTCTTGCAAATTGTTGGTATGAATTATCTTGACTTATGAGTTTAATTTGAACATAGATAAATTATTTGATTATTTTGTTAGTTAAAATTTTGATCTAAATGTTCTTTAAAGTCCTCCATAACTTTTCCTCAAGTTATGGAACATGAAAAGTTTTTTCATAAAAACCACATTAAACTCATAAGTTATGGAAATCAAAGGTTTTTCAAGAGTTACAAAACTTTCCATCAAATTTTGGTATTTGAAAAGTCTCAAATTAAAAAGCTCTTGTAATTAAAAGGTGTAAATCTTGGGTTCATAATTTAAAAAGTTAATTAAATAGCTTTTAATTTTCAATTTTTTTATATTTAGAACCTTGAAGTCTTTGAGTAGCTCAAATTGCATCTTATGGACTTTATTAAATTAATTAAAGTTTTTAATTAAAAGAGAAATAATAATTCCATAATGACATGCTTTAAGTTTAATTAAATTAAGAGTGTAATTTATTAATAGATTAAACCATCTAGTATTTTAAAAGTTTAAAATACACCCTTAAACTATATAAAATTAATAATTTAATAGTATTATATATATATATATATATATATATATATATATATATATATATATATATATATATATATATATATATATGTATGTATAAGACAACTCCGTGTTACCGTTAGTAGGCCTCATTCACGAAGTCGGTTTATAAGGGGAGTATAAGGTTACTGCCTATAAAATGGTGGTTTAATGGGTGTCCACTCTCACCCCCGCTTTCTTGACTGGTGGAGGGTTATTAACCGAACGAGTAGGATATGACATTCTGATTAAAAGTATAATGAAAATACAAAGTAACTAAACATTTATTAATTCCCAGTCTTAGTTACTTAAGACAAATGTGAATTTGGTGCTAACCCGTGAAATTGCACTTTGCACCTTGTTAAGTCGTATCACCTGTTCTCAATGGCAAGTGTGAATCAAAACCAAAATTTTCTCTATTCAGTTTCAGTTGTAAACAGTATTAGAGTAGGAAATCATGCACCTATCATTGTGCCTAGTAAATACACTTCATGGGCGGATCACATCAATCACTACCTAGAAGGTCATGACTCTGAATATGGACCTTCATCTCCACTGGGAAACATACTCCACAATTTCTGAAGGACATCAGAGTTCCTGTGTAAGTCCCAAATTTTGCTTGATGTATCAATCAGATCCAATTGATGGTACGGAATCCCAATCAATTGGATGATGCAAGATCAAATGGAGAATAAGGAGAGGAACAAGAAGATGATGATGAATCTATGAAGTATTCAATAATATGAATGATGATGCATACATATGAGATTCACACACACACACATACACACACACTCTTCTTCTCTCTCACTTTCTCTCTTTAGAACACCTTGATTTACACACACTTTTCCCCTTTTCTATAATTCTATTGACATTATATATATGGAACAGTGGCTGCAAACACATTTACAACCGTAAACGTTTTTACAGCCGTAAATAGGTTTGCAGCCGCAAACACACCCAACCGCAAACACCACATGAATCGTAAACCCAAGGCTGTTTTTGGTTCTAGACCAAAAACTAGCTGGCATTTCTTGTCAATCATCATTTGGAGCTTAGCTTCAGCTTTAATCTTCAATTTCTTCACAACTTCAAGATGAACAACTGAATCTTCTAGGTGAATGACTTCATCTTGAATGGATGGGCATTTCTTTAGAATTTGGCTTTGTACAAACGTTAGGTAAGGAGGCTTCTTGAAAGGATTTTTGAAAAATGGCGCTTTCAGCTTGAGGATCTTCAGAGAGAATATCTCAGAGAACGAATCTTCTGGATCACTTCAGCAGGTACATAGATAGCAACAAATTGATTGAGGAGGATTCAGTGCAATCTGTTACATAATCTTTAGGTACAGCTTCACCTTGCTTATGGGGTTGAAAGATTGAATGTTGATAGAATAATCTTCATCTTGTTCCTTCGAATCAGAATTCTTCGACAATCTTGAATGAAGATTTGGCTTAGAAAATCTCGATACAGCCTCCATTAGTCTCATCAACATTTGAATTCACTTTTCAAGACAAACAAAAAGTTGGAGATAAAAACAAAACTAAAAGAAAACTTAGCACACAATATTTTTGGTTTTTTCATATTTTCTGAAAAAAATAAAACAGAAACAAAAATATTTTTTGGATATTTTTGTACGTTCTGAAAAAGAAATAAAAACAAAAACAGAAATGTATTTTTGGATTTTTTTTTTAATTTTAATTATCCCCCTTAAATTTGTGCATAGACGAAAACTATGAACAAATTTAACAAAAAAAATAATAACAAAATTTAAAATTTTTGGGATCAAAGTTGTCAAACAATTCAATATCGTTTATCAGCACACACCTGCATGTCAAGATCTGGTGAATCACCGATATTATGGTCCACTTAAGCACAAAGGATATTGACAAACTGGACAGATTATAAGTGACAAGTAAGTGTGATCTTATTCCTAAATAGACCATTTGGCCGACGACGACCACGAATGTTGTTGTCACTTAAATTCAGCAGCAAGATATACAGACAACCTATTAAATGGTTCAATTTTAGATGCACTAGAACGTGTTCCCCGCTTCTCGACATACCCCGATAATGAAGAACTTATAAAGAACTCCTTACTTTAGGTGAGTATTCAATCATTTAGATAAAAGTCAGATATAGAAACACATATGTTGTATCCTAGGTCGGATGTATTCCAATCACGCAAAGGGAACAACATATGACTAACATAGATAGAGGATTTGAGAGATAGTAGGGTGCATATGTTGTGTCCCAGGTCGGATATTCCGATCACACAGAGGGGACATCATATGATTCACAGACAGAAAGAATTGTATAAATAAGAAGATGCATAGAGATAGAGTTTCATATGTTGCATTCCAGGTCAGATATGGTCCAATCACGCAGAGGATGCAACATATGACTAACAGAAAGAAAGCAAGAAAATAATTTCTTACAGACCTACTTTATCAGAACCCCAGTTTCCCTATCAGTACCAGATTTAAGGACATGAGTCCATACATCGAGGAAATGTTAAGCCATAATTCTAGATACATATGATTTTCGGTGTATCCTGCAGGTTCCCATGTTTATCTCACTGCTTAATCTACCCGAGCATCGTATTCTCAGTCCAAATATAACTATCTAAATCCATACAGTAAAGTCCTTTGATTTTTCAATCTAAGTCTAGTCCTTTTGAATCCTTTGTGCCTACCAGCAAATTGAGCACAAAGTCTAGGCAATTTGGCTTCAGTGCATTACACGAATTTCATGTTTCCCTTTAGCACTAGACTTCATATCACTTCCCAATTAACTAAACTTTCAAATGAAAAACTATAAGAAAATAAAAAAATTATCTTCAAAATGAATAAGTTTAAGATAAACTTAGGAGTATTGAGAAGAAAACTAAAACCGTAAGTCACTGATTGAATTTTCATCCAGAAGATTTGAGAACAGCACGCATAATCTCATAACAGATCCGAAAATTCTTCACATCATTAAGCACAAACCCCATGTGTGATCCTTTCCTTGTTTCCTTTCCCGAAAAGGGCGCACATTCTCAAACAATGTTCTAAGTGAAGTACAGTTGAGAGATGCCTCCTATCATGTGCCCGAAACAACCATTATCAACAAACCGAAGTCTAGTGATATGCCTCTATAACTGTCCAACACAAAGCGGGATCAATTGGTCTTTGGAACCAAGTCCATTTTGAAACTGGGTCGACCTTTGTCATCTTTGCAAGGTACTCTCTCCTATGACAAATCCTGCTTATCACAAACAAAAGATGAAGACATGTTACAATCATTAGACGATTTGGGAGATTGAACCTTTGGTACCCATTTGTAGTTGGGTTTAACCCATTTCTTGTTCGAGTGGATGGGTGCCTCAACACTTGATTTTGAACTTGAAGCCAATCTTCTAGATGACTTTGATCTAAATGATCTTGGTTTCACTAGAGCATGTTTTAGATTGGACTTCTTGGCCAACATTCCCTTCTTGACTTTGGGACTTGGATTTTTGTAATGCCCGTAGATCCGGGCTAGTAAATTTAGAGATAATAGGGGTCAAAAATGACTTTTTGACAAAAGATTATTTATAATAAATAATCTTAACCAAGTTGTATAATATGTCTCAAGGGTTTCGTACATATAAAGAACACCGAAATCCGAGTTATAACGAAGAAGTTATGGCCCGTCGAAGTTTTTCGGCAAAACCGGCACGACACCGGGAGACGTAAATAGTAAATTTAAGATAGAGGACTTTCGCCTTAGGGATCTAAATTAAAGCTTTAGAGTACGTCTCCACCTACGCGTGGATATAAAGAATGTCAAAAACGGAGTTCGTATGCAAAAGTTATGGCATTCCGAAGATTTAGCTTTTAAAAACCCTAAACTAGGTAATTCACGACGTGAGAATTATGACGCTCACAACATTCTGTCATAATTCGGAATCTAAAAGTTGCAAGAGGATAAGATCCAATTCACGAGGTGACCTTTATCACACTAACGACGTGAGGTGTCATGGCCACCATCCGAAGCTAGGGACGCAAAAGGCAAGTCTACGGAGTGAATCATGAGATTCACGACGTGAATCTTATGACACTCACAATGTGAGTGTCATAAAAACTTACTATAGATAGCAAGATCGACCCATTCACTTCCTTACACCATTTCTCACTTCTCTCTCTAGCTCTCCTAAACCCCCCTAAACCCTAAGTAAAGCCCCTAGCTCCCGAAGGAAGCCCCGAGGCTCCTGGAGTCGCGAGAAAAAAAGGGTCTTTCGGTTTCAAAACGCTACTCTGAGCGAAGCCCGGTTTTCTTTAAAATCCGTTGTAAGTGATCTACGCCTACGCTATTTTTAATATAGCTTCTAATTAATTATAATGACCTTATTAGGACCTTAAAATAATTATTAGGGCTATTATTATGAGTTATATAGTGTTGTTCAACGCTTATATAATAATATTAGCTAGACTATTAATTAGTCGTGGTTAACGTTAGACTAAACCCTAGTGGTATTGATACTAGGTTTTGTCAGGGAAAATTGTTTTAAGAGTTACGAATACTGTCCGAGAACCGAATCACCATCTACTCAGGTGAGTGCATAGTTACTTTCATCTTACACATAGATATGAAGTATTCTACATAAATTACGTGTTATGTGTGCATATTATCTGAATACTTGTTGTCTATGCTGGATGAAAGATTTTATACATGTTTTAAATGATTTAAACTGTATATTTATTTTATATATACAAATATGTTGGGATAAAACATGGGTAGATGAAATAGTTGGTGTGTGATTAAATAAAATAATGAAAGATAGGTGATGATAGGAAGGTGTTGATAATTAGGTGAGGATAGATAGGTGATGATGAATCGGTGATGTAGGATGCTACAACCTTGTCCGACAATTTGGAGATGTAGTCATATACCAGCGTATAGATGGCGACCACGGACTATTCTAGACAACCCCATGGAAACACTCGCAGACTCATAACCTGTAGGTGATGAATTACGAGTTCTAGCGATGTTGTAACTACGTATTCATGCGATGATACTCTAACCCCTTACTATGAATTACGAGTTTAGGCGATGTTGTAACTACGTATTCATGCGATGATACCCTAACCCTTGTTGGCCACGTATTGAGGGAGTAATCCCTGAATCAATACTGTCTATGTGATGTAGGTGATGAGCATTAGGGAGAGTCCTTAGGAACAAACATATAAGGAAGTGCGATGTAAGGAGATGAGAGGAAAATATGATGTAGGAGACGATCCTTAGGACAAATCCTTAGGGAAGTTACTTAGGAATAAAGAATATAATGGGGTTGGGTAATTGGGTTAATTGTTTGTTGATTAAACACAATAATTATATTATTGTGCGTTGAAAACCCTATGTACTCACCATGTTTCCCAACCTGACCCACTCAGTTTACTTGTATCACACGTGACGATGTGAAGTTACATTACACTGAGAGATTAAGGAGATATAGATCACTTGTGTAAATAAATGTAAGTTATGTTTATGCTTATGTTTCTATATTGACGATGACATCCTAAATGTTTTAAAATGAATAAAATACATTTCTTCGGAAATACTTTGATAACGTATTTATCGTGTTTTTCTAGGAATAAATTCCGCAACATGTTTATTAAAAGAATTACTCTGATTTTCATAAAGCATAAACAAAATCGGTCTTTTCTGGCCGTGAAATTGGGGATGTCACAATTGGTATCAG
This sequence comes from Lactuca saligna, assembly GCF_052625555.1. Taxonomy (NCBI): domain Eukaryota; kingdom Viridiplantae; phylum Streptophyta; class Magnoliopsida; order Asterales; family Asteraceae; genus Lactuca; species Lactuca saligna. The sequence continues at coordinate 169,306,058 of NC_136424.1, forward strand.
AGCATTAGTTTAAGCGAACTAGGAATTTGTAGGATTTCTAGACTTAAACTTAGAATGCTAGGCAATATTGTGAGGAGTATGTCTAATAGATATAGGTAATAGACTTAAATAGATACAAGCACTAGCTTCTTTTAGGAACGATGCCTAAAATGTTTTATGTGCTAAATGTTTTATGTTATAGCTATAAAGATGCATTATATGCTATTATTTTTTCGGATCTATGGTCTGTTGCCGACCGGATCTGGAAATTTTATGTGTCCAGATTTCTAAACATTTGATTACAGTATTAGAACTAGCATGTAACTTTTCAGTGTGACAAGGAGATCTATACGTCAATCATAGATAAAATTTTTCCTATCTTAAAATTCTTGCCTCGGTACACCGAACGTCTGCTTGGGTGTACAAAACATCATGGTGAAGACAGACTAGGAAATATCCGAGGAAGATGACTACATGAGCCTAAGAATGTGATGGGTCATTCATCGGTCGTTGCGCCTGCACCCGAACCTATCACAATGGCAGAAGATCAGGAAGTGATGCGAACCATGATAGACTGAGAAAATAGAGGAAATAAGATGGATTACGATAGTGAATGATACCTATCGGAAGATATCATAAGAGAGGTATCTTGCCTTTAGAATATGTCTGATAAAATAGCAGTACATCTATAGAAGTACGGTACATTTGAATGTTCACATTTGATTGGCGGGATGATAGAATGATTGGTGTAATTCCTAAAGTTTTCCTATCATCTGGAATTTCCATCACCAACCGAGTGGAAGCAGAATTGATGATTTAAGATACGCATGGAAGAAGTCCTAGTAGAATCTAGGGAAATTTTTATGATTATTTGGACACACTCGTATGCGTTAAACTGTTTTGTGACTTTAGACTTGTGGAATGTGAGATAATACTTAGGACGAGTATGAGTAGGTGTGAAAGGTAGTAGATGCATATACTACCGGAAGCATATGACTCATGCTTGGATCAGGGAAAGTCACAAGGTTACCAAGAAGCCAATAATTGATTTCGATTTATTCAAGCATGTCATTACCATCGTTTCGGTATAACTAAGAATATTATTGTTATTCCGACCCTAGTGGTCATATCAAATTGAGTCCAACTACGATGAGTATGTTACGTGGTTCAGAGAACCAAGTTCGATGTAACATCCGACTTAAGCCATAGGATTGAAGTAAAAGATAATCGAAGTGATCAGTAGAGGTATTGAGAAGGTTGCTTGTAGCTAGAAATGATACCTTTTAAGATGTGATTTGAACATGAATGAAGGTATAGACTATTTTGGAATTTGACTCTAAAAGACCTGAGTCCAAGCAATACATCATACGATGAGAGGTCATTAGAACATGACCTATCGGTCTATTATGATAATCGAAGGAAGAAACTTATCTCAAGTTTGTTATAGAAGGAGTGTCCAATAAAGATCAAGATTGTGACATGAAGGTCGTGATTGGAAGTCTTACATGAGATAGAGAGCAGGTTCAAGATTGGGTATCGCCTGCAGTCAGGAAGTCTTAGAGTTAGATACTCGTTCGAAGGAACATTAGTTACGGTTATTACTTAGGATGAAGAGATAACATATGGATTCATAATGTGAGCCGTGTTTCGTTGATGATTCTGGGATGTAATCATCCTAAGGGGGAGATAATTGTAACGCCCGTAGGTCCGGGCTAGTCAATTTAGAGATAACAGGGGTCGAAAACGACTTTTCGACAAAAGATTATTTTTAATAAATAATCTTACCCAAGTTGTAGAAGATGTCTCAAGGGTTCCGTAAATATAAATAACGCCGAAATCCGAGTTATAACGAAGAAGTTATGGCCCGTCGAACTTCTTCAGCAAAACCGGCACGGCACCGGGAGACGTAAATAGTGAATTTAAGATAGAGGACTTTTTAGCCTTAGGGATCTAAATGAAAGTTGTAGAGTATGTATCCACCTACGCGTGGGTATTAAGAACGTCAAAAACGGAGTTCGTATGCAAAATTTATGGCATTCTGAAGATTTAGCTTTTAAAAACCCTAAACTAGCTAATTCACTACGTGAGAATTATGACACTCTCGGAATTCTGTCACAATTCGAAATCTAGAAGCTGCAAAAGGATAAGATCCAATTCACGACGCGAGCTTTATGACACTCACAACGTGAGGTGTCATGGCCACCATCCGAAGCTAGGGACGCAAAAGGCAAGTCTACGGAGTGAATCATGAGATTCACGACGTGAATCTTATGACACTTACCACGTGAGTGCATAAAAACTTACTATAAATAGCAAGATCGACCCATTCACTTCCTTACACCCTTTCTCACTTCTCTCTCTAACTTCTTTCTCTCTCTAGCTCTCCTAAACCCCCTAAACCCTAAGTAAACCCCCTAGCTCCCGAAGGAAGCCCTGAGGCTCCCGGAGTCCCGAGAAAAAAAGGGTCTTTCGGTTTCGAAATGCTACTCCGAGCGAAGCCCGGTTTTCTTTAAAACCCGCTGTAAGTGAGCTACGCCTACACTATTTTTAATATAGCTACTAATTAATTATAGAGACATTATTAGGACCTTAAAATAATTATTTGGGGTATTATTATGAGTTATATAGTGTTGTTCAACGTTTATATAATAATAATAGCTAGACTATTAAATTAGTCGTGGTTAACGTTAAGACTAAACCCTAGTGGTATTGATACTAGGTTTTGTGAAGGAAAATTGTTTTAAGAGTTATGAAGTACTGTCTGAGAACCGAATCACCACCTACTCAGGTGAGTGCATAGTTACTTTCATCTTACACATAGATATGAAGTATTTTACATAAATTACGTGCTATGTTTGCATATTATCTGAATACTTGTTGTCTATGCTGGATGAATGATTTTATACATGTTTTAAATGATTTAAAATGTATATTTATTTTACATCTACAAATATGTTGGGATAAATTATCGGTAGATGAAATAGTTGGTGTGTGATGAAATAAAATAATGAGAGATAGGTGATGATAATTAGGTGAGGATATATAGGTGATGATGAATCAGTGATATAGGATACTACAACCTTGTCCGACAATTTGGAGATGTAGTCATCTACCAGAGTATAGATGGCGACCACAGACTATTCTACACAACCCCGTGGAAACACTAGCTGGCTCATAACCTGTAGGTGATGAATTATGAGTTCAGGCGATGTTGTAACTACGTATTCATGCGATGATACTCAAACCCCTTACTATGAATTACGAGTTTAGGAGATGTTGTAAGTACGTATTCATGAGATGATACCCTAACCCTTTTTGGGCACGTATTAAGGGAGTAATCCCTGAATCAATACTGTCTATGTGATGTAGGTGATGATCCTTAGGGAGAGTCCTTAGGAACAAACATATAAGGAAATGCGATGTAAGGAGATGAGAGGAAAATATGATGTAGGAGACGACCCTTAGGATAAATCCTTAGGGAAGGTACTTAGGAATAAAGAATATAATAGGGATGGGTAATTGGGTTAATTGTTTGTTGATTAAACATAATAATTATATTATTGTGCATTGAAAACCCTATGTACTCACCATGTTTCCCAACCTGACCCACTCAGTTTACTTGTATCACAAGTGACGATGTGAAGTTACATTACACTTAGAGATTAAGGAGATATAGATCACTAGTGTAAATGAATGTAAGTTTTGTTTATGCTTTTGTTTCTGTATTGACGATGACATCCTAAATGTTTTAAAATGAATAAAATATGTTTCTTCAAAAATACTTTGATAACGTATTTATCATGTTTTTATGGGAATAAATTCCGCAACATTTTTATTAAAAGAGGTACTATGATTTTCATAAAGCATAAACAAAATTGGTCTTTTCTGTCCGTAAAATTGGGGATGTCACAATTTTTTCCCTTCTTTCCATTCTAGTTGCCATTTCGTGAATGTTGCCTCGAATGATTTCCTTTGGAGAATCTCCCTCCTGGCACATTCTGCCATCCTTGTGCGTAGTAGGGAACGTATGCGCGATTTAGAAATTTTTTGGCAATGTGACCTGGTGTTCCACAGTGAAAACATGTATTTTTCTTCACGTAGGAATTATTTCTTCCTGCCCCTGGTGGCGTGCCCTTGCCTTGTCTTTGATTGTTCTCACAATAACACTTGCAACAGGCACTCTGTTTAGCTTGAATTGGTGGTATGTATTTACCAATAGGAGGTTGATCAGAAGTAACCAAGTTAGAAGCAACAAATTCAGAGTTCAAGGAGACATTGGTTTGACAATCATCAGAATTTGCAGAACTAGAATTAGTTATGTTCTCCTTGTCCTCATCCTCTACTACTTTACGTGCACATGAAGTAGAAGCGACATAAATGTTCACATGAATAACCTCAATAGTCCTATATTGTTCAATCTTAACTGAAGCTGGGACAGGGGTTTGGCCATACTGAGCAGGCATTTCTGCATCATTGGTCTCAAGGGGTGGATTATGGTTGTCATTGAAAGGAGGTGGAACACTATTATACCCTAGACACTTACGTTGATTATCTTTGAACTTTAGTTGTTTTTCAATCATGGATGTAATTACCTCACTTGACACATCAAATTTCTTAAAGTTGAATTCAACATCTTTATATTTAGCTTTTAATGCATCAAGTTCGATAGCTAATTCGACAAGTTGTCTCTTAACATACATATAGTTTTCACATTTGTTGTTATATTCCTCTTGAGGTTTTCAAAATTCCTTAGTTTTGGCCTCTAGTTGTGTTTTTAAGGGTTTTTGGACCTTCCTAAGAGTATATCCTACGTGTTTAAGGTCCTTATTTTCCCTTTTTAGTAAATCATTTTGTTCGCGAAGAAATTTAATTGTAGCTTCAAAAGATTTAGAAGATGAAACTTCATTGACCGGGATGGTTGAGGAACACATTTTTTTTAAAAAAAAATTGCCCTTTGACTTAAAACCTCAAAATTCAACCTTAAAGGTCAAGCTTAAAGAGTCAAACTTGAAAAGTCAAACTTAGAAGCCAAAGCAAAAAGCTAAAAGTAAAAATTTGAACGTTAAATGAGAAAGTAAAAGTTTAAAGTCAAAGGTCAAACATGAAAGTCAAATTCAAATGTTAAGGTCAAAAGTCAAATTTAGGAAGTCAAAAATTAAAAGTAAAAAATTTGGGTTGAAAATAAAACTTTAAATTTGAAAAATTAATTTTTGTGCTAAAATTGTCAAAATTCTAAAATCGCTACCAACTGTAAGTCCCAAATTTTGCTTAATGTATCAATCAGATCCAATTAATAGTGCGGAATCCCAATCAATTGGATGGTGCAAGATTAAATGTAGAAGGAGAAGAAGAAGATGATGAATCTATGATGTATTCAATGATATGAATGATGCTCCAGACATATGAGATTCTCACACTCACACACTCTTCTTCTCTCTCCCTTTCTCTCCCTAGAACACCTTGATTTACACACACTGTTCCCCATTCTCTATGACTCTACTGACACTATTTATATAGGGAACAACGGTTGCAAGCACATTTACAGCCATAAACGTGTTTACAGCAGCAAACGAGTTTGCAAACGCAAACACACCCAACCACAAACACCACATGAACCGTAAACCCAAGGCTGTTTTCGTTTTGAAGACCAAAAACTGTAACACTGTAAATTTCAAGACAAATTGTTCATTTAAAATAATCATTTTATCCTTAGAAACGCTTGTTTAAAATCTCATTCATAGTTGAATTACAAAACATAACTCCATTTTTCACTTGCATAGGAAACCAGGATCCTCCAAAATATGAATTTTCCTCTGGAGTGTACAATCAAGCCGGTGCCGTCTCGTGATACTGAAAGAAACCTGAAAAACATCACACGAAACACTGTAAGCACGAAGCTTAGTGAGTTCCCCAAAATACCACACGTAACACATATTAGCCACTCGAGGCTATAACTCTATGGGTCCGTGCACCCAAACTCTGTGAACCCTCAGGTTCTAACTCTGGGAACCTTCCGGTTCCAACTCTATAACATGCACAGCATAAATCACATAGAAATAATGCAGTACAACACATCACGTACATATAGCATACAAATACTCTGATCACATAACTCTGATTACCTACTCAAGGTAAAGTATAGTGGGAAGACTCACCTGGCAAGCAGAAAGCAAATACTCTCATAAATATAACTCTCGAGACTAGAATAAATCCTCTCATGACACCCTCTTAAGGGTAAAAGACTATTTTACCCCTCTCTTGGCCCAAAGGCCACATCGCTGACCAAACCCTAAAAGTCAACGGTCAACCCTTGGTCAAAATCAAAGTCCACAGTCTAAGTCAACCCCTAACTGACCCTACTCGCCGAGTCAACCCTGTAACTCGTCGAGTTCCCATAATCAGAACTTCACTCAATCCGCGACCTAACTCGCCGAGTCACCCCGAGACTCGCCGAGTCCAACAACTATGAGTCCACTCGCACACAACTCACTGAGTCATCCCTCGACTCACCGATTCTCGACTCAACTAGAGAATATCGGGACCCTTCGACAAGACTCGCCGAGTCCAAGAACAGACTCGCCGAGTCTAAGGCTATCATCAACCCACTCGCCGAGTTGTTCTTCCAACTCGCCGAGTCCCAGCTCATCTTCAAGCAACTCGTCGAGTACACCCATGTGACTCGCCGAGTAGCACCGGTCTGAATCCATTCAGAAGCATTCCAGGTCATGCAACTGCTCCAAAACATAGATCTAGTCTCCTACCACTCATCCATCACGTAAAGTGGTAAACTTTACGTGAATCCAAAGAGATCTAAGCCATTTGCACATTGGGCTAGGGTTTGGGACATGTAAGCTTCACTAAACACTCCAACACAGGGAATTTCATGCTCTCTGATTCTTCTCCCTTCCAGATCTGAGGTAGCAACCTCAGATCTAACCTCTAGACTTCCCATTTTATGCATAGACAAATTCTCACAAACCCCAAAATGAAGAAACAACATAACAACAACTCAATAACGAGATATTACCTCTAAGTGATGCCCCAACTGCAATGTAATTCGAATCCAAGCAAAGCACCTTGCTCCAAGCCTTCAATCTCCCAAAATTCCTTCAACAATTACTTCTCCAAGCTGCAATCCACTCAACAATGGTGCTTCTCCTTGATTTAGGATTTTCTGGGGCTCAAGGGGTGATAAAGCGGCTGGGAGGAAAACATAATGATCTTTATATAAGGCTCAACCCCGAGAATTAGGGTTTTCTCCACTCAGTGCCTACTCGCCGAGTCCATCTCACTGACTCGCCGAGTCGGAAACTTAACACGTGACCAAGTCGCGACTCTACTCGCCGAGTCCATCCATGGACTCGCCGACTCAGTCTTTCACTACTTACTCTTTTAGCCCCTTCAACTCTACTCCTTATATTTCGGGATGTTACTGTTGGATAAGGTGTCTAAGTCCATAACTATTTCTGGTATGTACTTGACTCGACCCGGCATGGTCCATTTGGGTTGCATGGCATCATGCAATTGGATAGACTAAATGAGAGAAATAACACTTGGAGATTATTAATATATTATAAGTTCTAATATATTAATAATATTATTTGATTAGTTTGATCAAGAATTAATTTAGAATTAATTATGTGATCAAAAGATAACTAATTAAATATATGGGTTGATTATGTAAATCATCCATATCTTGTATAGTGGGCTAAAAGGCTCCATGGACTATCAAGTTGGGTTCCACCCATAAGATGCTCCATGGATGCTCCATGGGAGTTACAAACCCATGGGTCATGGAAATGAAGAGTCATGACACATTAGGGTTTAACCCTAGATGTGTCAACACTATATAAGTAACATGTTCTCCACCTAAACTCAGCTACACTAAGAAACAAGAGGGCTTGGCCGATTTTGAGAAGTGTGTGTTCTCTCATAAGTTCTTCCAAGAGCATTTGGTGTTGTGTGAAGCATTTGAGGCATCACACTTGGGGTGCTAGGCTCACAAGGTTTCAAGGAACACAAACAACAACAAGGTAAGTTATTCTATCTATACTTTAAGTTAAAATTGTTCCCCATGTATGCTAGATAGGAATATAACCTTGGAATTCAACTTTGCATGATAGTTAGACAAACATAGATCCAAGGTTATTAGGGTTGCATGTACACTTAGGAAGTGTTAGAACGCTCAAAAACCCATCAGTGGTATCAGAGACTAGGCTTGTTTGCTCTTATTTGTGCTTAAAAGTTGAAAAAGAATCGGAAATCTTGCTGTCTACGAATGGACTCGTCGAGTCTATAGGGGGGACTCGTCGAGTTCATGAGTATCTTCAACCAACTCGGCGAGTGAGTTCATGCACTCGGCGAGTAGGGTCGACTGATTGCATAATTTCGATTTAGTTGCTGGAAATGAATTAGAAACATTACCCTAAACTGTTTTGGTAATTGAAAAACTTGTTTTTGGTGGTGTAATGTCTTTGCTAATTCATTTACAACAACTAGTTATCAAAATTACAAAGTTTTAAATGTAATTTTTGATTGTGTTCATATTCATGTTCTTGTTCTTATGATGTTTTAGATGATCATAGGAATTATTTGTAACCTATGTGGTAGATTAATTCTTGATCATAATGTGTTTTAATGGAGTCCATAACTTATCCTTAAGTTATGGAAAACCAAGAGTCACACTTGAATTAAAACCATTAAAACAAACACAAGAGTTAGAAAAATGAAGAGTCTTCGTTTTATTACTCTATTAAACTCATAAGTTACAAGAAATGAAAAGTTTTGAAAGTTACAAAACTTGCCCTCAAGTTTTGGAACAAGTAAAGTTAAGTTAAAACTTTAAGTTCCAACCCCTAGAATTTTAAAAGTTAAAATTCAACCCTTATACTTATATTATGATGATTTAATAATTATATATATGTATAAGAATAAAGTGGTCTAACCGCTAGTACGCCTCATTCACGAAGCCGGTCTATAAGGTGGGTATAAGGTTGTTGCCTATAAAATGGTGACTTAATGGGTGTCTACTCTCACCCACCGCTTGCTTGACTGGTGGAGGGTCGTTAGTCGAACGGGTAAGACAAGGACTTATAAATTCTCATTCAAAGTATGATGAATATTATAAAGTAACTAAAATGTTTTATTAAATTCCCAATCTGTTACTTTAGGAAAATGTGAATAAGGTGCTAATCCATGAAATTACACTTTACACTTTTTCTAAGTCGTTGGTGGAGCGTGTGTGGTTAACCGGCACACTAACTTGGACTTAACAAGGTAGGTAAAGGGTGACTTAAGGTTTATTATAGTATCGGTGGAGCGTGTGTGGTTTACCGGCACATCGATTGAGTGATAAACTTTAAGGGTACCACGTGATTTGCATGGTTACTTCACACCTCGTTTTGTGATCCTCGGTATCCCAGTCACAAAACTTGGAGGGCACTCTCAAGATTGAAACATGCCTTTGAAAAGTTCATTGAATCTCAAAGAATCTAGGAATTTCTAAAACCAATAAAACCTAATATCTAATATTTCGGTTTTCGTGGTGGAAATTGGTGAATCGTCATTCACCTACCTTTCAAATATGGTATAGCTTAGATTACGGCATACCTCTTCTAAGTTATATTATATTGTGATTGGGTCCTAGCCTTAATATTACATTTGGGTGTTTTATTAAGGACTCTCTTAAATCTATACTAAACTTGTTCTTCTCTTTCAGATGTCTTCAAATAATGCTTCTGACTCGAATCCTAATGGCTCCTTTACTCTTATGAGTTTGTGTGGGAAAGTCACCTTTGATGGATCCAACTTCAATAAATGGATCAGAAACATCAGGATGATTACCCGCTACGAGGACAAAGAATATGTCCTTGACAAGGAGCTTAAGGAAATTGATGAGTCCACTGCAACTCCCCAGGAGATCGCTGACTTTCATACTCATGAAAGAGGTGCAACCAAGGTGGCTTGCATCATGTTGGCCACAATGACAGCAGAACTCCAAAAGTCCTATGAGGATTTCTACCCTTATGAAATGCACCAAGATTTGATGGAAAGATACCATCAAAGTGCACGACAAGAGAGGTACGAAGTCATCTGCTCCATGATAACAACCATGATGAAGGACGGAGATTCCGTCACGAGCCACATGCAGAAAATGCAAAGGTATGTGGATCGTTTGCTGAAGCTTAATGTGAACTTCCCTGAGGAGCTTGCAATAGATATCATTTTGCACTCCTTACCATCGTGATATGATCAATTCCGCATGACATATCACATGAACAAGGAAGAGGTCACCCTCAGCAAACTTCAGGGACTTCTCAAGACCGCAGAAACAGGTCTTAAGGGGAAGTCGGTTGCTATCACTCCTACTCCAAACTCAACTCCGGTTTTGGCAATCGGGCAAAGTCGAGGGAGGAAGAGAAAGAGATCTTCGAAGGGTACCAAGGCTCGGACCCTTGATGGCTCTTCTTCAAGTGGACCCAAGAAAGGTTTCATTACTCCTTCTTCTGACCCAAAAGAGGCTGAATGCTTCTATTGCCATGAAAAAGCTCATTGGAAGCAAAACTACCCAAAGTACCAGCAGGATGTGAAGGATGGGAAAGTCAAACCCAACCATGCAGGTATTTACACTATCATTTCTAATAACTCACCCCATTCGAAATCTTGGGTCCTTGATACCGGTTGTGGTATTCATATTTGTTGTGACTTGCAGGGACTAAGAAGAAGTGAGAATGTGGAGCAAGGAAGAATAAACTTGATCATGGGGAATAGGAAAGCTTCACCTGTCACCAAGATTGGAGTTTATACTTTATCGCTAAGTAGTGGGTTTAGTTTAGATTTGAATAAGTGTTGTTACTCGCCAGGAATGGCAAGAAATATTATTTCCTTTCATGCATTGTACAAACAAGGTTTCACCTTTTCGTTTGATAATGAAGTTGGTTCGATTAATGCTTTCTTTAATAATGTTCTTTATTTTAAAGCATTACCTTGTGATGGTGTGTATGAAGCTGTATCTGTTATAGATAACTTAGGAAATAATGTTTTGTGTATTGATTCTACTAATAATAATAACTTGGATAAAGCATCATTATGGCATTGTCGTCTTGGACATATAAGCAAGAAACACATAGGCCAACTCCAAAAGGATGGAGTATTGGAGTCGTTTGACCTAAAGTCAAATGATAGTTGCGAATCATGCTTACTTGGAAAAATGACAAAGTCACCCTTCACAGGCTCGTATGAAAGGGGTGAAGGTTTGTTGGACCTTATACACACGGATGTGTGTGGGCCGTTCAAACATGCCACAAGGGATGCTAATCGTTATTATTTGACTTTTACTGATGATTACAGTAGATATGGATATGTCTACTTAATCAAGCATAAGTCAAAGACTTTCGAGAAGTTTAAGGAATTTAAACAGGAAGTCAAGAATCAATTGGGCAAGAACATTAAGATGCTTCGATCCGATCGGGGTGGTGAGTATCTTAGTTCAGAGTTCCTCGACTATCTAAGGGAATGTGGGATTGTCTCACAATTGACACCTCCCAGGACACCGCAGTTGAATGGTGTGGCTGAGAGGCGTAATCGAACCTTGTTGGACATGGTTCGTTCCATGATGAGTCGAGCTTCGCTACCAATCTCATTCTGGGGGTATGCTTTAGAGACTGCCGCCCATATCCTTAATCTAGTCACTACAAAGAAAGTTGCCAAAACTCCTCACGAGATGTGGACTGGTAAAGTACCTAAACTAGACCACATCAAGATTTGGGGTTGCGAGGCTTTCATGTGTAACACCGTGATTTTCAAGGCAAAATTTTCATTTAATTAATCAAATTAATATTAAATCACTTGTTTAAAATCTCATACACATTTGAATTACAAAAACATAGTTCCATTTTCATTTAGAAGAAAACCAGGATCCTCCAGAATACAACTCTTTCTTTGGTGTGTACAATCGAGCCGGTGCCATCCCGCGTTACGGAAGAACCTGAAACAATATACATAAAACACTGTAAGCACGAAGCTTAGTGAGTTCCCCAATATACACCTTACGCACATACGCCTTTCCAGGCCCTGACCTTCCGGTCCACTGCACAATGCCTTCCGGCCCATGAGATAATCGCCTTCCGGCCCATAACGTGTTGCCTTCCGGCCCTTAGTACATTGCCTTCCGGCCATAACATATTGCCTTCCGGCCCATAACATATTGCCTTCCGGCCCATAACATATTGCCTTCCGGCCCAAAAACATATACGAAACATAATACATTTACTCTAACACATAAAGCACATATATCATATATCATACCTGACCTTTCTGTCACATAACACTTTGCCTTCCGGCCCATATAAACATGCATATCACGCGTAGCAACTAACTTTCCATTTATAGCATATATACATAACACATAACATATTCGACCTTCCGGTCACACAATCAAACCCTTCCGAGTACAGTATAGTGAGAAGACTCACATCGTGGATGCTGGAAGTTAGCAACTCCTAAAATCACTTGCACTTGATCCGTCGAGCTACAAGCTCCCTATAACAATATATCTCTTATTAGTACTTTTATCTTCCACGTTAACTGACCCTAAGAAATCACACACAGGTCAATTCTGGTCAACGGTCATCTCGACTGGACTTGGCGAGTGCCCTGGCGACTCGGCGAGTCTAGTCGTCCTCACAAATTCCTGGATGTTCCCTTTCTACTCGTTGAGTATCTCTCTTGACTCGACGAGTTCCTCGTGGAAGAATCACGGGGCCACCCCGACTCCACTCGCCGAGTCTGAAGAACAACTCGACGAGCCCCAACTATTCTTCAAGCTACTCGCCGAGTCTGCTCATCGGACTCGGCGAGTCCATGCCATGCAGTCGATCAAACTGCTTCCTGAGATACGTATTTTTCCGAATACACCAACATGGAACCTTCTGGACCTCTAAGGGTCCTAATACAGGGTTATATTCGTTTGGGTAACAAGGTAATAATCCATCTAATCATCAAATGGGTTCCATAAACCCTAAATCCATATACACATCAATTACAGATGAATGTAATCCAAGCTATTACCTGAATGATGTACCTTCTGTGTCCCCAAACTTCAGAACTCGAATTCCTTGCAGTTCCTTTAGCCAAAACCATTCTCCTCCTTGCACAACAATTCCTTCAAGGTCACCAATGGCCTTCAAGCTTGCTCTAGATGCCACAGCCGCTTAGGGTTCTTCTCAATCGACCAAAAGACGAGCAATGACGGCATAAGATCCCTTATATACGACCCAAAACTGAACGGCTAGGGTTTCCGCTGAACAGCGTCGACTCGCCGAGTCCATATCTGGACTCGTCGAGTCCAGTCGCGAACCCGCGACCAAGTCTGCGACCCTACTCGGCGAGTCTGGCTCCAACTCGCCGAGTCTCCCCGTTAAAACACCCCAAAATGCAATTTAACAATACTTGAGATTTTGGGCTGTTACAATTCTCCCCTACTAGAATCAGACTTCGCCCTCGAAGTCTCACTCTGAAAATAGTTCTGGATGCTGCTCCCGTATCTCACGTTTCGGCTTCCCTAGGCACTTCCGATCTCTTCCGAGGTTACCACCGAACCAATACCAGAGGTACCTCCTTGTTCCTCAGAACCTTGATCTTCCGATCCCTGATGGCCACTAGCTTCTCAGCGTAACACAGGCTCGCATCCACCTAATTGTTCTTTAGTGGAACCACTGTTGACTCATCGGCTATACACTTCTTCAATTGCGACACATGAAAAGTGTCATGGATCCATCCCAATTCTGTTGGCAGCTACAAACGATAGGCCACCCGTCCTACCTTCGCACCTTCACGAAAAGGCCCAACATATCGGGGCCCCAACTTGCCCCTCTTCCTGAATCGAATCACCCCTTTCCAAGGAGAGACCATTAGAAGTATGAAGTCGCCGACCTGAAACACATGCTCGTAACGGCGTCTGTCTGCATAACCTTCCTGTCAACTCTAGACGATCATTACCCTCTGATTAACCTGCTGCATCTGCTCTGTCAACTAAAGCACTATCTCTGTACTGTCCACCACTCCCTGCAACCGAGAATTACCCAAGATGCAACTCTGCTCTAAATCTCAATGATCACTCGACCCATAAGGATTAGGAACCCATGAATCACCGGATCCCCGATCCTAAGCCCACTTTATCCATTTCTGAACAACTGAGGGACCCATTCTCAATTCTCAGAGCAACTCTCCCGAGTTCTCCTCTTGCAATCGCATGCACATGCTGCACTAGCCCCAACATACCTTCTTCTTCCTTTATATATGGAAATCCTCTTGACGACCTTGCCACTACTCCATGTATCGCACATGTTCTAGATCTGCTCGCAAAGACTCTCGGGTCTATGCGTTACCTTTCCTCAGCAAATGAGGATCCGACACCACCTCCTATGCAACAGCTCAAAGGGCGGCATACTAATGCACTAATGATGGCTGTTGATATGGGACAACTCAACCAAAGATCAACACGTACCGCGGCTTCCTCCGAAATCTAATGCACATGCCCGAATCATGACTTCGAGCGTCTGGATCATTTACTCTCTCTAAAGTGTCCTCAGACATCATCATGCTAAGCTCCTTTCCCATATTCCTCCTCACGAATGAGTACTGGATCAGCTTTTGGCTCCACATCTGAGCCCCCAACTGTCACCCACCTCATGACCCAAATATTCCACTAACTTTCTCCTCGTGACCACTATCCCGACCCAGTGACACGCAAGTCACAAAATTCTCTTTTCCTCGTGCGAGCAATACAATCCAACCGAGGATCGTCTCAACTCTAATCTCTGGGTTCTGCTGCGCATACTCGTCGCGTATCTACCTGCATCTCCCGACAGGGACAGATACCCCCGTCTTGCCCCCGACTCAACATCTAGGCTCCAAAACTCAATAATAGGACTACTCAAACCCAAAACTCTTCCACACCATAAACTGCTCGGAAAACATTCCAACATCGTATTCTCTTGCCATTTAATGAGTACTGCGACTCCACGCGGTATCACAACATCTTCTGAATAGTGAGTACTGCGACTCGAATATCCACCACAGACTATGGAGACAATCAACATAACAAATGCCCATCTCTGCAAATATCCACTCCCTCAAATAATCTCCCTGGATACCCATACCCGAAGGGCTCTCACTAGATCCACAGATACTTGATATACCACACGTCGATTCAATTCAGGGTTCATGAGTAACTCCGAAATAAAGATATCATACCCGGATATCTCAGAATACCTCAACCGAACATCACAAGATCCTGCCACGACCACTGATCTCCTGCCCCAAGTATCATGTAGATACAATAATACATCTCCTCGGAATCCCATAAATAGATCTACCTCTTCCCACATTATAACTCCGATGCATATAATTTCCCGATTGGAATACGAGAAAACGCTGACGCTACGAAATATGCTGAAAATTCTCCGAAACCCTTCTTCCGACGCTCAAAATCCAACCAAGAATGCGCATACCGACCCAAACATTCTCTATCCACTTGTAACGACACCAAACCCCTGTCATAGATACATTCGTTCTCCTCCTCAAGTACTTCCCGCATTAACTAACTCTGACCCTTTTCTTCGATCATCGACACCTCTGGTCTCATGATTTCTTATAGCATATCTCTATACTTCACTTATAACCACTCTTGGAAAATCCTTGCTTTCCTACATACTGCACCCGGTTCTCCCCCACTAGGGTTCGAACCATCACCGATTAGCATACACCCAACCCACAACTATTTTCACCAGTGAAATTGCACCTGCTCCAGGAAAGTGCTATGCAACTCCCGGTAATTCCCCCTTAAGGAAATCAATCAACCCTCTATACTCTGAACCTCTGATTAACTCTCCAAGAACTTCTCATCACAACCGCCTCTAATCGATCCAAATCCCATGCCAATCTAGCACTAAGCATCTAAACTGTTCAATAACATCCCTGGCTCATAGACTGCACCGCAATTATCGTTCCTCTCACCTCGACTCATCAACCAATGTCCCAACACCGGAATTGTCCCAAGGACAAGGACCCACTCCCAACATAGACGAAAACTCTCTGCACTGCAATCCTCGATTGAACTCCCCGCTGCTACCATAATAACACAACCTACTATTCCCAATTAGGTGTGGTGTGGTGCTCGACTACCTCAGTCCCCAACTGACTGTCTGCTCTCGATAAGTCACTGCCTCGTGGCACACCTGCTACCTGATACTCTGAGGGAAATCACTATCGATAACTACCTGCTGGGTGTACTCCCAAATCCAAAACTGAAACATCGAACCTCTCGTGCCGTGCTCACGAACATAAATGGCACCACCCACCTAGAAGGTGACCTCTCCCCTATCGCCTGATTGCTCGACCCAACCGAAATTTTCCTCTGTCTCTAACTCCTTACCAAAATACTCAGATAGACACTCGCCTTTCCCTTCGAGGAACGCCTCTCCCTACTCAATCATGGTCTACAGGCCTTAAACCCATAACATCCGATCTTTACCTCATCGATCATGACCCGATAGCAAGATAGTCACAAGCATCATCCGCTACGAACCCTGGTACTCATCCCATGACGTCCCTTCTCAATCTGTTCCGGTGTATGGTACCCGAACCATGACATCACTCCTAAATCTGCTCCGATCTATGATACTCGAACCATAACATCTATCCTCAAGCTGTTCCGATGTATGGTACCCTGACCATAACATCACTCCGCACTCCGCTCCGATGTATGGTACTCGAACCACAGCATCTATCCTCAATCTGTTCCGATGTATGATACTCAAACCATAACGTCTATCCTCAAGCTGTTCCGATGTATGGTACCCTGACCATAACACCACTCCGCACTCTGCTCCGATGTATGGTACTCGAACCACCGCATCTATCCTCAATCTGTTCCGATGTATGGTACCCTGACCATAACATCACTCCGCACTCCGCTCCGATGTATGGTACTCGAACCACAACATCTATCCTCAATCTGTTCCGATGTATGGTACCATGACCATAGCATCACTCCGCATTCCGCTCCTTAGGACCTTCAGAATGCTCCTTGTATCAAGTATGGGTCCTCTGCTTTCAGTAGTACGGGCCCATACTACCTTCCACATCTACCCATACTTTCCACACGGACCATCCCAGAGTTCCTAAGTAGCTGATCGACCTCCTCTTTTACCAATCCATCGTGCGTACTCGCTCCCCAGCGAAATCCTCTACTCTACCAGCGCACTCATCTGGCTAGGTTTACTCCTTAGTCCCTTCCGCCGTCCTCCCACTTCTTTGCTATCAGCTGCTGAAGAGCTCCTAATGATGCCAACCGTCTACCTCCTGAGTATCGTCATACTCACGTAGTAGCTGACTCCCATCATCGAGAATTCCACAAAGCACAAAGCAAGCAGCATTCGAGCATCGAAGAATACATAGGACTCCCTATCTGTGATAGCTCCACCTTCTCGGCTCATCCTCGGAAGTACCACTGAACTCTGTAGCTCTACCCTTCGTGCGTCCTAACTGGATATTCTTGCTCATCACATATTAAAAAGCATAACGCACATATGACAATAAATCCTAGGCTAAGGCATCACAAATCAGGCCATTCTAGTCCTAAGATATGAAATACCTAGCCTGTCTCTAGCATGCAATAATATCTCATAAAGTGCATTATAGATATTTCCTAACACAAAAGTAAGGGTATTTTGGGAAATCACCGTTTGGCTCTGGCTGATTGTACACACTGCTCTTTCTTGCTTTCTCTTTGAACTCTTATCTACTTTTAGAAAACTATTTATTTGAAAACTTTTTCTTATTTCCTCAGTTTGAGTCCAGATTTACCCGAAGGCGCATCCGAATCCCTCAAACCAAGGCTCTGATACCAATTTGTAACACCGTGATTTTCAAGGCAAAATTTTCATTTAATTAATCAAATTAATATTAAATCACTTGTTTAAAATCTCATACACATTTGAATTACAAAAACATAGTTCCATTTTCATTTAGAAGAAAACCAGGATCCTCCAGAATACAACTCTTTCTTCGGTGTGTACAATCGAGCCGGTGCCATCCCGCGTTACGGAAGAACCTGAAACAATATACATAAAACACTGTAAGCACGAAGCTTAGTGAGTTCCCCAATATACACCTTACGCACATACGCCTTTCCAGGCCCTGACCTTCCGGTCCACTGCACAATGCCTTCCGGCCCATGAGATAATCGCCTTCCGGCCCATAACGTGTTGCCTTCCGGCCCTTAGTACATTGCCTTCAGGCCCATAACATATTGCCTTCCGGCCCATAACATATTGCCTTCCGGCCCATAACATATTGCCTTCCGGCCCAAAAACATATACGAAACATAATACATTTACTCTAACACATAAAGCACATATATCATATATCATACCTGACCTTTCTGTCACATAACACTTTGCCTTCCGGCCCATATAAACATGCATATCACGCGTAGCAACTAACTTTCCATTTATAGCATATATACATAACACATAACATATTTGACCTTCCGGTCACACAATCAAACCCTTCCGAGTACAGTATAGTGAGAAGACTCACATCGTGGATGCTGGAAGTTAGCAACTCCTAAAATCACTTGCACCTGATCCGCCGAGCTACAAGCTCCCTATAACAATATATCTCTTATTAGTACTTTTATCTTCCACGTTAACTGACCCTAAGAAATCACACACAGGTCAATTCTGGTCAACGGTCATCTCGACTGGACTCGGCGACTGCCCTGGCGACTCGGCGAGTCTAGTCGTCCTCACAAATTCCTAGATGTTCCCTTTCTACTCGTCGAGTATCTCTCTTGACTCGAAGAGTTCCTCGTGGAAGAATCGCGGGGCCACCCCGACTCCACTCGCCGAGTCTGAAGAACAACTCGACGAGCCCCAGCTATTCTTCAAGCTACTCGCCGAGTCTGCTCATCGGACTCGGCGAGTCCATGCCATGCAGTCGATCAAACTGCTTCCTGAGATACGTATTTTTCCGAATACACCAACATGGGACCTTCTGGACCTCTAAGGGTCCTAATACAGGGTTATATTCGTTTGGGTAACAAGGTAATAATCCATCTAATCATCAAATGGGTTCCATAAACCGTAAATGCATATACACATCAATCACAGAAGAATGTAATTCGAGCTATTACCTAAATGATGTACCTTCTGTGTCCACAAACTTCAGAACTCGAATTCCTTGCAGTTCCTTTAGCCAAAACCCTTCTCCTCCTTGCACAACAATTCCTTCAAGGTCACCAATGGCCTTCAAGCTTGCTCTAGATGCCACAGCCGCTTAGGGTTCTTCTGAATCGACCAAAAGACGAGCAATGACGGCATAAGATCCCTTATATACGACCCAAAACTGAACGGCTAGGGTTTCCGCTAAACAGCGTCGACTCGCCGAGTCCATATCTGGACTCGTCGAGTCCAGTCGCGAACCCGCGACCAAGTCTGCGACCCTACTCGGCGAGTCTGGCTCCAACTCGCCGAGTCTCCCCTTTAAAACACCCCAAAATGCAATTTAACAATACTTGAGATTTTGGGCTGTTACATCGTGAGACGCGAGACTCATGATAAGCTCGAACCCCGAAGCGAGAGGTGTATTTTCATCGGCTACCCACAGCAATCCTTTGGTTACCTCTTCTTCAGACCTAGTGACAATGTGGTCTTTGTAGCAAGAAGAGGAGTCTTTCGAGAAAGAGAGTTTATAAGCCAAGGAGACAGTGGGAGGAAAATTGATCTTGAAGAAATTCAAGAGTCAAGTGGTGATGGAACTTCAAACTCTAGCCCTCAACCTGAGGAGGAAACTCCTGTTGAGCCAATTGACGAATCTGTACCTCTGAGGCGTTCCACGAGAGTTAGGAGTGCACCTGAGCATTACTATGGATTCCATATTACTGTAGAAGGTGAGACACTTATTAGTGATGGAGCACTAGTAAGTCAAGATGACCCTAACAGCTACGAGGAAGCCATGGCAGGCCCTGAGTCTGCTAAATGGAAAGAGGCTATGGATAGCGAGATACAATCCATGTATGACAATCAAGTTTGGAACTTGGTTGAGAATGTACCAGGTCAAAAGACTGTAGGGTGCAAATGGGTCTTCAAGAAGAAGACCGACATGGATGGTAAAGTACACACTTATAAGGCTAGACTGGTTGCAAAGGGCTTCTCTCAGATTCCTGGAGTGGATTATGATGAGACCTTTTCTCCGGTAGCCAAGATTAAGTCTATTCGGGTTCTGTTAGCCATAGCCGCATTTCATGACTATGAAATTTGGCAAATGGATGTCAAAACCGCTTTCCTTAATGGGAAGTTGGCTGAAGATGTTTGCATGAGTCAGCCAGAGGGTTTTGTCAGCAACGAGTACCCTAATAGAGTGTGTAAGCTTGAGAAGTCCATTTATGGATTAAAGCAAGCACCTCGCAGATGGAATCTTTGCTTTGATGAAAAGGTCAAGGAATTTGGCTTTTCTAGGAGTGAAGATGAATCTTGTGTGTATGTCAAGGCTAGTGGGAGTATAGTTAGCTTTTTGGTATTGTATGTGGATGACATACTACTCATAGGAAATGACATTCCAACCCTGCAGGAAGTAAAGTCCTGGCTTGGAAAGTGTTTCGCTATGAAGGACCTTGGTGAAGCTGCCTATATTTTGGGGATAAGGATCTTGAGAGATCGGAGTAAAAGACTAATTGGACTTAGTCAAAGTACCTACTTGGAGAAGGTGCTGAAGAGATTCAGAATGC
This sequence comes from Lactuca saligna, assembly GCF_052625555.1. Lineage (NCBI taxonomy): Eukaryota > Viridiplantae > Streptophyta > Magnoliopsida > Asterales > Asteraceae > Lactuca > Lactuca saligna. Next base: position 169,326,828 of record NC_136424.1, read on the forward strand.
AAGACTCCAAGAAAGGAGAGTTGCCCATCCAGAGTAACGCCAAACTGAGTAAGACACAAAGCCCTAGCACTGAGGCTGAGATAGCACAAATGAGCCGAATACCTTATGCTTCGGCTGTAGGATCGATCATGTATGCTATGATGTGTACTCGACCTGATGTAGCTTTTGCCCTGAGCATGGTTAGCAGGTTTCAGGGGAACCCTGGCAAGGCACACTGGACTGCGGTAAAGAATATTCTCAAGTACCTACGAAGTGTTGGATTAATGTCTAAGTCCATAACTATAATTGGTAAGACTTGACCTGACCCGGCATGGTCCATTTGGGTTGCATGGCATCATGCACTTGGATAGACTATAATGAGAGAAATAAGACACTTATGGTTATTAATATATTATAAGTTCTAGTATATTAATAATAAGAATAATAAGATTATTTAATTAGTATTGATCAAGAATTAATCTAGGATTAATTAAGTGATCAAAAGAAGACTAATTAAATATATGGGTTGATTGTGTAAATCATTCATTCTTATATATGTGGGCTTGTGATCCAAGATTCCTTATGTTGCACTAAGTCCATGGGGTGACCCATGGATACTCCATGGAGGTTAAAATCCATGGAGCATAAGGAATGGGTAAAGTCATGAGTTACATGGTGTAACCCTAATAGCCACCATATAAAAGAAACCCATGGCTCAAGAAATCGTGACTATGTGTGTGTATGAGGGCTAGACGATTTGATGAAGTGTTCTAATTTCTCTTTAAGTTATTCCAAGTGCTTATGGTGTTGTGTGAACCATTTGAGGTGTCACACTTGGGGGACTAGGCACTCAAGCTTCATGAAGACAAGCTCCATCAAAGAGGTATGTATTCTATCTTGTTATATTGATTGTTGTATATGCTAGTTTAGGATAATACCTTGGATATTCATGTTTGCATGTATAATAGAGAAAACATAGATCCAAGGTATTTAGGGTTGCATGTACACTTAGGAGTGTTAGAATGCTCATAACCCAACAGTGGTATCAGAGCCTAGGCTTGTTTTCTTGTTATACTTGCAATAGAAGCTGAAAAATCGAGTTTTGTTGCTGTCTACCCAGCAGACTCGCCGAGTCCATGAAGGGACTCGACGAGTCCAAGGCAAAATGCATCCAACTCGCCGAGTTGTGTTCATGCACTCGACGAGTTGGACCCCAGACAGCATATTTTCGAGGTTTTTGGCTAGAAATGGACTAGGAACATTACCCTAAGTTGTTTTTGAACTTATAAACTTGTTTTTAATGTGGTAATGTTAATGCTAATCCATTTTCAAAGATAATTGTCAATAGATTCATGTTTTGTATTAGTTTAAAGGTTAGACTAATTACATGAAAAAGTTTGATTTGAATTATCTTGTTCTTATGAGTTTCTTAGATTAATAGAAAAGTTGAATGAAATAGTTGTTTTCAATCCATTTTAATCGAAGAGTTGAGTATAAAATGTGTTTGTGTAACTTATCCTCAAGTTACATGAAGAGTCACATTAAAGACTCATGAAACTCATAAAGTTGGCAAAGGTTACAAAAATGAAGAGTCTAGTTCTAATTAATTGGAGTTATGACGCCATAATTTGTCCTCAAGTTATGGAGGACCAAGAGTCTCTTCATTAAATAAAATATATATATATATATATATATATATATATATATATATATATATATATATATATATATATACATAAAAATAATGTAACCTTAATTAATTCCATAAGTTATAAAAATAAAGAAAAATTAATTCTTTTATTAGTTTAAAGTCTTCCATAAGTTATGGAACTTGAAGAGTTTTTGGATTAAAACTACTTTAAACACATAAGTTATGGAATTAATTAGTCTTGAATAGTTTCAAAACTTGCCCTCAAGTTTTGGAATTTGTAAAGTTTTCTCATATGAATACTTTAATTCCAAGTTAGCCCTTAGAATTTTAAAAGTTAAAATTCAACCCTTATACTTTATAATATTATAAGTTAATAATATATATATATATATATATATATATATATATATATATATATATATATATATATGTGTGTGTGTGTAAGAGTAAAGTCGGTCTTACCGCTAGTACGCCTCATTCACGAAGCCGGTCTATAAGGTGGGTATAAGGTTGTTGCCTATAAAATGGCAACTTAATGGGTGTCCACTCTCACCCACCGCTTGCTTGACTGGTGGAGGGTCGTTAGCCGAACGGGTTTGACATGACTATAATTCTCCCTTCATTAAAAGTATTAATGATAAATACTAAGTAACTAAACTCTAAATAATACCCAATCTTAGTTACTTAGGAAAATGTGAATAAGGTGCTAATCCATGAAATTACACTTTGCACTTTGTTTAAGTCGGTTAGTGGAGCGTGTGTGGTTAACCGGCACACTAACTCGTATTTAACAAGGTAGGCAAAGGGTAACTTAATGTTTATCATAGTATCGATGGAGCGTGTGTGGTTAATCGGCACATCGATTGAGGGGTAAACACTTAAGGGTACCAAGTAATTTGCATGGTTACTTCACACCTTGTTTTGTGATCCTCGGCATCCCAGTCACAAAACCTGAAGGGCACACTCGAGATTGAAACATGCCATTGAACAGTTCAATGAATCTCAAAAGATCTAGGAGTTTCAAATCCAATTAAAAACTAATAATACTTTTCGTTTATCTTGGTAGAAATTGGTGAATCGTCATTCACCTACCTTCAAATTGTTTTATAGCTTGGATTACGGCATACCTCTTCTAAGTTATAAAATAGTCTGTTGGGTCCTAGCCTTAATATTTCATATTGGGTGTCATATTAAGGACTTTAAATCAACTATCTTGAATATCTCCCAAAACATGTCTGGTTTAGACATTTATGATCTTCCCAAATCTCTTGAAACAAGCTTTCCTAAATGAAGATGATGTCCCATGGATATCATACTTCTCTCTCCTCCTCCAATTATTCTCCCTAACCCACAAGTTCAAAGTCACTCAAGCCCTATTGGCAAGGCAAGGTCTAGGTGTGATTACATCTTGGAGATGTAGTCACATATTGACAAGCCGGGAGAGTTGGGTGTCAAAGTCTAGAGAAAGTTGGCGGTTCAATCACTTTCTAAGTCACATAGTGAGTTCTTTTGGAACACCTATGAAACAGACTATGACAAGACCCTTAATGATCTTATCTATTTGTTAAGATCAACTTCCTCAAAACTTGATGGACATTGACAATAGTCACACTGGAAATACAGAAAAAGCATTCTCTTCCCAATGGAAAGGGATCGGCCATAGTCAACTCGGTTGAACAAATGGTAAAAAGAAAAGCTAATTCTGTGATAGTCCCATGTACCATTATCAAAGGGTCCATATGTTTATATTGCCAAAGAAAGGGTCATTATTTGCGAAGCTGCCAAATTTACCTAAGGGTGTTAGAGTCAATAAGGTTGACTCTACTTCAGGTAAAGTCCACTACTCTAACTCTGTTAAGTTTCTATTATGAGATTCTTGATGCATGATGTGACTGGGTCACATGGTAATGTTTTAAGAATCAAAGAAAAGTAAAGGACTTAAAGAAAGAATATGCTGAATCTGATCGCATAGATGGATTTCTATCGCGTAGTTTGAAAATCGGATTCTTGAGCTACTTCTTAGGAGTTATGAGATATTGTTTAGGAATAGATAACAACAAGTTTTCATATGGATTGTAAGGATAAGTTTTTCCGCATAGTTTTAAAATAAAAGAAAAATTTTGATTTTATTTATTTTAAAATATCCTTACAATGGCATTTGAGGAAAAATTGTTGCTTATATGATTCTATTAATAGCATGAGTGGAAATATGAAATTGATTCTTTCATTTGTGGTAATGTCTAAATTTACCAAACAAGGAAAGATTCTCATCATCCAAAGTCTCAATTGGACCGGGACTTGGAATCATGCAAGTTGTATAGCATGATGAATGAGAACTTTCAAGTATTGGAAAATTAAGACTAATTACTTGTTCACATGGATGTGTGAGTCAAGTAATGGACTAAGGGATCGAGTACATAGTCATGTGCACTGATTAAGTCCACCACAAAAGATATAAGGATATTCGTCATAGTTTACTAAAGCTCAGTAAATATGATTATACTTACAAGCTTAAGTGTAACTCTGAGACATTGGAAAATGTTCCAATGTAAGGCAGAGCGAATAAGGAGAATCAAGTTAGGCAAAAGGATAAAAGTTTCTCAAATCTGAAAAGATGGGAGAGTACTTTAGTATCAGCTTTGTGATCATCTTAATGATTAAGAAACCATATCAAAATTTGTTCTCTAAGGAAGTCTTAGTGCATTCTTATGACTAAGAAGAAGGGATCTTGAAATTGTTGAAATGGTTAAATCAAGAAGATGAGTCATACTTCGTTCCAATACAAGTCTTAGAGTCATACTCGAAGATTGTAATTTGAGTGACATGTCTTAAAGAAGGTTTAAAACACTTGACAAATGTAAGAGTAAAGGTTTTCTACTCTTGTACATTTGAAATTGGTAAGTTGTGATGTTTTGGATAAAACAAAGACCAACTTAGGCCAATTGTGTGAAGTGTTTGTCTTGATTAGAATCCACACTATCTCTTGAATGTTTGATAAGGAAGTCTTATATGTCAAGAGGACAGTGGGAGTCTTAAAGGTCTTGAAAGTCTCAAGAACTAATCAAGAATAAAACCTAAAGTTCTTCACTAGCACACGACTTAAGGTTTATAACCTATCGTGTTGACATATTCTGTGCCCATTCCAGTTAAAGTTGGCTTTGCATATGAGTTCTTAGAGTTCTCAATGTGTTGCACAACAACTTGGAAGCAATGGTAGGCCCTTGAGCTACCAGGTGACAAGAAATTAAGATTGAGTTCAGTCCATATGAGTTTGGATTTGTCATTATCCTTGTCTTGTGACTATGGTTTTGACAATTCACATGGATAAGAACACATACACCATTAAATCTAAGTGTCATAAAGTTTCTCTCCGATTCATGAAAATGATGGTGAGGAAACACTTTCACTAAGTAGATTTTAGTTAGATAGCAATTGTGATGTTTGCATTCTCAAAGTCGTTAGTGGAGCGTGTGTGGTTTACCGGCACACTAACCTAGACTTGTGAGAAGTAGCAAAAAGGTCTAACCATTATGATTACGGCATCCCTCTTCATAATTGTTTAGACACACAAGTGTGCTATCTAAGGGAAGGTGTATGTTTTGGATAAAGTCTTATCAAAACAATCTAGTATCAGAAATCTGAACTTTGGTAAGAAAGTCAATAAAGTATTGATTTCTAGAAGTCCAGCTGATTTCTGAGTACATGTCAAAGCTAGTGGGAGCATAAGTGTTATGCTAATAATCATCATGTTAGTGGGAGCATGATAATTACGATAAGTATTGCAAGCTAGCAATGTTAATTATAGAAAACAAAAGGTTTCAATTGGGAAAAAGTTGTTTTGCTATAATTAAGGGAGAGGAAATTATACTTCATCTCAAATCTATAAGCTTAGATCGTGAGGTTTTAATCATTTAGTCAAGGATATATATGAATTTCATGTTGGAATGGCTCAACATAAGGAAATTCTGTATATGGGTCCATTATTTGTGTTCTAAAATTCGATTATGATTACGGCATCCCTTTTCATAATCTGAATTATGAGAACTTGGCAAATAGAAATGGAAATGTTATAGCAAAAGACTGGTTTAGTCTTTATGTGAGATATCATGAATCATATCCCATATGCTTCGGATATAGGATCGATTACATGTGCTATATTCATCCTTTCTAAAATTTTCCAAATGCCTAGGGCATTAAGAAGGGAAAAGGTTTAGAACTGGATATGACTAAAAGGATTACACAATTGTCGAGGACAATCTAAGGTTTACCAAAGATTGGTTGCTCAAGGACAATTGGAAGTATACTGATAATTCTGGAAGGACCATATTGACATAATCTGTAAGGAGGCAACTCTTGTTCAGAAGTGATAGTCGAAATGGAATCTGGAAATGTTTCAAAGTTAGATTTTTGAATCTGTGTAAGATTAAGGAAACTTAATGCAAGAAGGATGGTTCCAAGGACTTGATCTCCTTTGGAATGCTCTGTAATGATTGTTGTTAAGTCTTTCTGACTTTGTGCATAATCATTACAAGAGGATCGATGCATATAAGTTTAGAATCTAACAGATTTCAGTAAATGACATGAATTTGGAATTCTTGCATTTGCAGTAAGGATTTGGGAGTGTGAAAAGAAATCATTGAAGTTATGTTCATTTGATCTAGTTCACAAAGTAAAGATCATAGACAAACATAGTATGCATACTTGGTGTATGGCATGACTAGTGTTTAGAAAAACATAGTGTACATGCTTGGAGCATGGGACAACTATTGTTTTAAATTCAAGAATAATGTTGATAGCTGAAATAGTATACAATGAATAATGTGTAATCATATGGTGATAAATAAAAGGTGTTTTATTTATATTCATAAGTTCTGAGACCATATTGGATTCAATTATTATTGTGTTTCACTTTGCATGTTTTGACTTCCCGAATAAACTAGGTTATTCTTCCGGAATGACTAAGTTATTCAAACCATCCACAGTCGGTCATATGTTGGAAGTAGATATGAATTAAGACTGTCATGGGTTGGCTTGTAGAGGTCTAAGATGTTGGACAAAGGGCTACAACACTCATGAGTGCTCATAAGTTCTGAGTATTGGATTCAACCCGCGCTCATTGGAATCACTTCATGGATTTTATCACGGGTGATCATGAGACGATAATATCTTATATTCTTCAAACCTAGAGATATGAGTTGTTACTATGAGTTGATAGTACATTGATTACACGAAACGCATTGGTAACTCGATGTTATAAAACGTGTCTTTGTGTATGATTCAACAAGTAGTAGAACAAGCCATATGAGTCGAAGTTTATCCATTCCTTTTACCTTCGGGATGAAAGCGATATCTATGGGCCCCTCGATGATTTGATGATGACAAATGGAAGTGCTCGGCCAGGCCAGGACTGATTTGATTTGTTCAATGAGTCAGTCGTCATAAATCGGAAATCAGGAAACAACAAATGGACAGAGAGAATGATTATAATCCATGTCTCAGTCCATATGATATCTAGAATGGAGGAATATATGATCCCTTATCTAATGGACAAGTCATTGACAAGATCAGAGTTCATCTACAAGGTCAGAGTTCGACAGAAGCTTTTGAGAGCTACGATTGCTAGTTGGTTCCTGAAGTCATAAGTAATAATAGTTTTAGACTTATCCAAGTGGGAGACTGTTGGATTAATGTCTAAGTCCATAACTATAATTGGTAAGACTTGACCCGACCCGGCATGGTCCATTTGGGTTGCATGGCATCATGCACTTGGATAGACTATAATGAGAGAAATAAGACACTTATGATTATTAATATATTATAAGTTCTAGTATATTAATAATAAGAATAATAAGATTATTTAATTAGTATTGATCAAGAATTAATCTAGGATTAATTAAGTGATCAAAAGAAGACTAATTAAATATATGGGTTGATTGTGTAAATCATTCATTCTTATATATGTGGGCTTGTGATCCAAGATTCCTTATGTTGGACTAAGTCCATGGGGTGACCCATGGATACTCCATGGAGGTTAAAATCCATGGAGCATAAAGAATGGGTAAAGTCATGAGTTACATGGTGTAACCCTAATAGCCACCATATAAAAGAAACCCATGGCTCAAGAAATCGTGACTATGTGTGTGTATGAGGGCTAGACGATTTGATGAAGTGTTCTAATTTCTCTCTAAGTTATTCCAAGTGCTTATGGTGTTGTGTGAACCATTTGAGGTGTCACACTTAGGGCACTAGGCACTCAAGCTTCATGAAGACAAGCTCCATCAAAGAGGTATGTATTCTATCTTGTTATATTGATTGTTGTATATGCTAGTTTAGGATAATACCTTGGATATTCATATTTGCATGTATAATAGAGAAAACATAGATCCAAGGTATTTAGGGTTGCATGTACACTTAGGAGTGTTAGAATGCTCATAACCCAACACGAAGGACTAAGGACTGGGTCCTTACCCTCGGTGGGAGTGATGACTTGAGAGTTGTAGGGTATAGTGATGCTAGCTTCCAGACTGATAGGGATAACTTCTGCTCTCAGTCGGGCTGGGTCTTTACCCTAAATGGAGGAGCAATTTCTTGGAAGAGTTCCAAGCAAGAGACAGTGGCAGATTCTACTTGTGAATCAGAGTATATTGCAGCTAGCGAGGCGGCAAAGGAGGCGTTATGGCTGAGGAACTTCATTGGAGACCTTGGAGTTGTACCAGCTATTAAAGAGCCAATGGAAATTTTCTATGATAGTGAAAGTGTTGTTGCCTTAGCCAAGGAATCAAGGGATCACGGGAGATCCAGACACATCGACAGAAAATACCATTTCATCAGACATCGGATCGAAGAAGGACTCCTCGTGGCAAAGAGGGTATCATCAGATGAGAATCCGGCAGATCCCCTCATGAAGGGACTGACTCGGGTTTAGCATCTCCAGCATGCTCAGAGCATAGGGCTGAAGGATGATATTAGATTTAGTAGTTAGATAACCTCGAAATTTGTAAAGTGTAATTGACATCTAATGATGAATAAAAGTGTTTTATTTATGAGTAAAGTGTTGCTATCTCTTGTCGATCGTTTACTATATTTCTTTTGCATGTTTTGACTTCCAGAATAATTTTGTTTGGTATAACATATTATTCAAACCTCCACAGTCGGTCGTATGTCGGAAGTAGATATGAATCAAGACTGTCATGTTTGGTTGTAGAGGTCTTGGACAAGGCTACAACAATCATGAGTGCTCATAAGTTCTGAGCATTGGACTCAACCCACGCTCACTGGAATCACTTCATGGAATTCTATCTCGAGTGATCGTGAGACGGTAATATCATATAAGTCTTTAAACCTAGAGATATGATTTGTTACTTACAAGTTGGTTACGCATTGATTGTACGAAAAATGCATTGGTAACTCGATGTTATAAATCGCGCTCTTGTGTGTAATTCAATGAGTAGTAGAACAAACATATGAGTCGAAGTTTATCTGTTCCTTCTTGGATTAGAAGCTGATATCTGGGCCCCTCGATGATTTTGTTTTGACCTATGTACCGGGCCCGGTCAGAACTAAATTGATGTGTTCAATGAAGTTCTTTCTCAAACAAATCGGAAATCGGGAAACAAACTGTTGGACAATGAGTAAGACATTGTTCCATGTATTTGTCCGACTGATATCTAGAACAGAGGATTATATGATCACTTATCTTAAATGGCGTACCATCATCTTCTCAGTTTCGAGAAACCTTGTAAAGAGCTACGATTGCCGATCCGTTCCTGAAGTCACATTTGCAGTAATAGTTATTAGACTTATCCAAGTGGGAGACTGTTGCATAAGGTGTCTAAGTCCATAACTATTTCTGGTATGTACTTGACCCGACCCGGCATGGTCCATTTGGGTTGCATGGCATCATGCAATTGGATAGACTAAATGAGAGAAATAACACTTGGAGATTATTAATATATTATAAGTTCTAATATATTAATAATATTATTTGATTAGTTTGATCAAGAATTAATTTAGAATTAATTATGTGATCAAAAGATAACTAATTAAATATATGGGTTGATTATGTAAATCATCCATATCTTGTATAGTGGGCTAAAAGGCTCCATGGACTATCAAGTTGGGTTCCACCCATAGGATGCTCCATGGATGCTCCATGGGAGTTACAAACCCATGGGTCATGGAAATGAAGAGTCATGACACATTAGGGTTTAACCCTAGATGTGTCAACACTATATAAGTAACATGTTCTCCACCTAAAATCGGCTACACTAAGAAACAAGAGGGCTTGGCCGATTTGAGAAGTGTGTGTTCTCTCATAAGTTCTTCCAAGAGCATTTGGTGTTGTGTGAAGCATTTGAGGCATCACACTTGGGGTGCTAGGCTCACAAGGTTTCAAGGAACACAAACAACAACAAGGTAAGTTATTCTATCTATACTTTAAGTTAAAATTGTTCCCCATGTATGCTAGATAGGAATATAACCTTGGAATTCAACTTTGCATGATAGTTAGACAAACATAGATCCAAGGTTATTAGGGTTGCATGTACACTTAGGAAGTGTTAGAATGCTCAAAAACCCATCAGTGGTATCAGAGACTAGGCTTGTTTGCTCTTATTTGTGCTTAAAAGTTGAAAAAGAATCGGAAATCTTGCTGTCTACGAATGGACTCGTCGAGTCTATAGGGGGGACTCGTCGAGTTCATGAGTATCTTCAACCAACTCGGCGAGTAGGGTCGACTGATTGCAGAATTTCGATTTAGTTGCTGGAAATGAATTAGAAACATTACCCTAAACTGTTTTGGTAATTGAAAAACTTGTTTTTGGTGGTGTAATGTCTTTGCTAATTCATTTACAACAACTAGTTATCAAAATTACAAAGTTTTAAATGTAATTTTTGATTGTGTTCATATTCATGTTCTTGTTCTTATGATGTTTTAGATGATCATAGGAATTATTTGTAACCTATGTGGTAGATTAATTCTTGATCATAATGTGTTTTAATGGAGTCCATAACTTATCCTTAAGTTATGGAAAACCAAGAGTCACACTTGAATTAAAACCATTAAAACAAACACAAGAGTTAGAAAAATGAAGAGTCTTCGTTTTATTACTCTATTAAACTCATAAGTTACAAGAAATGAAAAGTTTTGAAAGTTACAAAACTTGCCCTCAAGTTTTGGAACAAGTAAAGTTAAGTTAAAACTTTAAGTTCCAACCCCTAGAATTTTAAAAGTTAAAATTCAACCCTTATACTTATATTATGATGATTTAATAATTATATATATATGTATAAGAATAAAGTCATCTTACCGCTAGTACGCCTCATTCACGAAGCCGTTCTATAAGGTGGGTATAAGGTTGTTGCCTATAAAATGGTGACTTAATGGGTGTCTACTCTCACCCACCGCTTGCTTGACTGGTGGAGGGTCGTTAGCCGAACGGGTAAGACAAGGACTTATAAATTCTCATTCAAAGTATGATGAATATTATAAAGTAACTAAAATGTTTTATTAAATTCCCAATCTTAGTTACTTTAGGAAAATGTGAATAAGGTGCTAATCCATGAAATTACACTTTACACTTTGTCTAAGTCGTTGGTGGAGCGTGTGTGGTTAACCGGCACACTAACTTGGACTTAACAAGGTAGGTAAAGGGTGACTTAAGGTTTATTATAGTATTGGTGGAGCGTGTGTGGTTTATCGGCACATCGATTGAGTGATAAACTTTAAGGGTACCAAGTGATTTGCATGGTTACTTCACACCTCGTTTTGTGATCCTCGGTATCCCAGTCACAAAACTTGGAGGGCACTCTCGAGATTGAAACATGCCTTTGAAAAGTTCATTGAATCTCAAAGAATCTAGGAATTTCTAAAACCAATAAAACCTAATATCTAATATTTCGGTTTTCGTGGTGGAAATTGGTGAATCGTCATTCACCTACCTTTCAAATATGGTATAGCTTAGATTACGACATACCTCTTCTAAGTTATATTATATTGTGATTGGGTCCTAGCCTTAATATTACATTTGGGTGTTTTATTAAGGACTCTCTTAAATCTATACTAAACTTGTTCTTCTCTTTCAGATGTCTTCAAATAATGCTTCTGGCTCGAATCCTAATGGCTCCTTTACTCTTATGAGTTTGTGTGGGAAAGTCACCTTTGATGGATCCAACTTCAATAAATGGATCAGAAACATCAGGATGATTACCCGCTACGAGGACAAAGAATATGTCCTTGACAAGGAGCTTAAGGAAATTGATGAGTCCACTGCAACTCCCCAGGAGATCGCTGACTTTCATACTCATGAAAGAGATGCAACCAAGGTGGCTTGCATCATGTTGGCCACAATGACAGCAGAACTCCAAAAGTCCTATGAGGATTTCTACCCTTATGAAATGCACCAAGATTTGATGGAAAGATACCATCAAAGTGCACGACAAGAGAGGTACGAAGTCATCTGCTCCATGATAACACCCATGATGAAGGACGGAGATTCCGTCACGAGCCACATGCAGAAAATGCAAAGGTATGTGGATCGTTTGCTGAAGCTTAATGTGAACTTCCCTGAGGAGCTTGCAATAGATATCATTTTGCACTCCTTACCATCGTGCTATGATCAATTCCGCATGACATATCACATGAACAAGGAAGAGGTCACCCTCAGCAAACTTCAGGGACTTCTCAAGACCGCAGAAACAGGTCTTAAGGGGAAGTCGGTTGCTATCACTCCTACTCCACACTCAACTCCGGTTTTGGCAATCGGGCAAAGTCGAGGGAGGAAGAGAAAGAGATCTTCGAAGGGTACCAAGGCTCGGACCCTTGATGGCTCTTCTTCAAGTGGAACCAAGAAAGGTTTCATTACTCCTTCTTCTGACCCAAAAGAGGCTGAATGCTTCTATTGCCATGAAAAAGCTCATTGGAAGCAAAACTGCCCAAAGTACCAGCAGGATGTGAAGGATGGGAAAGTCAAACCCAACCATGCAGGTATTTACACTATCATTTCTAATAACTCACCCCATTCGAAATCTTGGGTCCTTGATACTGGTTGTGGTATTCATATTTGTTGTGACTTGCAGGGACTAAGAAGAAGTGAGAATGTGGAGCAAGGAAGAATAAACTTGATCATGGGGAATAGGAAAGCTTCACCTGTCACCAAGATTGGAGTTTATACTTTATCGCTAAGTAGTGGGTTTAGTTTAGATTTGAATAAGTGTTGTTACTCGCCAGGAATGGCAAGAAATATTATTTCCTTTCATGCATTGTACAAACAAGGTTTCACCTTTTCGTTTGATAATGAAGTTGGTTCGATTAATGCTTTCTTTAATAATGTTCTTTATTTTAAAGCATTACCTTGTGATGGTGTGTATGAAGCTGTATCTGTTATAGATAACTTAGGAAATAATGTTTTGTGTATTGATTCTACTAATAATAATAACTTGGATAAAGCATCATTATGGCATTGTCGTCTTGGACATATAAGCAAGAAACACATAGGACAACTCCAAAAGGATGGAGTATTGGAGTCATTTGACCTAAAGTCAAATGATAGTTGCGAATCATGCTTACTTGGAAAAATGTCAAAGTCACCCTTCACAGGCTCGTGTGAAAGGGGTGAAGGTTTGTTGGACCTTATACACATGGATGTGTGTGGGCCGTTCAAACATGCCACAAGGGATGCTAATCGTTATTATTTGACTTTTACTGATGATTACAGTAGATATGGATATGTCTACTTAATCAAGCATAAGTCAAAGACTTTCGAGAAGTTTAAGGAATTTAAACAGGAAGTCGAGAATCAATTGGGCAGGAACATTAAGATGCTTCGATCCGATCGGGGTGGTGAGTATCTTAGTTCAGAGTTCCTCGACTATCTAAGGGAATGTGGGATTGTCTCACAATTGACACCTCCCAGGACACCGCAGTTGAATGGTGTGGCTGAGAGGCGTAATCGAACCTTGTTGGACATGGTTCGTTCCATGATGAGTCGAGCTTCGCTACCAATCTCATTCTGGGGGTATGCTTTAGAGACTGCCGCCCATATCCTTAATCTAGTCACTACAAAGAAAGTTTCCAAAACTCCTCACGAGATGTGGACTGGTAAAGTACCTAAACTAGACCACATCAAGATTTGGGGTTGCGAGGCTTTCGTGTGTAACACCGTGATTTTCAAGGCAAAATTTTCATTTAATTAATCAAATTAATATTAAATCACTTGTTTAAAATCTCATACACATTTGAATTACAAAAACATAGTTCCATTTTCATTTAGAAGAAAAACAGGATCCTCCAGAATACAACTCTTTCTTTGGTGTGTACAATCGAGCCGGTGCCATCCCGCGTTACGGAAGAACCTGAAACAATATACATAAAACACTTTAAGCACGAAGCTTAGTGAGTTCCCCAATATACACCTTACGCACATACGCCTTTCCAGGCCCTGACCTTCCGGTCCACTGCACAATGCCTTCCGGCCCATGAGATAATCGCCTTCCGGCCCATAACGTGTTGCCTTCCGGCCCTTAGTACATTGCCTTCCGGCCCATAACATATTGCCTTCCGGCCCATAATATATTGCCTTCCGGCCCATAACATATTGCCTTCCGGCCCATAACATATTGCCTTCCGGCCCAAAAACATATACGGCACATAATACATTTACTCTAACACATAAAGCACATATATCATATATCATACCTGACCTTTCTGTCACATAACACTTTGCCTTCCGGCCCATATAAACATGCATATCACGCGTAGCAACTAACTTTCCATTTATAGCATATATACATAACACATAACATATTCGACCTTCCGGTCACACAATCAAACCCTTCTGGGTACAGTATAGTGAGAAGACTCACATCGTGGATGCTGGAAGTTAGCAACTCCTAAAATCACTTGCACCTGATCCGCCGAGCTACAAGCTCCCTATAACAATATATCTCTTATTAGTACTTTTATCTTCCACGTTAACTGACCCTAAGAAATCACACACAGGTCAATTCTGGTCAACGGTCATCTCGACTGGACTCGGTGAGTGCCCTGGCGACTCGGCGAGTCTAGTCGTCCTCACAAATTCCTGGATGTTCCCTTTCTACTCGTCGAGTATCTCTCTTGACTAGACGAGTTCCTCGTGGAAGAATCTCGGGGCCACGCCGACTCCACTCGCCGAGTCTGAAGAACAACTCGACGAGCCCCAGCTATTCTTCAAGCTACTCGCCGAGTCTGCTCATCGGACTCGGCGAGTCCATGCCATGCAGTCGATCAAACTGCTTCCTGAGATACGTATTTTTCCGAATACACCAACATGGGACCTTCTGGACCTCTAAGGGTCCTAATACAGGGTTATATTCGTTTGGATAACAAGGTAATAATCCATCTAATCATCAAATGGGTTCCATAAACCCTAAATCCATATACACATCAATCACAGAAGAATGTAATCTGAGCTATTACCTGAATGATGTACCTTCTGTGTCCCCAAACTTCAGAACTCGAACTCCTTGCAGTTCCTTTAGCCAAAACCCTTCTCCTCCTTGCACAACAATTCCTTCAAGGTCACCAATAGCCGCATAGGGTTCTTCTCAATCGACCAAAAGACGAGCAATGACGGCATAAGATCCCTTATATACGACCCAAAACTGAACGGCTAGGGTTTCCGCTGAACAGCGTCGACTCGCCGAGTCCATATCTGGACTCGTCGAGTCCAGTCGCGAACCCGCGACCAAGTCTGCGACCCTACTCGGCGAGTCTGGCTCCAACTCACCGAGTCTCCCCTTTAAAACACCCCAAAATGCAATTTAACAATACTTGAGATTTTGGGCTGTTACAATTCTCCCCCACTAGAATTAGACTTCGCCCTCGAAGTATCACTCTGAAAATAGTTCTGGAGGCTGTTCCCGTATCTCACGTTTCGGTTCCCTAGGCACTTCCGATCTCTTCCGAGGTTACCACCGAACCAATACCAGAGGTACCTCCTTGTTCCTCAGAACCTTGATCTTCCGATCCCTGATGGCCACTGGCTTCTCAGCGTAACACAGGCTCGCATCCACCTAATTGTTCTTTAGTGGAACCACTGTTGACTCATCGGCTATACACTTCTTCAATTGCGACACATGAAAAGTGTCATGGATCCATCCCAATTCCGTTGGCAGCTCCAAACGATAGGCCACCCGTCCTACCTTCGCACCTTCACGAAAAGGCCCAACATATCGGGGCCCCAACTTGCCCCTCTTCCTGAATCGAATCACCCCTTTCCAAGGAGAGACCGTTAGAAGTACGAAGTCGCCGACCTGAAACACATGCTCGTAACGGCGTCTGTCTACATAACCTTCCTGTCAACTCTAGACGATCATTACCCTCTGATTAACCTGCTGCATCTGCTCTGTCGACTAAAGCACTATCTCTGTACTGTCCACCACTCCCTGCAACTGAGAATTACCCAAGATGCAACTCTGCTCTAAATCTCAATGATCACTCGACCCATAAGGATTAGGAACCCATGAATCACCGGATCCCCGATCCTAAGCCCACTTTATCCATTTCTGAACAACTGAGGGACCCATTCTCAATTCTCAGAGCAACTCTCCCGAGTTCTCCTCTTGCAATCGCATGCACATGCTGCACTAGCCCCAACATACCTTCTTCTTCCTTTATCTATGGAAGTCCTCTTGACGACCTTGCCACTACTCCATGTATCGCACATGTTCTGGATCTGCTTGCAAAGACTCTTGGGTCCATGCGTTACCTTTCCTCAGCAAATGAGGATCCGACACCACCTCCTATGCAACAGCTCAAAGGGCGGCATACTAATGCACTAATGATGGCTGTTGATATGGGACAACTCAACCAAAGATCAACACGTACCGCGGCTTCCTCCAAAATCTAATGCACATGCCCGAATCATGACTTCGAGCGTCTGGATCATTTACTCTCTCTAAAGTGTCCTCAGACATCATCATGCTAAGCTCCTTTCCCATATTCCTCCTCACGACTGAGTACTGGATCAGCTTTTGGCTCCACATCTGAGCCCCCAACTGTCACCCACCTCATGACCCAAATATTCCACTAACTTTCTCCTCGTGACCACTATCCCGACCCAGTAACACGCAAGTCACAAAATTCTCTTTTCCTCGTGCGAGCAATACAATCCAACCGAGGATCGTCTCGACTCTAATCTTTGGGTTCTGCTGCGCATACTCGTCGCGTATCTCCCCGCATCTCCCGACAGGGACGGATACCCCCGTCTTGCCCCCGACTCAACATCTAGGCTCCAAAACTCAATAATAGGACTACTCAAACCCAAAACTCTTCCACACCATAAACTGCTCGGAAAACATTCCAACATCGTATTCTCTTGCCATTTAATGAGTACTGCGACTCCACGCGGTATCACAACTTCTTCGGAATAGTGAGTACTGCGACTCGAATATCCACCACAGACTATGGAGACAATCAACATAACAAATGCCCATCTCTGCAAATATCCACTCCCTCAAATAATCTCCCTGGATACCCATACCCGAAGGGCTCCCACTAGATCCACAGATACTTGATATACCACACGTCGATTCAATTCAGGGTTCATGAGTAACTCCGAAATAAAGATATCATACCCGGATATCTCAGAATACCTCAACCGAACATCACAAGATCCTGCCACGACCACTGATCTCCTGCCCCAAGTATCATGTAGATACAATAATACATCTCCTCGGAATCCCATAAATAGATCTACCTCTTCCCACATTATAACTCCGACGCATATAATTTCCCGATTGGAATACGAGAAAACGCTGACGCTACGAAATATGCTGAAAATTCTCCGAAACCCTTCTTCCGACGCTCAAAATCCAACCAAGAATGCGCATACCGACCCAAACATTCTCTATCCACTTGTAACGACACCAAACCCCTGTCATAGATACATTCGTTCTCCTCCTCAAGTACTTCCCGCATTAACTCACTCTGACCCTTTTCTTCGATCATCGACACCTCTGGTCTCATGATTTCTTATAGCATATCTCTATACTTCACTTATAACCACTCTTGGAAAATCCTTGCTTTCCTACATACTACACCCGGTTCTCCCCCACTAGGGTTCGAACCATCACCGATTAGCATACACCCAACCCACAACTATTTTCACCAGTGAAATCGCACCTGCTCCAGGAAAGTGCTATGCAACGCCCGGTAATTCCCCCTTAAGGAAATCAATCAACCCTCTATACTCTGAACCTCTGATTAACTCTCCAAGAACTTCTCATCACAACCGCCTCTAATCGATCCAAATCCCATGCCAATCTAGCACTAAGCATCTAAACTGTTCAATAACATCCCTGGCTCATAGACTGCACCGCAATTATCGTTCCTCTCACCTCGACTCATCAACCAATGTCCCAACACCGGAATTGTCCCAAGGACAAGGACCCACTCCCAACATAGACGAAAACTCTCTGCACTGCAAAGCGCGACTGAACTCCCCGCTCCTACCATAATAACACGATCTACTATTCCCAATTAGGTGTGGTGTGGTGCTCGACTACCTCAGTCCCCAACTGACTGTCTGCTCTCGATAAGTCACTGCCTCGTGGCACACCTGCTACCTGATACTCTGAGGGAAATCACTATCGATAACTACCTGCAGGGTGTACTCCCAAATCCAAAACTGAAACATCGAACCTCTCGTGTCGTGCTCACGAACATAAATGGCACCACCCACCTAGAAGGTGACCTCTCCCCTATCGCCTGATTGCTCGACCCAACCGAAATTTTCCTCTGTCTCTAACTCCTTACCAAAATACTCTAATAGACACTCGCCTTTCCCTTCGAGGAACGCCTCTCCCTACTCAATCATGGTCTACAGGCCTTAAACCCATAGCGTCCGATCTTTACCTCATCGATCATGACCCGATAGCAAGATTGTCACAAGCATCATCCGCTACGAACCCTGGTACTCAACCCATGACGTCCCTTCTCAATCTGTTCCGGTGTATGGTACCCGAACCATGACATGACTCCTCAATCTGCTCCGATGTATGATACTCGAACCATAACATCTATCCTCAAGCTGTTCCGATGTATGGTACCCTGACCATAACATCACTCCGCACTCCGCTCCGATGTATGGTACTCGAACCATAGCATCTATCCTCAATCTGTTCCGATGTATGATACTCGAACCATAACATCTATCCTCAAGCTGTTCCGGTGTATGGTACCCTGACCATAACACCACTCCGCACTCCGCTCCGATGTATGGTACTCGAACCACCGCATCTATCCTCAATCTGTTCCGATGTATGGTACCCTGAGCATAACATCACTCCGCACTCCGCTCCGATGTATGGTACTTGAACCACAGCATCTATCCTCAATCTGTTCCGATGTATGGTACCCTGACCATAGCATCACTCCGCATTCCGCTCCTTAGGACCTTCAGAATGCTCCTTGTATCAAGTATGGGTCCTCTGCTTTCAGTAGTACGGGCCCATACTACCTTCCACATCTACCCATACTTTCCACACGGACCATCCCAGAGTTCCTAAGTAGCTGATCGACCTCCTCTTTTACCAATCCATCGTGCGTACTCGCTCCCCAGCGAAATCCTTTACTCTACCAGCGCACTCATCTGGCTAGGTTTACTCCCTAGTCCCTTCCGCCGTCCTCCCACTTCTTTGCTATCAGCTGCTGAAGAGCTCCTAATGATGCCAACCGTCTACCTCCTGAGTATCGTCATACTCACGTAGTAGCTGACTCCCATCATCGAGAATTCCACAAAGCACAAAGCAAGCAGCATTCGAGCATCGAATAATACATAGGACTCCCTATCTGTGATAGCTCCACCTTCTCGGCTCATCCTCGGAAGTACCACTGAACTCTGTAGCTCTACCCTTCGTGCGTCCTAACTGGATATTCTCGCTCATCACATATTCAAAAGCATAACGCACATATGACAATAAATCCTAGGCTAAGGCATCACAAATCAGGCCATTCTAGTCCTAAGATATGAAATACCTAGCTTGTCTCTAGCATGCAATAATATCTCATAAAGTGCATTATAGATATTTCCTAACACAAAAGTAAGGGTATTTTGGGAAATCACTGTTTGGCTCTGGTTGATTGTACACACTGCTCTTTCTTGCTTTCTCTTTGAACTCTTATCTACTTTTAGAAAACTATTTATTTGAAAACTTTTTCTTATTTCCTCAGTTTGAGTCCAGATTTACCCGAAGGCGCATCCGAATCCCTCAAACCAAGGCTCTGATACCAATTTGTAACACCGTGATTTTCAAGGCAAAATTTTCATTTAATTAATCAAATTAATATTAAATCACTTGTTTAAAATCTCATACACATTTGAATTACAAAAACATAGTTCCATTTTCATTTAGAAGAAAACCAGGATCCTCCAGAATACAACTCTTTCTTTGGTGTGTACAATCGAGCCGGTGCCATCCCGCGTTACGGAAGAACCTGAAACAATATACATAAAACACTTTAAGCACGAAGCTTAGTGAGTTCCCCAATATACACCTTACGCACATACGCCTTTCCAGGCCCTGACCTTCCGGTCCACTGCACAATGCCTTCCGGCCCATGAGATAATCGCCTTCCGGCCCATAACTTGTTGCCTTCTGGCCCTTAGTACATTGCCTTCCGGCCCATAACATATTGCCTTCCAGCCCATAATATATTGCCTTCCGGCCCATAACATATTGCCTTCCGGCCCATAACATATTGCCTTCCGGCCCAAAAACATATACGGCACATAATACATTTACTCTAACACATAAAGCACATATATCATATATCATACCTGACCTTTCTGTCACATAACACTTTGCCTTCCGGCCCATATAAACATGCATATCACGCGTAGCAACTAACTTTCCATTTATAGCATATATACATAACACATAACATATTCGACCTTCCGGTCACACAATCAAACCCTTCCGGGTACAGTATAGTGAGAAGACTTACATCGTGGATGCTGGAAGTTAGCAACTCCTAAAATCACTTGCACCTGATCCGCCGAGCTACAAGCTCCCTATAACAATATATCTCTTATTAGTACTTTTATCTTCCACGTTAACTGACCCTAAGAAATCACACACAGGTCAATTCTGGTCAACGGTCATCTCGACTGGACTCGGCGAGTGCCCTGGCGACTCGGCGAGTCTAGTCGTCCTCACAAATTCCTGGATGTTCCCTTTCTACTCGTCGAGTATCTCTCTTGACTCAACGAGTTCCTCGTGGAAGAATCGCGGGGCCACCCCGACTCCACTCGCCGAGTCTGAAGAACAACTCGACGAGCCCCAGCTATTCTTCAAGCTACTCGCCGAGTCTGCTCATCGGACTCGGCGAGTCCATGCCATGCAGTCGATCAAACTGCTTCCTGAGATACGTATTTTTCCGAATACACCAACATGGGACCTTCTGGACCTCTAAGGGTCCTAATACAGGGTTATATTCGTTTGGGTAACAAGGTAATAATCCATCTAATCATCAAATGGGTTCCATAAACCCTAAATCCATATACACATCAATCACAGAAGAATGTAATCCGAGCTATTACCTGAATGATGTACCTTCTGTGTCCCCAAACTTCAGAACTCAAATTCCTTGCAGTTCCTTTAGCCAAAACCCTTCTCCTCCTTGCACAACAATTCCTTCAAGGTCACCAATGGCCTTCAAGCTTGCTCTAGATGCCACAGCTGCTTAGGGTTCTTCTCAATCGACCAAAAGACGAGCAATGACGGCATAAGATCCCTTATATACGACCCAAAACTGAACGGCTAGGGTTTCCGCTGAACAGCGTCGACTCGCCGAGTCCATATCTGGACTCGTCGAGTCCAGTTGCGAACCTGCGACCAAGTCTGCGACCCTACTCGGCGAGTCTGGCTCCAACTCGCCGAGTCTCCCCTTTAAAACACCCCAAAATGCAATTTAACAATACTTGAGATTTTGGGCTGTTACATCGTGAGACGCGAGACTCATGATAAGCTCGAACCCCGAAGCGAGAGGTGTATTTTCATCGGCTACCCACAGCAATCCTTTGGTTACCTCTTCTTCAGACCTAGTGACAATGTGGTCTTTGTAGCAAGAAGAGGAGTCTTTCGAGAAAGAGAGTTTATAAGCCAAGGAGACAGTGGGAGGCAAATTGATCTTGAAGAAATTCAAGAGTCAAGTGGTGATGAAACTTCAAACTCTAGCCCTCAACCTGAGGAGGAAACTCCTGTTGAGCGAAATGACGAATCTGTACCTCTGAGGCGTTCCACGAGAGTTAGGAGTGCACCTGAGCATTAGTATGGATTCCATATTACTGCAGAAGGTGAGACACTTATTAGTGATGGAACACTAGTAAGTCAAGATGACCCTAACAGCTACGAGGAAGCCATGGCAGGCCCCGAGTCTGCTAAATGGAAAGAGGCTATGGATAGCGAGATACAATCCATGTATGACAATAAAGTTTGGAACTTGGTTGAGAATGTACCAGGTCGAAAGACTGTAGGGTGCAAATGGGTCTTCAAGAAGAAGACCGACATGGATGGTAAAGTACACACTTATAAGGCTAGACTGGTTGCAAAGGGCTTCTCTCAGATTCCTGGAGTGGATTATGATGAGACCTTTTCTCCGGTAGCCAAGATTAAGTCTATTCGGGTTCTATTAGCCATAGCCGCATTTCATGACTATGAAATTTGGCAAATGGATGTCAAAACCGCTTTCCTTAATGGGAAGTTGGCTGAAGATGTTTGCATGAGTCAGCCAGAGGGTTTTGTCAGCAACGAGTACCCTAATAGAGTGTGTAAGCTTGAGAAGTCCATTTATGGATTAAAGCAAGCACCTCGCAGATGGAATATTTGCTTTGATGAAAAGGTCAAGGAATTTGGCTTTTCTAGGAGTGAAGATGAATCTTGTGTGTATGTCAAGGCTAGTGGGAGTATAGTTAGCTTTTTGGTATTGTATGTGGATGACATACTACTCATAGGAAACGACATTCCAACCCTGCAGGAAGTAAAGTCCTGGCTTGGAAAGTGTTTCGCTATGAAGGACCTTGGTGAAGCTGCCTATATTTTGGGGATAAGGATCTTGAGAGATCGGAGTAAAAGACTAATTGGACTTAGTCAAAGTACCTACTTGGAGAAGGTGCTGAAGAGATTCAGAATGCAAGACTCCAAGAAAGGAGAGTTGCCCATCCAGAGTAACGCCAAACTGAGTAAGACACAAAGCCCTAGCACTGAGGCTGAGATAGCACAAATGAGCCGAATACCTTATGCTTCGGCTGTAGGATCGATCATGTATGCTATGACGTGTACTCGACCTGATGTAGCTTTTGTCCTGAGCATGGTTAGCAGGTTTCAGGGGAACCCTGGCAAGGCACACTGGACTGCGGTAAAGAATATTCTCAAGTACCTACGAAGTGTTGGATTAATGTCTAAGTCCATAACTATAATTGGTAAGACTTGACCCGACCCGGCATGGTCCATTTGGGTTGCATGGCATCATGCACTTGGATAGACTATAATGAGAGAAATAAGACACTTATGGTTATTAATATATTATAAGTTCTAGTATATTAATAATAAGAATAATAAAATTATTTAATTAGTATTGATCAAGAATTAATCTAGGATTAATTAAGTGATCAAAAGAAGACTAATTAAATATATGGGTTGATTGTGTAAATCATTCATTCTTATATATGTGGGCTTGTGATCCAAGATTTCTTATGTTGCACTAAGTCCATGGGGTGACCCACGGATACTCCATGGAGGTTAAAATCCATGGAGCATAAGGAATGGGTAAAGTCATGAGTTACATGGTGTAACCCTAATAGCCACCATATAAAAGAAACCCATGGCTCAAGAAATCATGACTATGTGTGTGTATGAGGGCTAGACGATTTGATGAAGTGTTCTAATTTCTCTCTAAGTTATTCCAAGTGCTTATGGTGTTGTGTGAACCATTTGAGGTGTCACACTTGGGGCACTAGGCACTCAAGCTTCATGAAGACAAGCTCCATCAAAGAGGTATGTATTCTATCTTGTTATATTGATTGTTGTATATGCTAGTTTACGATAACACCTTGGATATTCATATTTGCATGTATAATAGAGAAAACATAGATCCAAGGTATTTAGGGTTGCATGTACACTTAGGAGTGTTAGAATGCTCATAACCCAACAGTGGTATCAGAGCCTAGGCTTGTTTTCTTGTTATACTTGCAATAGAAGCTGAAAAATCGAGTTTGTTGCTGTCTACCCAGCAGACTCGCCGAGTCCATGAAGGGACTCGACGAGTCCAAGGCAAAATGCATCCAACTCGCCGAGTTGTGTTCATGCACTCGACGAGTTGGACCCCAGACAGCATATTTTCGAGGTTTTTGGCTTGAAATGGACTAGGAACATTACCCTAAGTTGTTTTTGAACTTATAAACTTGTTTTTAATGTGGTAATGTTCATGCTAATCCATTTTCAAAGATAATTGTCAATAGATTCATGTTTTGTATTAGTTTAAAGGTTAGACTAATTACATGAAAAAGTTTGATTTGAATTATCTTGTTCTTATGAGTTTCTTAGATTAATAGAAAAGTTGAATGAAATAGTTGTTTTCAATCCATTTTAATCTAAGAGTTGAGTATAAAATGAGTTTGTGTAACTTATCCTCAAGTTACATGAAGAGTCACATTAAAGACTCATAAAACTCATAAAGTTGGCAAAGGTTACAAAAATGAAGAGTCTAGTTCTAATTAATTGGAGTTATGACTCCATAATTTGTCCTCAAGTTATGGAGGACCAAGAGTCTCTTCATTAAATAAAATATATATATATATATATATATATATATATATATATATATACATAAAAATAATGTAGCCTTAATTAATTCCATAAGTTATAAAAATAAAGAAAAATTAATTCTTTTATTAGTTTAAAGTCTTCCATAAGTTATGGAACTTGAAGAGTTTTTGGATTAAAACTACTTTAAACACATAAGTTATGGAATTAATTAGTCTTGAATAGTTTCAAAACTTGCCCTCAAGTTTTGGAATTTGTAAAGTTTTCTCATATGAATACTTTAATTCCAAGTTAGCCCTTAGAATTTTAAAAGTTAAAATTCAACCCTTATACTTTATAATATTATAAGTTAATAATATATATATATATATATATATATATATATATATATATATATATATGTATAAGAGTAAAGTCGGTCTTACCGCTAGTACGCCTCATTCACGAAGCCGGTCTATAAGGTGGGTATAAGGTTGTTGCCTATAAAATGGCAACTTAATGGGTGTCCACTCTCACCCACCGCTTGCTTGACTAGTGGAGGGTCGTTAGCCGAACGGGTTTGACATGACTATAATTCTCCCTTCATTAAAAGTATTAATGATAAATACTAAGTAACTAAACTCTAAATAATACCCAATCTTAGTTACTTAGGAAAATGTGAATAAGGTGCTAATCCATGAAATTACACTTTGCACTTTGTTTAAGTCGGTTAGTGGAGCGTGTGTGGTTAACCGGCACACTAACTCGTATTTAACAAGGTAGGCAAAGGGTAACTTAATGTTTATCATAGTATCGATGGAGCGTGTGTGGTTAACCGGCACATCGATTGAGGGGTAAACACTTAAGGGTACCAAGTAATTTGCATGGTTACTTCACACCTTGTTTTGTGATCCTCAGCATCGCAGTCACAAAACCTGAAGGGCACACTCGAGATTGAAACATGCCATTGAACAGTTCAATGAATCTCAAAAGATCTAGGAGTTTCAAATCCAATTAAAACCTAATAATACATTTCGTTTATCTTGGTGGAAATTGGTGAATCGTCATTCACCTACCTTCAAATTGTTTTATAGCTTGGATTACGGCATACCTCTTCTAAGTTATAAAATAGTCTGTTGGGTCCTAGCCTTAATATTTCATATTGGGTGTCATATTAAGGACTTTAAATCAACTATCTTGAATATCTCCCAAAACATGTCTGGTTTAGACATTTATGATCTTCCCAAATCTCTTGAAACAAGCTTTCCTAAATGAAGATGATGTCCCATGGATATCATACTTCTCTCTCCTCCTCCAATTATTCTCCCTAACCCACAAGTTCAAAGTCACTCAAGCCCTATTGGCAAGGCAAGGTCTAGGTGTGATTACATCTTGGAGATGTAGTCACATATTGACAAGCCGGGAGAGTTGGGTGTCAAAGTCTAGAGAAAGTTGGCGGTTCAATCACTTTCTAAGTCACATAGTGAGTTCTTTTGGAACACCTATGAAACAGACTATGACAAGACCCTTAATGATCTTATCTATTTGTTAAGATCAACTTCCTCAAAACTTGATGGACATTGACAATAGTCACACTGAAAATACAGAAAAAGCATTCTCTTCCCAATGGAAAGGGATCGGCCATAGTCAACTCGGTTGAACAAATGGTAAAGAGAAAAGCTAAGTCTGTGATAGTCTCATGTACCATTATCAAAGGGTCCATATGTTTATATTGCCAAAGAAAGGGTCATTATTTTCGAAGCTGCCAAATTTACCTAAGGGTGTTAAAGTCAATAAGGTTGACTCTACTTCAGGTAAAGTCCACTACTCTAACTCTGTTAAGTTTCTATTATGAGATTCTTGATGCATGATGTGACTGGGTCACATGGTAATGTTTTAAGAATCAAAGAAAAGTAAAGGAACTTAAAGAAAGAATATGATGAATCTGATCGCATAGATGGATTTCTATCGCGTAGTTTGAAAATCGGATTCTTGAGCTACTTCTTAGGAGTTATGAGATATTGTTTAGGAATAGATAACAACAAGTTTTCATATGGATTGTAAGGATAAGTTTTTCCGCATAGTTTTAAAATAAAAGAAAATTTTTGATTTTATTTATTTTAAAATATCCTTACAATGGCATTTAAGGAAAAATTGTTGCTTATATGATTCCATTAATAGCAAGAGTGGAAATATGAAATTGATTCTTTCATTTGTGGTAATGTCTAAATTTACCAAACAAGGAAAGATTCTCATCATCCAAAGTCTCAATTGGACCGGGACTTGGAATCATGCAAGTTGTATAGCATGATGAATGAGAACTTTCAAGTATTGGAAAATTAAGACTAATTACTTGTTCACATGGATGTGTGAGTCAAGTAATGGACTAAGGGATCGAGTACATAGTCATGTGCACTAATTAAGTCCACCACAAAAGATATAAGGCTATTCGTCATAGTTTACTAAAGCTCAGTAAATATGATTATACTTACAAGCTTAAGTGTAACTCTGAGACATTGGAAAATGTTCCAATGTAAGGCAGAGCGAATAAGGAGAATCAAGTTAGGCAAAAGGATAAAAGTTTCTCAAATCTGAAAAGATGGGAGAGTACTTTAGTATCAGCTTTGTGATCATCTTAATGATTAAGAAACCATATCAAAATTTGTTCTCTAAGGAAGTCTTAGTGCATTCTTATGACTAAGAAGAATGGATCTTGAAATTGTTGAA
Organism: Lactuca saligna; assembly: GCF_052625555.1. Taxonomy (NCBI): domain Eukaryota; kingdom Viridiplantae; phylum Streptophyta; class Magnoliopsida; order Asterales; family Asteraceae; genus Lactuca; species Lactuca saligna. Next base: position 169,353,967 of record NC_136424.1, read on the forward strand.
ATGGTTAAATCAAGAAGATGAGTCATACTTCATTCCAATACAAGTCTTAGAGTCATACTCCAAGATTGTAATTTGAGTGACATGTCTTAAAGAAGGTTTAAAACACTTGACAAATGTAAGAGTAAAAGTTTTCTACTCTTGTACATTTGAAATTGGTAAGTTGTGATGTTTTGGATAAAACAAAGACCAACTTAGGCCAATTGTGTGAAGTGTTTGTCTTGATTAGAATCCACACTATCTCTTGAATGTTTGATAAGGAAGTCTTATATGTCAAGAGGACAGTGGGAGTCTTAAAGGTCTTGAAAGTCTCAAGAACTAATCAAGAATAAAACCTAAAGTTCTTCACTAGCACACGACTTAAGGTTTATAACCTATCGTGTTGACATATTCTGTGCCCATTCCAGTTAAAGTTGGCTTTGCATATGAGTTCTTAGAGTTCTCAATGTGTTGCACAACAACTTGGAAGCAATGGTAGGCCCTTGAGCTACCAGGTGACAAGAAATTAAGATTGAGTTCAGTCCATATGAGTTTGGATTTGTCATTATCCTTGTCTTGTGACTATGTTTTTGACAATTCACATGGATAAGAACACATACACCATTAAATCTAAGTGTCATAAAGTTTCTCTCCGATTCATGAAAATGATGGTGAGGAAACACTTTCACTAAGTAGATTTTAGTTAGATAGCAATTGTGATGTTTGCATTCTCAAAGTCATTAGTGGAGCGTGTGTGGTTTACCGGCACACTAACCTGGACTTGTGAGAAGTAGCAAAAAGGTCTAACCATTATGATTACGGCATCCCTCTTCATAATTGTTTAGACACACAAGTGTGCTATCTAAGGGAAGGTGTATGTTTTGGATAAAGTCTTATCAAAACAATCTAGTATCAGAAATCTGAACTTTGGTAAGAAAGTCAATAAAGTATTGATTTCTAGAAGTCCAGCTGATTTCTGAGTACATGTCAAAGCTAGTGGGAGCATAAGTGTTATGCTAATAATCATCATGTTAGTGGGAGCATGATAATTACGATAAGTATTGCAAGCTAGCAATGTTAATTATAGAAAACAAAAGGTTTCAATTGGGAAAAAGTTGTTTTGCTATAATTAAGGGAGAGGAAATTATACTTCATCTCAAATCTATAAGCTTAGATCGTGAGGTTTTAATCATTTAGTCAAGGATATATATGAATTTCATGTTGGAATGGCTCAACATAAGGAAATTCTGTATATGGGTCCATTATTTGTGTTCTAAAATTCGATTATGATTACGGCATCCCTTTTCATAATCTGAATTATGAGAACTTGGCAAATAGAAATGGAAATGTTATAGCAAAAGACTGGTTTAGTCTTTATGTGAGACATCATGAATCATATCCCATATGCTTCGGATATAGGATCGATTACATGTGCTATATTCATCCTTTCTAAAATTTTCCAAATGCCTAGGGCATTAAGAAGGGAAAAGGTTTAGAACTGGATATGACTAAAAGGATTACACAATTGTCGAGGACAATCTAAGGTTTACCAAAGATTGGTTGCTCAAGGACAATTGGAAGTATACTGATAATTCTGGAAGGACCATATTGACATAATCTGTAAGGAGGCAACTCTTGTTCAGAAGTGATAGTCGAAATGGAATCTGGAAATGTTTCAAAGTTAGATTTTTGAATCTGTGTAAGATTAAGGAAACTTAATGCAAGAAGGATGGTTCCAAGGACTTGATCTCCTTTGGAATGCTCTGTAATGATTGTTGTTAAGTCTTTCTGACTTTGTGCATAATCATTACAAGAGGATCGATGCATATAAGTTTAGAATCTAACAGATTTTAGTAAATGACATGAATTTGGAATTCTTGCATTTGCAGTAAGGATTTGGGAGTGTGAAAAGAGAATCATTGAAGTTATGTTCATTTGATCTAGTTCACAAAGTAAAGATCATAGACAAACATAGTATGCATACTTGGTGTATGGCATGACTAGTGTTTAGAAAAACATAGTGTACATGCTTGGAGCATGGGACAACTATTGTTTTAAATTCAAGAATAATGTTGATAGCTGAAATAGTATACAATGAATAATGTGTAATCATATGGTGATAAATAAAAGGTGTTTTATTTATATTCATAAGTTCTGAGACCATATTGGATTCAATTATTATTGTGTTTCACTTTGCATGTTTTGACTTCCCGAATAAACTAGGTTATTCTTCCGGAATGACTAAGTTATTCAAACCATCCACAGTCGGTCATATGTTGGAAGTAGATATGAATTAAGACTGTCATGGGTTGGCTTGTAGAGGTCTAAGATGTTGGACAAAGGGCTACAACACTCATGAGTGCTCATAAGTTCTGAGTATTGGATTCAACCCGCGCTCATTGGAATCACTTCATGGATTTTATCACGGGTGATCATGAGACGATAATATCTTATATTCTTCAAACCTAGAGATATGAGTTGTTACTATGAGTTGATAGTACATTGATTACACGAAACGCATTGGTAACTCGATGTTATAAAACGTGTCTTTGTGTATGATTCAACAAGTAGTAGAACAAGCCATATGAGTCGAAGTTTATCCATTCCTTTTACCTTCGGGATGAAAGCGATATCTGTGGGCCCCTCGATGATTTGATGATGACAAATGGAAGTGCTCGGCCAGGCCAGGACTGATTTGATTTGTTCAATTAGTCAGTCGTCATAAATAGGAAATCGGGAAACAACAAATGGACAGAGAGAATGATTATAATCCATGTCTCAGTCCATATGATATCTAGAATGGAGGAATATATGATCCCTTATCTAATGGACAAGTCATTGACAAGATCAGAGTTCATCTACAAGGTCAGAGTTCGACAGAAGCTTTTGAGAGCTACGATTGCTAGTTGGTTCCTGAAGTCATAAGTAATAATAGTTTTAGACTTATCCAAGTGGGAGACTGTTGGATTAATGTCTAAGTCCATAACTATAATTGGTAAGACTTGACCCGACCCGGCATGGTCCATTTGGGTTGCATGGCATCATGCACTTGGATAGACTATAATGAGAGAAATAAGACACTTATGATTATTAATATATTATAAGTTCTAGTATATTAATAATAAGAATAATAAGATTATTTAATTAGTATTGATCAAGAATTAATCTAGGATTAATTAAGTGATCAAAAGAAGACTAATTAAATATATGGGTTGATTGTGTAAATCATTCATTCTTATATATGTGGGCTTGTGATCCAAGATTCCTTATGTTGGACTAAGTCCATGGGGTGACCCATGGATACTCCATGGAGGTTAAAATCCATGGAGCATAAGGAATGGGTAAAGTCATGAGTTACATGGTGTAACCCTAATAGACACCATATAAAAGAAACCCATGGCTCAAGAAATCGTGACTATGTGTGTGTATGAGGGCTAGACGATTTGATGAAGTGTTCTAATTTCTCTCTAAGTTATTCCAAGTGCTTATGGTGTTGTGTGAACCATTTGAGGTGTCACACTTGGGGCACTAGGCACTCAAGCTTCATGAAGACAAGCTCCATCAAAGAGGTATGTATTCTATCTTGTTATATTGATTGTTGTATATGCTAGTTTAGGATAATACCTTGGATATTCATATTTGCATGTATAATAGAGAAAACATAGATCCAAGGTATTTAGGGTTGCATGTACACTTATGAGTGTTAGAATGCTCATAACCCAACACGAAGGACTAAGGACTGGGTCCTTACCCTCGGTGGGAGTGATGACTTGAGAGTTGTAGGGTATAGTGATGCTAGCTTCCAGACTGATAGGGATAACTTCTGCTCTCAGTCGGGCTGGGTCTTTACCCTAAATGGAGGAGCAATTTCTTGGAAGAGTTCCAAGCAAGAGACAGTGGCAGATTCTACTTGTGAATCAGAGTATATTGCAGCTAGCGAGGCGGCAAAGGAGGCGTTATGGCTGAGGAACTTCATTGGAGACCTTGGAGTTGTACCAGCTATTAAAGAGCCAATGGAAATTTTCTATGATAGTGAAAGTGCTGTTGCCTTAGCCAAGGAATCAAGGGATCACGGGAGATCCAGACACATCGACAGAAAATACCATTTCATCAGACATCGGATCGAAGAAGGACTCCTCGTGGCAAAGAGGGTATCATCAGATGAGAATCCAGCAGATCCCCTCATGAAGGGACTGACTCGGGTTTAGCATCTCCAGCATACTCGGAGCATAGGGCTGAAGGATGATATTAGATTTAGTAGTTAGATAACCTCGAAATTTGTAAAGTGTAATTGACATCTGATGATGAATAAAAGTGTTTTATTTATGAGTAAAGTGTTGCTATCTCTTGTTGTTCGTTTACTATATTTCTTTTGCATGTTTTGACTTCCAGAATAATTTTGTTTGGTATAACATATTATTCAAATCTCCACAGTCGGTCGTATGTCGGAAGTAGATATGAATCAAGACTGTCATGTTTGGTTGTAGAGGTCTTGGACAAGGCTACAACAATCATGAGTGCTCATAAGTTCTGAGCATTGGACTCAACCCACGCTCACTGGAATCACTTCATGGAATTCTATCTCGAGTGATCGTGAGACGGTAATATCATATAAGTCTTTAAACCTAGAGATATGATTTGTTACTTACAAGTTGGTTACGCATTGATTGTACGAAAAATGCATTGGTAACTCGATGTTATAAATCGCGCTCTTGTGTGTAATTCAATGAGTAGTAGAACAAACATATGAGTCGAAGTTTATCTGTTCCTTCTTGGATTAGAAGCTGATATCTGGGCCCCTCGATGATTTTGTTTTGACCTATGTACCGGGCCCGGTCAGAACTAAATTGATGTGTTCAATGAAGTTCTTTGTCAAACAAATCGGAAATCGGGAAACAAACTGTTGGACAATGAGTAAGACATTGTTCCATGTATTTGTCCGACTGATATCTAGAACAGAGGATTATATGATCACTTATCTTAAATGGCGTACCATCATCTTCTCAGTTTCGAGAAACCTTGTAAAGAGCTACGATTGCCGATCCGTTCCTAAAGTCACATTTGCAGTAATAGTTATTAGACTTATCCAAGTGGGAGACTGTTGGATAAGGTGTCTAAGTCCATAACTATTTCTGGTATGTACTTGACCCGACCCGGCATGGTCCATTTGGGTTGCATGGCATCATGCAATTGGATAGACTAAATGAGAGAAATAACACTTGGAGATTATTAATATATTATAAGTTCTAATATATTAATAATATTATTTGATTAGTTTGATCAAGAATTAATTTAGAATTAATTATGTGATCAAAAGATAACTAATTAAATATATGGGTTGATTATGTAAATCATCCATATCTTGTATAGTGGGCTAAAAGGCTCCATGGACTATCAAGTTGGGTTCCACCCATAGGATGCTCCATGGATGCTCCATGGGAGTTACAAACCCATGGGTCATGGAAATGAAGAGTCATGACACATTAGGGTTTAACCCTAGATGTGTCAACACTATATAAGTAACATGTTCTCCACCTAAAATCGGCTACACTAAGAAACAAGAGGGCTTGGCCGATTTTGAGAAGTGTGTGTTCTCTCATAAGTTCTTCCAAGAGCATTTGGTGTTGTGTGAAGCATTTGAGGCATCACACTTGGGGTGCTAGGCTCACAAGGTTTCAAGGAACACAAACAACAACAAGGTAAGTTATTCTATCTATACTTTAAGTTAAAATTGTTCCCCATGTATGATAGATAGGAATATAACCTTGGAATTCAACTTTGCATGATAGTTAGACAAACATAGATCCAAGGTTATTAGGGTTGCATGTACACTTAGGAAGTGTTAGAATGCTCAAAAACCCATCAGTTACAATTCTCCCCCACTTAAATTAGGCTTTGTCCTCGAAGCCTACAACAACTCAACTCCAGAAATACTCCCACAACGTGCCACCTGGCCTTAATCGGACCAGGTCTCACAAGGCATACCCATCGAAACTCGAACACACTTTCCCTTTCCTTACGGTGTCCTGACCACTGTCTCGAACCGGGCACCGGATGTACCCTCTAATAACCACACTCAACGATCCGAGAATTACCCATGAAGCATCACTGCCCCAAATCTCAACAACCACTCGACCCAGAAGGGTTAGAAGCCATGAACCATCGGATCCCCGATCCGAATCTCACTCTATCCAATCCGTGACGACGGAAAGACCCACTCTTCAATCCCAGAGCAACTCCCATGAGTCCTCTTCCTGCAATCACACACCCATGCCGCACCAACCTTCGCACTCTCGGGTTAGGAAAACCCGTCACACTTATGACATCTCTAACATCCCCAGGAGAAAACACGACTACGCACACAGCCCTTGATCACAATCAAGCTGGAAGTCCCAAACTCCATCCTTGCATCCATCTTGAGACTCTTGGCTCTACACCCGCGGAATCCTTTCCGCGTCCTCAGCAAACATCCCACCGTGATGTCATTCCATACCACTGTCACAAACACAGTATTCGACCACCATACTCCAAATCATCCATTCTCACTACAACTTCCATTTCCGCGAATCAACACTTTCCCCAACAAATGAGGGTCCGACACTACCTCACATACAACAGCACAAAGGGTGGCATACCAATGCACTAATGATGGCTGTTGAAATAGGATAACTCAACCAAGGATAAATACGTGCCGCAACTCCCTCCGAAATCTAATACACATGCCCGAAGCATGTATTTGAGCATCTAAAACGTTCGCTCCCTCTGAGGTGTCGTCGGACATCATCATGATAAGCTCTAGCTCATCTCAAATCCCTCTTCGAGACTGAGCACCAGGTCAGCTTTTGACTCCACAGCTGAGCCTCCAAAGGTCACCCATATCATGATCCAAATATCCCACTAACTTCCTCCCCGTGACCACTATCCCGGCCCCGTGACACGCAAGTCACGAAATTCTCTTTTCCTTATGCGGGAAAATACAATCCAACCGAGGATCGTCTCGACTCTGATCTCTGGTTTCTGCTGCACATATCCCTTGCGCATCTCACCACATTTCCTGACAGAGACGGGGACCCCAGTCTTGCCCCCGGTCCAACATCCAGGCTCCAAAAACTCAATACTAGCGCTACTCAAGCCCAAAACTCTTCCACATCATACACCGATCGGAGAACATTCCATCATCACACTCTCTTGCCATCTAGTGAGTACTACGGCTCCCCACGGTATCACAACACCCTCTGACTAGTGAGTACTACGGCTCCCCGCAGTATCACAACACCCTCTGACTAGTGAGTACTACGGCTCCCCGCAGTATCACAACACCCTCTGACTAGTGAGTACTACGGCTCTCCGCAGTATCACAACACCCTCTGACTAGTGAGTACTACGGCTCTCCGCAGTATCACAACACCCTCTGACCCCACTAGGTCGTGCTCCGCAGACTATCATAGGCAGCTACCCATACTCGTCTCGAATATTCATCAATGCCTCTGGAGGCAATCGTTATAATAGATGCCCACCCTTGCGAAGATCCACTCTCCCAAATAATCTCCCTGGATGCCCATACTCGAAGGGCTCTTACTAGATCCATAGATACCTGATATACCACAAGTCGTCTCAACTCAAGATTCGCGAGTAACTTCGAAATAAAGATATCAATACCCGGATACCTCGGAACACCCCCACCGAACATCACGAGATCCTACCACAACCACTGATCTCCTGCCCCAAGCACCATATAGATGCAATAATACATTCCCTCTGAACCCCATAACTAGATCTTCATTTTTTCCCAGGTTGCAACTTCGGTGTATTCAATTTCTCAATTGCAATCCGAAGAAACGCTAACGCTACGAAATACGCTGATAATTCTCCGAAACCCTTTTTCCCGCCGCTCAAAATCCAACAAGGATACGCATACCGACCCGGGAGTTGGCTGCCTAATCATTCTCTATCTACTTGCCCCAACACTGACCAATACCAGATTCCTGACCAATAAACACTTGTCGTGGAGACATTCATCCTTCTCAAACAAGTACTTCCCGCATTAACTCACTCTGACCCCTTTCCTCGATCACCGACATCTCTGGTCTCATGATTTCTTACTACATATCTCTATACTCCACTTATAATTGCTCTTGACAAATATCTTCTTTCTTACATACGGCACCCAATTCTCCTCCACTTAGGGTTCGAACCACCACCAAATAGCACGCAACTAACCCGTAACTAAATTCTCCAGCAAAATCGCACCTGCCCCCGGAAAGTGCTACACAACGCCCAATAATCCCCCTTAAGGAAATGAATCGACCTCATATACTCTGAACCTCTGGTGAACTCCTCAAGAACTTCTCGTCACGTCTGCCTCTAGTCAATCCAAATCTCGTACCAATTTAGTACCAAACAACTCAACTGCTCAATAACATCCTTGGCTCATAGACTGAACCATAAAATCATCGTACCCTCACCTCAACTCATCAATCAACGCTCCTACACGGGGATCATCCCAAGAATAGGGACCCACACCCAAATTCAACACCCCATGGATAGAAAACTCTCTGCACCGTTGAACTCGACTGAACTCCCCACTGATACCATTACAATACCTCCTACTATACTCAAATAGGTGTAGTGTGGTCCTCAACTATCTCAGTCCCAACTGACTATCTGCTCATGATAAATCACTGCCTCGCGGCACACATGCTACCTGATACTCTGGTGGGAAATTATCATCAATGATGACCTGCAGTGTAACAGCCGGATTTTATCAGGTATCTTGTTTGTTGTATTTTGTTGTTTTGTGAGGGGGGACTCGGCGAGTTGGAGCTCAGACTCGCCGAGTAGGGATGCGGATTTGGACGCAGGATCGCGCCTGGACTCGACGAGTCCAGGATATGGACTCGGTGAGTCAGCGCTGTGTAATGAAACCCTAATTTCTCGGGTTTGAGACTTATTTAAAGGGCCTAATGGCCGTCATTTGTGCTCACCAGCCCCTTGAGTGAAACCCTAATCGAGTGTGAGCATTGGAGCTAAGTAGGAGGCCATTATTGACCTTGGAGGTGCCATTTTTGCAAGGAAAGGAGAAGAGCTAGCCAAGGGAAAGCAAGAAGGAGCAACTTCTGTGGGTTTGGAGTCCAGAGCATCACTTTTGTGGTAATAAATCCGAGTTACCTTCTAGTTGTTGTTGCTTATCTAGATTTAGGGTTTGTTGAACCCTTTTATGGCAAGATTTGGTGTTCTTTTGGTCCCTTATGAGGTTGGAACCATAGATCTGGACCCTTAGAGGTCCAGAGTGTCCCTTTTACCTAAGCTTTTGGGGATCAATGGAGGCTTTGGTTTGGAATCCTCATGCCTTGGGTCAAAAACGCCATTATTGAGTTATAGGGTGTGTTATGAGCACCAAGATAGGAGTTTTACGTGATGAATCAGTCGAGGGAGGCTAGATCTATAGTTTTTGGAAGCAGATCTGACCTTAGAAGCGAGCTAGAGTGGTTGCATGGCATGGACTCGCCGAGTCTGTTCATCCGACTCGGCGAGTTGCTTGAAGATTGCCTTGGGACTGCTCAGCGAGTGGTCCAATCGAGTCATGGGTAGACTCAATGAGTCAGGGTGAGTTGGAGAGGGATAACGAGTGGACTGAGTCAAACCTGGACTCGCCGAGTTGTCCTTGAGACTCGGCGAGTTGAGTCGGGGTGGCCCCGCGATTCATTCAGGTGAAACTCGTCGAGTAAAGGGGGGATACTCGACGTGTAGTAAGAGGATTTCAGAGGGTTGATAAAAACGTCTAGACTCGCCGAGTCGCCTTGGTACTCGCCGAGTCCGGTCAGAGTTGACCGTTGACCGTTGACCAGAGTTGACCTGTGTTGACTCCTTATAGATAGTCAACCTTAGAGATATAAAGTGTTAATTAGAAGCATATAATGTTATAGGAGGATTAGAGCTCGGAGGATCGAGCACGAGGGATTTCCAGGATTCGTGAGATACCGAGATATGCGAGGTGAGTCTTCTCACTATACTATATTACCTAGAGTAGGTAACCTGAGTTATGTGATAGAGTATTGTATCCTATGCATGTTATGTGTTGTACTGCATTATTTCTATGTGATTTATGTAGTGCATGTTTATCAGAGATAGAACCTGAGGGTTCACAGAGTTTGGGTGCACGGATCCACAGAGTTATAGCCTCGAGTGGCTAATATGTGTTATATGTGGTATTTTGGGGAACTCACTAAGCCTTGTGCTTACAGTGTTTGATGTTATTGTTTCAGGTACTAGTGACGTTCGCGGGAAGGCGCCGACTTGATCCGTACACACACACACTCGGAGTTTTTACATTGTGATCTTGGGATTTTGTATTGACCTATTTTGGATAATTAATATGGTTGCTTGATGAATATTGATGGAATTATGTTTTATAAAAATTAAAAAAAAAATTGTTTTGAAATTTACGGTGTTACAAATTGGTATCAGAGCCTTGGTTTGAGGGATTCGGGTACACCTTCGGGAGTATATGAACTCAAACTGAGGAATTGGAAAGATATTTTCAAAAGAAAACCAAAATTTTCTAAGAGTAAAAGACTTTCTTGAAAAAGAAACAAATTCCAGGAAGAAACGTTTGTACGATCAGTCAGCGCCCGAACGGTGAATTCCCAAAATACCTTTATATTACGTGATATTAATATTAATATGATGTATTTGCATGCTAGAGTAGGCTAGGTATTGCTAATAGGACTAGAGTGGCCTGATTTGTGATGCCTTAGCCTAGGGAGGGGTGAGCTGCTATGAGATGCTGAGAGTGAGTAGGTAGCAGCAAGGGGTTTATGAGAGATCTGTTAGAAAGTGGTTTATGAATGATAGAGTACTTGGGAATTGGGATCCGAAGAGGAAGGTTTGGGGTGTGTACTGAGACGGTGTGGACAGTAGTATTGGGCCCGTACTACTAAAAGCACCGGGGCAGTACACAGTCCAAATAAGAATCTTGGGATACCAAGAATCAAGGAGGGGTGGATTGTCGGGTGTAAGAGTGTTCGAGTGAATTCTAATTTATCGCATGTTCTATTTCAGAGGTTGATCATGGTGAGGACACGTCATATGCCGGAGGATGCCGGAGCTAGTGATGAGGAGATTCGATAGATCATTCATGAGGAGGTGGCTGCGGTCATCAGAGCCGAGATACCAGAGATGTTCGAGTCTATTAAGACCGCGCTGATTGAGACATTTGACGAGCGTTATGCCACTCTTTCTGAGGCTACTGTTGCAGCGGCTACCACAGCGATCGCTGCGGTGAGACCCAGGGAGGTGATGCGTCACTGTTTCGGGAGTTCAGCAACACCAAACCACCAGAGTTTGATGGTACACAGGATCCGGTGGCAGCTATGAGGTGGATATCTGATATGGAGGGGTGCTTCTTCACTTGCTCATCCCCTGAGCATTTGAAGGTTCGGTTCGCGCTGAACCAGCTTCGCTTGGGAGCGAAGGACTGGTGGAAGTTTGTGACGGCGCACTTCACGCCTACTGAGCTTTCGGCAGTGACCTGGGAGAGGTTCACTACCATGTTCCGAGATGAGTACGTTCCCCAGGTGGAGAGGGAGCGTCTGGCACAAGAGTTTCTGACCCTCAAGCAGGGTACTGAGTCAGTTACAGCGATCACGAGGATGTTTCATGAGAGGGCGATGTTCTGCCCTGAGCACGTGTCCACTGAGCTGGCACGTATGAGTCGCTACCTGAGCATTTTGAGACGGGATATTCGGGAGTTCGCTGCGAACTCCTCGTATGGGATATTTGCTGAGCTTCAGGCAAATGCCCGAAAGAGGGAGATTGAGCTTGAGACTCAGGCCAGGGAGGAGGCGGAGTCTCTAGGGAGGGATCGGCGGCCGGCACAGCTTCAGCCGGCAGCCAAGCGGGCCAAGCCCGCTGATCCCAAACCCGGGAGCCAGAAGGGCCGCACTTGTGGGAAGTGCGGCAAGGGTCACGATGCAGTCTGTCGAGCAGGGTCTTGCTACAAATGTGGCAAGTAGGGGCATATGGCCAAGGACTGCCCCAAGGGGTTTGCAGTGTGTTTTCACTGCAACCAGACCGGACACCGGAAGGCGGAGTGTCCACTGCTGCGTAGAGCATCTCAGGGATCTGCTCCCGCCGCCATCAGAGCTACAGAGAGTCGGCCCGTGAAGGCCGAGGCACCGAGAGCTCGAGGGAGAGCCTTTCAGCTGACTGCGGAAGAGGTCTGCACTGCACCCGACGTTGTGGCTAGTACGTTTCCTTTTATATATTTATTTTTGGTGTTGAGATATTATGCTTGTATTATGCCATGCATAGGTACCTTCCTTGTGAACTCTGTGCCTGCTTTAGTGTTATTTGACTCGGGTGCGAGTCGGTCTTTTGTATCTTTGGCCTTTAGTCAGCATATCAGTGTTAGTCGTGAGGCATTGAGTCGGCCTCTGTGGGTTTCCATAGCCGCCGATAGAGTAATTTGTGCCACGGAGGTCCTCCGGGGATGTGTGTTAGAGATTTTTGGGGTCGAGTTTCCGATCGATCTGGTTCCTATTGCGATGGGTGATGTTTGTGTCATAGTGGGCATGGACTGGTTGAGCCGATTCGGCACGGTTATCGACTGCGAGCGTCAGCTGGTGACCATACGAGATCCTAGTGGGGGAATTCTTTCGGTATACGGCGAGGGTACACGTTCTGGATCAGCCTTTTATTCGGCCGCTAGGGCGAGGCAGTGTTTACAGCAGGGCTGTAAGGGTTTCGTGGCGTATGTGATGGATACGCGAGTGATCTCCGAGAGACCGAGCTCAGTGGATGAAGTTCCGGTGGTTCGTGAGTTTCCAGATGTTTTTCCCGAAGAGTTACCAGGTGTGCCTCCCGTGAGGCAAGTGGAGTTCGGTATCGAATTGGTTCCGGGAGCCGCGCCTATCGCTAAGGTGCCTTATCGCCTTGCACCTCCAGAGATGCAAGAGTTATCCTCGCAGCTTCAGGAGCTGCTGGGGAAGGGGTTTATTCGGCCGAGTAGCTCGCCATGGGGAGCACCCATTCTGTTTGTGAAAAAGAAGGACGACTCGCATCGAATGTGTATTGATTACCGAGAATTGAATAAGCTGACGGTCAAGAACCGTTACCCGTTGCCGAGGATCGACGATTTATTCGATCAGTTGCAGCGAGCATCTTGGTTCTCCAAGATCGGTTTGAGGTCGGGCTATCATCAGGTGAGAGTGCGGGACGAGGACGTCCAAAAGACAACATTCAGGACGCGTTATGGGCATTATGAGTTTGTGGTGATGCCTTTTGGGGTCACCAATGCCCCGGCTATGTTCATGGACCTCATGAACAAGGTATGCAGACCGATTGTGGATCGGTCGGTGATTGTGTTTATCGATGATATTCTGGTATATTCGAGATCTAGAGAGCAACATGAGGAGCATTTGAGGGAGGTTCTTGGAGTTTTGAGATCGAAGAAACTTTATGCAAAGTTTTCCAAGTGCGATTTCTGGTTGTGGGAGGTCCAGTTTCTGGGGCACCTCGTTAATCAGAAAGGGATATTGGTCAATCCGGCCAAGGTTAACGCGGTGATGAGGTGGGAGGTGCCAAAGTCACCTTCTGAGATCAGGAGCTTCCTTGGGCTGGCAGGGTACTATCGGAGGTTTATCAAGGATTTCTCCAAGATTGCAGTGCCACTCACCAGATTGACCCGGAAGGGTGTTACATTTTTATGGGGTCCCGAGCAGCAGACCTCCTTTGAGACGCTTCGCCAAAGGTTGTGCGAAGCTCTGGTATTAGCTCTTCCAGAAGGGATGGAAGATTTTGTGGTATTCTGTGATGCATCGATTTTAGGGCTGGGAGCGGTGCTGATGCAGAAGGGACATGTGATAGCATATGCATCGAGGCAGTTGAAGCCTCATGAGACGAGATATCCCACACATGATTTAGAGCTGGGGGCAGTGGTTTTCGCTCTCAAGATTTGGCGGCACTACTTGTATGGGGTTCGTTGTATGATATACACGGACCATAAGTGCTTGAAGTACTTGATGGATCAGCCTAACCTAAATATGCGGCAGAGGAGGTGGTTAGATGTAGTCAAGGATTATGATTGCGAGATCTTGTATCACCCGGGCAAGGCTAATGTGGTAGCCGACGCATTGAGTCGCAGGGCAGAGAGTACTCCACTGCGAAATGTATGTTTGAGACTGACCGTGATAGCTCCAGTTCTGGACGCCATTCGTGGGGCACAGGTCGAGGCTGTGCATCCGGAAATGCAGAAAAGAGAACGGGTCGTTGGGTTGGTTTCTGAGTTCGTGTCGGATAGTCGAGGGCTTATGACTTTTCAGGGCCGGATTTGGGTACCGTTTGTGGGCGGTACGCGTACTACATTGATGGAGGAGGCTCATAGATCGAAATTTTCGATCCATCCCAGGGCTACAAAAATGTATTTGGATTTGAGGAAAGAGTATTGGTGGCCTTGTATGAAGAGTGACGTCGTATGGTTTGTCGAGAGGTGTTTGACCTGTCGAAGGGTGAAGGCCGAGCACGAGAGACCGCATGGCAAGTTGCAACCATTGGAGATTCCCGAGTGGAAGTGGGAACAGATCACTATGGATTTCATCACCAAATTGCCGAGGACTGCCAGAGGAGTCGATGCAATTTGGGTGATTGTGGATAGGTTGACAAAGAGCGCTTACTTTCTTGCCATCAGTGAGAGTTCTTCGGCGGAGAAATTGGCAGAGATTTATGTGAGGGAAGTTGTATCTCGGCATGGGGTGTCGATATCGATTGTTTCGGACCGTGATGTGCACTTCACTTCCCGATTCTGGAAGAAATTTCATGAGGAGTTGGGTACTAAGCTACATTTTAGTACCGCGTACCACCCCCAGACAGACGGCCAGAGTGAGCGGACGATTCAGACGCTTGAGGACATGCTTCGAGCATGTGTATTGGATTTTGGGGGTAGTTGGGATACGTATTTACCCTTGGCAGAGTTTTCCTACAATAACAGCCATCATTCGAGCATCGGTATGCCGCCCTTTGAGCTGTTGTATGGTAGGAGGTGTCGGACTCCCATTTGTTGGGGAGAGGTTGGGCAGAGGGTAATGGGCAGTACAGAGATTGTGATTCAGACGACAGAGCAAATACAGCAGGTCAGGCAGAGGTTATTGACCGCCCAGAGCCGACAAAAGAGTTATGCGGACAGACGTCGATCCGAGCTTGAATTTTAGGTCGGCGACTTCGTTCTCCTGAAGGTTTCTCCTTGGAAAGGGGTGATCCGGTTCAGGAAGAGGGGCAAGTTGGGGCCCCGGTTCATAGTGTTGGATAAGGTGTCTAAGTCCATAACTTATTTGGTATATACTTGACCCGACCGGCATGGTCCATTTGGGTTGCATCTCATCCAAACTATTATGGATAATTTTATGAGAGTTATACACATATGTTTATTAATATATTATGAGTTATAATATATTAATATGAAGTTACATTATTTAATTAGTTTTAGTCTTAAATTAATTATGAATTAATTTAGAGATTAAAAGAAAGACTAATTAAATTATGGGCTATTTGTTTTATATAGTGTGGGCTAATACTCATTTGTTAATGGGCTAGGCTTATGTGGAAGTCCATGGATGATCCATGGAGCTTTTAACCCATGGATCCTTGGAAAAGGAAAAGACATGGGTTATTAGGGTTTCACCCTAACCATGCACACTATATAAGCATGCTTATGGAGCATGAAATGAAGCCTAAAAGAGAAAACTGGTGAACTAGTGTGTGTGTGCATGTGTGTGGCCGATTTTTATACAAGGTGTATACTCTCTCAAAGTTTTCCAAGAGTTTGTGGTGTTTGTGATTCCATTTGAGGTATTCACACTATTGGTGCTTGGCCCTCAAACTCCTTAGAACCAAACTCACCAAAAGGTATGTAATCTCTTCTAACTCTTTTATGTTGAAATGTTCCCCATGCCATGTTAGATAGGTTATAAACCTTGGAAAATTATTATTTTGCATGTATTTAGACAAACATAGATCCAAGGTTTATTAGGGTTGCATGCACACTTAGGAAGTGTTAGATTGCTCAAAACCCAACAGTGGTATCAGAGCCTAGGCTTGCTTGTTTGATACTTGATGCAAAATAGTGAAAAAAGTCGAAATCGTTGCTGTCAGCATGGTGGACTCGCCGAGTCCATTGCGGGGACTCGACGAGTCCAAGGCAAACTTCAACCTACTCGACGAGTCAGTTCATGCACTCGACGAGTAGGATCGAAAGAATGCAGAATCTCGACTTTTGCTGCTGGAAATGGACTAGAAAAATTACCCTAAATTGTTTTGGTGTTATAAAACTTATTTTAGTTGGTGTAATGGTTGTTCTAATCCATTTACAATAGCATATATCAAAATTCCATGATTTTATGTGTTCATATAATTCTTGAATTTTGATGATCATGTTCATGTTCTTATGAATTTAGAAAATGATAGGAATTATTTGCTGAATTGTTTAGGATTAATTCTTTATCATTTATGTGTTTTAATGGAGTCCATAATTTGTCCTCAAGTTATGGATTACCAAAGGTCACTTTCATTTAACACACACTTAAAACACATAAGTTACATGAAAATGAAGAGTCTTCATTTTTATGAACCTTTAATTCATAAGTTATGAAATGAAGAGTTTTGCAAAGTTACAAAACTTGCCCTCAAGTTTTGGAATTTGTAAAGTTTCACACATTTCAATAAACTTTAATTCCAAACCTTAGAGTTTTAATAGTTAAAATTCAACCCTTATACTATTTATAACATTAATGGTTAATTATTATATATATGTATAAGAATAAGTCGTTTTACCGTTAGTAGGCCCCATTCACGAAGCCGGTCTATAAGGTGGGTATAAGGTTGTTGCCTATAAAATGGCGACTTAATGGGTGTATACTCTCACCCACCGCTTGCTTGATCGGTGGAGGGTCGTTAGCCGAACGGGTAGAACAATGACTTTAAATCCTCATTAAAAGTATAATGAATATTATAAAGTAACTAAACTCTTTTAATTCCCAATCTTAGTTATTTTAGGAAAAATGTGAACATGGTGCTAGTCCATGGAATTCACACTTTGTACCTTACCAAGTCGTTGGTGGAGCGTGTGTGGTTAACCGGCACACTAACTAGGACTAGTAAGGATCACGAAGGGTAACTTAATGTTTGTCATAGATCAATGGAGCGTGTGTGGTTAACCGACACATTGATTAGGTGATAATATTAAGAGTACCAAGTGAATTAGCATGGTTATTCACACCTTGTTTTGTGATCCTCGGCATCCCAGTCACAAAACTTGAAGGGCACAATCGAGATTGAAACATGCCATTGAAAAGTTCAATGAATCTCAAAAGAATCTAGGAATTTCAAATCCAATTAAACCTAATAAATCATTTCGTTTTCATGGTGGAAATTGGTCAATCGTCATTCACCTACCTTTCAAATATATTATTACTTAGATTACGACATCCCTCTTCTAAGTGTAATATACTGTGACTGGATCCTAGCCTTAATATTACATTTGGGTGTCTTATTAAGGATCCTAAATATCTAATCTAAACTTACTTTCTTCTTTTAGATGTCTTCCAACACTAATGCTTCAGGCTCTAACCCAACTGGTTCTTTCTCTCTCATGAATCTTTGTGGAAGGGTCATCTTTGATGGTTCCAACTTCATGGATTGGATTAGGAACATCAGGATGGTTACTCGTTACGAGGACAAGGAATATGTCCTCAATAAGGAGTTAAAAGAACTTGATGAGTCTACTGTTACTCCTGAGGAGATCGCTGAATTCAGGACTCATGAGAGAGATGCTACTAAGGTGGCATGTATCATGATGTCCACGATGACAGCCGAGCTCCAAAAGTCGTATGAAGATTTCTACCCTTTTGAGATGCACCAAGACCTGATGGAAAGGTACCATCAGAGTGCTCATCAGGAGCGGTATGAAATAATCTCCTCCATAATAACTACCCGCATGAAGGACGGTGAATCCGTCACGGGCCACATGCAAAAGATGCAAAGGTATGTGGACCGTTTGCTGAAGCTGAATGTTAATATCCCCGAGGAGTTGGCAATTGACATCATTTTGAACTCCTTGCCTTCTTGTTATGATCATTTTCGAATGACATATCATATGAACAAGGAGGAAGTTACCCTCAGCAAGCTTCAAGGACTCTTGAAGACCGCTGAAACCGGTCTTAAGGGTAAGGCGGTTGTTACCTCTATTACTCCTACTCCAACTTCTACCCCTGTTTTAGCTATTGGGCAAGGCTAAGGGAAAAAGAGGAAGCACCCTTCGAAGGGTACCAAGGGAAAGTCTCTTGAAGGCTCCTCATCAAAGACTAAGAACGGTTCTGTCACTCCTTCTGCCATTCCCAAGGATGCTGAATGCTTTTATTGCCATGAAAAGGTACACTGGAAGCGAAACTGCCCTAAGTACTTGCAGGATCTAAAGGATGGGAAGGTGAAACCCACCTATGCAGGTATTTACACTATATTTTCTAATTACTCAACATATTCTAACTCTTGGGTGCTTGATACAGGATGTGGTATTCACATATGTTCTGATTTGCAGGGCCTAAGAAGAAGTGAGGATGTGGAGCAAGGGAAGATAAACTTAATCATGGGGAATAGGAAGGCTTCACCTGTTTCCAAGATTGGAGTTTATACTTTGTTGCTTAATAATGGGTTAAAATTAGATTTGAATAAATGTGTGTACTCGTCTGAAATGGCGAGGAATATTATTTCTTTTCATGCTTTGTACAAACAAGGTTTTACCTTTTCGTTTGATAATGAATGTGGTGGTATTAATGCTTTCTTTAATAATGTGTTTTATTTTAAAGCATTACCTTGTGATGGCGTGTATGAAACTGTGTTGATTGTAGACAACTTAGGAAATAATGTGTTGTATATTGATTCTTCTACTAGCCTAGATAAAGCATCATTGTGGCATTGTCGTCTTGGACATGTAAACAAGAAACGCATAGGCCAACTCCAAAAGAGTGGAGTCTTGGAATCATTTAACCTTAAATCAGATGATAGTTGTGAATCTTGTCTACTTGGAAAAATGACAAAATCACCCTTCACTGGAACTTATGAGAGGGGTGAAGGTTTGTTGGACCTAATACATACTGATGTATGTGGGCCATTCAAAACCGCCACAAGGGATGCAAATCGGTATTATGTGACTTTTATTGATGATTTTAGTAGATATGGGTATGTCTACTTAATCAAACATAAGTCCGAAACCTTTGAAAGGTTTAAGGAATTCAAGCAGGAAGTAGAAAATCAATTGGGCAGGAACATTAAGATGCTTCGATCCGATCGAGGTGGTGAGTATCTTAGTACCGAGTTCCTTGACTACCTTAAGGAGTGTGGGATTGTCTCACAATTGACTCCTCCCAGGACACCACAGCTGAATGGTGTAGCTGAGAGGCATAATCGAACCTTGTTGGACATGGTTCGCTCTATGATGAGCCGAGTTTCGTTACCAATCTCTTTTTGGGGGTATGCCTTAGAGACTGCCGCCCATATCCTTAATCTAGTCCCTACAAAGAAGGTTACCAAAACACCTCATGAGATGTGGACTGGGAAGGTTCCCAATTTGGACCACATCAAAATTTGGGGTTGCGAAGTCTTCGTGAGGCGCGAAACTCATGATAAGCTTGAACCCCGAAGTGAAAGGTGTATTTTCATCGGCTACCCACAGAAATCCTTCGGTTTCCTCTTCTACAGACCCAATGAGAATGTGGTCTTTGTAGCACGAAGAGGGATCTTTCGCGAGAAAGAATTTATAAGTCAAGGAGATAGTGGGAGGCAGATTGATCTTGAAGAAATTCAAGAATCAATTGGTGAAGGAACCTCAGAAACTAGCAATCAACCTGAGGAGGAAACTCCTGTTGATCCAGCTGATGAGTCTGTACCTCCGAGGCGTTCCACACGGGTTAGGAACACACCTTCGTTTTATTATGGTTTTCATATTACTACGGAAGGTGATACGTTTATTAGTGATAGTACACTAGTAAATTTGGATGAACCTAGCAGTGTTAAGGAAGCCATGGCAGGCCCGGAGTCTGCTAAATGGAAGGAGGCTATGGACAGCGAGATACAGTCCATGTATGACAATCAAGTTTGGAACTTGGTTGACAATGTACCAGGCCGTAAAACAGTCGGGTGCAAATGGATCTTCAAAAAGAAGACAAACATGGAAGGAAAAGTGCATACTTATAAGGCTCGACTGGTTGCGAAGGGTTTTACTCAAACTCAAGGTATTGATTATGATGAAACCTTTTCGCCGGTAGCAAAGATTAAGTCTATTAGGGTTATGTTAGCCATTGCAGCATTTCATGATTATGAAATATGGCAAATGGATGTCAAAACCGCTTTCCTTAATGGAAAGTTGGCTGAGGATGTGTACATGAATCAGCCAGAGGGTTTTGTCAGTGCAGAGTACCCTAATAGAGTATGCAAGCTTGAGAAATCCATTTATGGATTAAAACAAGCATCTCGTAGCTGGAATCTTTGTTTTGATGAGAAGGTAAAAGAGTTTGGCTTCTTGAGAAGCGAAGATGAGTCTTGCGTGTATGTCAGAGCTGGTGGGAGTATAGTTAGCTTCTTGGTACTGTATGTGGATGACATACTACTCATAGGAAATGACATCCCAACGTTGCAGGAGGTTAAGTCCTAGCTTGGGAAGTGCTTTGCTATGAAGGACCTAGGGGAGGCTACCTATATCCTAGGGATAAGGATATTAAGAGAAAGGAGTAGAAGACTAATTGGACTTAGTCAGAGTATCTACTTGGATAAGGTGTTGAAAAGGTTCAACATGGAGAATTCCAAGAAAGGAGATTTACCGATCCAAAGCAATACCAAACTGAGTAAGACTCAGAGTCCGAGTACAGAGGCAGAGATAGCTGAGATGAGCCAATTACCATATGCTTCCGCAGTTGGCTCAATCATGTATGCTATGACTTGTACCCGTCCTGATGTGGCATTTGCTTTGAGCATGGTCAGCAGGTATCAGGGGAACCCTGGCAAGGCTCATTGGACCGCGGTAAAGAACATTCTCAAGTACTTGCGGAGGACTAAGGATTGGATCCTTACCCTTGGTGGCAGTGATGACTTGAGAATATTAGGGTATAGTGATGCTGGTTTTCAGACTGATAGGGATAATTTCCGCTCTCAGTCGGGCTGGATCTTTACCTTAAATGGAGGGGCAATTTCTTGGAAGAGTTCCAAGCAGGAGACGGTGGCTGATTCGACTTGTGAATCAGAGTATATAGCAGCGAGTGAAGCAGCGAAGGAGGCGATATGGCTAAAGAACTTCATCGGAGACCTTGGAGTTGTACCAGCTATTAAGGAACCTATAGAGATTTTCTGTGACAACAATAGTGCGGTTACCTTAGCCAAGGAACCAAGAGATCATGGCAGATCCCGACACATTGACAGAAAATATCACTTCATAAGACACAAGATTGAAGAAGGACTCCTTGTGACAAGGAGGATATCGTCGGATGAGAATCCTGCAGATCCCCTTACGAAGGGACTAACGAGGGTTAAGCATTTTCAGCATGCGAGACGCATCGGGCTGAGGGACGATATTAGTTTTACAGATTAGATAGTTTTCCTGAAACTTGTAAAATGTAATCGACGTTTGATGATGAATAAAATTTGTGATTTATTTATGAGTAAAGTGTTACTATCATTGTCAATTATTTACTATTGTTTCAGTTTTGCATGTTTTGACTTCCAGAATAATTAATTTATTCAAACCTCCACAATCGATCATACGTCGGAAGTAGGTATGAATCAAGATTGTCATGAATTGGGTTTGTAGATGCCTTAAAGGTGTTTAGACATGGCAATGGTTGCTGCAACATTCATGAGTACTCATAAGTTATGAGTATTGGTATAAACCCACGCTCACTTGTATCACTTCATGGAATTTATCTCGAGTGATCATGAGATGATAACATCATATAAATCTTTAAACCTAGAGATATGAGTTGTTACCTATGAGTTGGTTGTGCATTGATTGCACGTAAACGCATCAGTAACTTGATGTTATAAAACGTGCCTTTGTGTACAATTCAATAAGTAGTAGAACAAGCATATCAGTCGAAGTTTATCTGTTCCTTCTAGAAATAGAAGCGATATCTGGGCCCCTCGATGATTTTGTGTTGACCCATGTACCAGGCCTGGTCAGAACTAAACCGATGTGTTCGGTGAAGTTCTTCGTCAAACAAATCGGAAAATCGAGAAACAACTGCCAGACAATAAGCAAGACATAGTTCCATGTGTTTGTCCGGCTGATATCATGAGAACAGAGGATTATGTGATCACTTATCTAAAATGGCGCTTCATAGTTCGACAGAGTCTTCATTGTTCGAGGGAGTTTTCAAGAGCTACGATTGTTGGTTGGTTCCTGAAGTTATAGGCAAATATAGTTATTAGACTTATCCAAGTGGGAGTCTGTTGGATAAGGTGTCTAAGTCCATAACTTATTTGGTATATACTTGACCCGACCGGCATGGTCCATTTGGGTTGCATCTCATCCAAACTATTATGGATAATTTTATGAGAGTTATACACATATGTTTATTAATATATTATGAGTTATAATATATTAATATGAAGTTACGTTATTTAATTAGTTTTAGTCTTAAATTAATTATGAATTAATTTAGAGATTAAAAGGAAGACTAATTAAATTATGGGCTATTTGTTTTATATAGTGTGGGCTAATACTCATTTGTTAATGGGCTAGGCTTATGTGGAAGTCCATGGATGATCCATGGAGCTTTTAACCCATGGATCCTTGGAAAAGGAAAAGACATGGGTTATTAGGGTTTCACCCTAACCATGCACACTATATAAGCATGCTTATGGAGCATGAAATGAAGCCTAAAAGAGAAAACTAGTGAACTAGTGTGTGTGTGCATGTGTGTGGCCGATTTTTATACAAGGTGTATACTCTCTCAAAGTTTTCCAAGAGTTTGTGGTGTTTGTGATTCCATTTGAGGCATTCACACTATTGGTGCTTGGCCCTCAAACTCCTTAGAACCAAACTCACCAAAAGGTATGTAATCTCTTCTAACTCTTTTATGTTGAAATGTTCCCAATGCCATGTTAGATAGGTTATAAACCTTGGAAAATTATTATTTTGCATGTATTTAGACAAACATAGATCCAAGGTTTATTAGGGTTGCATGCACACTTAGGAAGTGTTAGATTGCTCAAAACCCAACACATAGGTCCATTTCGTGTGATTGCAAGGGTAGGCCGGGTAGCCTATCGGTTGGAGTTGCCAGTAGAGTTGGGACAGATTCACAATACTTTTCATGTATGGCAGTTGAGGAAGTGTATAGCCGATGAATCGGCAGTGGTTCTGTTAGAGGATATTCAGGTAGATGCAAGCCTGAATTATGCTGAGAGACCAGTGGCCATCAGGGATCGGAAGATCAAGGTTTTGAGAAACAAGGAGGTACCTCTGGTGTTGGTTCAGTGGCAACATCGGAGGGGATCAGAGATGACCTGGGAGCCAGAGCGTATGATGCAGGAGCAGCACCCGGAGCTGTTTTTAGAGCGAGACTTCGAGGGCGAAGTCAAGTCCAAGTGGGGGAGAGTTGTAACAGCCGGATTTTATCAGGTATCTTGTTTGTTGTATTTTGTTGTTTTGTGAGGGGGGACTCGGTGAGTTGGAGCTCAGACTCACCAAGTAGGGACGCGGATTTGGATGCAGGATCGTGCCTGGACTCGACGAGTCCAGGATATGGACTCGGCGAGTCAGCGCTGTGTAATGAAACCCTAATTTCTCGGGTTTGAGACTTATTTAAAGGGCCTAATGGCTGTCATTTGTGCTCACCATCCCCTTGAGTGAAACCCTAATCGAGTGTGAGCATTGGAGCTAAGTAGGAGGCCATTATTGACCTTGGAGGTGCCATTTTTCAAGGAAAGGAGAAGAGCTAGCCAAGGGAAAGCAAGAAGGAGCAACTTCTGTGGGTTTGGAGTCCAGAGCATCACTTTTGTGGTAATAAATCCGAGTTACCTTCTTGTTGTTGTTGCCTATCTAGATTTAGGGTTTGTTGAACCCTTTTATGGCAAGATTTGGTGTTCTTTTGGTCCCTTATGAGGTTGGAACCATAGATCTGGACCCTTAGAGGTCTAGAGTGTCCCTTTTACCTAAGCTTTTGGGGATCAATGGAGGCTTTGGATTGGAATCCTCATGCCTTGGGTCAAAAACGCCATTATTGAGTTATAGGGTGTGTTATGAGCACCAAGATAGGAGCTTTACGTGATGAATCAGTCGATGGAGGCCAGATCTATAGTTTTTGGAAGCAGATCTGACCTTAGAAGCGAGTTGGAGTGGTTGCATGGCATGGACTCGCCGAGTCTGTTCATCTGACTCGGCGAGTAGCTTGAAGATTGCCTTGGGACTGCTCAGCGAGTGGTCCAATCGAGTCATGGGTAGACTCAATGAGTCAGGGTGAGTTGGAGAGGGATGACGAGTGGACTGAGTCAAACCTGGAATCGCCGAGTTGTCCTTGAGACTCGGCGAGTTGAGTCGGGGTGGCCCCGCGATTCATTCAGGTGAAACTCGTCGAGTAAAGGGGGGGATACTCGACGTGTAGTAAGAGGATTTCAGAGGGTTGATAAAAACGTCTAGACTCGCCGAGTCGCCTTGGTACTCGCCGAGTCCGGTCAGAGTTGACCGTTGATCGTTGACCAGAGTTGACCTGTGTTGACTCCTTATAGATAGTCAACCTTAGAGATATAAAGTGTTAATTAGAAGCATATAATGTTATAGGAGGATTAGAGCTCGGAGGATCGAGCACGAGGGATTTCCAGGATTCGTGAGATACCGAGATACGCGAGGTGAGTCTTCTCACTATACTATATTACCTAGAGTAGGTAACCTGAGTTATGTGATAGAGTATTGTATCCTATGCATGTTATGTGTTGTACTGCATTATTTCTATGTGATTTATGTAGTGCATGTTTATCATAGATAGAACCTGAGGGTTCACAAAGTTTGGGTGCACGGACTCACAGAGTTATAGCCTCGAGTGGCTAATATGTGTTATATGTGGTATTTTGGGGAACTCACTAAGCCTTGTGCTTACAGTGTTTGATGTTATTGTTTCAGGTACTAGTGAGGATCGCGGGAAGGCACCGACTTGATCCGTACACACACACACTCGGAGTTTTTACATTGTGATCTTGGGATTTTGTATTGACTTATTTTGGATAATTAATATGGTTGCTTGATGAATATTGATGGAATTATGTTTTATAAAAATTAAAAAAAAAATTGTTTTCAAATTTACGGTGTTACATGCAGGGTTTACCCCTAAACCCAAAACTAAAACATCATGCTTCTCATAGTTTTCACACGAGCATAATCAGTACCTCCCTGATCATAGGAGGTGACATCTCCTTCATCGATTGATCGCTCAACTCAGATCGAAACTCTCCCTTCTCACTGACTCCTTACTAAAATACTCTGAGGGGCTCTCGATCTCCCTCTCAAGGGACGCCTCTTCGAACTTACTCATGACCGGATAACCGGGGAACCACAAACATCATTCACTATGAACCATGGTACTCATTCCATGACATCTCTTCTCAATATGCCCCGGTGTATGGTACCCTAACCGTAACATCACTCCCCAATTCCGCTCTGATGTATGGTACCCGGACCATAACATCACTCCTCAATCCGCTCTGATGTATGGTACTCGAACCATAATATCACTCCTCAATCTGCTCTGATGTATGGTACCCGAACCATAACATCACTCCTCAATCTGCTTTGATGTATGGTACCCGAACCATAACATCACTCCCCAATCCGCTCCGATGTATGGTACCCGAACCATAACATCACTCCTTAATCCGCTCCGATGTATGGTACTCGAACCATAACATCACTCCTCAATCTGCTCTGATGTATGGTACCCGAACCATAACATCACTCCTCAATCCGCTCCTTAGAACCTTCAGAATACTCCCTGTATCAAGTATGGGTCCTCTGCTTTCAGTAGTATGGGCCCATACTACCTGCCACATCTACCCATACTTTCCACACGGACCATCCCAGAGCTTCTAAGTAGCTGCTTGACCTGCTCTTTCACCAATCCCATCGCGCGTGCTCGCTCCCTAGCGAAATTCTCTATTCTACAAGCGCACTCATCTGGCTAGGGTTACTCCCTAGGCCCTTCCGTTGTCCTCCCACTTCTTTGCTATCAGCTGCTGAAGAGCTCCTAATGATGCCAGCCATCTACCTCCTGAATATCGTCATATTCACTTGGTAGCGGACTCCCATCATCGAGAGTTCCACGAAGCACAAAGCAAGCAGCATTCGAGCATCGAAGAATACATAGGACTCCCTCTCTGTAACAACGATTCCTAGGCTAAGGCATCACAAATCAGGCCACTCTAGTCCTAACATATGAAATACCTAGCCTGTCTCTAGCATGCAATAATATCTCATAAAGTGCATCATAAATATCTCATAACACAAATGTAAAGGTATTTTGGGAAATCACCGTTCAGGCTCTGGCTGATTGTACACATTGCTCTTTTTTTCTTTCTCTTTGAACTCTTATTCACTTTTAGAAAATTATTTCCTTAAAAACTTTTCTTACATCCTCAGTTTGAGTCCAGATTTACCCGAAGGCGCATCCGAATCCCTCAAACCAAGGCTCTGATACCAACTTGTAACACCGTAAATTTCAAGACAAAATTTTCATTTAAAATAATCATTTTATTCTTAGAAACGCTTGTTTAAAATCTCATTCATAGTTGAATTACAAAACATAACTCCATTTTTCACTTGCATAGGAAACCAGGATCCGCCAAAATATGACTTTTCCTCTGGTGTGTACAATCAAGCCGGTGCCATCTCGTGATACTGAAAGAAACCTGAAAAACATCACACGAAACACTGTAAGCACGAAGCTTAGTGAGTTCCCCAAAATACCACACGTAACACATATTAGCCACTCGAGGCTATAACTCTATGGGTCCGTGCACCCAAACTCTGTGAACCCTCAGGTTCTAACTCTGGGAACCTTCCGGTTCCAACTCTATAACATGCACAGCATAAATCACATAGAAATAATGCAGTACAACACATCACGTACATATAGCATACAAATACTCTGATCACATAACTCTGATTACCTACTCAAGGTAAAGTATAGTGGGAAGACTCACCTGGTAAGCAGGTGACGTACTCACTACCTCCTAACACGTAAGGCAAATACTCTCATGAATATAACTCTCGAGACTAGAATAAATCCTTTCATGACACCCTCTTAAGGGTAAAAGACTATTTTACCCCTCTCTTGGCCCAAAGGCCACATCGCTGACCAAACCCTAAAAGTCAACAGTCAACCCTTGGTCAAAATCAAAGTCCTCAGTCTAAGTCAACCCCTGACTGACCTTACTCGCCGGGTCAACCTTGCGACTCGTCGAGTTCCCATAATCAGAACTTCACTCAATCCGCGACCTAACTCGCCGAGTCACCCCGAGACTCGCCGAGTCCAACAACTATGAGTCCACTCGCACACAACTCACCGAGTCATCCCTCGACTCACCGATTCTCGACTCAACCAGAGAATATCGGGACCCTTCGACAAGACTCGCCAAGTCCAAGAACAGACTCACCGAGTCTAAGGCTATCATCAACCCACTCGCCGAGTTGTTCTTCCAACTCGCCGAGTCCCAGCTCATCTTCAAGCAACTTGTCGAGTACACCCATGTGACTCGCCGAGTACCACCGGTTTGAATCCATTCAGAAGCATTCCAGGTCATGCAACTGCTCCAAAACATAGATCTAGTCTCCTACCACTCATCCATCACGTAAAGTGGCAAACTTTACGTGAATCCAAAGAGATCTAAGCCGTTTGCACATTGGGCTAGGGTTTGGGACATGTAAGCTTCACTAAACACTCCAACACAGGGACTTTCATGCTCTCTGATTCTTCTCCCTTCCAGATCTGAGGTAGCAACCTCAGATCTAACCTCTAGACTTCCCATTTTATCCATAGACAAATTCTCACAAACCCCAAAATGAAGAAACAACATAACAACAGCTCAATAAAGAGATATTACCTCTAAGTGATGCCCCAACTGCAATGTAATTCGAATCCAAGAAAAGCCCCTTGTTCCAAGCCTTCAATCTCCCAAAATTCCTTCAACAATTACTTCTCCAAGCTCCAATCCACTCAACAATGGTGCTTCTCCGTGATTTAGGATTTTCTGGGGCTCAAGGGGTGATAAAGAGGCTGGGAGGAAAACATAATGGTCTTTATATAAGGCTCAACCCCGAGAATTAGTGTTTTCTCCACTCAGCACCTACTCGCCGAGTCCATCTCACTGACTCGCCGAGTCGGGAACTTAACACGCGACCAAGTCGCGACTCTACTCGCCGAGTCCATCCATGGACTCGCCGAGTCACTCTTTCACTACTTACTCTTTTAGCCCCTTCAACTCTACTCTTGATATTTCGGTATGTTACAAAAACTATTAAGGCCTAGAAAAGTAAATTATAAACCATACTTTTTTAGACCCAACATCCTGAAGCCAATGTCTCACCTGAAACCTCCAAAGTTATATGTGGATCTGTTTCCTCTGCTGCTCAACTTCATGAGAGGAAAATCAAGAAGTTTGAAGCTAACGCAATGCAAGATCTCTTATCTAGAATTCCTCATGACATCTATGAGCAACTTCTTGATGAAGATAAGAGTTCACCCTTCAATGTCTGGAATGTAATTAAGAAACAATTTGAGGGAACTGATAAAATCCTTGCAAATAGGAAGAAAGTTGCATTGACATACATGGACAACTTCAAGATGTTACCTCATGAAACTCTCTTCGATGCATATTCTAGGTACAACATTGTTATCAACAGGGTGAAAAAACTCAAAGGAGAAAGATCTCAAGAGGATTTCAATCTAGAATTCTTGAACAGTCTATCTCCAAAATAGGATACAATGCATATGATCATACTACAAACTACAACCATTCTAGATACCATGTCTCTATTTGATCTATATGGTGAACTGCAACAATATGAGTCGAAAGTCAACAAGCTAGCTCAAACAAATCCCTTTGATAATCAAGGACTTGCCCTAGGAAATTCATCACCCATGGAAAATCATTCTCAAAACTTGATTGCATATCACAATCCAATCCCAAATCACTTTGCTGATTAGTTTGCAAACCAGGGATATGGAGCATATCCTTATTAAAGTTCGAGTATGGCTCAACAGTACAACCAGAATCCTTACATGCCAACTCAACAACCTCTTAAGATCGCAAATGGGTACATGGCTAATCATCAAGCTTTCATTGGAACCACAATGGAATCTCCTCAAATCAATGAGGAAAAGGAGTATGAAGAATGTATGGCACTCCTTACGAAGTTCAATCCAAACTTCAAGAAGATTGTGAACATGCCAACTAGGAAATTTTAAATCACAAAGTTATCAGCAACCCCAACACTATCATCAGAACTTCGGAAAATTCCAAGAAGGAAACAACAATCAACAAAGCTTCAACTCTCTGAATTCAAATTCTGAATGTTACAATTCTCAGAGGATGAACACAAGGGTTCAAGATAACAAGTTGAAGTCCCATGACGATAATGAATTACTCTGGTGCAAGAACTGTCAAGGTGAAAATCATTTCGCCAAGGATTTCCAAATGAGAACAAGAAGGTAAAAGATGAAGAATACGACTTTCAAAAAGTAGAGCAGATTAAGAAGCAGTCAAATTTCATGGTCATGGAAACTCCAAATGGGGAAATCTAGGAAACAGATGATGAAGTGGATCAAGTAGAAGAAAATAAAGCCTACAAGAACTACTTCTGCTTCATGGTTGATGATGATAAAGAGCCTTCTCCTCTCCATCAACAAGTTTTTGCAAAGTTACGGTTTATGTTTCGTGATAATCATATAACTAGTGAGCCTTTTTTTGATGACATTGACCATATTTCTAAATTAATCAAAGAATATGTCACTAACGTTGAATATCGTGTTAGTTACTACAAAGATGAACTGACCGACACTCAGTTCAAACTTGAAGAATTGAGATGTCGTATGGCTAAGTTAGAAAATGACCTCGCAATACAAACTGAGGCATATCTTATGTCAATTGAACAATATGAAATTGTATTGAATCAACGTGTCATTATTGCTAAAGGAAATCATGAGATGTACGCCCAAATAAATACAAAAATCAATAGTTATAAGGCATCCAAAACCCTTCTTGAACATAACTAGCATGCTATTATTAAGGGACCAAAACCATCATGGACCAAATATGGTCTTGCTTATGATGAAATGAACAAGTAAATCATGGGTCTCAATACTCAACCAGAGTTGTTACCATGTGATCCAAATCTCTTCACTGGAGACAATGAGGATCAAGAAGAGGTGGTAACTTTCAGTCCGGATGTAATTGCCACTTCATTCTCAAGCATTCCATTGGAAGTCACATCATCCCATGATCTTCCAGACTTGGACACTAAGTCTGACTCTCCAGTAGAATTCTTTCTTGAATGTCCCACCATGGAAAGTTTCAATTCAGAAGATGCCACTTCTGAACAATCAAATATTTATGACTCTAAATCTAGTGATAAAAAGCCAAAATCATATAAGCCTATAGGATATTCCAAGACTGAACCCATTGAGTTCCTCAGTCAAGAATCATTTCCATCTCTTACTCCTTCCATCTCTAGAACAAAGGACTTAGGATGTAAATATTCTAGGAAACAACATACTAGGAAGTCTCTAATTCCATTCAACAAGGATGAAACCTTGAAGACTATGAATAATGACAAAACTATTGTTGAAATACTCAAGATACCTTTTGTTCCAATAAAAATCTCTTCACCCAGTCCTAAACAACAGGAGACAATTGTAAAGCCAACTAATGTCTCTAAAGACAAGGGAAACGAGAAAATTGATGTCTCTAAAGAACAAGGTCCAATTGCAGTCCATCCTCCAAAACCCAAAGTGGTTAAGACTATAAATAAGGACAAGGATAGGAAGACCAAGAGAGTACCTAAGGCTAACTAAAGCCAAGGGAAGGCCAGACCTACCAATCCTCCTAAAACTTCAAGGACCTAGAGAAACTCTCCTTCCAATCATGGTTTCTCAATTGGATTTCAAAACCAAACTGGAACTCAATATCAGAATAATTTCAGACCTAACAGTCTTCCTGATTTGTCAGAAATGATGAGACCAAGGCCTGTTTAAACCAACCCTTTCATGTATCAGAATAGTAATTCTTGGTCCATATTGTGCTTTTTCTCTGTCCATAGGAGGGTATCATATGTTTAGGGGAAACTCTGGGTTTCAAATGATCAATCAATTCGGGGGAAATACCAGAGTTTCCCACGTTTGATCGATTAGTAATGCATGTGAACTATGGATATCCCTCTCTAGGAATTCCTACTCAGTTCACTAACTCTCCATTCTTCCCAAAGACCAAACCTCAAAATAAACTACTAAATAGGTCAAAAACAAGGTCACTAAAAACCAAGAAAAACCCAAAAAGTGGTTGATGCAAAACATGAAAAGACTATCCTAACTCCCACAAACAATCATGGGTACCTAAACCTTATCTCTAAATGCAGGCTTTTTGTGATGGGGTACCAGACGACGATACATGAGAAAGCATTCCGACTCATTTCTTAAAGTACTTCAATTGGTACACATAAGAAATAGGCCAATTTAGCAGTTTTTTGTTCCATTTCCCATGCAGTAAAATTATCATCAGTACGAGTCAATGGAATAGCTCCCTGGCCTCTAATATCCATATAAAGGACACGATGAGCATAAATACCTTCTTTCACTTCTATTTTTACAAACTGAATACCTTTTATAAGAAATTGGAGGAAGACCCAATGATTTTTTCCAGGAAATCCCCATGGTGGATGCTCCAGCAACACGACCAGGCACAAAGGATATCTTAGAGATTTCAAGATCACAACGCCAGGTCAGTATGTTACTCTTGGAAACAACATGAAAGGAGAAGTTATGGGACATGGAAACATATCAAACGAGAACTTTACCATTAAGCGTGTAGCGTATGTAGAAGGTCTTAAACATAACCCTATCAGTGATGCAAAACTGTGTGACAATGATCATGTGGTTTTGTTCACCAAAACCAAGAGTTTGATTATGGATACCAACAAGCGCATCCTTGGTGATGCCCCATGAAATGGGAACTTGTATCTTCTTGATATTGAATTAATTAAAGGAACCCCATATATTTGTCTTCTTTCCAAAGCTGCCTCTGACATCGGTTGGTTGTGGCATAGAAGACTCTCTCACCTCAACTTTTTTTATATCAACAAACTCATTGGAAAGGATCTTGTGAGAGGACTACCATTTTTAAAACTTGACAATGATATACTTTGTGCTGCCTATGAACAACGCAAAATTTCCAAATCTCGGCACAAAAGTAAAACATAACACAGTGTATATGAACCTCTTCAGCTTATACATATTGATATGTGTGGTCCCACTATAGTTCCTAGCTTAAGTGGTAAGAGATACATTCTTTTCATTGTGTACAACCACACCAAATTCACTTGGGTGTACTTTCTGCGAAACAAATCTGAAACCACCAATGAGATAATTAACTTCATTCGCTACATAGAAGTTAGGGTAGCCAATCCACATAGAAGACTGAGAAGTGACATTGGTGGTGAATTCAAGAACAACGCTTTAGATAGATTTCTAATATCCAAAGGCATCGAGCATAATTTTTCTACACCCTACACTCCACAACTTAATGGTGTAGTTAAATGGAAAAACCAGACACTATGTGAAGCTACTCGATCCATGTTGATCTTTGCCAACCTACTGCAATACTTTTAGGATGAAGCCACAACAACTGCCTGTTTTACTCAAAACAGATCCCTAATCAATAGGCTAGAAGTCACTCCCTATGAAGTAATAAACAAGAGAAAGCCCAACGTCAAATTCTTTTACATCTTTGGTTGTCGTCGCTACATCAAGAACAATAGGGATTAACTAGGGAAATTTTCACCCAAGGTTGACGAAGATATCTTTCCTGGATATTGCCTTCATGATGCAGCTTATAGAGTTTTGAACAAAAGAACTAGCGTGATAGAGGAAAGCAGTCATGTCACTTTTGATGAAAGTTATGTAAGGCTTCTAGATCCAAACCACTTTGGTCCTCAAATGGTAGTACCATTTGATAAAATGAACCATCCATCACCTGCTAATGCTTCTACTCCAGTCCATGTTACTGAAGTAGATTTCGATTTCCCCTTTCCATCTCAACCTTTTGCTCTAGAATTAGAAAAGATCACAAAATAGCTTTTCCTGATCTCTCTCAACCTCATCAATCATCAAAAGACTCATGTTCCACCAAAGATCAGGTTGAGGGGGAACCATCTTCGAATGATTCTATCCCTAAAAGTCCCTAAGAATCTTCTGAACCATTGACCCCAACCTCGCATCATCAATTTGGACTAGTTACAACACCAGTGACTGCATCCTTCGAGAGGGAACCACCTTTGAATGGATCCATTATTAAAGGTACTTTACAATCCTCCCAACCATACACTCCATGGTTTTCAGGGAGAACCCCACTCGACTGGTTCTAGTCCTTCAAGTTCCTTCACATCTACTCCATCCGTTGAATTCAAGCATGCAACAATTGAGGGGAACTACCTGCTTCAGGTAGTTCTGGACTTTTCGAAGATGATCTTTTTAAAGGTACATTCACTTCTGACTACCATCCTCGACCAACAGAACAATATGAGGTAGTTTGCACTCCTCAAATCCTTAAGGAAGCTTATCTCACAAAATGGACAAAAGCTCATCCAGCTGAACAAATCATAGGTGATCTAGATTCTGGATTAGTGACTCATTCAGCAACCAAGAATGAATGTCTATATGCAAGCTTTTTATCCATGACAGAGCCTAAAGGAATCAAATAGGCTTTATAAGATGTAGATTTGGTAAAAGTAGTGTAAGAAGAGTTAGTTGAATTTGAACGCAACAACGTATAGGACTTAGTGCCAACACCAGATGGACTATCAATTGTTGGTTCAAGATGGGTCTACAAGAACAAAACTGATGAAGATGGACTCATAATCAGAAACAAATCCAGACTGGTTATCGCTAGTCGCAAAAATAAGGCATAGACTATGATGAAACCTTTGCACATATTGCAAGAATAGAAGCCATTCGGATTTTCTTGGCATTTGCTGCACACAAGAATTTTAAGGTCTACTAAATGGATGTGCAGTGCGCATTCTTGAATGGAAAAAATCGATAGGGATGTCTATGTTCAACAACCTCCTGGATTCGAAGATCCAAAATTCTTGAACTATTGCTACAAGCTTCAAAAGGATGTCTACGGATTGAAACAAGCCCTAAGAGCATGGTATGGAACATTGTCCTAGCCCTAGGCGCATGGTATGTAACATTGTCCAAGGTATAGGTACCGAAACAAACATGGGTACCTAAACCTTATCTCTTAATGAAGGCTTTTTGTGATGGGGTACCACACAACGATACATGAGAAAGAATTCCAACTCATTTCTTAAAGTACTTCAATTGGTACACGTAAGGAATAGGCCAATTCAGCAGTTTTTTGTTCCATTTCCCATGGAGTAAAATTATCATCAGTACGGGTCAATGGAATGGATCCCTGGCCTCTAATATCCATATAAAGGACACGACGAGCATAAATACCTTCTTTCACTTCTATTTTTACAAACTGAATATCTTTTATAAGAAATTGGAGGAAGACCCGATGATTTTTATCAGGAAATCCCCATAGTGGATGCTCCAGCAACACTACCAGGCACAAACGATATCTTAGAGATTTCAAGATCACAACGCCAGGTCAGTATGTTACTCTTGGGAACAACATGAAGGGAGAAGTTATGGGACATGGAAACATATCAAACAAGAACTTTAGCATTAAGCGTGTAGCGTATGTACAGGGTCTTAAACATAACCCTATCAGTGTTGCAAAACTATGTGACAATGCTCATGTGGTTTTGTTCACCAAAACCAAGAGTTTGATTATGGATACCAACAAGCGCATCCTTGTTAATTCCCCACGGAATGGGAACATGTATCTTCTTGATATTGAATTAATTAAGGGAACCCAAGATATTTGTCTTCTTTCCAAAGCAGCCTCTGACATCGGTTGGTTGTGCAATAGAAGACTCTCTCACCTCAACTTTATTTATATCAACAAACTCATTGTAAAGGATCTTGTGAGAGGACTACAATTTTTAAAGGTACATTCACTTCTGACTACCATCCTCGTCCAAGAGAACAATATGAGGTAGTTTGCACTCCTCACATCCTTAAGGAAGCTTATCTCACAAAATGGACAAAAGCTCATCCAGCTGAACAAATCACAGGTGATCTAGATTCTGGAGTAGTGACTCATTCAGCAACCAAGAATGAATGTCTATATGCAAGCTTTCTATCCATGATAGAGCCTAAAGGAATCAAAGAGGCTTTATAAGATGTAGATTAGGTAAAAGTAGTGTAAGAAGAGTTAGTTGAATTTGAACGCAACAACGTGTAGGACTTAGTGCCAACACCAGAAGGACTATCAGTTGTTGGTTCAAGATGGGTCTACAAGAACAAAACCGATGAAGATGGGGTCATCATCAGAAACAAATCCAGACTGGTTATCAAAGGCTACTCGCAAAAATACGAAATAGACTATGATGAAACCTTTGCACATATTGCAAGAATAGAAGCCATTAGGATTATCTTGGCATTTACTGCACAAAAGAATTTTAAGGTCAACTAAATGGATGTGCATTGCGAATTCTTGAATGGAAAAATCGATAGGGATGTCTATGTCCAATAACCTCCCTCATTCGAAGATCCAAAATTCCCGAACCATTGCTACAAGCTTCAAAAGGATGTCTACGGATTGAAACAAGCCCTAAGAGCGTGGTATGGAACATTGTCGTAGCCCTAAGAGCATGGTATGGAACATTATCTAAGGTTTAGGTACCCAGACAAACATGGGTACCAAAACCTTATCTCTTAATGAAGGCTTTTTGTGATGTGGTACCACACAACGATACATGAGAAAGCATTCCAACTCATTTCTTAAAGTACTTCAATTGGTACACGTAAGGAATAGGCCAATTCAGCAGTTTTTTGTTCCATTTCCCATGGAGGAAAATTATCATCAGTACGAGTCAATGGAATGGATCCCTGGCCTCTAATATCCATATAAAGGACACGACGAGCATAAATACCTTCTTTCACTTCTATTTTGACAAACTGAATATCTTTTATAAGAAATTGGAGGAAGATACAATGATTTTTATCAGGAAATCCCCATAGTGGATGCTCCAGCAACACGACTAGGTACAAAGTATATCTTAGAGATTTCAAGATCACAACGCCAGGTCAGTATGTTACTCTTTGGAACAACATGAAGGGAGAAGTTATGGGAAATGGAAACATATCAAACGAGAACTTCACCATTAAGCGTGTAGCGTACATAGATGGTCTTAAACGTAACCCTATCAGTGTTGCAAAACTGTATGACAATGATCATGTGGTTTTGTTCACCAAAACCAAGAGTTTGATTATGGATACCAACAAGCGCATCCTTGTTGATTCCCCACGAAATGGGAACATGTATCTTGTTGATATTGAATTATTTAAGGGAACCCCAGATATTTGTCTTTTTCCAAAGCTGCCTCTAACATCAGTTGGTTGTGGCATAGAAGACTCTCTCACCTCAACTTTTTTATGTCAACAAACTCATTGGAAAGGATCTTGTGAGAGGACTACCATTTTTAAAACTTGACAATGATATACTTTGTGTTGCCTATGAACAAGGCAAAATTTCCAAATCTCGGCACAAAAGTATAACATAACAAAGTGTATATGAACCTCTTCAGCTTATACATATTGATATGTGTGGTCCCACTATAGTTCCTAGCTTAAGTGGTAAGAGATACATTCTTGTGATTGTGTACAACCACACCAAATTCACTTGGGTGTAATTTCTGCGAAACAAATCTGAAACCTCCAATGAGATAATTAACTTCATTCGCTACATAGAAGTTAGGGTAGCCAATCCACTTAGAAGACTGAGAAGTGACATTGGTGGTGAATTCAAGAACAACGCCTTAGATAGCTTTCTAATATCCAAAGGCATCGAGCATAATTTTTCTACACCCTACACTCCACAACTTAATGGTGTAGTTAAATGGAAAAATCGGACACTATGTGAAGCTGCACGATCCATGTTGATCTTCGCCAACCTACTGCAATAGTTTTAGGCTGAAGCCACAACAACTGCCTGTTTTACCAAAACAGATCCCTAATCAACAGCATAGAAGTCACTCCCTATGAAGCAATGAACAAGAGAAAGCCCAACGTCAAATTCTTTTACATATTTGGTTGTCGTTGCTACATCAAGAACAATAGGGATTAACTAGGGAAATTTTCAACCAAGGTTAACGAAGATATATTTCCTAGATATTGCCTTCATGATGCATCATATAGAGTTTTGAACAAAAGAACTAGGGTGATAGAGGAAAGCAGTCATGTCACTTTTGATGAGAGTTATGTAAGAGTTCTCGATCCAAACCACTTTGGTCCTCAAATGGTAGTACCATTTGATAAAATGAACCAGCCATCACCTGCTAATGCATCAACTCCAGTCCATGTTACTGAAGTAGATTTTGATTTCCCCTTTCCAACTCAACCTTTTGCCCTAGAATTAGAAAAGCTCACAAAATAGCTTTTCCTGATCTCTCTCAACCTCATCAATCATCAAAAGACTCATGTTCCACGAAAGATCAGGTTGAGGGGGAACCATATTCGAATGATTCTATCCCTAAAAGTCCCTTACAATCTTCTGAACCATTGACCCCAAACTCGCATCATCAATTTGGACTAGTTACAACACCAGTCACTGCATCCTTCGAGAGGGAACCACCTTTGAATAGATCCATTCTTAAAGGTACTTTACAATCCTCCCAACCATACACTTCATGGTTTTCAGGGGGAACCCCACTCGACTGGTTCCATTCCTTCAAGTTCCTTCATATCTACTCCATATGTTGAATTCAAGCATGCAACAATTGAGGGGAACTACCTGCTTCAGGTAGTTCTGGACTTTTCGAAGACGATCTTTTTGAAGGTACATTCACTTCTGACTACCATCGTCGTCCAAGAGAACAATATGAGGTAGTTTGCAATCCTCAAATCCTTAAGGAAGCTTATCTCACAAAATGGACAAAAGCTCATCCAGCTGAACAAATCACAGGTGATCTAGATTCTGGAGTAGTGACTCATTCAGCAACCAAGAATGAATGTCTATATGCAAGCTTTCTATCCATGATAGAGCCTAAAGGAATCAAATAGGCTTTATAAGATGTAGATTGGCTAAAAGTAGTGTAAGAAGAGTTAGTTGAATTTGAAAGCAACAACGTGTAGGACTTAGTTCCAACACCAGAAGGACTATCAGTTGTTGGTTCAAGATGGGTCTACAAGAACAAAATTGATGAAGATGGGGTCATCATCAGAAACAAATCCAGACTGATTATCAAAGGCTACTCGCAAAAATACGGCACAGACTATGATGAAACCTTTGCACCTATTGCAAGAATAGAAGCCATTAGGATTTTCTTGGCATTTGCTGCACAAAAGAATTTTAAGGTCAACTAAATGGATGTGCAGTGCGCATTCTTGAATGGAAAAATCGATAGGGATGTCTATGTTCAATAACCTCCCTCATTCGAAGATCCAAAATTCCCGAACCATTGCTACAAGCTTCAAAAGGATGTCTACGGATTGAAACAAGCCCTAAGAGCGTGGTATGGAACATTGTCGTAGCCCTAAGAGCATGGTATGGAACATTATCCAAGGTTTAAGTACCCAGACAAACATGGGTACCAAAACCTTATCTCTTAATGAAGGCTTTTTGTGATGTAGTACCACACAACAATACATGAGAAAGCATTCCGACTCATTTCTTAAAGTACTTAAATTGGTACACGTAAGGAATACGCCAATTCAGCAGTTTTTTGTTCCATTTCCCATGGAGTAAAAGTATCATCAGTACGAGTCAATGGAATGGATCCCTGGCCTCTAATATCCATATAAAGGACACGACGAGCATAAATACCTTCTTTCACTTCTATTTTTACAAACTGAATATCTTTTATAAGAAATTGGAGGAAGACACGATGATTTTTATCAGGAAATCCCCATAGTGGATGCTCCAGCAACACGACCAGGTACGAAGGATATCTTAGAGATTTCAAGATCACAACGCCAGGTCAATATGTTACTCATTGGAACAACATGAAGGGAGAAGTTATGGGAAATGGAAACATATCAAAAAAGAACTTTACCATTAAGCGTGTAGCGTATATAGATGGTCCTAAACGTAACCCTATCAGTGTTGCAAAACTGTTTGACAATGATCATGTGGTTTTGTTCACCAAAACCAAGAGTTTGATTATGGATACCAACAAGCGCATCCTTGTTGATTCCCCACGAAATGGGAACATGTATCTTCTTGATATTGAATTATTTAAGGGAACCCCAGATATTTGTCTTCTTTCCAAAGCTGCCTCTAACATCGGTTGGTTGTGGCATAGAAGACTCTCTCACCTCAACTTTTTTCTGTCAACAAACTCATTGGAAAGGATCTTGTGAGAGGACTACCATTTTTAAAACTTGACAATGATATACTTTGTGTTGCCTATGAACAAGGCAAAATTTCCAAATCTCGGCACAAAAGTATAACATAACAAAGTGTATATGAACGTCTTCAGCTTATACATATTGATATGTGTGGTCGCACTATTGTTCCTAGCTTAAGTGGTAAGAGATACATTCTTGTGATTGTGTACAACCACACCAAATTCACTTGGGTGTACTTTCTGCGAAACAAATCTGAAACCACCATGAGATAATTAACTTCATTCGCTACATAGAAGTTAGGGTAGCTAATCCACTTAGAAGACTGTGAAGTAACATTGGTGGTGAATTCAAGAACAACGCCTTAGATAGCTTTCTAATATACAAAGGCATAGAGCATAATTTTTCTACACCCTACACTCCACAACTTAATGGTGTAGTTAAATGGAAAAGTGGACACTATGTGAAGCTGCACGATCCATGTTGATCTTCGCCAACCTACTGCAATAGTTTTAGGCTGAAGCCACAACAACAGCCTGTTTTACTCAAAAAAGATCCCTAATCAACAGGCTAGAAGTCACTCCCTATGAAGCAATGAACAACAGAAAGCCCAACGTCAAATTCCTTTACATCTTTGGTTGTCGTTGCTACATCAAGAACAATAGGGATTCACTAGGGAAATTTTCACCCATGGTTGACGAATATATCTTTCCTGGATATTGCCTTCCTGATGCAGCTTATAGAGTTTTGAACAAAAGAACTACCGTGATAGAGGAAAGCAGTCATGTCACTTTTGATGAAAGTTATGTAAGGGTTCTAGATGCAAACCACTTTGGTCCTCAAATGGTAGTACCATTTGATAAAATGAACCAGCCATCACCTACTAATGCTTCTACTCCAGTCCATGTTACTGAAGTAGATTTTGATTTCCCCTTTCCAACTCAACCTTTTGCCCTAGAATTAGAAAAGCTCACAAAATAGATTTTCCTGATCTCTCTCAACCTCATGAATCATCAAAAGACTCATGTTCCACCAAAGATCAGGTTGAGGGGGAACCATCTTCGAATGATTTTATCTCTAAAAGTCCCTTAGAATCTTCTGAACCATTGACCCCAACCTCGCATCATCAATTTGGACTAGTTACAACACCAGTCACTGCATCCTTCTAAAGGGAACCACCTTTGAATGGATCCATTCTTAAAGGTACTTTACAATCCTCCCAACCATACACTCCATGGCTTTCAGGGGGAACCCCACTCGACTGGTTCCATTCCTTCAAGTTCCTTCACATCTACTCCATCTGTTGAATTTAAGCATGCAACAATTGAGGGGAACTACCTGCTTCAGGTAGTTCTGGACTTTTCGAAGACAATCTTTTTGAAGGTACATTCACTTCTGACTACCATCCTCGTCCAAGAGAACAATATGAGGTAGTTTGCACTCCTCACATCCTTAAGGAAGCTTATCTCACAAAATGGACAAAAGCTCATCCAGCTGAACAAATCACAGGTGATCTAGATTCTGGAGTAGTGACTCATTCAGCAACCAAGAATGAATGTCTATATGCAAGCTTTCTATCCATGATAGAGCCTAAAGGAATCAAAGAGGCTTTCTAAGATGTAGATTGGGTAAAAGTAGTGTAAGAAGAGTTAGTTGAATTTGAACGCAACAACGTGTAGGACTTAGTGCCAACACCAGAAGGACTATCAGTTGTTGGTTCAAGATGGGTCTACAAGAACAAAACTGATGAAGATGGGGTCATCATCAGAAACAAATCCAGACTGGTTATCAAAGGCTACTCGCAAAAATACGGCATAGACTATGATGAAACCTTTGCACATATTGCAAGAATAGAAGCCATTAGGATTTTCTTGGCATTTACTGCACAAAAGAATTTTAAGGTCAACTAAATGGATGTGCATTGCGAATTCTTGAATGGAAAAATCGATAGGGATGTCTATGTCCAATAACCTCCCTCATTCGAAGATCCAAAATTCCCGAACCATTGCTACAAGCTTCAAAAGGATGTCTACGGATTGAAACAAGCCCTAAGAGCGTGGTATGGAACATTGTCGTAGCCCTAAGAGCATGGTATGGAACATTATCCAAGGTTTAGGTACCCAGACAAACATGGGTACCAAAACCTTATCTCTTAATGAAGGCTTTTTGTGATGTGGTACCACACAACGATACATGAGAAAGCATTCCAACTCATTTCTTAAAGTACTTCAATTGGTACACGTAAGGAATAGGCCAATTCAGCAGTTTTTTGTTCCATTTCCCATGGAGGAAAATTATCATCAGTACGAATCAATGGAATGGATCCCTGGCCTCTAATATCCATATAAAGGACACGACGAGCATAAATACCTTCTTTCACTTCTATTTTGACAAACTGAATATCTTTTAAAAGAAATTGGAGGAAGACACGATGATTTTTATCAGGAAATCCCCATAGTGGATGCTCCAGCAACACGACTAGGTACAAAGGATATCTTAGAGATTTCAAGATCACAACGCCAGGTCAGTATGTTACTCTTTGGAACAACATGAAGGGAGAAGTTATGGGAAATGGAAACATATCAAACGAGAACTTTACCATTAAGCGTGTAGCGTATATAGATGGTCTTAAACGTAACCCTATCAGTGTTGCAAAACTGTATGACAATGATCATGTGGTTTTGTTCACCAAAACCAAGAGTTTGATTATGGATACCAACAAGCGCATCCTTGTTGATTCCCCACGAAATGGGAACATGTATCTTCTTGATATTGAATTATTTAAGGGAACCCCAGATATTTGTCTTTTTCCAAAGCTGCCTCTGACATCAGTTGTTTGTGGCATAGAAGACTCTCTCACCTCAACTTTTTTATGTCAACAAACTCATTGGAAAGGATCTTGTGAGAGGACTACCATTTTTAAAACTTGACAATGATATACTTTGTGTTGCCTATGAACAAGGAAAAATTTCCAAATCTCGGCACAAAAGTATAACATAACAAAGTGTATATGAACCTCTTCAGCTTATACATATTGATATGTGTGGTCCCACTATAGTTCCTAGCTTAAGTGGTAAGAGATACATTCTTGTGATTGTGTACAACCACACCAAATTCACTTGGGTGTAATTTCTGCGAAACAAATCTGAAACCTCCAATGAGATAATTAACTTCATTCGCTACAAAGAAGTTAGGGTAGCCAATCCACTTAGAAGACTGAGAAGTGACATTGGTGGTGAATTCAAGAACAACGCCTTAGATAGCTTTCTAATATCCAAAGGCATCGAGCATAATTTTTCTACACCTTACACTCCACAACTTAATGGTGTAGTTAAATGGAAAAATCGGACACTATGTGAAGCTGCACAATCCATGTTGATCTTCGCCAACCTACTACAATAGTTTTAGGCTGAAGCCACAACAACAGCCTGTTTTACTCAAAAAAGATCCCTAATCAACAGGCTAGAAGTCACTCCCTATGAAGCAATGAACAAGAGAAAGCCCAACATCAAATTCTTTTACATCTTTGGTTGTCGTTGCTACATCAAGAACAATAGGGATTAACTAGGGAAATTTTCACCCAAGGTTGACGAAGATATCTTTCCTGGATATTGCCTTCATGATGCAGCTTATAGAGTTTTGAACAAAATAACTACCGTGATAGAGGAAAGCAGTCATGTCACTTTTCATGAAAGTTATGTAAGGGTTCTAGATCCAAACCACTTTTGTCCATAAATGGTGGTACCATTTGATAAAATGAACCAACCATCACCTGCTAATGCTTCTACTCCAGTCCATGTTACTGAAGTAGATTTTGATTTCCCCTTTCCAACTCAACCTTTTGCCCTAGAATTAGAAAAGCTCACAAAATAGATTTTCCTGGTCTCTCTCAACCTCATCAATCATCAAAAGACTCATGTTCCACCAAAGATCAGGTTGAGGGGGAACCATCTTCGAATGATTCTATCCCTAAAAGTCCCTTAGAATCTTCTAAACCATTGACCCCAACCTTGCATCATTAATTTGGACTAGTTACAACACCAGTCACTGCATCCTTCGAGAGGGAACCACCTTTGAATGGATCCATTCTTAAAGGTACTTTACAATCCTCCCAACAAAACTCTCCATGGTTTTCAAGGGGAACCCCACTCGACTGGTTCCATTCCTTCAAGTTCCTTCACATCTACTCCATCTGTTGAATTCAAGCATGCAACAATTGAGGGAACTACCTGCTTCAGGTAGTTCTGGACTTTGCGAAGACAATCTTTTTGAAGGTACATTCACTTCTGACTACCATCCTCGTCCAAGAGAACAATATGAGGTAGTTTGCACTCCTCAAATCCTTCAATAAGCTTACCTCACAAAATGGACAAAAGCTCATCCAGCTGAACAAATCATAGATGATCTAGATTCTGGAGTAGTGACTCATTCAGCAACCAATAATGAATGTCTATATGCAAGCTTTCTATCCACGATAAAGCCTAAAGGAATCAAAGAGGCTTTATAAGATGTAGATTGGGTACAAGTAGTGTAAGAAGAGTGTCACACCCCGCTAAAGCGGAAACGCAAGGTATGACAGCGATAACGGTTTCAATGCAAAAGATAAAGATACATCACCATAGCAGTATTTAAAAGTTTACAACCCATAGCTTCAAAAGAAACAAAATACAAGTTTTTCAAAATAACATTGTTCAAAATATAGCTTCATAATAGCTTCAACACGATGCAGCATGCTCTATGATGATGAATCTTTACATCCACTTACTAATTACTTCCTGAAAAAGCATGTAAAACGAGCGTCAACTATGAAAATAGTTGGTGAGTATCACAAGTTTATAAAAATCGAGCGTACAATAAGGTTTTTCGTAAATACAAGTACATTGCTTCAATGATAAACAAGTTGATTGCTATTAATGAATACAAGTTTATTGCTATAACGAGAAACGATTTTGTATGTGTATGAGCAAACAATGAGTCTCAACCAAACCTATGACTGAAGCCCTATCGAGATCTATGCTTATCGTTCCATAGATGAATATGGTATCATGCACTCCAGCGATTCGGGCGAGTGAGGAGTTGTCAATTCCTAATAGCGCTATCCATAATGACCATTGGCTCAAAGAGTTAATGGTTAGAGAT
Organism: Lactuca saligna; assembly: GCF_052625555.1. Taxonomy (NCBI): domain Eukaryota; kingdom Viridiplantae; phylum Streptophyta; class Magnoliopsida; order Asterales; family Asteraceae; genus Lactuca; species Lactuca saligna. The sequence goes on from NC_136424.1 coordinate 169,398,795, forward strand.
AAGGGAAGGGCCCTAGTACGATAAGTTCTCATGTTCCGTGTTGCATAGACATACATAAAGAAACATAGCAATACAATAGCAATCATGTTTGATACAATTCAATTTAAATACAACATGCAAACAGTAGTTTTTCTGGACATGCTTTTCCACCCCAAAACATAAAAACCGAAAATAGGGGAGTGCGTGAATACTCACGATGTTTTGTGTAGACACAAGCGGTACTTCGGGATGCACCAACGTCTTACTACCGGGATCCTACGACATCAAACACACGCACTAGTGAGTTTCCATGTCGATATCTAATGCTAATATACTAAACTCTACAAATAGGGAAATGCCAATTTATGTTTTAGTATTGGATTTTATATCAATTAGTTACACTTTTTCTGAAGTAATGAAATTCTATATATCGGGCGATTAATTACAACCTTGGAATATAAACTTTCCAAATTTTTAAGTCCTTATTACAACATAAATTCACGAAAATAGCATTCGAGGGATAACAATTCTCAAACTTTTTATTTAACTGTTATTACACAATACTAAGCTGGGAAAATTATAAAAATGGATTTCCAAGCTGTTTAATTATATTTTATGATTTTTGAGCATTTATTTCAATAAAAATTGAAATAAATAGAAAACAGTTTCCAAAATTACCCAAACTTTTTATTTAATTGTTATTATACATAAATAGGCTGGGAAAAATATAAAAGATATTTTTCAGTGGGTATTTCTATTTTTCCTTGCTTTATTCCTTTAAATAGTCATTAATTAAAGAAATAATATTAATCAGTTAAAATAAATCACCATAAATTTTTGTAACATCATTTACAGTATAAATATCCTGGGAAAAATATCAAAAGTGGTTTTCATAATGTATAAACTGGTTTTGGGTATTTATGTATATTTAAGTGTATTTTAGTGCAATTAACTTTAGAAAATAAGAGAAAAATAATTTACAGTAGAGAAAAATATTCAAAATTTTTATGTAACCTCCTACTCTATAATATTATATCCTCATAAATTTTCATGAATTTTGGATAATCAGAACTATTTCTCCCATTTTTAGACCATTATAATTACGTAAAAATTGGGAAAAATAGTAAAACATGATGGAAATCTTGAAATTATTTTCCGGAGTCACCCATCACAGGTAAGGTATGCGAAAATTGTTAGATACAATTTTCATATCCTATAAAGTGCTTTTGTAATTTATCATGTCCTAAATAAAAGAAAATTAGAAATTATATGAAACAGTAACAAAAATTGCTGAAATTTGGTGAGGGGTCATTATTCCCCATAAGGATCATCCATGAATTTATTTAGGATTTATTGACCTCTGGAAGTATTTTATATGATTTATGCCCTTGGTTTTAGCAATAATTCTAATAAATCAAAGAAATAACAAAAGCTCTTGAAATTTTCCAGATTATCTCATGCATGCAAGGGCTTTCAAAAGGAAAAATGTAAAAAAATGTATTCAGAAGAGAAATGAGGGTAATGATTTCAAACAATTTAAGAAAAGTTCCATGCAATAATGCATGAAGTGTAAATGTGGCTGAAGTTCATGAATTTGTGTAGCCCATTCAGTGAGGTTTTAAACCACGAAATTTCAACCATAATTCACTAGATATGTTAAGTTTCTAAGGTATTTTCCTCAGATTTATGGTTGGGTTTAAGGCCATTGTTTAAGCAAGATAAAAATAGTGATCACAGAAAAAGAGCTGTATGCGCAACCTTTTTGTAAAATCTGCTAAAAATCGGATATTTAATATTTTACAGTGAGACCAGTTGGGTTTGAAAGTTAACTCGTGGAACTAACCAATACAAAAAGAATGTCATGATTTGGTTAAGAAATGACTGAGTTATGACTGTTCAAAGTCGAACAAAGTAATCTGGAAGATTGCATGTTTGCTTGTGTGCATTATTAGGGTATTTCAACAAGAACATCATGCATGTCTTTGGTAAGGCCCGATTTCTAACACATGCATGGAATGAATGAGCATCCAAGATGTACTAGAAATGGTTTAAATGCTTTTGTTCATGCATGAACACAAAAGAAATGGAGAAGAACATGAAATATTAGGTTTTGATGTCACATGATCATATGTGCATCTTTTCCACTCCTTGCATGGGTTTGATCCCGGATTTTCACCATATCTAACACATGCATTGTGTTATGGTGAGAATCTACAAACCACAAGGGGAGAATAAAGATTTCTAGCCATGGAAAGGCATAGAATCCGAAAAGTAGAGAAGACTAAGAAGAAAAAGAGGTTTAACCATGAAACTATGGAAGAAGATGTTGTTCTTTACCTTGGTTTTGACCTTGAGAGAAGTAAGAACACTTCAAGGGCTTCACAATCTCGAAATTTTGCAGAGAAATGAGAGGATTTTCGTGAGTTTAGATAGAGGGAAGAAGAGAGTGAAGTGTGTGAAGAGAGTGAAGTGAGAGAGTGAAGATGGAAGAGGTGGAGTAAGGGTTTAAGCTTAATGATTGTGTTTTGGGGAAGAGAGAGGGCATGGGGAGAGGTGATGGCTGGTTTTTGCATGCATTTTGGCCTCCTCTCTCCTAAATTTTAAACTTTATAAACTTCCCTCCTATATTTTATATAAAAACATTCATTTTTATAAAATGTTTATTAAGCAATTTGATTTATTTAAAAATCTTGTTTTCAACAAATAATTTATGATTAATACTTGTAATTTATCTTTCTAGTTCATTGGTATAATCCATAATTTGATTAATAAAATTTGATATTAGGAAGTTTATAGCCAAATTTTATAAAGTTTTTAAGCTTTATAATTTATAACTTTGGATTTTTGGCTCTTTAGGGTTTTTGGAATATTGTTTGATATTCAACAACATGTTGAAGTATAATTAGAATGTTTTAATTTATTTTTAGAGTTTTATACCCTATTTCAATTATAACAAAGCTTGAAGCTTTATTCTAATTATAGTATTGGCATTTCCTATTGTAGCTAAGCAACTTACTAGAATTGTAAGTATCAAGTATATTAGTCCTAGACCTTAGTTGGATCCTAGTTTATGCAAGATTTTTGACCTAATTTATACTACTAGGTCATGGCATGTTGTGCATGAATGGTTATTATAAAGATGCATGAGTCCAAGAATGACCTGAATTGGCAGTTGTCACAGTATCCCCCACTTAAAAAGAATTTCGTCCCGAAATTCATTCTATGTCATCGCTTGTCATCGCAAGGGAAAAGTTGCGGATACTTTTCCTTTATGAAGTCCTCGCGCTCCCAGGTGTACTCCGGCCCGCGTTTTGAGTTCCATCGAACTTTCACAATCGGGATCTTACTCCGCTTAAGTTGTTTTACCTCCCTGTCAAGGATTTCTATCGGTTCTTCAACAAAGCTTAGCTTATCATTGATCTTAATTTCCTCCAGGGGTACTATCAATGTTTCGTCGGCTAGACATTTCTTAAGGTTAGAGACGTGGAATGTGTCGTGAATGGCGCTTAACTCTTGGGGCAATGGGAGTTTATACGCTACTGGACCAATCCTTTCAAGGATTTCAAAGGGTCCAACATATCTCGGGCTTAGTTTTCCTTTCTTACCAAAACGCACAAGCCCTTTCCAAGGCGACACTTTTAAAAGTACCTTGTCTCCTACTTGGACTTCTAATGGTTTTCAACGATTATCCGCATAACTTTTCTGACGATCTCTAGCAGCTTTAAGCTTATCCTTGATGATAGCAATCTTGTCGGATGTTTCCTGGATAAGTTCGACTCTAGTCAACTGTCTGTCTTCGATTTCTGTCCAGCATAAGGGCGAACGACACTTGCGTCCATATAATGCTTCATATGGAGCACATTGGATACTCGTGTGGTAACTGTTATTGTAGGAAAACTCAATTAGGGGTAAATGAGTATCCCAATTTCCTTTGAACTCAATGACACACGCTCGTAGCATGTCTTCCAATGTTTGTATTGTTCTCTCTATTTGCCCATCTGTCTGAGGGTGGTAAGCTGTGGTCGAATCTATCTTGGTTCCTAGTGCCCTCTGTAACATCCACCAAAATCGAGATGTAAAACGACTATCTCTATCAGAAATGATAGATAAGGGTACACCATGCAGAGAAACAATTTTGTCGATGTAGATTTGGGCCAATTTTTCCATCTTGAAATCTTCTCGAATGGGGAGAAAGTGTGCAGATTTCGTCAGTCGATCCACTACGACCCAAATTGAGTCATGACCTCTAGCAGTTCTAGGAAGTTTGGTAACAAAGTCCATAGATATTTGCTCCCATTTCCATTGGGGAATTTCAGGTTGTTGCAACAACCCGGATGGTTTCTGATGTTCAGCTTTGACTATTGAGCATGTCAAACACTACCCAACGTACAAGGCAATATCCTTTTTCATTCCAGGCCACCAATAGTACTCTTTAAGATCCTTGTACATCTTATCTGCTCCAGGGTGGATGGAGTATTTAGATCGATGAGACTCCTCTAGTACCAAGTCTCTCAGGTTGTTAACCCTTGTAATCCAGACCCTGTGTTTAAAATAACGAACTCCATCAGGTTTGTTTTCAAATCTTTCTTCCAAACCATGTAAAGTTTCGCCTGGAAGATTTCCTTGCATAACGCTTTCTCCTGGGCATTAATGATTTGAGATTTCAAGCTTGTCTGAATTACCATTCCCAAAGCTCTCACATGGGAAGGTTTCACTCTTTCTTTCCTACTAAGAGCGTCGACTACTACGTTAGCCTTCCTTGGGTGATATCGTATCTCACAATCATAATCACTAAACAACTCTACCCATCTTCTCTGCCGCATGTTTAACATTTTCTGATCCAGGATATGCTGAAGGCTTTTGTGATCGGTATAAATGGTGCACTTGGTTCTGTACAAATAATGCCTCCATATCTTAAGGGCGAAAACTATTGCTCCTAGTTCTAGATCATGGGTGGTATAATTCTTCTCGTGCGATTTGAGTTGTCTGGAAGCATATGCAATGACCTTATCTTTTTGCATTAGCACACATCCTAATCCTTGATGAGACGCATCACAATACACCACAAAGTTCTCTAATCCTTCTGGTAAAGCCAGAATTGGTGCATTGCACATCTTGTTTTTCAGGATTTGAAACGCCTCTTCGTGTTTCTCTTCCCAGAGAAATTTTCTATCCTTTTGGGTCAAAGATGTTAATGGTTGAGCAATCCTAGAGAAATTCTCAATGAAGCGTCTGTAGTACCCAGCTAATCCTAGGAATTGTCGTATTTCTGTCGGGGTTTTGGGGGCCTCCCATTTCTTGATTGCCTCTATCTTAGTTGGATCTACATGGATTCCTCTTTCACCGATCACATGACCAAGAAAATGTACTTCCCGAATCCAAAATTCACACTTAGTGAACTTGGCATACAATTTCTGTTCCTTCAACAGCTCCAATACTAGCTTTAGATGTCTATTGTGATCTTCTTTGGTCCACGAGTAAACAAGTATGTCATCGATAATTACAATTACAAACCTGTCTAGGTATGGTCTACAGACCCTATTCATCAAATCCATGAATACAGCGGGTGCGTTCGTTAGTCCAAAAGGCATGACTAAGAACTCATAATGTCCATAACGGGTTCTAAATGTTGTTTTGTGAATGTCCTCTTCGTGAATTCTTAGCTGATGATACCCTGACCGAAGGTCGATTTTTGAGAAGTAGGAAGCGCCCTGCAACTGATCGAACAAGTCATCTATTCTAGGGAGGGGATATCGATTCTTGATTGTCAACTTGTTCAATTCTTTGTAATCAATGCACATTCGGAACGAACCATCTTTCTTTTTGACGAATAACACTGGGGCTCCCCAAGGTGAAGAACTTGGTCGAATAAACCCTTTGACTAGAAGTTCTTGAAGTTGTCCGGATAGTTCTTGCATCTCGGATGGTGCAAGGCGATATGGTGCTTTTGCTACCGGTGTCGCTCCGGGAATTAAGTCTATCCGAAATTCGACCTGTCTATAAGGGGGTAGACCAGGCAATTCCTCCGGAAATACTTCGGGATAGTTTTGAACCACTAGAATCTCCTTGAGTTGCTTAGCTTCAGGTTGTCTTTCTAGCACGTGGGCCATGAATGCAATACAATTCTTCTTCAGGTACTTGTGAACCTTCACGCTTGATACTATGTTTAAACTTCTTCCTGGCTTCTCACCGTGTATGATAAGGGTTTCTCCATTAGGGAGAGGCACTCTGATGACTTTCTAATAACAACCAATGTCCGCTCTATTTTTGGATAACCAATCCATCCCTACTATCACATCAAAACTACCTAGCTCTATAGGAATTAGGTCAATGCTAAAGAGTTTATCAGCTAAATTCAAAGTACAACCAGGAATTATATCACTAGCCCTAATTTCATACGCATCAGCAAGTTTAATAGCATAAGCATTCCTCATCTTTACCGATTTCAAGCCAATTAACGGTCTAAATGCTAAAGAAACAAAACTCCTATCTACTCCCGCATCGAATATTACTGATGCAAAATGGTTGTTCAGGAGGAACGTACCTGTTATCACTTCAGGGTTCTGACGAGCTTCTTCTGCACCAATCACAAAGGCTACACCTCTTGGCTGTCCAACTTGATTTCCTTGAAAGTTTTGCCTGGCTTGGCCTTGTCCATTGTTACCAGGTCCATTGTTCAGTTTAGGACACGCTCTATGGAGATGATCATTACTCCCGCACTCGTAACATGTCCTTTTTCCCTCCTTATTCACCTTACAATACTTCGAGTAATGGCCTGTTTGCTTACAGTTTTGGCACACCGGGCAAGCTCCCTTGTGATGGAAGTTACACTTATTGCACTTCGGAAGCGGCCCTGAGTACTGCTTTCGCTCCTGCACTTCTTGTCCTTGAGTTTTCACTAGTTCTTGCTCTTGGGCTCTTACCATAAAGTTTCTTGAGACTTTCTGCTTCCTCCCTGACTTGCCTCCATACTTCTTCTCTCCCTGATTTGTTAGCTTCCTCTTGATACTAGAGCTTTCCTTTGCTGATGCTCCCATCCTTATCACATCATTAGTTAGTCGATTTGCTAGGCTTACTGCACTTTGAATGGTAGTTGGGTTTGCTGAGGTAACCATTCCCCGAATCTCTGGTGCCAGACCCTAGATGTAACGATCTATCCGTTTCTCCTCTGGAGTAACCATGTGAGGTACTAGTTTTGCTAGTTCATGAAATCGGACTGTGTACTTCTCTATTTGTGTTCCAACCATAGAATGGTTCCAGAATTCATATTCAAGTTTCTGAAGTTCATCCTTGGGACAATACTCCTCTATCAGCAGCTTCTTTAGGTCTTCCCAAGTTAGCTGATATGCTGCTGTACGGCCTCGGGTTTGCACTAGAGTGTTCCACCAGGTTAATGCCCTATCTTGGAATAGGCAAGATGCATACTCAACTTTGTTGCGCTCGAGGCATTTGCTAATATGAAGGACCGACTCCATGCTGTCAATCCATTTCAGTAACCCGACCGCACCTTCCTTTCCATGGAACTCCTTAGGTTTACAGGCCATAAAGGACTTGTAGTTGCATTCTCTTTCATTGTTTCCCCGGTTTCCTCCACTACTTCCTTGGTTAGCATTAAGTCCTGCAGTTACTTGAGTAACAATGTTTGGGATTGCTTGCATGAGTTGTTGTGCTACCATTTGAGCAACATCGGGCGTTTCGTTCTGTGGGCGCCCGCGATTAGGCCTTCCTGACATGGTTCTATGACACAGGAGAAGAAATACGTATAAATACATAAAATAACGTATAATATGTATTTCACTACCATTTTGAAAACCGTAAGTGTTGTCAAATTAATGGGTTGCATTAATACTATGCATATAGATTTGAGAAAGGAAAGAAAAGAAAAATCTCTTTTATTCAACCATTTACCAAATAAATTTTAGGGTTTGACCTCATAGTAAAAGTTTTCAAACATAAAATAAAATTTTTCATTACCATTTGAAATAATCTTAAAACCAAACCAATACGTCAATCCCAAAATAAAGTTTTAAATATTTTTCCCAAAAGACACCCAACATGGGTTTTCATTTCAAAACAAAATAAAACAAAATACTGAAATCAGAACCAAAAGCCAATCGCTATCCCAACAAGAAGCATCAACACCACAATCAGGAACAGCCCACCAAACACATAATATGTTGTCATCGCATGACCTGCCTCTCGTCTAGCAGCACTAGCAGTGTCAGCAGTCTCCATCGAATGCTGATACAGGATTTCCATTCCTGCCAAGACTTCATCCAAAACTTCTTGATGCCCATCTATCACAGCGAGACTGTGATGTAGGCCCGCTGCTATCGACTGCAATCTCCGGGACTCCTCCAGGGTCATACCTGGCTGTCTGACAGGTATCCCTATGACTTGCTGAGGTGAGGGTGCTCTCGGTTCTGCATCGCTGGGTTCTGCTCCGCTAGGTCCTGCCTTGCCATGTCCTGCTGTGCTGGCGGGTATCCTTCCTGGAATGGGAACACTCTTCCTCGCTGTCCTCCGAATGCGAAGTCCATAGAGCGGTAGTTGTGGCAACACCGATGTCGGTGATGCCTCGCGTCGTTGACTCGGGGCGTTGTCATTGCTGATCTCCACCGAGTTCCCAGTATCTTCCGTATCCTCTGATGGGTCTTCTTCTACCGAGGCGGGGGGATTACGTCGAGGGATAACAGTGACGTAGCCGGATTCATCGATTGAGGCGGTAGCGCGGGAAGATGATGATGTTGACATAGTGGACTGTGACATAGTTTCAATGAGATATGAAATAAATGACAATGCATGCCTATAATATGCAATGCTTACACACACCAAAATTAACCTTTTGAAATTTTGAAATAAAGTTTTCTCAAATATTTTTGTTGAACATATTCCCATTATAATTAGCTCAAGCTTTGTATAAATCTTTTCTTAATTAAACATAGGTGATCAGGCTATGTTTAATCAAGGTCCAATAATACAACTCCCGACCTAATTATACTAGTAATATGTTTGACGTAAAAAGAATTTCTTTGTAAGTTTTAGTTATAGGTTGTGTTCTCTTAAAGAAAAACTGATGTTCTCTATAACTTTAGCTCTGATACCACTTCTGTCACACCCCGCTAAAGCGGAAACGCAAGGTATGACAACGATAACGGTTTCAATGCAAAAGATAAAGATACATCACCATAGCAGTATTTAAAAGTTTACAACCCATAGCTTCAACAGAAACAAAATACAAGTTTTTCAAAATAACATTGTTCAAAATATAGCTTCATAATAGCTTCAACACGATGCAGCATGGTTTATGATGATGAATCTTTACATCCACTTACTAATTACTTCCTGAAAAAGCATGTAAAACGAGCGTCAACTATGAAAATAGTTTGTGAGTATCACAAGTTTATAAAAATCGAGCGTACAATAAGGCTTTTCGTAAATACAAGTACATTGCTTCAATGATAAACAAGTTGATTACTATTAATGAATACAAGTTTATTGCTATAACGAGAAACGAGTTTGTATGTGTATGAGCAAACAATGAGTCTCAACCAAACCTATGACTGAAGCCCTATCGAGATCTATGCTTATCGTTCCATAGATGAATATGGTATCATGCACTCCAGCGATTCGGGCGAGTGAGGAGTTGTCAATTCCTAATAGCGCTATCCATAATGACCATTGGCTCAAAGAGTTAATGGTTAGAGATAAGGGAAGGGCCTTAGTACGATAAGTTCTCATGTTCCGTGTTGCATAGACATACATAAAGAAGCATAGCAATACAATAGCAATCATGTTTGATACAATTCAATTTAAATACAACATGCAAACAGTAGTTTTTCTGGACATGCTTTTCCACCCCAAAACATAAAAACCGAAAATAGGGGAGTGCGTGAATACTCACAATGTTTTGTGTAGACACAAGCGGTACTTCAGGATGCACCAACGTCTTACTACCGGTATCCTACGACATCAAACACACGCACTAGTGAGTTTCCATGTCGATATCTAATGCTAATATACTAAACTCTACAAATAGGGAAATGCCAATTTATGTTTTAGTATTGGATTTTATATCAATTAGTTACACTTTTTCTGAAGTAATGAAATTCTATATATCGGGCGATTAATTACAACCTTGGAATATAAACTTTCCAAAATTTTAAGTCCTTATTACAACATAAATTCATGAAAATAGCATTCGAGGGATAAAAATTCTCAAACTTTTTATTTAACTGTTATTACACAATACTAAGCTGGGAAAATTATAAAAATGGATTTCCAAGCTGTTTAATTATATTTTATGATTTTTGAGCATTTATTTCAATAAAAATTGAAATAAATAGAAAACAGTTTCCAAAATTACCCAAACTTTTTATTTAATTGTTATTATACATAAATAGGCTAGGAAAAATATAAAAGATATTTTTCAGTGGGTATTTCTATTTTTCCTTGCTTTATTCCTTTAAATAGTCATTAATTAAAGAAATAATATTAATCAGTTAAAATAAATCACCATAAATTTTTGTAACATCATTTACAGTATAAATATCCTGGGAAAAATATCAAAAGTGGTTTTCATAATGTATAAACTGGTTTTGGGTATTTATGTATATTTAAGTGTATTTTAGTGCAATTAACTTTAGAAAATAAGAGAAAAATAATTTACAGTAGAGAAAAATATTCAAAATTTTTATGTAACCTCCTACTCTATAATATTATATCCTCATAAATTTTCATGAATTTTGGATAATCAGAACTATTTCTCCCATTTTTAGACCATTATAGTTACGTAAAAATTGGGAAAAATAGTAAAACATGATGGAAATCTTGAAATTATTTTCCGGAGTCACCCATCACAGGTAAGGTATGCGAAAATTGTTAGATACAATTTTCATATCCTATAAAGTGCTTTTGTAATTTATCATGTCCTAAATAAAAGAAAATTAGAAATTATATGAAACAGTAACAAAAATTGCTGAAATTTGGTGAGGGGTCATTATTCCCCATAAGGATCATCCATGAATTTATTTAGGATTTATTGACCTCTGGAAGTATTTTATATGATTTATGCCCTTGGTTTTAACAATAATTCTAATAAATCAACGAAATAACAAAAGCTCTTGAAATTTTCCAGATTATCTCATGCATGCAAGGGCTTTCAAAAGGAAAAATGTCAAAAAATGTATTCAGAAGAGAAATGAGGGTAATGATTTCAAACAATTTAAGAAAAGTTCCATGCAATAATGCATGAAGTGTAAATGTGGCTGAAGTTCATGAATTTGTGTAGCCCATTCAGTGAGGTTTTAAACCATGAAATTTCAACCATAATTCACTAGATATGTTAAGTTTCTAAGGTATTTTTCCTCAGATTTATGGTTGGGTTTAAGGCCATTGTTTAAGCAAGATAAAAATAGTGATCACAGAAAAAGAGCTGTATGCGCAACCTTTTTGTAAAATCTGCTAAAAATCGGATATTTAATATTTTACAGTGAGACCAGTTGGGTTTGAAAGTTAACTCGTGGAACTAACCAATACAAAAAGAATGTCATGATTTGGTTAAGAAATGACTGAGTTATGACTGTTCAAATTCGAACAAAGTAATCTGGCAGATTGCATGTTTGCTTGTGTGCATTATTAGGGTATTTCAACAAGAACATCATGCATGTCTTTGGTAAGGCCCGATTTCTAACACATGCATGGAATGAATGAGCATCCAAGATGTACTAGAAATGGTTTAAATGCTTTTGTTCATGCATGAACACAAAAGAAATGGAGAAGAACATGAAATATTAGGTTTTGATGTCACATGATCATATGTGCATCTTTTCCACTCCTTGCATGGGTTTGATCCCGGATTTTCACCATCTCTAACACATGCATTGTGTTATGGTGAGAATCTACAAACCACAAGGGGAGAATAAAGATTTCTAGCCATGGAAAGGCATAGAATCCGAAAAGTAGAGAAGACTAAGAAGAAAAAGAGGTTTAACCATGAAACTATGGAAGAAGATGTTGTTGTTTACCTTGGTTTTGACCTTGAGAGAAGTAAGAACACTTCAAGGGCTTCACAATCTCGAAATTTTGCAGAGAAATGAGAGGATTTTCGTGAGTTTAGATAGAGGGAAGAAGAGAGTGAAGTGTGTGAAGAGAGTGAAGTGAGAGAGTGAAGATGGAAGAGGTGGAGTAAGGGTTTAAGCTTAATGATTGTGTTTTGGGGAAGAGAGAGGGCATGGGGAGAGGTGATGGCCGGTTTTTGCATGCATTTTGGCCTCCTCTCTCCTAAATTTTAAACTTTATAAACTTTCCTCCTATATTTTATATAAAAACATTCATTTTTATAAAATGTTTATTAAGCAATTTGATTTATTTAAAAATCTTTTTTTCAACAAATAATTTATGATTAATACTTTTAATTTATATTTCTAGTTCATTGGTATAATCCATAATTTGATTAATAAAATTTGATATTAGGAAGTTTATAGCCAAATTTTATAAAGTTTTTAAGCTTTATAATTTATAACTTTGGATTTTTGGCTCTTTAGGGTTTTTGGAATATTGTTTGATATTCAACAACATGTTGAAGTATAATTAGAATGTTTTAATTTATTTTTAGAGTTTTATACCCTATTTCAATTATAACAAAGCTTGAAGCTTTATTCTAATTATAGTATTGGCATTTCCTATTGTAGCTAAGCAACTTACTAGAATTGTAAGTATCAAGTATATTAGTCCTAGACCTTAGTTGGATCCTAGTTTATGCAAGATTTTTGACCTAATTTATACTACTAGGTCATGACATGTTGTGCATGAATGGTTATTATAAAGATGCATGAGTCCAAGAATGACCTGAATTGGCAGTTGTCACAAAGAGTTAGTTGAATTTGAACGCAACAACGTGTAGGACTTAATGCCAACACCAGAAGGACTATCAGTTGTTGGTTCAAGATGGGTCTACAAGAACAAAACTGATGAAGATGGAGTCATCATCGGTAACAAATCCAGACTGGTTATCAAAGGCTACTCGCAAAAATAAGGCATAGACTATAATGAAACCTTTGCACATATTGCAGGAATAGAAGCCATTAGGATTTTCTTGGCATTTGCTGCACACAAGAATTTTAAGGTCTACTAAATGGATGTGCATTGTGCATTCTTGAATGGAAAAATCGATAGGGATGTCTATGTTCAACAACCTCCCGGATTCGAAGATCCAAAATTCCCGAACCATTGCTACAAGCTTCAAAAGGATGTCTACGGATTGAAACATGCCCTAAGAGCATGGTATGGAACATTCTCCAAGTTCTTAGAAGATTCCAAGTTTTGAAAGAGGTTCTATCGATCCCACTCTCTTTATGACAATCCACAACAACCATCTATTTCTCGTGCAAATCTACGTCGACGACATCATATTCGGTTCAACCAGTCAGGACCTTAGTGATGAGCTTGTTGAGTTGATGAAAAGAAAATTTAGAATGAGTATGATTGTGAGCTTAACTACTTCCTAGATCTACAAGTTCGTCAATCTCCTAAGGGAATCCTCATTGGTAAATAGATATACATCAAAAATATGTTGAAGAGATACTCCATGGAGAACGCATTGTCATACCTCCAAACTGAAACGGCAGAAAAGTTCAGGGATGGAGGACGTCGTGTACAGTATCACAACCATTGCATCATAGTAATCAAAGTAAGCACAACTATTACATTGAATATATGGTCTTTACATCTGTTTGATACATAGTTATATACAACAAAAACCTGCCATTCCGTGAGATGATGGTGAGCTTAAAAGACGTGACTCTATCTGCTTCATCTTCTCAAAAGCTCGCGAGAGTACCTATCTACTAATTCCGTGAGAATACAAGCGAGTTTGAAAGTATATCAACATTTATGTTGGTGAGTTCATAAGAATGATTTTCTAACGAAAACCTTCCATTCAATCTGTAAAACTCTTTGTATGTTTCCCAAGAAAAGCCAATATTTTCTTTTTAGATGAATGGAAGTCTTAAACCCTAAGACTAAAATGTATGTTCGTTACTCTATTCTGTAGTAGTGTATGAAAATGTTAGTTTGTATGCCTGTTTACCACCAGCTGTATTATATAACATTGTTTTATATGAAAAACCCTTGTATGAAAACCCTGCTACCACCAGTATGTAAAATATTTTATTACTTAAATAAAACCAAGTGTTGTATCCCATGGAATCCTCCAGCTGTAGTGTATAGTAGGTCTATTAATTAAATAAAACTAATGAAGAATGAGATCCCATAAACATATGGTTAGTTAATATTGTTGTGAGTTGGGTGTAACCATGCTGATACGACTTAGTGACCTCTACAACGTTCTTCAGGCGTCGGGATGGTATGATATTTGTCACCCCAGGCATGCCTGCCTAACTGTAGCTAGCAGTTTAGGTGTGGGTTTGTCAGTCCCGAATAGATGTATTCACAAATCTCATGCTCTCCCTCCAGGAGACTTTGTTTATACTATTATAGGAATTAGTTCGCACCACGAACGGTACAATTAAAGTAATGCCTCACAACCCTGTATTAACTAGTTTACGTATAGTGTTGTAGTGTTCTCTTGCACTTGAAACTGTACGTATACTTTTAGAGTAAAAATAATTATACTTAAATAATTATTTAGTGTTGTACTCTTGTGTTCAGCAAATAGTATAGTATGTCATAAACTACATCTATCATAGTTTATATATTTGTTAATGTATAAGCTCTGGAACTGATAAAACCGCGTGTTGAATCCCAAACAATACCTATTATAGTTTGCATGTATGTTATGTATTCGATTCATGTATTGTTCTGAAAACTTTGCAATTATGGTTATAGTTGAAAACTTCCCTTATGCTCTACATGCTATGAAAGTGATAAAATATCGAAATATTTTATAAAAAGGTAGTGATCTCTTGGCTGTATCAATTGCATATGTTTTAATTCTGTTGAAATCCTTTGTATAAATCACAAAAAATTTCCAAGTATTTGGCTTGTATTCTCCCCTTAAAAACATTAAAAATAACAAAAGCATAGGGGTATGAACTCACATTTGATTATGTGTACTTGCTCGACAACGAAAATCGGAAATATGACCCTCGAGTTGGAGTATACGAAATTAATGGTACCCTAATGATAATTAAACACATAATTGTATTTTAATTAGCGAAACCATTAACTATATTGTTAGAAAACACTTTTTCCTTGGTTAAGTATGTTATCGAGACTTGTTTGAAGCTGTAAAAGAGGGTTTTCAGCCAAGGTTCACGGTTCAAAGCTGTTTGTGGATGGGATCTTGGGTTTGCGTTCGTGGACTATTTGCGGCTATGAACGGGTTTGCAACCCTTGAAGATATGAAGGTTGTTTTTGGTGTTCTTGGTGGTCATGGTGAAAAACTTGAAGATTTGAAGGTTTGATCTTGATGATATGAGTGTTCTTGGAAGGTTCTTAGGAGCAATTTGAGAGAGTTTTTCAGTGAAATAGATGAAAAATGAGGATTCTCTCTGGGAAAAACCTTTATACCGGTCGAGTTTGCGGTTAGAATTGGGTTCTCGGCGGTAAACGGGTTTGCAGCCCAATGGTCTACGACAGTAAACGCATGGTGGAACGAGTTTGCTGCTTTTTCGAAGCAAAACTTGATTTTTTGAGCGATTTTGGTTCTGACACTTATATAAATTTTATTTATATAAATTAAATGATTTTCTAATCCAGAAGAATTTAACGGAACAAATAAAATTCAAAATTTTATTTAACGGGATTTGAGTTTTATTTAACGGGGCCGATCCTTGTGAGGATCTCGAATGTCCTAATGTATCTTGGATTCAACTTTCCATGCTTTTCATAGCGTATCATGTGCTTCCAGGGTGAGACCTTCAACGAAATGCGGTCACCAACATGGAATTCCAAGGGTGTTCGTCTTTTGTCAGCGTAGCTCTTTTGTCTATCTCTGGAGGCTTTTAATCATTCTCAGATTTGCACGATCTTTTCGGTGGTTTATCGAATGATTCCAGGGCTGGTGAGAGTGCTATTAGGGACTTGACCTCTAGCTAGCTGCGTGTTACCCACCTCATCCCAACATAGAGGGGATCTACACTTAATACTAGTGTGATAGTTGTTGCTTCGAATGGAGCAGCCTTAATTCTGGTGTGATAGTTGTTGCTGTAGGAAAACTCGACCAGGGGAAAATAAGTGTCCCACGACTTGCCAAAATCTGTAACACATGCTCTCAACATGTCTTCTAGCGTTTGAATGCTTCTCTCACTCTGCCCATCGGTTTGTGGATGGTATGTTGTGCTCATATCGAGCTTAGTTCCAAGAGCCTTCTACAGTGACTGCGAAAATCTCAAGGTGAATCTACTATTTAGATTAGAGATAATGGACATAGTCACACCATGCAGTCGAACTATCTCTTGGATGTAGGTTCGGGTTAGTCTCTCCATATTGTATGTTTCTTTGATTGGCAGGAAGTGGGCAGACTTAGACAATCTATCGACGATTCCGCAGATAGTGTCATGGCCACTCAGGGTCTTAGCCAATTTGGTGATGAAGTCCATCGTAATACGTTCCCAATTCCACTCAAGTATTTCTGGCTGTTGAAGTAGACCTGAGGGATTTTAATATTCCACCTTCACCTTGGCGCAAGTTAGGCACATACCCACGAAGGTAGCGATTTTTGCTTTCATGTTTGGCCACCAATAAAGTTTCTTGAGATCCAGATACATCTTATCTGAACTTGGGTGAACGGAGTACTGAGTCATGTGAGCTTCGTTCATGACAACCTCCCTATAACCACCGAACTTCAGGGTCCAGATCCGGTTCATGAAATAGTAAACTCTATTTCCCTTGATCTTTAAGTTCTTTTCCATTCCCCTCAAAGCTTTATCCGACATGTTCTCTGGTTTCAAGGCTTTCAGCTGAGCCTCTATAATTTGGGTGGACAGATAGGAATGGATGGTCATTATCAATGCCTTTACTCTGTGACTTGAGGAATCTTTCCGGCTAATGTCATCTGCTACCACATTGGCCTTGCCGGGATGATAGTGTATTTCACACTCATAATCATTGAGTAGTTCTACCCATCGCCGTTGCCTCATGCTTAGTTTCTTCTGATAAAAAATGTGCTGAAGGCTTTTATGGTCGATGAAGATAGTGTACTTGGTTCCATAGAGGTAATGCCTCCAAATCCTTAATGTGAAGACCACTGCTCCCATCTCCAGATCGTGAGTTGTATAATTTACTCGTCGTCTCTCACTAACAGAATTTCCTGAGGCCGAGTCTCCGCCCATTGAGGAGTCTCTTTTTATTCTGTTTCGACAGCTTTTTCTGTTTTAGTTTTTGGTGTCCCACCTATAAAGATCGATTTTCTAGTTGATGGATATTGACCACTAGTCACACTCGATAGATTCCTCATCTATACCTTTTGATGGGAAAAGAAGGTCTAGGTTGTGGCAACTTTCTACTCCTCCTGAGTCCTCTTGTCGTAAAAAAAAAAAAAAAAAAAATCTGCTTCGAGCATCCAACTTCACCACCCCTGCCTGCTCTCTCCTTCTTCGGCACTTCCCAATCCAACACAAATATGATCTTCTCTTGATCCATCTGAATCACACCCTTGATGATCCAATGGCCAAGAAATAACACTTTAGTCTGAGTACCCTTTCACGTACACCCTCTTTTCTTACTACATCCGGAACACTGTACTCGGGATTCCAAACCTCCATTAAGTGACTATAAATGATTATGTCATCTAGGTTTTCCTAATCAAGATAAGGCTTGGAGTTATCCCTTTAAGTGCGGAACAAGACCTCCCCAACTCGCTCAACGGTATGACCTCTCCGACTAATAGACTTGATAGCATTCCGTTCCACTCATGCTCTTTGAGAGGAAAAAAGGAGCTCGATTGTTAAGGAGAGGAAGCACTCCCTCCACTACCCCGCAAATCTAATGATGGACATGCAAGAAGTCCCGCTTATGTGAAGGCTTAGCCAAGTTTGAAGCCGGTCAAATGACTCAGCTAGTTTACTAGACCCTCTATTTGACCCCCTATCTGACCCCCTATCAAGTAAGGAGAGCTAGGTTGTATGACTTCCTGCCAGTCTTTGAAGCTATTAACTAATCTCTAGGGTAAGTAGGACTAGTCTTTATGGCCCTATTAATTTAGGAGTTGTTGCAACACTAGTTGTTGACGGTTGTTAGCGAGGTACGAGTAGGAGAGTAGCTAATGTCCCTCAGCCCTTGAAAGCCATTAACTAACCTAAAGAGAAATTATGGCTGGTCTCTCCCTTGGTTTAGCCCGTAGACCCTACATGCTACGGTTCCCTGCAGTTCGAACCCGATGCCACATTAGATTAGGGACCTGGGCGATAATCGCTCCTCCGCATCCCAAAGCACGCTGCCCTCCTAGGCGCTCAACACTAAGTAATCCAAGCTAACCCACATTACTGCCTAACGGTAGATAATAAAATTTCTTAGATGTACTAAATACAACTCCATGAAAGAGCAAAATGAAGGTTGCATTAATGATAAAGATCTCTAGGGAAACTGCTAAAAACAATTAAACATGTGGGAGGATCCGAACGAATTCTGGTTTCATTTCCCACGTATGGAGTACTTAGTGACTGACGTTACGGTCTCCCGCAGGTAGGTTGCACGTGGCTAGGAAGGCATAGTCCCATGCGTCCATTTGTGGATCGCAGTACTATGTAGAAGAGCCTTCTAAGGGGAGGGGGTATCCCTAAGGAAAACCTTCTCCTTTAATAGACCGAAGGTCTCGGATTTAAAATTCCAAGCCCGTAGGTCTCTACACATTTGAAGGAGCTCCCCCAAGGACTCCTTCCCCCTTAGATTATCGAGGGCTCGAGCTCCCTGCCCCAGCCAATCGCCACTTGGATACAGGACCGCTATCTCTCGGATGATATCGACCTTGACCTCGAATAGGTCCTCAGCGTTGATTTGGGCTAGATATATATCTAGCGATGAAGGCACTGTTTTGCCCGAAAGAAGGCGGCCCTCTATAGAGAGGACAATGCTTGGGTTGTTTTGTTGTGGCTTGGGGTATAACGGTTCAGAGAGATCGGCGAGCACCTCACACTCCCATGCCAACCGCAACTTTTGAATAAATTTTGGGGTGATCTTTGACCAGCCGATGCAGCGGGAATGCGATATTGAATGCAAGTCAATCGAAGAGACAAGTGATTTCCCCACTATGGAAATCATCAAACACTCTATACAATTCAAATACATATCAAATTCTATCATGCCCTCATAGGAATCGAGGAAATATGGATTTTACCTTCTGGGTAGTTCACCACTCATCGAGCTTGATAGGTAATAGCAAATCCTAGATCATCCTTTTGAACTAAATTCAGGGTATTGATAGCAAGAAGATTCGTAGTCAAACTATCCAGTTCAGGAAGTTCTCTTGCGGTATAAGATAATCCGAACAAAAAGCATCCTAATAAAGGAAAAAATGGTATTTAGGACATCAATCCATAGGGGATGAAAAGGACGCACACAACAGCTCATCTAACACGATAGGTCTTAAAACCTGGAGCATAAAGTGTAGCTGATGAAACCGCATTCCCTTCTATTGGCTCCTACGGATGCTTTCCTTGATTTCATCCCGCTTTGGAGAAACCTCCTTCATTACACCAGACGCAGGATCTACCAGCCGGATCGACCAACAAATGGCTATAAGGATGGGCTCATTCGACTAATCAGTAATCCCTGGGCCTACCTAACACAAATGTTTCTGAAATGAAATAGGGGATTGGTTGATCGGAACGCTCGGGTAGGAGTAGGACATTCCATACAATTCCGATTCTCTAGCCTCTCAAATCCCATTTTTGAATCAGGGTGAATTCTAAGGTTAAGTGAGGTCGTCTTTATTTCTAGCCACCATACAGTTTGCCTTAAAGCCTTAAAGACTGAGAAGGGGAGGAAGAATTATCTATGTAATTAAGTTCATATTCCTTCAGCTGTCTCGAGGCATAAGCAATAACTTTTCCTCGCTGCATGAGTACACAACCTAGCTCCTGATTGGATGCATCACAGAAGACAACGAAGTCCTCCGTCCCTCATGGAAAAAAAGAAGATAGGTGCGCTGGACAAGGCCTGCTTCAATGTTTGGAACGTAGTGTCTTGTTTTTCTCCCCAACTAAAGGCCACACTTTTCTAAGTCATGGTGGTAAGAGGCTTATCAATCCTTGAGAAGTTCTGGATAAACCAACGATAGTAGCCAGCAAGACCTAAGAAATTATAGATTTTTGTGGGCGTATTCAGTGCTGACCAATTCTCGATCGCCTTAATTTTATAAGGGTCCACGTGTATGCCTTCTTTGCTAACCACATGACCGAGGAAAGTGAAAGTTACATTTCTGATCCATAATTTGCACTTTAAGAATTTTGCATATAATTTCTCTGCCCTTAAAGTTCCTAGAACTTGCCTCGAGTACTGTCTATGATATTCCTTACTATAAGAATAGAAAAGTATATCATCTATGCATACTATTAAGAACTTGTCTGGGAAGGGGCAACAGACCCAATTCATCAGATCCATGAATATCGCGGGTGCATTGGTTAGACTAAAGGGAATCACTACAAACTCGTAGTGACCATATCGAGTCCAAAATGTTGTCTTAGGAATATCACTCTCATGGACTCGTAATTGATGCTACCCTGATCTCAGGTCTATTTTTGAGAAGTAGTTGTCTCCTTGGAGTTGATCGAAGAGGTCATCGATTCTGGGAAGAAGGTAGCGATTCGTGATGGTGAGCTTGTTTAGTTCACAGTAATCTACGCACATCTGGAAAGATCCATCCTTCTTTTTCACAAATAAGACCGGTGCTCCCCATGGTGAGAAGCTTAGTCTAATAAATCCCTTATTGAGCAGTTCATTCAGTTGGCCGGACAACTCTTTCATTTATGCCGGCGCCAGATGGTAAGGGGATTTGGCCACAAGGGTAGCTCTAGGGATTAAGTCGATTCGGAACTCGACTTGGCATTCTAGAGGAACTCCTGGAAGATCTTCGAGGAAGATATCAGGAAAGTTGCAGACTTCAGGGATGCTATCGAGGTCTTTAACTTCCTGCTTTTCATTAACGACATGGGCTAGGAATGCATGACACTCCTTTCACATATATTTTTGGTCTATTTTGCATGATATGATATGAAGGTCAGTGTTTAGCTTATCGCCATATATGATGAAGCATCCCCATTTGGCAGGTTGAGGCGAATGGATTTTTTGAAACAAAAAATATCTGCATGGTGAAGACTTAACTAGTCCATGCCGATGATGACATCGAAGCTCTTAATGGAGACTGGCATAAGATCAATATGAAAGGAATAATCGTTTAGGGTAAGGGTACAGCCTATGAATATGTCGTTAGTGCTCTCTTTCTTTCCGTTAGCAATCTCGACGGTGAACGTTTGGTTAGAGGTTAAGATTTATGCTTGAGTAGGTGCTTAAATTCATGACTAACAAAACTTCTCTCCGCACCACTATAAAAAAGAATGCATGCATACGAGTTGTCGAGGAGGAACGCACCGATAACTACGGTGGGATAAGCGACTGCCTCCTCCTGGCGCATAGCTAGCAATCTTCCTGTGTTGCCAACTATCATTGCCTTAGGGCAATTCATCTTGAAGTTCACGGTTCCACCACAACCGTAGCAGGCTTGGCTTACTCCATCTCTAGGTGCCTGATTGGTTGGTTGGACTTGTGTCTTGCAAAAAGGGTTGTATGCCCCTTTCTGCTACAGTTGTTGCATTGGGTATCACGCTAAGGCCTGTGCTGATGTAAGTTACACTTGTAGCACCTTGGGAGGGTTCCATCATATCTACTGGCAGGTGCTTAAGTTGTGGGGGCAGCAGTAGGAGTGGTAGCAACATGCACTACCACTATTTGTTGTTTCTTGGAGGGATCCTATGAAGATTTTTCCTTGCGCTTGTTCCAGAACTTTTTTTTCCACCACTCTCCTTGGATGGTTCATGGGCGGACGGCATAAGATCTTGATGATCTCCATGGTCTATCAATGTTTGCGCTAATCATTTAGCACTATCAAACGTCAGTGGGTTGGCAACCACCACATTCCTTTGTGTTGGAGGACTTAATCCCCATATAAATCTATTTATCTTCTTACTCTCCGGGGTGACCATCCCCGAGCATAGAAGAGCAAGATCACTGAATCTTTCAGTTTAGGAAGTAATATCAGAGCCCTTCATCTTTAGGTGTCACACCCCTAAACCAGAACAGTAGAAACGTTCGGGGGCAGAGGACATCATGTTCAGTATCATAACAATGCACAATAGTAAACAAGCAACAACATCATCCATTTCATTAATAATATAATTTAATACAAGTGTGTTCTATGTATAGTTTGAAAGACACCAAAATATGAATCATAATAAAAGAGGTGTCTCGAAAGTGCTCCGTCTTCTCAAAACCTGGTCCAGTGTACCTATCTACTGGTGACCTGAGAACACAAGTTATTTTGAAAGAGTAGATCAGCATTTAAGCTAGTGAGTTCATAAGTATTTTAGTGTCAATGTTTCTATAAGTTGGATGAAAGTGCTTGTAATTTTTGATGTAAATGTTTGTAAGTGTTTGATGTAAATGTTTGTAAGTGTTTGATGTAAAATGTTTGTATCTCCTAGAAAATCCTATATTTTCTACTTATAATGAAATGTAGTCTTCTACCAAGACCCGATTGTTCTGAATGTCTGTTCTTTTGTAAAAGGGAGTGTTTTCCCCCAAATATGACTATCATTGCCAAAATATAGTTTACATTACCATTTATGTGAGAAGATCACGATGTGAATGCAATGGGAAAAATAAAGATGTACTGTAGTATTGAGTACGGTAACTACCAATGTACTAACTACCTTAAACAAGTTTGTTTAATTAAGGTAAAATGTGATGAGATTATAACCATACTTGATTGAATAGTAAAACACGACGATCAAAGACGTCGAAATAGTATGAAATTCGTCACCCATAGACATGCATGTCCCACTGTAGCTAGCAGCAAGGTGTAGGATGGTCAATCCCGTATAGATCTATACCCAAACTCACGCTCTCCCTCTAGGTGACTCTAGTTATAAAACATGACACAACAGTATATTGCAATGCCATGAAGTAGTGGCTCACATTAATGTTATATTGGTCTTTTATTAGAGTAGTATGTTCCTTCTGTTCTAGTGTATCATATGTTCCTTCTGTTCTAGTGTTTAGTATGTTCTTTCTGTTATAGTGTATAGTATGTTTGAACTGACTCATGCATGAACTAACTCTTGTAAGATTCATTGTTCTAGAAATAGTGTGTAGTAATGCTCTACACTATACATATTATAGTTTACTAGTACTGTTGTTTGAATGACTAATCATGTTTGTACACCTTTGCTACCCAAAGGTATTGAACTGATTGGAAAAACTTTTATATCCACATATGTATACATGCTATATAACTAAGATTCAAACAACACTCAGAGAAACAACTGGTACCCTAAGTCCACAACCAAACAAGGAATAGGAAATAAAGCGATTTATCAGTGCTAAACCCTTTTAACCTTATTTATATAAATATATCTATATAGACATGATTTAGACAAGATATGAGTTTAAAATAGTTTCGTAAAACAATAAAGAGTTTATATAAAATAGTTTTAACCATTTGAATGGTTTTTGATGACTTGATGTCAGTTTATAAAATGATTTGAAATAGTTTGTTTGATAACAAAGTTTTAAATTATAAGAAATCCTCTTGTTTGATAGTTATAAATCACATATGATTGATACTATAACTATAATGTTTTCTACTTATATTCCCCCCCCCCCCCCCCATAAAAGCATTTAAAAGATAAGTTTAGGGGTATGAACTCACCTGTAGTGAGTGAATCGAATGAAAGATCGATATAGGATGCTAAGTATGCCAAGTGATGTCTTTAGCACAAACGGATCCTATTAAGCATATAATGACACATATATGTATATAATTAGTGTATATAACAACTAATAATGTAAGGGAACAACCTTAGGGTCTAGGAAATACTTGGAATGAAGTGTTACAATCACATATGATTGCATAAAGGGAGTTCACGGCCACACAAGGATGTGTTCACAGCCAAGGGGTGTTCACAGCCAATGTGTTTACGACCTAAGACTGTTCACGGCCAAGAAGTTTACGGCCAACACATGAACTTGAAGAGTTTACAGCCATGGGTTGAAGGGTTCACGACCATCATGATCTTATGAAGGGTTTACGGCCATTATAGGGTTTACGACCATAAACTTTTGAAGATCAAGCATAAAATGGTTTTTTCTTGGTAGTTAATCAATTGCTTCTTACGGAAAACAAGTATATGGAAAGAATACTTATGTTTTGGAAGCTTAAAAGGGTTCACGGCTACCAAGAACAAGTGTGTGTTCTTGGTGTTCTTGGTGAAAGATGATGATCTAGAAGATCTAACCCAAAAGAGATGAATTCACTGATGAAATCAAAGGGTTTCACAAGATCAAGAAGGATATTAAGAAACAATGGAAGAATCACTTACAAATTTGAAGAGAAAAGGAAGTGCTCTTGATGATACTTGAGAGAGAAATGAGTTTTCATCCTTGAAGATGTGAGAAATGAGGAAGAAATGAAGGGAAACTATACTTATAGGAAGGGGTTCACGGCCAACATGGAGTTTATGACCGTAAACTCCAGTTTGCGGCCGTGAACTCCTTGTGATGGAGTTTCCGGCTCTATTGAAACATAAAGAACTTAAGTTAACACATCCCTAGACACAATTCTTGAATGTACTAGGCGTAGAACTCTCAAACATACCCTTAACAATGCTAAAAGATACCAGAAACAAGTCTGACTTTTGATTGAATTCATTGGCTTTACAAGATAGAAAATTTAGGTTGTCACATTAGGCTCCAGAGCTCCTACTCCAACTTGGGCATTTTTCCCCGCGGGCAGTATTCAACGAGCATCAACTTCTTCAAATCGACCAACTAATGGCATTAGCCATCAAAAGAGTTAGGGATTTGACTTGGCTATTCCACCAAGTTAGTTCTCTGTTAGTGAAGGTGCATGTTGTGAACTTCACCTTGCTGGATTTGGGGCAAGCTCATATCTCGAAAACTGATTCGGTCTTCTCGAACCAACGGTTCGGGGAAATGACTCCTTTGGTGTCGTTGAAGGATGAAGGTTTGGCGTTTGTGAAGTCCTTGTATGAACACTCCTTCGTGTGTCCATGACTATCACCGAGATTGGATAGGTTGGCACCACTACCTGCCACACAAGTGCCACTAACATTAATTTGGGACATGGCGGCAGCCATGAAGGTTGTTACTGCTACTTCAAAGATAGTAGGATCGTACTGAGGAGGTGGCGGTGGCAGATCTGTCGGAGGGTTGTTCTTTCTATTGGGCCTTTTCTTCGGAGGTATCTTACTCTAAAATAATTAAAGAAAAAGGATGGAAAGTCCTTTATGATTCAGAGTTAGGTGATATTGAACAAGATATATCTTAACTTGATAGATAAAGTGTTCTCTTAAGCGATTTTACAGAGGAATTCTACTAATGCAAGTAAACAATCGCTAGAAAATAAATAGAAACACTTTGAATGAATGATTTACAATGTGTTTAGCTCTAGATAAAATACTCCTATAGTATTTTAGGTTGTGTGTTCTGTTCTATTGTTCCTTTTTTCTATAGAGTTTAGTAAGTTTTAGACTTGCTGCAACACCATAGTCACTTCCAAACACATGTTGGTCATATCTCAAATAAATATAGTTGATCATGCTATATTTATTCCATATATTACTACATAACTATCCAAGTTTAACTACAGTGTCCAACATCCAAATAATTTTGTTTTGCTCTCCTTATGATACTGTTTCTGGTATGTATGTATACTTGTATACTTCTTATAAAATACTTAGATTTTTGAAGTATACTTTTAGTTCAGAGCGCTTCGGCCCCCTTAGTGTTTATAGTTGTACACCATGTAAGGTTTGATATACTTAGTTCACTATAAACAATATCTCTGATATCAATCTGTCACACCCCCCAAACCGAAAGGGCGGAAACGTTCGGGGATGGAGGACGTCATGTACAGTATCACAACAATTCCATCATAGTAATCAAAGTAAACACAACCATTACATTGAATATATATATATATATATATATATATACATATATACATACATATATATATATATAAGGTATTTACATTTGTTTGATACAAATTTATATACAGCAAAAGTATAACAAAAGTGTAAAAGACGTGACTATATATGCTCCGTCTTCTCAAAAACTCGCGCGAGTACCTATCTACTAATTCCGTGAGAATACAAGCGATTTTGAAAGTGTATCAACATTTAAGTTGGTGAGTTCATAAGAATGATTTTCTAAAGAAAACCTGCCATTGAATCTGGAAAACTGTTTGTATGTTTCCCAAGAAAACCCGATGTCTTCACTTTAAATGAATGGTAGTCTTAAACCCAAAGACTAAAATGTATTTTCGTTACTCTATTCTGTAGTAGTGTATGAAAATGTTAGTTTGTACGCCTGGTTACGACCAGCTGTATTATATAACGTTGTTTTATATGAAAAAACCCTTATATGAAAACCCTGGCTACCACCAGTATGTAAAATAGTTTTATTACATATGTAAAACCAAGTGTTGTATCCCCTGGAATCCTCTAGTTGTAGTGTATAGTAGTTCTATTAATTAAATAAAACTAATGATGAATGAGATCCCGTAAACATATGGTTAGATTATATTGTTGTGAGTTTAATATAACCATGCATGATATGACCTAACGACCTCTGCAACGTTCTTCATGCGTCGGAATGGTATGATATTCGTCACCCTAGGCATGTCTATCTAACTATTTAGGTGTGGGATTGTTAGCCCTAAATAGATCTATTCACAAATCTCACGCTCTCCCTCCAGGAGGCTTTGGTTATATTGTGGTAGGATTTACTTCGCACCCCGAAGGGTAGAATTGAAGTATTGCCTCACAACCCTGTATTAAAAGGTTTATGTGCAGTGTTGTGGTGTTATCTTGTACTTGAAACTATATGTAGACTTGTAGAGTAAAAATTAATTATACTTAAATAATTATTTAGTGTTGTACTGTAACAGCCCGGAATTTCCAGGTATTTATTTTTGGCTTATTTTTGGGAATTGTGAGTGGACTCGGAGAGTTGGAGCTCGAACTCGCCGAGTAGGATCGCGGATTTGGGCACGGGTTCGCATCCGGACTGGACGAGTCCAAGGGTGGACTCGGCGAGTCCACGCTGTGTGGTGAAACCCTAATTTCCGGGGTTTAAGACCTATTTAAAAGGCCTTATGGCCGTTATTTGTGCTCACCCAACCCTTAGAGAGAAACCCTTGAGTGCTTGAACGTTTTGAGAGAGAAAGGAAGCATTCTTGACCATTGTTTGTGTTATTTAGCAAAGAAGGAGAAGATTCTAGGCAAGAGGAAGCAAAGAAGGTTGCTATTCTGTGCATTTGAAGCTTATATCATCGATCTAGAGGTATGGTTTCGGTTTATCTTCTGTTTTGTGAAGTATAATGGGATTTAGGGTTTCTTATTGACATTATTGGGTTGATTTGATGCCAAATAGTTCCCTTCTTGTGTTGAGGCTCTGAATCTGGATCCATAGAGGTCCAGAGAGCCTCACTCATCAAGATTTATGTATAGCAGTGGAGTTTATGACCTTGAGTTGTAGTATTTGAGACAAAACATCATATATAGTCATATAGAGATTGTATGTGCATCAAGATAGTGACTTTAAATGCTAAATAAACTTGGAAGGACTGGATCTATGGGTTAATGGACTGGATCTAACCTTATGAGCAAGTTTGAGTCATTGTATGACACGGACTCGCCGAGTCCGAAGAACAGACTCGGCGAGTAGTATGAATGTTGCCCGACCACATAGCGAGTGGTCTCGCCGAGTTGGGGAGGGTTGACTCAGTGAGTCAGGGGGAAGTCAGAGTGGACAGGTGGACTGAGTCAAGCTGGACTCGCCGAGTTGTTCTTGAGACTCGGCGAGTTGAGTCGTGGTGGCCCCACAACTCATGCCAGGTGGAACTCGTTGAGTTAGCAGAATACTCGACGTGTCAAGGGAGGATTTCAGGGAAATCAGTGTATACGCTCAGACTCGCCGAGTCGCTATAGTGCACTCGCCGAGTCCGGTCAAAGTTGACCGTTGACCGTTGACCAACGTTGACCTAAGTTGACTTGTTAAGAGTAGTCAACCTTAGTTGGGAAAGTATTAATTAGAGATGTATTGTGATTTAGGAGGACTATAGCTCGGGAGATTGAGCACTAGTGATTTCAGGATGCACGACTTATCGAGACACGCGAGGTGAGTCTTCTCACTATACTTTACCTTGAGTAGGTAACCAGAGTTACGTGATAGAGTGTTTTTATGCTATGTATGTTATATGTTGTACCGCATTATTTCTATGTGATTTATGTTGTGCATGTTTGCAGAGTTAGAACCTGAGGGTTCATAGAGTTTGGGTGCACGGACCCACAGAGTTATAGCCTCGAGTCGCTAATATGTGTTAAATGTGGTATCTTGGGGAACTCACTAAGCTTTGTGCTTACAGTGTTTGATGTTATTTGTTTCAGGTACTAGTGACGATCGCGGGAAGGCGCCAGCTTGATCAGTACACACGCATGGGAGTTATGATTTGAGATCTTGGGATTTTGTATTTACTTGAATTGGATAATTAAATGTGGTCGTTTTCTGAATATTAAATGAATTATGTTTTATAAAAATTTGAAAATTTTGTTTTGAAATTTACGGTGTTACATGTACTCTTGTGTTCAGCAAATAGTATCGTATGTCATAAACTACATGTACATAGTTTATATATTTGTTAATGTATAAGCTCTGGAATTGATAAAACCGTATGTTGAATCCCAAACTATACCTATTATAGTTTGCATGTATGTTATGTATTCGATTCACGTATTGTTCTGAAAACTTTGCATTTATGGTTGTAGTTGAAAACTTCCCTTATGCTCTGCATGTTACGAAACGGATAAAATATGTAAATATTTTATAAAAAGGTAGTGATCTCTTGGTTGTATCAGTTGCATAAGTTTTAATTATGTTGAAATCCTTTGTATAAATCACAAAAAATTTCCATGTGTTTGGCTTGTATTCTCCCCCTAAAAACGTTAAAAATAGTAAAAGCGTAGGGGTATGAACTCACAGTTGATTATGTGCACGTGCTCGACAGTAAAAACCAGAAAGATGACCCTCGAGTTAGAGTATGCGGAATTAATGGTATCCTAATGACAATTAAACACATAATTGTATTTTAATTAGCGAAACCATTAATTATAGTGTTAGAAAACACTTGTTTCTGGGTTAGGAATGTTACCGAGACTTGTTTGAAGTGGGAAAAGCGGGTTTTCATCCAAGGTTCACGATTCAAAGCTATTTGCGGTTAGGATCTTGGGTTTGCAGCTGTGAACAGTTTGCGGTTGTGAACGGGTTTGTAGCCCTTGAAGATATGAAGTCTGTTCCTGGTGTTCTTGGTGAAAAACTTGAAGATTTGAAGGTTTGATCTTTATGATATGAATGTTCTTGGAAGGTTCTTGGGAGGAATTTGAGAGAGTTTTTGGGTGAAAAAGATGAAAAATGAGGAATTTCTCCGAAAAAAACCTTTATGCTGGTCGGGTTTGCGGTCGGAATTAGGTTCACAGTAGTAAACGGGTTTACGGCCCAAGGGTTTGCGGCCCAACGGTCTACGACGGTAAACGTATGGCGGAACGAATTTGCTAATTTTTCGAACGGTTTTGGATCCAACACTTATATAAATTATATATATATATAAATTAAATGATTTTCTAATCCACAAGAATTTAACGGAACAAATAAAATTTAAACTTTTATTTAACTAGATTTGACTTTTGTTGACTAGATAATATTGAGTTGTCACACGCATCTACTGCAAAGACACCAATGTCTACTTCCTACAAGCTTGATTCAAACCTTGATGGAAAAATTGTAGATCAGAAGCACTACAGAGGAATGATTGACTCATTACTGTATCTTACAGCTAGTCGACTCGACATCATGTTTTCAACATGCATGTATGCACACTTTGAAGCCAATCCAAAGGAATCACACCTCATAACAGTCAAAATAATTTTCAAATATTTGAATGGAACTGCTTCTTTGGGTCTATTCTATCCTGCTAAAGGAAACTTTTATCTTCAAGCCTATAGTGACTCAGATTATGGAGGATGCAAGCTCCACAGAAAGAGCACTTATGGTAGCTGTCAATTCTTAGGAGGCAAATTGGTCACTTGGACCTCAAAGAAACAATAATGTGTTTCATCCTCTACTGCTGAAGTTGAATACATTGTTTCTGCTAGCTGTTGTTCTTAAGTGCTTTGGATGCAAACACAATTGAGAGATAATGGATTCAAAATGCAACAAATCCCAATTTCTTTTGACACTAAGAGGGCAATTGCAATCTCTCACAATCCATTCAACCACTCAATGACCAAGCACATTGATAATAGGTATCACTTCCTTAAAGATAATATTCTAAGAGGTCATATTAAGCTTCATTTTGTTCCTACAGAAGAAGAGACTGCAGATGTGTTCACGAAAGCTCTAGATGAATCCAAGTTCTTACACTTTCTAGGACGACTTGGCATGCTTAATCCAGATTCTTTAAGAATTTGGAATTTTTCTTTCTCACTTTTTTAAGAAAACTCCAAATATATATTATTTATAATTTATTGTATTTTTTCTTTACTTTTCCACAAAAGAAAAACCCCAAAAAGATTTTTTTTTACTGCACATAAAAGAAAACTACAAAAAGAATTTACTTTATGTATTTTGTCTTTACTTTAAACAAAAGAAAATACCAAAAAGATTTTATATTTATTTTTGTTAGAATAATGCATGTTGTCATCACAACTATGCAAACGAAAAAGGTTAGTTGCTCCAAACTTCAATGATTTTTCAAAACACTAAATTTTGTGGTTCTTCAGTTTGCTTCAGTATACAACTAATATTAGTACTTCAGTGACCATTAACAAGCTTCATAGTTATACTTTATTTTTAGTTATAACATACATCAAGTACTAATGTTATTTGGGATAATTTGAGGCGAACTCTAAGGTTTAGATAAGTCGTTGTCTTATACTATATTTGTGGCTTCCCTGTCCTACTGAACTCATGAGACAAAATGCGAGCTTTTGTAGTTTGGGGGACATAAAAAGTTTTGCTTTGTGAATATCTATACCCAAAATAAGTGGGGAATGTTTATGAGGATTGTCAGTATTTAGGGCTTGGGAAGTAACTAGTCCTTAGACACAAATATACACATTGCGGTGAGACATAATTGGTGAGTACCAATTGGGTTATTCTGTGTAATGTGAAGGAATTCAAAAGTAATAATCAACAAAGGAAATTCTTTACAATGTGAAGTGAAGGATCATACATAGAATTTAGTTGCTTGATAAATCTGTAAGTAATAGCAAGATAATCCTCAATGCCTCTTGTGACAACCTGAAATTTCTATCTTGTACAACCATTCAATTCAATCAAAGTCAGACTTGTTTTTGCTATCTTTTAGCTTTGTTAAGGGTCTCTTTGACTGTTCTAAGCATAGTACATTCAAGGTTTTGATGTTAGGAAGTATCTTCTAGAGTTTATTGTGCATCATTCAAACCGGAAAACTCCAAGTCTTGGAGTTTACGGTCATAAACTAGAGATTACGGTTGTAATCTCTAGCATGACCGTAAACTCCTCCCATATATATGACATTCCTTCATTTTTCACCACTTCTCACACTTCCAACTCAAGAAACTCGATTCTCTCTAAACTATCATCAAAAGTTTTCATCTTGATCTTCAAATATGTAAGTTTTTCTTCCATTTATAAGTTGATATCCTTCTTAATCTAGTGAAACCCTATGCTTTCATCCATGATTTCATCTCTTTTGGTTAGATCATCAAATCTTCATCACTTACACCGAGAGCACATACTAGTTCTTGGACTGTGAACACCCCCTTCAAGCTTCAAAACATAAGTATCCTTCCATATACTAGTTATCCTATAGAAGCTCTTAACATACATCCTTGAAAAAACAAATTCCCAAGAACAATAAGAGTTTACGGCCATGAGCATCTCCCTTAGCCGTAAACCCTCCTCAAGATCTTCTTTGGCCGTAATTGACCGTAAAATCCCATGGCTGTGAACATCTATGACCATAAACTCCCTTGACTGTAAACACCATGGCTGTAAACACCCTTGTGTGGCCTTGAACCCCCTTAAGGAAATCATATGTGATTGTAACACTTCAATCCAAGTTTTTCCTAGTCCCTAAGGTGGTTCCCTATCATGATTAGTTGTTATATACACTAATTATATACATATATGTGTCATTATATGCTTATTAGGAACCGTTTGTGCTCGTGGCTTCAATTAACACTTAGCTTCCTATATTTGTCTTTGTTGTCAGATCACTCACAATCAGGTGAGTTCATACCCCTTAACTTTTCTTTTAAATGATTTTAAATGCTTTTATGGGGGGATACAAGTAGGAAACATTATAGTTATATATCAATCACATATGATTAATAACTATCAAACAAGTGGATTTCTTATACTTCAATCTGTTTTATCAAACAAACTATTTCAAAACATTATATAAACTGACATCAAGTCATTTGTAACCTTTCAAATGGTTATATTCCTTTTATGTTAAAACTCTTTTATATGCTAATGTAACAACCTGAAATTTATCTTGTCATTTTAACACTGATTCCGTTAATAAAACCCGCTTTATTAAATTATCTGTTAACCTTTAGGATTAGGTTAATTAAATTGGGATTTTTTATGAATTCATAAGGGTTGAAACAAATTAGAAACACCCTCGATATTCCCTTGAAAAATTTTTGTTTCAACCAAGTCAAATTACGACCATCTAATCGGGTGCGACCAAAAGCCTCGTTTAACGTCAGTATCGGGTAAATTTCCATTGAGCCACAAACTCAACCCCTATATAAAGGTGAGTGGCCTCCATTTGAAGCTTTTCCACCATCTCTCTATTCTCTCTCTCTACAAAGCCGATTTTGATCCAAAAACGCCTCTTTCAAGCCCTAAACTAGTAAGTGATCTACCCTAACTTGTTGTTTACCTCATTTAACATGAAAATTCGTGTTTAAGACATCCAAAAGTGGCAAAATCATGTGTTTACAGCCCAAGAACACTCTTGGATCGCAAACACCTATAAGTGGGGTTTTGAAGACCCAAAACCCTCCTAAATCACTCCTAGGGCTTAGATATGACTTGTGGACTTACACATATGAGCTTAGAACACCAAAACCTTATCACATGGAGAGTAAACGAGAGTTTACAGCCCGAGAAAACTCTTGGACTGTAAACCCCTCTTCATGAGCCGTGAACACCTTTTAAAGTGTTAAATTTGCCCTTCAACACCTCCTAAGGCTTGGGTAAATGTCTAGAATCAACCACAAATGAAGTAGGGGCTTTAAACATCAAATGAACCAAGGACTTAGGATTTTATGGCCGTAAACCTCCCAAGGATTGATCCATGGGCCGTAAACTCCCATAATCGAGCCAAATGATGCCGTAACTTCCCCATTTGACTTGGAAAAATGCATAGAACTTTATATCCTTTCATTTAAGACCTTAATTCATGAAGGGAATGACCAAGTGAGAGTTTACGGCCGTAAAATCTAAGTTTACATCCATGAACTCCCTTAATTGGTTCATTTGGAGCCTTAAACCCTTCTTAAGCCCTAAATGTGAACCTAGCCAAACCCTACAAGTGATATAAGACCTTTTAGCATCCAAAAACACACCACCCATGAGTTTATGGCCGTAAACTCATGGGGAAATGGTCTTAGGGCCGAAAACTCCATGAAGAGTTTACTCTTGAAGAGTAAACTCCCTAACTAGGCCATACACTCCTTTATTGCAACACAATAGCCTCCTAGCGCTTAACCAAAGTGTTTTCCGCATGTTAGGATGCTTATACATGTTTAATTAGTAATATAATTACTAATTGAATGTAAATATATGCCTTCATATGTTACTAGGTGACTAGTGTGTTCAAGTCTTTACTTGACACCGAGCACCCAACCGGCACCTCCATCCGATCTACTTACAGCAGGTGAGTTCATACCCCTGAATTGACCTTTTAAATGATTTTACTACTTTTATAAGGGGGAATACAAGTTGAACTGTATAGTTATTAGATATATCTCATGTGATTAATAATTGTATAGCAAAATAGATTTTGCATATTAAACTGTTTATCCAGCTTAAAGGTTTCCAAATTATGTTTTCAACTCTTGATAAAGTATGAAAGGTTTTTCAAAGGATTCCAAATATTTTCAAAACTTGTTTTACAAACTGACATCAAGTCGTCAATTTCTTATGTGTAAAGGTTTTTCCAAAGTTTTCATCATAGTTTTCTTCGATTCTTTTATTTCATTAAATGCATGACTGTATTTGTATAGTTATATAAATAATGTTTAAACGACTTAGGAAGGCTAGTTCGCCCTATTTCCTTTTCCTCGTTAGGATGTGGTCTGGTGGGCATCGGTTATCCATCCGAAGGTCGTTCAAACATTAGTTATATATTATGTATACATGTATAGGTATAAAGGTTTCCATTGACCAGTTCATTTCCCTTGGGTAGCAAGGGCATTCTTCCAGTCACCGTTCATAAACCAGAGACACTAGTAACTATTATAGGAATAGTTACGAGGTTCTATTTACTCTTTCTATTACGAGAATTCCAAAGGAGTCAGTTCATTCTTGAGTCTCTATCATTAGTCCAATACCTATATTAGAATTCAGAATACGAGATGCATCCTCTGGACACGGATTTCCCCGTTGTCAAGTTGGTAACCAGAGTCTCCTGTAGGGAGAGCGGGCATTGTGTGTATAGATCTATACGGGACTGACACTCCCACACCCTGACTGTTAGCTACAGTCCCCGGCCAACCAAGCCAAGAGATGAAAAATGTCATATTCATTTCGACGCTTGCAGGGCGTCAAGTTCTCTATTGTAATTCAGTATGGTTACAAGTATCTCCATGCTTACCTTATAATTCATGGCCTTAAGGTAACAAGCTTTATCACTGTATTTTCCTATTTTAGACTTTTCTAGCTGTGTTATTCATTCGATAATGTCTGGAGTCTGTGCTTCCTTTTGTCAGACTGAGCCAGGCGTATCATTCGTTTGATACTCTCCTGGAGTCTATGATTTGTTTTGCCTTAGTTAGCAGCATTACTGCTGAAGCATATGTTATTTTTCCCCTTGTATTTTTACTTGTTACTTTCTCATTATTCCATTAAAGTAAATATTGTTTTCTGATAATGATAGTATTTTTAGGGAAGATTACTCCACATAAGTCTGTCGCGTCTTGGTAGAAGACTGCTTTTATTTAGAAAATATAGGATTTTCTGGAAAGGATGGTAATACACCGTATATTCTAAACTACTACCTTTCATAAAGTTATTTTGAATAAAAATGCTTACTTACACAAATGACACTAAATACTTATGAACTCACCAGCATTTATAAAAAATGCTGATACTTGCTTTCAAAATAACTTGTCTTCTCAGGTCAGCGATAGACAGGTACACCCGGGAGCTTTTGCGAAGTCAGCCTAGAACCAAGTTGCATCTATACTAGTTTCTGCATTACTTTGTTGTCTCTATGAAATGTAACTTATGTAAAACTATTACTATTAATGCAATGGTTGTTGTATTTTGATTACTATACTACATATGTTGTGATACTTGATATGACGTCATCCACCCCAGAACGTTTCTGCCCTTCCGGTTTTGGGGTGTGACAGATTGATATTAGAGCAATGTTTATAGCGAGCTCAATATATCAATTCATAAAAGATATACAACCTATAAATGCATTGGGATAAAACACTCTGACCAAGAAGTATAATTTAAAATACAAACATAATTTACCAAAGTATAAGAACATCCAGAATCTAAATACCCGAACAAAGTATCACTAGAAGAACAAAATAAAAGCCTTTGGATGTTGACCATTACCGAAAAACCTGGGCAGTTATGTAATCGTAAGCTGGAGTAAATGTAACATGATCAACTACATTTATTCGAGATGCAATGAACGTGTGCTTGGGAGTGATGGTAGTGTTGCAACAGGTCTGAAACTTACCAACTAGGAATGCTAAAGCCAAACATAAAGTTTAAAATACTATGGGAGTATTTTGGAATACTAAAAGACTCACATTAATCCCAGAATCATATTCAGAAGTTAAGAATCAAACAAGTAATTAAAATACCATAGGGATATTTTAGGATCCATAGCTAACCTTGTGTGAAAAACTAAAAAGATCCTTACTGATATACCTATGATTACAGAGGGTATACTCCCAAGGTTATATATAATAAAGATCCCATAGACTAAGAATGTGTGGTTTCGCTGTACTTCCTTTTCCTCGTTGGGATATGGATATAGAGTAGTATCACATATTCGAAGGCCTATCGGATCTAAGCTATATATAATTTGTGTACCCTATGTAATTATAGCAGGACTCGATATGGATCACCCCAGTGAAATGTTTTAATAATCTCTTAGGATTCTTTAGACATTTCCATTCTCGCACGAACCCTGTAGAAAACCTTATCCACTTCAGTGTTTGACAGAAGAGTTAGTTTAGACCTAGAAGTAGTTCATTGAGAAGATTTCCAGTTCGGAAATAAATGAACTAGGACGATACTATTGAGACCACCAAGTGCCTATACCTTTTAGGGACACCGGTGGGAAATCTGCATGAACTTCCGAGATTTCCAGTCATCCACCATGCAGCGATGATACTCAGATTCAGAATCGGAAGTAAGATGGAGTAGAGATTCATTATGTCTACAATAGAGGAGAACCCTAGGTAACTACCCGAAGAGAACCAACGCCGGTCCCAATCAAGGATAAGAGTTAGACAGAGGGAACCAATACATGGAACCCGAGAAGTGTCTTTCCTCATTATCGTCGCACTACTACACCCATAAAATAATATAATTTAGTGAGTTAGTGATTACACTACTCATGCTATGTGTTAGGTAAATCGCCTTTTCCCGTTGCAAGTAATACGATTAGAGCGGATTCCAACACCTCGATTGAGAGTATTTAGGCATAAGTCCTTATGAGCCTTTCTTTCCGCAATCTTCATTCCGAACTGTCCTCAGATGTTTCCAACACGGAGAGTGAACCTTTCCAACATAAAGGTAACTTAGTAGGAACGACTCCCATCTTATGACTTTCCGATACTCTTACTCCTACCTTGAATACCAGGACTACATCATACGGATGTAGGTCGACACTCAGATAACCAATATCCAAGGCACGGGAAAAATTTATGCTTATTATAGTAAAGATAGATACGTCCAGAGTTGACCATCGTCTCTCATCAGCTTGTGTTCCTTTCCGTGTAGGAAAACCATGCCTCCGAGGAAACATAACCAATCCGCTGGCAAGAAACCGACTCTCCTATCCGATCAAGCTACGCTCCAAGCTGCAGTCTCGGTAGTCATAGCAGCTGTCATGGCTCAACTGAATGCTAACAACGCAAATGTTAGCAAGAGCCCTATCGGGATTTTCGATCTAAGTAATGGACAGCAGCAACCAACACTTGCGTACCCAGACACCCAAGAACCTCAACCAACTCCACTGAAGAGAAAGTTCAAGAACGAGGAGGGAAGTACCTCGGCTCAAGGACCTTCCGAAGAGCAACGATCTGAGACAGTCAATACCCCCGCCAACCCTTCCATCTCGACACCTGGAAGACAATACCGAGGAAACCTTCCCCATTGCAGCAAATGCAGCTACCATCATCATGGAATATGTTGGGTACTCTTTTGTACTAGGTGAAACAGGAAGGGGCATACCTCTCGTACCTGCAGAGCCCCAGTTGAGTTCATTACATCAACCACCAATGTGGGGTCCAGTCCAGTTTGCCATCTATGTGGTGAAATTGGGCACTTCAAGAGGGACTGCCCAACTGAAGGAAGCGACAAAGGCACAGGAGGAGTCTAACCCTAATACCTAGGAGAAGCATCAATGAACCCAGTAAAATTTTGGTACATCTCTCAATCTCAGATAACTAACTGAAAACATTAAAAGGCTAATTCTAAATGTAATTGCTCTCCTGTTAAGGTGAAAGTCACAACATTGTTGTAACAATTCAAAATTTCATCAGGTAAAGCTATAATGGCTCGATATATACATTAAAGCCATGTATGATTAAGATGGATAGACCTCAAGTGAGTGATGCTGCCTCAATTCCTATTCCTCGTTTGGTTGTGGATTTAGGGCGGAGTCTCTCAGTCAACAGTCCTTCCCACCTTAATTATACATGACTAGTATATGCTAAGCGATTGTACAGAGACCTCGTGAGAATCCATTCATGAAAAGTACATTATTCCGAAACCTCAGGACCCTCTATAGTTTTCAAGTCGACTATATCAGTTCAAGCATCTGCGACAATGATACACGTGACGAAATCCGAGACACCAAGAACTTGTGTGCCAGTTCAGCACATGGCCCTATCGACCCTCATTCTATATCATGTCAATGTATGCCAACTTCGATGCCTCTATCAATCATGGTCCCACTGAGTGCAACCATGTGTATATTCCTAGCGCTGTGTAAAAAGAACTTTCACCGTAGCCATTCCGAAAACTAAAAGTTCCTTCGAACTTAATAATAAAACCTAATGCGATCCGCCAGTCGTCTCCCATATCTAAAACCTTCCGAAATACCCCTGAGTAGGGTATCACGTGCTGTTAACCATCCCTTCCTTAGACAAATAGAACCCAAAGCGAAAGACACTACAGGCATTCCAAAAGACGATAACCACCCGAAACCAACTCCATAGATCTCCCAGACACACCCTTAGCACCTCGCAATCAGGTTCGTGAATCAAGAGGAAAGAACTCATGCGATTGACTACTATTAACTGGGTATATGCATAAGAGAGGTATATAATTTAGATCAAAAAGATTTAAGATGTGTGCTTCCTCCCTACTCCCTGTTCCTCGTTTGGTTGTGGGTTTAGGGTGGATTCACACAACTGAACATCCTGCCGACCTTAATTATATACGGCTTGCATACACCAAGTATTAGTGGTTAAGCCAAGTATGAGCTCTACCACGAACCTTATAGTAAAACCCTCCATCCTATCCCATAGAATAGGAACTAGAGTCAAGAGAACCACTGCGAGTTGAGCTACTATAATGACCACAAATCTGAAATTTGTTTTCATCCCGATTAAACCAATATAGTAGCTAACACCCTCGGTTGATAAATAAATCTGAGTCGTAAGAGTCAAGGTCATTGACTACGACCATCCATTCATGCTTAATCCCACGAATCAAGCATCTCAGCAGATATCTCGGAAACCTGGAAGCTGCGATCAGATAAGCTTTGAGAAGAGTCGATGAGAAAATTAGAAGTTCCGAGTGACGGAACCCTATACTTCTAGACATAATCTAAATCAAGGAAACTCAGAACCACCGAAAGAGTAGTTGCAGAATATGCTCGCACTACTTAGGCACTTCGTCCACCCTGCTGCTGACGAGTAGTGCCTAGGACACTCTGCCTCCTCGCGTAGAAGAAGTCACCGCCGCCCTGTAGACGATAGACTGCATTCTCCGAAGTGAACACCAAAGTGCCAAGAAGCACAGGATAACCTCTGCAGCCAAGAATACTTGAATGAAGTATGAAAGTAGGTGGCGTTAAGCCTTATAACCCAGATCCCGAAGAGATTATAGACTTGACACCAGTCTAGGTGTAAATCAATGGGTTATACCATAAAACGCGCTTTCTGGAACTAAAATAAACCGACACCTTGGAGAATAGGGCATGTCTTAGAGATTCATTGGACTACTAGGTGTTCCGAGAATACTATCTCACACAAAAATAGTAAAACCACCTCCCGAGATAGCCCAACACTTCAAAAAATCTCTAAGGATTGAGTTAGCCCTGAGCAAAGATTTATATTCATGAAACAACAAAGCAAGTAAGAGCATGATCCTTTCCTATTAGAAACTTTCTAAACAGTCATCTGGTAAAACCTTATCTCCCCGACCCTGATAGTATAGGAACATCTCAAGAACCCGAAGTTCAGGTTCATTTTGCACTAGGTTGAGATAGACGCCCTACAGCAGATAGATACCCGTAGACATCCAATTCTTCTGATGATCCAGAAAACCTCTGAAAGCCAATCAACATGAAACATGAATCCAAGGATAACCCGAACTTTCTAAGAACCAACCTGAAGGACTACACTCCTAGTATAAGAGAACGTTTGAAACTTCAGAATGGCGGTCGCGCCAGTGATGATCTCGCCATAGAAGTACACTATGTTCTCAGTACCGAAAAGCTTTACCTTTCCGAGAGCTTAGGACCATCCGAGATTCTTTACAAAAATTAATCCAACCCTCGTCAGACCACGACTAATTTCGGAAATTCCATAAGTTTCACCCAAGTAAATCCACTCCTTAGACTTGAAAAGTGTTTGCCCGACATCACTCTCGGTATCCCCCACAAATCTTGATAGCAATCATTAGAAACCTTAACTTCGTAGATGAACCTATAGGAATCGCTAACTGAACGAAATGGGATCCACATCCCGTAAGTGAAGGTTTGTTAGAACGCCAAGCAAAGGCCAAAGTTCGCTTAGGAGTATGAGGATCAACCGAATAGGAAGTACCCTCATACCTATACCCGATTGTTCAGCCTACTTCCTTGCCTAAACCCAAATTTCGGGACGAAATTCCCTCTAACGGGGGGATGATGTGACAACCCGAAATTTATCCCGTCATTTTAACCCTGATTCCGTTAATAAAACCCACTTTATTAAATTGTCTGTTAACCTTTTGGATTAGGCTACTTAAATTGGGACTTTTTATAACTTCATAAGGGTTGAAACAAATTAGAAACACCCTCGATATTCCCTTGAAAAATTTTAGCTTCAACCAAGTCAAATTACGACCATCTAATCGGGTGCGACCAATAGCCCCGTTTAACGTCAGTATCGGGTAAATTTCCACTGAGCCACAAACTCAACCCCTATATAAAGGTGAGTGGACTCCATTTGAAACTTTTCCACCATCTCTCTATTCTCTCTCTCTCTCTCTCTAAAAAAGCCGATTTTGATCCAAAAACGCCTCTTTCAAGCCCCAAACTAGTAAGTGATCTACCCTAACTTGTTATTTAGCTCATTTAACATGAACATTCTTGTTGAAGACATCCAAAAGTGGCAAAATCATGTGTTTACGGCCCAACAACACTCTTGGACCGCAAACACCTATAAGTGGGGTTTTGAAGCCCCAAAACCCTCCTAAATCACTCCTAGGGCTTAGATATGACTTGTGGACTTACACATATGATCTTAGAACACCAAAACCTTATCATATGGAGAGTAAAAAAGAGTTTACATGCCAAGAACACTCTTGGACCGTAAACCCCTCTTCATGAGCTGTGAACACCTTTTAAGGTGTTAAATTTTCCCTTCAACACCTCATAAGGCTTGGGTAAATGTATAGAATCAAACACAAATGAAGTACGGCCTTTAAACATCAAAGGAAACAAAGACTTAGGAGTTTACATCCGTAAACCCCCCAAGGATTGGTCCATGGGCCGTAAACTCCCATAATGGAGCCAAATGATGCCCTAACTTCCCCATTTGACTTGGAAAAATGCATAGAACTTTATATCCTTTCATTTAAGACTTTAATTCATGAAGGGAATGACCAAGTGGGAGTTTATGGCCGTAAATTCTAAGTTTACAGCCGTGAACTCCCTTAAGTGGTTCATTTGGAGCCTTAAACCCTTGTTAAGCCCTAAATGTGCTCCTAGCCAAACCCTACAAGTGATATAAGACCTTTTAGCCTCCAAAAACACACCACCCATGAGTTTACGGCCGTAAACTCATGGGGATATGGTCTTATGGCCGAAAACTCCACGAAGAGTTTACTCTTGAAGAGTAAACTCCCTAACTAGGGCATACACTCCTTTATTGCAGCCCGATAGCCTTCTAGCGCTTAACCAAAGTGTTTTCTGCACGTTAGGATGCTTATACATGTTTAATTAGTAATATAGTTACTAATTGTATGTAACCATATGCCTTCATATGTTACTAGGTGACTAGTGTGTTCAATTCTTTACTTGACACCGAGCACCCAACCGGCACCTCCATCTGATCTACTTACAGCAGGTGAGTTCATACCCCTGAATTGACCTTTTAAATGATTTTACATCTTTTATAAGGGGGAATACAACTTGAACTGTATAGTTATTAGATATATCTCATGTGATTAATAACTGTATAGCAAAATAGATTTTGCATATTAAACTGTTTATTCAGCATAAAGGTTTCCAAATTATGTTTTCAACTCTTGATAAAGTATGAAAGGTTTTTCAAAGGATTCCAAAGATTTTCAAAACTTGTTTTACAAACTGACATCAAGTCGTAAATTTCTTATGTGTAAAGGTTTTTCCAAAGTTTTCATCAGACTTTTCTTCTATGCTTTTATTTCATTAAATGCATACATGTATTTTTATAGTTATATAAATAATGTTTAAAAGACTTAGGAAGGCTAGTTCGCCCTATTTCCTTTTCCTCGTTGGGATGTGGTCTGGTGGGCATCGGTTATCTGTCCGAAGGTCGTTCAAACATTAGTTATATATTATGTATACATGTATAGGTATAAAGGTTTCCATCGACCAGTTCATTTCCCTTGGGTAGCAAGGGCATTCTTCCGGTCACCATTCATAAACCAGACACACGAGTAACTATTATAGGAATAGTTAGGAGGTTCTATTTACTCTTTCTAGTACGAGAATTCCAAAGGAGTCAGTTCATTCGTGAGTCTCTATCATTAGTCCAATACCTATATTAGAATTCAGAATACGAGATGCCTCCTCTAGTCACGGATTTCCCCGTTGTCATGTTGGTAACCAGAGTCTCCTGTAGGGAGAGCTGGCATTGTGTGTATAGATCTATACGGGACTGACACTCCCACACCCTGACTGTTAGCTACAGTCCCTGGCCAACCAAGCCAAGAGATGACAAATGTCATATTCATTTCGACGCTTGCAGGGCGTCAAGTTCTCTATTGTAATTCAGTATAGTTACAAGTATCTCCATGCTTACCTAATAATTCATGGCCTTAAGGTAACAAGCTTTATCACTGTATTTTCCTATTTTAGAATTTTCTAGCTGTGTCATTCAGTCGATACTGTCTGTGGTCTGTGCTTCCTTTTGTCAGACTGAGCCAGGCGTATCAATTGTTTGATACTCTCTTGGTGTCTATGATTTCTTTTGCCTTAGTTAGCAGCATTACTACTGAAGCATATGTTATTTTTCCCCTGGTATTTTTACTTGTGACTTTCTCATTATTCCAGTAAAGTAAATATTGTTTTCTGATAATGATAGTATTTTTGGGGAAGATTACTCCACATAAGTCTGTCGGGTCTTGGTAGAAGACTGCTTTTATTTAGAAAATATAGGATTTTCTGGAAAGGATGCTAATACACTGTAGATTCTAAACTACTACCTTTCATCAAGTTATTTTGAATAAAAATGCTTACTTACAAAAATGACACTAAATACTTATGAACTCACCAACATTTATAAAAATGCTGATACTCGCTTTCAGAATAACTTGTATTCTTTGGTCAGCGATAGACAGGTACAGCCAGGAGCTTTTGCGAAGTCAGCCTAGAACCGAGCTGCATCTATACTATTTTCTATACTACTTTGTTGTCTCTATGAAATGTAACTTATGTAAAACTATTACTATTAATGCAATGGTTGTTGTACTTTGATTACTATACTACATATGTTGTGATACTTGATATGACGTCATCCACCCCAGAACGTTTCCGCCGTTCCGGTTTTGGGGTGTGACAGCTAAACTCTTTATCAAACTTTTTTAAACTTATATATTGTCAAAATCATGTCTATATAGATATAGTTATATAAGTAAGGTTGAAAGGGCTTAGGACTGCTAACTCACTTAATGAGAAATAGGGAGGAACATACTATATATTAGAACAAAGAGAACGTACTCTACAAATACAATAATACTATAACATTAATGTGAGACACTACTTCATGGCATGGCAATATACTGTTGTTTCACGTTTTGTAACCAGAGTCTCCTGGAGGGAGAGCG
This sequence comes from Lactuca saligna, assembly GCF_052625555.1. Taxonomy (NCBI): domain Eukaryota; kingdom Viridiplantae; phylum Streptophyta; class Magnoliopsida; order Asterales; family Asteraceae; genus Lactuca; species Lactuca saligna. The sequence goes on from NC_136424.1 coordinate 169,443,021, forward strand.
TGAGTTTATGTATAGTTCTATATGGGATTGACCATCCTACACCTTGCTGCTAGCTACAGTGGGACCTGCTGGTCTACGTGTGATGAATTTCATACCAATTTGACGTCTTTGATTGTCGTGTTCTACTAGTTAATCAAGTATGGTTATAATCTAATCACATTTTACCTTAGTTAAACAAACTGGTTTAAGGTAGTTAATACATTGGTAGTTACTATATACGATACTACAATACATCTTTATTTTCCCATTGCATTCACATTGTGATCTTCTCACATAAACGGTAATGTGAACTATATTTTGGCAATGATAGTCATATTTTTGGAAAAACACTCACTTTTACAAAAGAACAAACATCAGAACAATCGGGTCTTGGTAGAATACTACACTTCATAAATCAGTGGAAAATATCGGATTTTCTAGGAGATACAACATATACATCAAACACTCACAAACATTTACAACAAACATTTACAAACACTTTGATGCAAAACAATGACACTAAAATACTTATGAAATCACCAGCTTAAATGCTGATCTACCCATTCAAAATAACTTGTATTCTCAGGTCTAGACAGGTACCGACGACTAGGTTTTGGAGAAGATGGAGCCCATTCGAGTCTCATCTTTTATTTTGATATATATATATATACACACACACACACACACATATATATATATATATGTATATATATATATGTATATATATATGTATATATATATATATATATATATATATATATATATATATATATTCGGTGTCTTACAAATACATTTAGAACACGCATGTATTAATTATACTATTAATGCAATGGATGATGTTATTGCTTGTTTTACTATTATGCATTGTTATGATACTGTACATGACGTCCTCCGCCCAGAATGTTTCCGCCGTTCTGGTTTTGGGGTGTGACAGATCGATATCAGAGCTTTAATTATAGTGAATTAAGTATGTCAACGCATAAAAGATATACAACTATAAACACATCGGGATTAAAAAACTCTAACGATGAGTTTATACTTTTAAATAATAAAATATTTTACCAAGGTATACATACCTACGGTCATACTAAAATCGGTGTCGTATAGGACAGAACAAAAGTATTGCGGTTTTTGGACAGCACAAGCAGGATTGGGAACATATAATCAGATCTGGGAGTGATATAGTCTGAACAACTATATCTTTCCGAGAAGTGATTAGCATGTGCCTAGGAATGGTTGTGGTGTTGCAGCAAGTCTAAAAACTTACCAACACTACTATAGTGAAAATTTTAGAACATAAAATCAACTTAAAATACTATAGGAGTTTTTTGTGTTGCTATAATTACTTATTTAAGAACTAAAAGGTCTTTATTAGTAAGTGAATAGTTGTTGAGTGGATATGCTAAGGTTATATGTGATTAAGGTGTCATAGACTTAGAATCTATGATCTTTTGTAACATCCGAATTCCCAGGTATATTATTCTAATATTTTTATTTTTGGAATTTGTGAAGGAACTCGGCAAGTTGATGCTTTGACTCGCCGAGTAGGGTCGCGGATTATCATCCGGGTTCGCGACTGGACTCGGCGAGTCCATGCTGTTTAATGAAACCCTAATCCCCCGGGGTTGGAGTCTATTTAAGGGTACTCATAGTCCCCCATTGCGGCTACCAGTCCCTTGAGAGAAGCCTAAGTGAGCAAAATTGTTTGGGAGGAAGAAGAATCTATATTTGATCTTTCTATCTTTGGTTTAGCAAGAAGAAGGTGATCATGAGCAAGAGGAGACTGAAGGAGGTGTTATTCTAGTGGTTTCAGAGTCCAGAGACTTCAACTTGAGGTATTTATTCGGACCTTCTTTAGTTTTGGTATTGATTCTTAGAGTTAGGGTTTTCTAACCACTTTTGAGAATGGTTATGTGGAGCAATTGGTCCCTTCTCGAGTTTATGCTTTGGATCTGGACTCAAAGAGCTCCAAAGACCTTAACCCTTGGAGCTTTATGAGTTGTCTTGGGACTTATGAGCTTAGAATGTCATTTTTGGGGCTAAATCACCAAATGAGACCATCTAGATGATATATGAATGTCAAGGTCTGGACTTTACATGATTATTATGCTTGGGAAGGCCAGATCTATGGATTAGAGGAACAGATCTGACCTCAGGAGGTCAATGGAGTTTGTGCATGGCATGTACTCGCCGAGTAGTTCTTGAGACTCGGCGAGTTGAGTTGGGATGGCCACGTGATTCATATCTGGGGACTCGTCGAGTAAAGGGAGGGACTCGACGCGTTATATGGGATTAAAGATTTAGTGGAAACATGTGGACTCGCCGAGTTCCCCAAGTGCACTCGACGAGTCAGGTCAAAGTTTGACTGTTGACTTTGGTTGACTTTTAGGGTTTGGTCAACAATGAGGACCTTTGAGCCAAAGGAGGGGTAAAATGGTATTTTACCCTTCTGAGGGTGCCTAGAGAGGGTTGAGTCTAGTTCTAAGAGTTATATTTATGAGAGTATTACTTTATGTGTTTAGGCGGAGGCTAGATTGTATTTCTACTAAGTCAGTGATTTACCGGGACATCTGAGGTGAGTCTTCTCACTATACTTTACCTTGAGTGGTAATTAGAGTTATGTGACATAGTTATCGTATTCTATTATGTGATGTGTTGTATTGCATTATTTCTATGTGGTTTATGTCATGTGTATATCAAAGTATATCAGAGTTAGAACCGGAAGGTTCACAGAGTTAGGACCAGAGGGTCCATAGAGTTAGGGCCCATGGGCCCACAGAGTTATAGCCTCAAGTGGCTAGTATGTGGTATGTATGGTATTTTGGGGAACTCACTAAGCTTTATGCTTACAGTGTTATCTGTTATGTGTTTCAGGTACTAGTGATGATCACGGGAAGGCGCCAGCATGATTCGTACACACGCATGGATTTTTATGTATTTTGATCTTGGGAAATATTTTGTGAAACAAAGTTATGACACAATGGGATTTTGTTGATAAATGTGTTTAAAAATGTGAAAATTTGTTTTAAATTTTACGGTGTTACAATTTGGTATCAGAGCCTTCGTTTGAGGGATTCGGATGCATCTTCGGGCGTATCTGAACTCAAACTGAGGATTTGAGAAAAAAAAAATTGATAATAAAGTAAAATTTTTTAAAAGGGGAGTAAAAAGATTTTTGAAACAAACAGAGCAGAGCCGTGTGTACGATCAGCCAACACCAGAACGGTGAGTTCCCAAAATACCCTTACAATAAGTTGTAAAAGAAATGTTATGCTATGCTATATGATGAATTATGTTATGCGTGCTAGAGTAAGATTAGGTATTCTTATTAGGACTAGAGTGGCCTGGTGTATGATGCCTTAGTCTAGGGATTCTGCTATTAGGAATTCTTGAGAGTGTTGAGATAGCAGCAAGGAGCATATGAGAGATTTGCTAGTGATTGGCACATGATTAGAGAGAATAGCGTACTTGGGATTTGGGGCTCTGGGAGGAGGACATGGTGTGAATGCTGAGTCGGTGTGGTCGGTAGTATTGGGCCTGTACTATCGAAGGCACCAAGTCAGTGTGAAACCCAAGTAAGAATCCTTAGGGTACCAGAGATCAAGTAGGGTTGGGATATCGAGTATGTGTATGTCCGAGGAAATTACTGATATCTTGTGTTGTATTTCAGAGAGGCATCATGGTAGGGACACATCACAGACCAGGGACCAGTGGAGGGGGTGTGAGCAACGAGGAGCTCCGCCAGATGATTCATGATGAGGTGGCTGTTGCCATCCGCGATGAGATTCCAGAGATGTTTGGGTCTATTAAGACCACCCTAATAGAGACATTCGATGAGAGATACATTGCTCTTTTTGAGGCAACTGTTGTTGCGGCCATTGCAGCTGTAGCTGCGTCTAGACCGCAGGGTGGTGAGGCGTTGCTGTTCTAGGAGTTCAGCAACACAAAACCACCGGAGTTTGATGGGACCCAGGATGCAATTGCGGAAATGAGGTGGATATCAGACATAGAGGGTGTTTCTTTACTTGCTCATCTCCTGAGCATTTGAGGGTCTGGTTCATGCTGAACCAACTTCGCTTGGGAGCGAAGGATTGGTGGAAGTTTGTGACAGCGCATTATTTGCCTGTTGAGCTTGCTGCAGTGACTTGGGAGAGGTTCACTGCTATGTTCCGAGATCAGTATGTTCTGCAGGTGGAAAAGGAGCGTTTGGCCCAGGAGATTTTGACCCTCAAGAAGGGCACTGATTCTATTACGGTGATTACGAGGAAGTTCCATGAGTGGGCGATGTTTTGCCCAGAGCACGTGTCCTCCGAGCAGGCATGTATGAGCCGCTACCTAAGCATTTTGAGGAGGGATATACAGGAGTTCATGGTGAACTCGACGTATCGTACATTTGCTGAGCTTCAGGAAAATGCCCAGAAGAAGGAGATACAGCTGGAGACTGGGGCTAGAGAGGAGGCTGAGTCTCAAGAGAGGGATCATCGACCGGCACAGTCTCAGCCGGCAACCAAGCGGGTCAAGCCCGCTGATTCACGATATTGGAGTCAGAAGGGTCGCACTTGTGGCAAGTGCGGAAAGAGCCACGAGGGGGTGTGCAGAGCGGGGTCTTGCTACAAATGTGGCAAGGAGGGGCATATGGCCAAGGATTGCCCCCAAGGGGTTTGCAGTATGCTTTCACTACAACCAGACTGGACACCGCAAGGCAGAGTGTCCACAATTACGAGGGACTACCCAGGGAGCACCTTAGGGATCTGCCCTTGTTGCTATCAGAGCTACTAAGAGCCGGCCAGTGAAGGCTGAGGTACCGAAGCCGTGAGGGAGAGCCTTCTAGTTGACTGTGGAGGAGGTCCGTGCAGCGCCTGATGTCGTGGCTGGTATGTATTCTTTCATATATTTACTTTTATGTTGAGTTATTGTGCTTATATTATGATATGTGTATGTACTTTTCTTGTGAATTATGTACCTGCCTTGGTGTTATTTGACTCGGGTGTGAGTCGGTCTTTTGTATCTTTGACCTTTAGTCAGCACATCAGTATTAGTCGAGAGGTGATAAGTCGACCTCTAAGAGTTTCCATAGCTGACGAGAGAGCGGTGTATGCCACCGAGGTGATCCGAGGACGTGTACTCGAGATTTTCAGCATCAAGTTCCGGATTTGATCTAGTTCCTATTGCGATGGGAGATGTCTGTGACATCGTGGGCATGGACTCGTTGAGAAAGTTTGGACGGTTATCAACTGTGAGAGACAGCTGGTGACCATACGAGACCCTAGTGGGGGAGTTCTTACCGTATACCGTGTGGGTACGCTTTCTGGGTCGGCATTTTGTTCAGCTGCTAGAGAGAGGCAGAGTCTACAACAGGGCTGTAAGGGATTTGTAGCATATGTGATGGATACGAGGCTTGGTTCAGAGAGACCGAGGTCAGTTAATGAGGTTCCGATAGTGCATGAGTTCACATATGTATTTCCAGAAGAGTTACCAGGTGTGCCTACCGATAGGCAAGTTGAGTTCAACATCGATTTGGTTCCGGGAGCGGCGTCTATCGCCAAGGCACTTTATCGCCTTGCGCCTTCAGAGATGCAAGAGTCATCCTCGCAGCTTCAAGAGCTGCTGGGAAAGGGGTTTATTCGGCCAACCAGTTCACCATGGTGAGTGCCTATCCTTTTTGTTAAGAAGAAGGATGGCTCACACCGTATGTGCATTGATTACAGGGAATTGAACAAGCTGACGTTCAAGAACTGTTACCCGTTGCCAAGGATCGATGATTTGTTCGATCAGTTACAGGGAGCATCTTGGTTCTCCAAGATCGATTTGAGGTCGGGATATCATCATGTGAGGGTGCGAGATGAGGACATCCAGAAGACAGCGTTCAGGGCACGTTACGGGCATTACGAGTTTGTGGTGATGCCTTTCGGGCTCACCAATGCATCGGCGGTGTTCATGGACCTCATGAATAGAGTGTGTAGGCCGATGTTGGATCGCTCGGTGATCGTGTTCATTGACGACATATTAGCGTATTCGAGATCCAAAGAACAGCATGAGGAACATCCGGGAGAGATCCTCAGAGTTTTGAGATCGGAGAGGCTTTACGCCAAATTCTCCAAGTGTGATTTTTGGTTACGAGAGGTCCAGTTCCTAGGGCATCTCATTAACCAGACAGGGATATTGTTCGATCCGGCCAAGATTGAGGCAGTTATGAGTTGGGAGGTGCCGAGGTCACCTACAGAGATCAGGAGTTTCCTAGGATTGGCAGGCTATTATCAAAGATTTATCAGGGATTTCTCCAAGATCATCGTGTCACTCACCAAATTGACCCGGAAGGGCGTTGCTTTCTCATGGGGCCCAGAGCAGCAGGCCTCCTTTGAGACACTTCATCAGAGGTTATGTGAAGCCCCGGTGTTAGCCCTTCCTGAGGGAATGGAGGACTTCGTGGTATATTGTGATGCGTCGATATCAGGGTTGGGAGCGGTGCTTATGCAGAGGGCGCACGTGATAGCATACGTATCAAGGCAGCTGAAGCCTCATGAGGCAAGGTATCCCACCCACGATTTAGAGTTGGGGCAATGGTGTTCGCCCTCAAGATCTGGCATCACTATCTGTATGGGTTCCAGTGTACCATATACATGGATCAGAAGAGCCTGAAGTACTTGATGGATCAGCCAAGCCTCAACATGCGGCAGAGGAGATGGTTGGATGTGGTAAAGGATTATGATTGTGAGATCCTGTACCACCCGGGTAAGGCTAACGTGGTAGCCGATGCGAGATGTTTGTATGAGATTGACAGTGATGACTCCGGTGTTGGACACCATTAGAGGGGCCCAGGATGAGGCTATGAGACCATTTTAGGGTCGGATTTGGGTACCGTTTGTGGCGGGATGCGTACGATTTTGATGGAAGAGGCACATAGATCGAAGTTCTCGATCCACCCGGGGCCACTAGGATGTATTTGGACCTAAAGAGGGAGTATTGGTGGCCCTACATGAAGAGGGACGTTACGTGGTTCGTTGAGAGGTGCCTAACCTGTCACCGGGTTAAGGCCGAACACCAGAGACCGCATGGTAAGTTGCAGCTGTTAGAGGTTCCCGAGTGGAAGTGGGAACAGATTACTATGGACTTTATCACCAAATTGCCAAGGATTGCGAGGGGCGTCGATGCAATTTGGGTGATTGTAGACCGGTTGATGAAGAGCGCTTATTTCCTTGCTATCAATGAGAGCTCTTCCGCAAAGAAATTGGCAGAGATGTACGTAAGGAAGGTGGTATCGTGACATGGAGTGCCGATCTCGATTCTCTCAGATCGAGATGTCCGTTTGATTTCCAGATTTTGGAAGAATGTGACACCGTAAATTTCAAAACAAAATTTTCAAATTTTTATAAAACATAATTCATTTAATATTCAGAAAACAACCATATTTAATCATTCAATCCAAGTAATACAAAACCCCAAGATGTCAATAATCATAAATCCCATGCATGTGTACTGATCAAGCCGGCGCCTTCCCGCGGTCCTCGCTAGTACCTGAAACAAATAACATCGAACACTGTAAGCACAAAGCTTAGTGAGTTCCCTAAAATACCACATATAACACATATTAGCCACTCGAGGCTATAACTCTGTGGGTCCGTGCACCCAGACTCTGTGAACCCTCAAGTTCTAACTCTGTGAACCTTCCGGTTCTAACTCTGTAAACATGCACAGTATAAATCACATAGAAATAATGCAGTACAACACATAACATACGTAGCATACAAAACTCTATCACATAACTCTGGTTACCTACTCAAGGTAAAGTATAGTGAGAAGACTCACCTCGCGTGTCTCGGTAATTCGTAAATCCCTGAAATCACTAGTGCTCGATCTCCCGAGCTATAGTCCTCCTATAACACAATACATATCTAATTAACACTTTCCCAACTAAGGTTGACTATCCCTTAACAAGTCAACATAGGTCAACACTGGTCAATGGTCAACGGTCAACTTTGACCGGACTCGGCGAGTGCACTATAACGACTCGACGAGTCTAAGTGCATACACTGATTTCCCTGGGATCCTCTCTTGACACGTTGCGTATTCTCCTAACTCAATGAGTTCCACCTGGCATGAGTTGTGGGGCCACCACGACTCAACTCGCCGAGTCTCAAAACAACTCGGCGAGTCCAGCTTGACTCAGTCCACCTGTCAACCCACTCTGACTCTCCCTGACTAACTGAGTCAAACCCATAACTCGGCAAGACCACTCACTGTGTGGTGCTGGGCAATATTCATGCTACTCGTTGAGTCTGTTCTTCGGACTCGGCGAGTCCATGCCATGCAATGACTCAAACTCGCTCCTAAGGTCAGATCCGGTCCATTAACTCATAGATCCAGTTCATCAAAGCTTATTTAGCATGTAAAGTCACTATCTTGATGTACATACAACATCTATATGACCATATATGATGATTTTGTCCCAAATACCACAACTCAAGGTCATAATCTCCATTGCTCTTCATAAAGCTTGATGAGTGAGGCTCTTTAGACCTCTATGGATCCAGATCCAAAGCCTCAACATTAGAAAGGGACTATTTGGCATCAAATCAACCCAATAAAGGCCACAAGAAACCCTAAATCCAAATATACTTCATAAAACAGAAGATGAGCTGAAATAATACCTCAAGTTCGAAGATCTGAGCCTCAAATCCACAGTATAGCAATCTACTATGCTTCCTCTTGGTTATGACCTCCTTCTCCTTGCTAAATAACACCACAATGGTCAAGAATGGCTTCCTTTCTCTCTCAAAACGCTCAAGCACTCTAGGGTTTCTCTCTATGGATTGGTGAGCACAAATGACGGCCATAAGGCCCTTTAAATAGGTCTCAAACCCCGGGAATTAGGGTTTCATCACACAGCGTGGACTCGCCAAGTCCACTCTTGGACTCGCCGAGTCCGGATGCGAACCCGTGCCCAATACCGCGATCCTACTCGGCGAGTTTGATCTCCAACTCACCGGAAAAAAAAAAAAAATAAGCCAATAATAAATACCTGGAAATTCCGGGCTGTTACAATTCTCCACTACTAGAACTAGACTTCGCCCTCGAAGTCTCACTCTGCAAATAGCTCCGGATGCTGCTCTCGCATCTCACGCTCCGGTTCCCACGTCATCTCGGACCCCTTCTGATGCTGCCACTGAACCAAAACCAAAGGTACCACCTTGTTCCTCAGAACTTTGATTTTCCAATCTCTGATGGCCACTGGTCTCTCAGCATAATTCAGGCTCGCATCCACCTGAATATCCTCTAATGGAACCACTGCCGACTCATCGGCTATACACTTCCACAATTGCGACACATGGAAAGTGTCGTGAATCTGCCCCAACTCTGCTGGCAAATCCAAACGATAGGCTAGACTGCCTACCCTCGCGACTACCCGAAATGGTCCGATATATCGGGGCCCCAACTTGCCTCTCTTCCTAAATCGGATCACTCCCTTCCAAGGAGAGACCTTCAGGAGCACAAAATCACCGACCTGGAACTCAGGTTCGGATCGGCGTCTGTCCGCATAACTCTTCTGTCGACTCTGAGCAGTCAGTAACCTCTGTATGACCTGCTGGATCTGCTCTGTCGTCTGAAGCACTATTTCAGTGTTGCCCATAATGCGCTGCCCGACTTCTCCCTAGCAAATGGGGGTCCGACACCTCCTCTCGTACAATAGCTCAAAGGGTGGCATACCAATGCTCGAATGATGACTGTTGTTGTAAGAAAACTCGGCCAAAGGCAAATACGTATCCCAACTTCCCCCGAAATCCAATACACATGCTCGGAGCATGTCCTCGAGTGTCTGAATCGTCCGCTCACTCTGTCCGTCTATCTGGGGATGATATGCGGTACTAAAATGCAGCCTAGTACCCAACTCCTCATGAAACTTCTTCCAGAATCTGGAAGTGAAACGCACATCCCGGTTGGAGACAATCGAGATCGGCACCCCATGCCGAGATACTACCTCCCTCACATATATCTCTACTAACTTCTCTGCGGAAGAACTCTTGTTGATGGCAAGGAAGTGAGCGCTCTTCGTCAACCTGTCCACAATCACCCAAATTTCATCAACTCCCTGAGCAGTCCTTGGCAATTTGGTGATGAAATCCATGGTGATCTGTTCCCACCTCCATTTGGGAACCTCCAATGGCTGCAACTTACCATGCGGTATCTGATGTTCGGCTTTAACCTTACGGCAGGTTAAGCACCTCTCAACGAACCACGCAACATCTCTCTTCATACAGGGCCACCAATACTCCCTCCTCAAATCCAAATACATCTTAGTGGCCCTAGGATGGATCGAGAATTTTGACCGATGAGCCTCTTCCATCAAAATGGCACGCGTACCTCCCACGAACGGTACCCAAATACGCCCCTGAAAAGTCATAACCCCCGACCATCGGTAACGAAATCCGATACCAATCCAACAACTCGCTCTCTCTTCTGGTTTTCCGACCTCACTGCCTCAGCCTGTGCTCCTCGAATGGTGTCCAACACCGGAGTCATCACGGTCAATCGCAAACATACATCTCGCAACGGGGCGCTCTCTGCCCGGCGACTCAGGGTGTCAGCTACCACATTAGCCTTTCCCGGATGGTACAGAATCTCACAATCGTAATCCTTAACCACATCCAACCACCTCCTCTGCCGCATATTTAGGTTGGGCTGATCCATCAAATACTTCAGACTCTTATGGTCTGTGTATATCGTACACGGAACCCCATACAATTAATGGCGCCAAATCCTGAGGGTGAACACCACTGCCCCCAATTCTAGGTCATGGGTGGGATACCTCGCCTCATGAGGCTTCAACTACCTCGATGCATATGCTATCTGTAACAGCCCGGAATTTCAGGTATTTCTTTAAATTATTTTTTGGGGCACATTTAGGAGGGGACTCGGTGAGTTGGTGCATGACTCGCCGAGTAGGGCCAAGGTCTTGGTCGCAGATACGCGACTGGACTCGGCGAGTCCAAATAGGGACTCGGCGAGTCGACGCTGTTCAGCTGAACCCTAGCCGTTTCGATTCTGAAGCGTATATAATGATCTTATGGCCGTCATGTCGCGTCTTTTGGCCGATTGAAGATACCTTGGGAGTTTGTGGGCATCTGGAGCAAGAGTGAGGGCTAGAGGAAGCTTGAAGAGATTGTTAGACAAGGAGGGGCAAGGTGGTGATCAAAGGAAGTCCAAGGAGTCGAGTACTGGAGGTTGGGGACACAGGGAAAACGTTTCCAGGTAATCTTCAGATCACAATCTATAACTTTTACGTTGTATGCGAATTTAGGGTTTAGGAAACCCATTTAAGGAATTGTTAGATTATAGTGTTGTTATAAGTGTTTAAAAACCCCTGTAATAGTATATGTGAAAGTCCAGGAAGCCCCATATCTATATACTTCGAAATCATGCGAAATACAGGAGGCAGCGGATTGACTGCATGGCGAGGACTCGCCGAGTCCAATGATCAGACTCGGCGAGTAGCTTGAAGATTCACTAGGACTCGCCGAGTTGTTCTTCAGACTCGGCGAGTAGCTTAAAGATTCACTAGAACTCGCCGAGTTGTTCTTCAGACTCGGCGAGTAGCTTGAAGATCTACTAGGACTCGCCGAGTCGTTCTCCAGACTCGGCGAGTGGAGTCAGGGTGTCTATACTCGCCGAGTTGCCCTTTGCACTCGACGAGTCCGGTCAGGATTGACCGTTGACCTGTATGTAACTTAGTAGGGTCAGTTGTCTTGTTTGATAAGATCATTAATAAAGGTATGTGGTATTATAGGGAACTTGCGGATTAGCAGATCGAGTGCGAGTAGCTCGAAGGGTTTATAGCTTGCATACTACGAGGTGAGTCTTCTCACTATACTTCACCCGGAAGGGTTTGACTGTGAGACCGGAAGGTCGTATGTGTTATATTTATGCTATGTCTAGAGAGGTAGATGCTTTATATATGATGTATGCTTATATGTGATGTATGCTTATACGGGCCGGAAGGCGAGACTCTATGTGATAGAAAGAACGGTATGATGTATAACTTATGTGTTATGTGCGTTATGTTACATGTGTTATGTTTTATACTATTATGGGCCGGAAGGCAAAATACTATGGGCCGGAAGGCAATTTAATACGGGCCGGAAGGCGATATGTTATGGGCCGGAAGGCGATTATGTTACGGGCCGGAAGGCAATGTTATGTGGACCGAAAGGTCCGGGCCGGAAGGCGTATGTGGGTAAGTCGTATACTGGGGAACTCACTAAGCATTTATGCTTACTAGTTGTGTTTATGTTTTTCAGGTACTAGTGATGACCGTGGGAAGGCGCCGGCGTGACACGTACATACTGCCATTGTTGAAGATCTTGGAGATTTATTATTTATGCTTTTGCAATAAACTTGGAATAAACTCTTTTGTCGAATAATGATGTTTTGTTTTAAATGAAAATTTTATTTGAAAATTTGAGCTGTTACAATTGGTATCAAAGCCTTGGTTTGAGGGATTCGGGTGTACTTTTGGGTGCAACTGAACTCAGACCGGGGATTTGAGGAAAAACCTTTTTAAATAATAAGGACACAACATTTTATAAATGGTAAGGCGGTAAAACAAGGATGGAACAGTGTGTACTAGCAGCCAGCGTCCGAACGGTAAAGATCCCCAGAATACCTTACGATGTTATGTTATGCACTGAATTATGAATTGTTATGCATGCTAGAAGACTAGGTATACATGATAGGACTAGAATTGCCTGTTTTGTGATGCCTTAGTCTAGGGAGATTGCTTATATGAGATATTTGGTAGCATGCAAGTAGATTGTGCATACTAGAGGTAGAGTACTCATTATTCGGGATTTGGGGAGGAAGATTTGGGACGAATACTGATACGGTGTGGTCGGTAGTATTGGGCCCGTACTACCGAAGGCACCGGATCAGTGGAAGACTCAAGTAAGAATCCCTGGAAATCGGAGACTGGGTAGGGCGCGTATCGAGTACAATTGTACTTGGTGGAGTCTCTGATGATTTTATGTTGTATTTCAGAGACATCATGGTTATCACACGCAATGGGGAGAGTTCGAGCGGTGCGAGTGACGAAGAGATTCGTCAGATTATTCAGGAAGAGGTAACTGCGGCGGTCCGGGCTGAGATCCCGGAGATGTTTGGGTCTATTAAGACCACGCTGATGGAGGAGTTTGAGGAGCGGTACGCCGCACTTACTGAAGCTGCAGTTGCTGCCGCTACCGCAGCTGTGGCTGCTGCCAGGCCGCAAGGGGGTGATTCGTTACTATTCAGGGAATTCAGCAACACGAAACCCCCTGAATTTGATGGGACGCAGGATCCGATTGCAGCTATGAGGTGGATCGCCGACATCGAGGGGTGCTTCTATACTTGCTCATGCCCGGAGCACTTGAGGGTACGGTTCGCCTTGAACCAGCTCCGTCTGGGAGCGAAGGATTGGTGGAAGTTCGTGACGGCGAACTTCACTCAGGCAGAGATTACGGCGGTGACATGGGAGAGGTTTACGGAGATGTTCAGGGACGAGTACGTTCCCCCGGTAGAGAGGGAGCGATTGATTCAGGAGTTCTTGACCCTTAAGCAGGGTACTGATTCCGTGGCAGTGATCACACGGAAGTTTCATGAGAGGGCAATGTTCTGCCCCGAGCTGGTATCTACGGAGCAGTCGCGGATGAGCCGCTATTTGGGTGTTTTGAAGAGGGAGATCCGGGAGTTTGTGTCAAACTCCACCTATCGTACTTTCACTGAGCTTCAGGCGAACGCCAGGAAGCGCGAGATCGAGTTGGAGACTCAAGCGAGGGAGGAGGCTGAGTCTCGGCAGGTGGATCGACGGCCGGCCCAGTCTCAGCCGGCAGCCAAGCGGACTAAGTTCGCTGATTCGAGGATGGGAGGTTCGAAGGGTCGCACTTGCGCGAAGTGCGGCAAGAGTCACGAGGGGGCGTGTCGAGCCGGTGGTTGCTACAAGTGTGGCAAGGAGGGACATATTGCCAGGGATTGCCCTAAGGGGTTTATGGTTTGCTTTCACTGCAACCAGACAGGCCATCGGAAGGCCGAGTGTCCGCAACTTCGTCAGGGAGCTACACCTACTACCCGGACTACTGAGACCCGACCGGCAAAGGTCGAGGCCCCGAGGGCTCGCGGGAGAGCCTTTCAGCTGACTGCGGAGGAGGTCCGCGCTGCGCCCGATGTTGTGGCAGGTATGTTATCATTCACGTATTTAATTAAAGGTCGAAATGTTATGCTTATGTTAATGTATGTGTAGGTACTTTCCTTGTGAACTCTATGCCTGCTCTAGTATTATTTGATTCGGGTGCGAGTAGATCGTTTGTATCGTTAGCTTTTAGTCAGCACATCGGCATTAGTCGTGAGCCGTTAAGTCGGCCTTTGAGCGTTTCTATTGCGGCTGAGAGGGTGATTTGTGCTACGGAGGTTCTTCGGGGATGTGTGCTAGAGATCTTCGGGGTCGCGTTTCCGATTGACCTAATTCCTATTGCGATGGGGGATGTCTGTGTCATCGTAGGCATGGATTGGTTGAGCTGATTCAGCGCTGTCATCGACTGCGAGCGTCAGCTGGTGACTATACGAGACCCTAGTGGGGGAGTTCTTACGGTATACGGCGAGGGTACCCGTTCGGGATCAGCTTTTTGTTCGGCCGCTAGGGCGAGGCAATGCCTACAGCGGGGATGTAACGGTTTTGTGGCGTATGTGATGGATACGCGGGAGAGTTCCGAGAGACCGACGACATTGAAGGAGGTTCCAGTGGTGCGCGAGTTTCCAGATGCTTTTCCCGAGGATTTGCCGGGAATACCTCCTGCGAGGCAAGTGGAGTTTGGTATCGATCTAGTTCCAGGGGCTGCGCCTATTGCGAAGGTGCCTTATCGTCTTGCACCTCCAGAGATGCAAGAATTGTCCTCGCAACTTCAAGAGTTGTTGGGGAAGGGATTTATTCGGCCGAGTAGCTCGCCGTGGGGAGCACCGATTCTGTTCGTCAAGAAGAAGGATGGTTCACACCGGATGTGTATCGATTACCGGGAGCTGAACAAGGTGACAGTCAAGAACCGCTATCCGTTACCGAGGATCGATGATCTATTCGATCAGTTGCAAGGGGCATCTTGGTTTTCCAAGATTGATTTGAGATCAAGGTACCATCAGGTAAGAGTGCGGGATGAGGACGTCCAGAAGACAGCCTTTAGGACGCGGTATGGGCATTACGAGTTCGTGGTGATGCCTTTTGGGCTCACCAATGCCCCAGCAGTGTTCATGGATCTCATGAACAGGGTATGCAGGCCGATGCTGGATCGGTCTATGATTGTATTCATCGACGACATTCTGGTGTATTCGCGGTCTAGGGAGCAGCATGAGGGACATTTGAGGGAGGTCCTTGAGGTACTGAGGTCGGAGAAGCTATATGCAAAATTCTCCAAATGTGACTTCTGGTTGCGGGAGGTTCAATTTTTGGGGCACGTAGTAAATCAGGCAGGGATATTGGTCGATCCGGCCAAGGTGGAAGCGGTGATGAGTTGGGAGGCACCGAAGTCACCTTCGGAGATCAGGAGTTTCCTTGGGTTGGCGGGGTACTATCGAAGGTTCATTAGGGACTTCTCCAAGATCGCGGTGCCACTTACCAAATTGACCCGAAAGGGTGTTACATTCTCATGGGGACCCGAGCAGCAGACTTCCTTCGAGACACTTCGTCAGAGACTGTGCGAAGCACCAGTATTAGCTCTCCCGGAGGGGATGGAGGACTTTGTCGTATATTGCGACGCATCGATTTCAGGATTGGGTGCAGTGTTGATGCAGAGGGGCCATGTGATAGCCTATGCATCGAGGCAGCTGAAGCCTCACGAAGCGAGATATCCCACGCATGACTTAGAGTTGGGGGCAGTAGTGTTCGCCCTCAAAATTTGGCGTCACTACCTGTACGGGGTTCGTTGTACCATATACACGGACCATAAGAGTTTGAAGTATTTGATGGATCAACCCAACCTAAACATGCGTCAGAGGAGATGGTTAGACGTGGTTAAGGATTATGACTGTGAGATCCTATACCACCCAGGCAAGGCTAATGTGGTAGCTGATGCATTGAGTCGTAGGGCGGAGAGTACTCCATTGCGGGACGTGTGTTTGAGATTGACGGTGATGACTCCGGTATTAGATGCTATTCGCGGGGCACAGGCCGAGGTCGTGAAGTCTGGGATGCAGAAACAGGAGCGGGTCGTCGGGTTGATTTCAGAGTTCGTTACGGATGGGCGGGGACTTCTGACATTTCAGGGTCGGATCTGGGTACCATTCGTGGGCGGTACGCGGGTTACTTTGATGGAGGAGGCACACAGATCGAAATTCTCGATCCATCCCGGTGCTACGAAAATGTATTTGGATTTGAAAAAGGAGTACTGGTGGCCTTGCATGAAGAGAGACGTTGCCTGGTTCGTTGAGAGGTGTTTGACCTGCCGTAGGGTTAAGGCCGAGCACCAGAGACCACACGGTAAGTTGCAACCCTTGGAGATTCCTGAGTGGAAGTGGGATTAGATCACGATGGATTTCATCACCAAATTGCCGAAAACTGCCAGGGGAGTCGATGCAATTTGGGTGATTGTGGATAGGCTAACAAAGAGTGCACACTTCCTTGCCATTAGCGAAAGTTCATCAGCAGAGAAGTTGGTAGAGTTATACGTGAGAGAGATAGTATCTCGGCATGGAGTGCCGACCTCGATTGTTTCGGACCGCGATGTACGTTTCACTTCCAGGTTCTGGAAGAAATTCCATGAGGAGTTGGGTACTAAACTGCATTTTAGTACCGCATACCATCCCCAGACCGACGGTCAGAGCGAGCGGACGATTCAGACATTGGAAGACATGCTTAGAGCGTGTGTGTTAGACTTCGGGGGTAGCTGGGATGCGCATCTGCCGTTGGCTGAGTTTTCCTACAACAACAGCCATCATTCGAGCATTGGTATGCCACCTTTTGAGTTGTTGTATGGTAGGAGGTGTCGGACTCCCATTTGCTGGGGAGAAGTGGGACAGAGAGTGATGGGCAGTACAGAGATCGTACTTCAGACGACCGAACAGATTCAGCGAGTGAGGCAGAGGTTATTGACCGCCCAGAGCCGACAGAAGAGTTATGCGGACAGACGCCGGTCCGAGCTCGAATTCCAGGTTGGCGACTTCGTTCTCCTAAAGGTTTCTCCTTGGAAAGGGGTAATTCGGTTCAGGAAGAGGGGCAAATTGGGGCCCGGGTTCATAGGTCCATTTCGGGTAATTGCAAGGGTAGGTCGGGTAGCTTATCGGTTGGAGTTGCCAGTGGAGCTGAGTCAGATTCACAATACCTTCCACGTATCGCAGTTGAGGAAGTGTATAGCCGATGAGGCAGCAGTGGTTCCGTTAGAAGATATTCAGGTGGATGCGAGCCTGAATTACGCCGAGAGACCAGTAGCTATCAGGGATCGGAAGATCAAGGTTCTACGGAACAAGGAGATACCTCTGGTGTTGGTTCAGTGGCAACATCGGAAGGGATCGGAGATGACTTGGGAGCCGGAAAGAGAAATGCGGGAGCAACATCCGGAGTTATTCGCAGAATGAGACTTCGAGGGCGAAGTCTAGTTCTAGTGGGGGAGAGTTGTAACAGCCCGGAATTTCAGGTATTTCTTTAAATTATTTTTTGGGGCACATTTAGGAGGGGACTCGGCGAGTTGGTGCATGACTCGCCCAGTAGGGCCAAGGTCTTGGTCGCAGATACGCGACTGGACTCGGCGAGTCCAAATAGGGACTCGGCGAGTCGACGCTGTTCAGCTGAACCCTAGCCGTTTCGATTCTGAAGCGTATATAATGATCTTATGGCCGTCATGTCGCGTCTTTTGGCCGATTGAAGATACCTTGGGAGTTTGTGGGCATCTGGAGCAAGAGTGAGGGCTAGAGGAAGCTTGAAGAGATTGTTAGACAAGGAGGGGCAAGGTGGTGATCAAAGGAAGTCCAAGGAGTCAAGTACTGGAGGTTGGGGACACAGGGAAAACGTTTCCAGGTAATCTTCGGATCACAATCTATAACTTTTACGTTGTATGCGAATTTAGGGTTTAGGAAACCCATTTAAGGAATTGTTAGATTATAGTGTTGTTATAAGTGTTTAAAAACCCCTGTAATAGTATATGTGAAAGTCCAGGAAGCCCCATATCTATATACTTCGAAATCATGCGAAATACAGGAGGCAGCAGATTGACTGCATGGCGAGGACTCGCCGAGTCCAATGATCAGACTCGGCGAGTAGCTTGAAGATTCACTAGGACTCGCCGAGTTGTTCTTCAGACTCGGCGAGTAGCTTAAAGATTCACTAGAACTCACCGAGTTGTTCTTCAGACTCGGCGAGTAGCTTGAAGATCTACTAGGACTCGCCGAGTCGTTCTCCAGACTCGGCGAGTGGAGTCAGGGTGTCTATACTCGCCGAGTTGCCCTTTGCACTCGACGAGTCCGGTCATGATTGACCGTTGACCTGTATGTAACTTAGTAGGGTCAGTTGTCTTGTTTGATAAGATCATTAATAAAGGTATGTGGTATTATAGGGAACTTGCGGATTAGCGGATCGAGTGCGAGTAGCTCGAAGGGTTTATAGCTTGCATACTACGAGGTGAGTCTTCTCACTATACTTCACCCGGAAGGGTTTGACTGTGAGACCGGAAGGTCGTATGTGTTATATTTATGCTATGTCTAGAGAGGTAGATGCTTTATATGTGATGTATGCTTATATGTGATGTATGCTTATACGGGCCGGAAGGCGAGACTCTATGTGATAGAAAGAACGGTATGATGTATGACTTATGTGTTATGTGCGTTATGTTACATGTGTTATGTTTTATACTATTATGGGCCGGAAGGCAAAATACTATGGGCCGGAAGGCAATTTAATACGGGCCGGAAGGCGATATGTTATGGGCCGGAAGGCGATTATGTTACGGGTCGGAAGGCAATGTTATGTGGACCGAAAGGTCCGGGCCGGAAGGCGTATGTGGGTAAGTCGTATACTGGGGAACTCACTAAGCATTTATGCTTACTAGTTGTGTTTATGTTTTTCAGGTACTAGTGATGACCGTGGGAAGGCGCCGGCGTGACACGTACACACTGCCATTGTTGAAGATCTTGGAGATTTATTATTTATGCTTTTGCAATAAACTTGGAATAAACTCTTTTGTCGAATAATGATGTTTTGTTTTAAATGAAAAATTTATTTGAAAATTTGAGCTGTTACACTATCACATGCCCTCTATGCATCAGCACCACTCCCAACCCCAAAATCGATGCATCACAGTATACAATAAAGTCCTCCATTCCCTCCAGGAGCGCTAACACCGGGGCCTCGCATAACCTTTGGCGAAGCGTCTCAAAGGAGGCCTGCTGCTCGGGGCCCCATGAAAAAGCAACACCCTTCCAGGTCAACCTAGTGAGTGGCACTGCGATCTTATAGAAATCCCTGATAAATCTCCGATAATGTCCGGCCAACCCTAGAAAACTCCTAATCTCGGAGGGTGACCTCGGCACCTCCCAACTCATCACTGCCTCCACTTTGGTCGGATCAACCTGTTGGATAAGGTGTCTAAGTCCATAACTTATTTGGTATATACTTGACCCGACCCGGCATGGTCCATTTGGGTTGCATCTCATCCAAACTATTTATGGATAATTTTATGAGAGTTACACACATATGATTATTAATATATTATAAGTTATAATATATTAATATGAAGTAATGTTATTTAATTAGTCTTAGTCTTAAATTAATTATGAACTAATTTAGAGATTAAAAGGAAGACTAATTAGATTGTGGGCTATTGGTTTTATGTGGTGTGGGCTAACACTCATTTGTTAATGGGCTAGGCTTGTATGGAAGTCCATGGATGATCCATGGAGCTTTTAACCCATGGATCCTTGGAAAAGGAAAGGTCATGGGTTATTAGGGTTTCACCCTAACCATGCACACTATATAAGCATGCTTATGGAGCATGAAATGGTGCCTAAGTGTAACTAGTGAACTAGTGTGTGTGAGCTTGTGTGTGGCCGAAATATACAAGTGTATATACTCTCTCAAAGTTTTCCAAGAGTTTGTGGTGTTTTGTGATTCCATTTGAGGCATTCACACTATTGGTGCTTGGCCCTCAAACTCCTCAAGAACCAAACTCATCAAAAAGGTATGTAATCTCTTCTAACTCTTTATGTTAAAATGTTCCCCATGCCATGTTAGATAGGTTATAAACCCTGGAAAATTATTATTTTGCATGTATTTAGACAAACATAGATCCAAGGTTTATTAGGGTTGCATGCACACTTAGGAAGTGTTAGATTGCTCAAAACCCAACACAACCAATATCCCATCCTGGTTAATAAGATGTCCTAGGAACTGGACCTCTCGCAACCAGAAATCACACTTTGAGAATTTGGCATAAAGCCTCTCCGATCTCAGAACTTCAAGGATCTCCCTCAAATGCTCCTCATGCTGCTCCCTAGATCTCGAATATACCAAAATATCATCAATAAATACGATCACCGACCGATCCAACATCGGCTTGCATACCCGGTTCATGAGATCCATGAACACTGCTGGAGCATTGGTGAGTCCAAAAGGCATCACCACAAACTCATAATGCCCATAACGCGTCCTAAGCGCTGTCTTCTGGACGTCCTCATCTCGCACCCTCACCTGATGGTATCCAGACCTCAAATCGATCTTGGAGAACCAAGATGCTCCCTGCAACTGGTCGAACAAATCGTCGATCCTCGGCAATGGGTAACGGTTCTTGACCTTCAGCTTGTTCAACTCCCAATAATCAATTCACATCCGGTGTGAACCATCCTTCTTCTTTACAAATAGAATAGGCGCTCCCCACGGCGAGCTGTTCGGCCGAATAAACCCTTTCCCCAGCAGCTCCTGGAGCTGCGAGGATAACTCTTGCATCTCTGGAGGTGCGAGACGATAAGGCACCTTAGCGATAGGCGCATCCCCCGGGACCAAATCAATACCGAACTCTACTTGCCTCACGGGAGGTACACCCGGCAACTCCTCTGGAAAGACATTTGGGAACTCTCGCACTATAGGAACCTCCTCCACTGACCTAGGCCTCATGGAATCAACCCGCATATCCGACACGTACGCCACAAAACCCTTACATCCCTGCTGTAGACACTGTCTCACCCTAGCGGCCGAACAAAACGCTGATCCAGAATGGGTACCCTCGCCGTGCACTGTAAGAACTCCCCCGCTAGGGTCTCGTATGGTCACTAGCTTTCACTCGCAGTCGATAACCGCACTGAACCTGCTCAAGCAGTCCATGCCCACAATGACGCAAACATCCCCCATGGCAATAGGAACCAAATCAATCGGGAACTCAACGCCGAAAATCTCGAGTACGCACCCACGGATCACCTCCGTGGCATATATCGCCTTCTCGTCAGCTATGGAAACTCTCAGAGGCCAACTCAGCGCCTCGCGACTAACACTGATGTGCTGACTAAAAGCCAAAGATACAAAAGACCGACTCGCACCCGAGTCAAATAATACCAAGGAAGGTACAGAATTCACAAGAAAAGTACCTACACATAACATAATATAAGCATAATATTTCAACATTATAATAAATACACGAAAGAATACATACCAGCAACGACATCGGGCGCTGCGTGGACCTCCTCCGTAGTCAACTGAAACGCTCTCCCACGTGCCCTTGGCGCCTCGGCCTTCACTGGCCGACTCCCGGTAGCTCTGATGGCGACAGGGGAAAATTCCTGAAGTGCTCCCTGAGCTGATCCCCGCAACTGTGGACACTCCACCTTCCGGTGTCCGGTCTGGTTGCAGTGAAAACATACTGCAAACCCCTTGGAGTAGTCCTTGGCCAAATGCCCCTCCTTGCCACATTTGTAACAAGATCCAGCTCTACACGCTCCATCATGACCCTTGCCGCACTTTGCACAAGTGCGACCCTTCTGGATCCCTGATTTGGGATTAGCGGGCTTGGCCTGCTTGGCTGCCGGATGGAATTGTGTCGGTCGCCGATCCCTCCCCTAAGACTCAGCCTCCTCCCTAGCCTGAGTCTCCAACTCGATCTCCTTCTTCCGGGCATTTTCTTGAAGCTCGGAAAATGTCCAGTATGAGGAGTTCACCACGAACCCCGAATGTCTAGCCTCAAGATACTCAAATACCAGCTCATACGTGCCTGCTTAGTGGACACGTGCTCAAGGCAGAACATCGTCCTCTCGTGAAACATCCTGGTAATCACCGTAACATACTCATTGCCCTGCTTAAGGGTCAGAAACTCCTGGGCCAAACGCTCCCTCTCTACCTGGGGAACGTACTCATCTCGGAACATGGCAGTGAACCTCTCCCAGGTCACTGCCGTAAGCTCAGCCGGCGAAAAGTGTGTTGTGACAAACTTCCACCAGTCCTTCGCTCCCAAGCGAAGCTGGTTCAGTGCGAACCGTACTCTCAAATGCTCAGGAGATGAGCAAGTGAAGAAACACCCCTCTATGTTAGAAATCAATCTCATAGCCGCCACCGGGTCATGGGTCCCATCAAACTACGGTGGTTTCGTGTTGCTGAACTCCCGGAACAGCAACGCGTCACTACCCTGTGGCCTAGCAGTAGCAACAGCTGTGGTGGCCGCCGTAACAGTAGCCTCAGAAAGACCAACATAACGCTCGTCGAAGGTCTCAATCAGTGCGGTCTTAATAGAGGTGAACATCTCTGGTATCTCTGCCCTGATGACCGCAGCCACCTCCTCATGAATGATATGTCGGATCTCCTCATCACTATCCCCGACACCCTCCGGCATATGATGTGCCCTCACCATGATCAACCTCTGAAATACAACATATGATAAATTAGAATTCGCTCGAGCATACTCACACTCGACAACTCATCCCTCCTTGATCCTTGGCATTTCGAAGATTCTTACTTGGACCGTATACTGCCCCGGTGCTTTCAGTAGTACAGGCCCAATACTACTGTCCACACCGTTTCAGTACACACCCCAAAGCCTCCTCTTCGGATCCCAATTCCCAAGTACTCTATCACTCTCTAACAGATCTCTCATAAGTTCCTCGCTGCAACCTATTCACTCTCAAGCATCTCATAGTAGCTCACATCTCCCTAGGCTAAGGCATCACAAATCAGGGCACTATAGTCCTAATAGGAATACCTAGCCTACTTTAGCAAGAGAATACATCATAACGATCTCATAAGCATATAATATAAGGGTATTTTGGGAAATCACCGTTCGGGCGCTGACTGATCATACACACGTTTCTCCTCTGAATTTCTCTAGAAATCTTTTACTTTTAGAAAATTTTGTTTTTCTTTTTGAAAATATTTTATATACTCGGTTTAAGTTCAAATACTCCCGAAGGTGTACCCGAATCCCTCAAACCAAGGCTCTGATACCAAATTGTAACACCGTAAATTTCAAAACAAAGTTTTCAAGTTTTTATAAAACAAAATTCATTTAATATTCAGAAAACAACCATGTTTAATCATTCAATCCAAGTAATACAAAACCCCAAGATCTCAATAATCATAAATCCCATGCATGTGTACTGATCAAGTCGGCGCCTTCCCGCGGTCGTCACTAGTACCTGAAACAAATAACATCAAACACTGTAAACCCAAAGCTTAGTGAGTTCCCCAAAATACCACATATAACACATATTAGCCACTCGAGGCTATAACTCTGTGGGTCCGTGCACCCAGACTCTGTGAACCCTCAGGTTCTAACTCTGTGAACCTTCCGATTCTAACTCTGTAAACATGCACAGCATAAATCACATAGAAATAATGCAGTACAACACATAACATACGTAGCATAAAAATACTCTATCACATAACTCTGGTTACCAACTCAAGGTAAAGTATAGTGAGAAGACTCACATCGCATGTCTCGGTAATTCGTAAATCCCTGAAATCACTAGTGCTTGATCTCCCGAGCTATACTCCTCCTATAACACAATACATCTCTAACTAACACTTTCCCAACTAAGGTTGACTATCCTTTAACAAGTCAACATAGGTCAACACTGGTCAATGGTCAATGGTCAACTTTGACCGGACTCGGCGAGTGCACTATAACGACTCGGCAAGTCTAAGCGCATACATTGATTTCCCTGGGATCCTCTCTTGACATGTCGAGTATTCTCCTAACTCTACGAGTTCCACCTGGCATGAGTTGTGGGGCTACCACGACTCAACTCGCTGAGTCTCAAAACAACTCGGTGAGTCCAGCTTGACTCAGTCCACCTATCAACCCACTCTGACTCTCCCTAACTCACTGAGTCAAACCCTCAACTCGGCAAGACCACTCACTGTGTTGTGCTGGGAAATATTCATGCTACTCGCCGAGTCTGTTCTTCGGACTCGGCGAGTCCATGCCATGCAATGACTCAAACTCACTCCTAAGGTCAGATCCGGTCCATTAACTCATAGATCCAGTCCTTCCAAGCTTATTTAGCACATAAAGTCACTATCTTGATGTACATACAACATCTATATGACCATATATGATGCTTTTGTCCCAAATACCACAACTCAAGGTCATAATCTCCATTGCTCTTCATAAAGCTTGATGAGTGAGGCTCTCTGGACCTCTATGGATCCAGATCCAAAGCCTCAACATTAGAAAGGGACTATTTGGCATCAAATCAACCCAATAAAGGCCACAAGAAACCATAAATCCCAATATACTTCATAAAACAGAAGATGAGCTAAAATAATACCTCAAGTTCGAAGATCTGAGCCTCAAATCCACAGTATAGCAATCTCCTATGCTTCTTCTTGGTTATGACCTCCTTCTCCTTGCTAAATAACACCACAAAGGTCAAGAATGGCTTCCTTTCTCTCTCAAAACGCTCAAGCACTCTAGGGTTTCTCTCTATGGATTGGTGAGCACAATGACGGCCATAAGGCCCTTTAAATAGGTCTCAAACCCCGGGAATTAGGGTTTCATCACACAGCGTGGACTCGCTGAGTCCACTCTTGGACTCGCCGAGTCCGGACACGAACCCGTGCCCAATATCGCGATCCTACTCGGCAAGTTTGAGCTCCAACTCACCGAGTCCACTCACAATTTCCAAAAAAAAAATAAGCCAATAATAAATACCTGGAAATTCCAGGCTGTTACAAAGAAATTTCATGAAGAGTTGGGTACGAGGCTGCATTTTAGTACGACATACCACCCACAGACTGATGGGCAGAGCGAGCGGACGATCCAGATGCTCAAGGACATGCTCCGAGCATGTGTGTTGGATTTCAGCGGGAGTTGGGACACATATTTTCCTTTCGCATAGTTTTTCTACAACAACAGCCATCATTCGAGCATTGGTATGCCACCCTTTGAGCTGTTGTATGGGAGGAGGTTTCGGACCCCCATTTGTTGGGGAGAAGTAGGAAAACGTGTGATGGGTAGTACGGAGATTGTGCTTCAGACGACTGAGCAGATATAGCAAGTCAGACAGAGGTTGTTGACCGCTCAGAGTCGTCAGAAGAGTTATGTAGACAGGCGTCGGTCCGAGCTTGAGTTTCAGGTCGGTGACTTAGTACTCTTGAAGGTCTCTCCTTGGAAAGGAGTGATCCGATTCAAGAAAAGGGGAAATTTGGGGTCTCGGTATATTGGACCTTTCAGGGTGATCGCGAGAGTAGTCAGGGTAGCCTACCGTTTGTAGCTACCCGCAGAGTTGGGTTAGATTCATGACACTTTTACGTGTCGCAGTTGAGAAAGTGTATAGCCGACGAGTCAGCAGTGGTACCGTTAGAGGATATTCAGGTGGATGTAGGCCTGAACTATGTTGAGAGAGCGGTAGCAATTAGAGATCGGGAGGTCAAGGTTCTGAGGAACAAGGAAGTGCCTCTGGTGCAGGTGCTGTGGCAGCATAGGAAAGGGTCATAGCTGACGTGGTAGCCGGAGCGAGAGATGCGTGAGCAGCATCCATAGTTGTTTGCAAAATGAGACTTCGAGGGTGAAGTCTGATTCTAGTGGGGGAGAATTGTAACATCCGAATTCCCAGGTATATTATTCTAATATTTTTATTTTTGGAATTTGTGAAGGAACCCGGCGAATTGATGCTTAGACTCGTCGAGTAGGGTTGCGGATTATCATCAGGGTTTGCGACTGGACTCAGCGAGTCCAATTTTTTTAATGAAACCCTAATCCCCCGGGGTTGGATTATATTTAAGGGCACTCATAGTCCCCCATTGCGGCTACCAGTCCCTTGAGAGAACCCTAAGTGAGCTAAATCGTTTGGGAGGAAGAAGAAGCTATATTTGATCTTTCTATCTTTGGTTTAGCAAGAAGAAGGTGATCAAGAGCAAGAGGAGACTGAAGGAGGTGTTATTCTAGTGGTTTCAGAGTCCAGAGACTTCAACTTGAGGTTTTATTCGGACCTTCTTCAGTTTTGGTATTGATTCTTAGAGTAAGGGTTTTCATACCTCTTTTGAGAATGGTTATGTGGAGCAATTGGTCCCTTCTCAAGTTTATTCTTTGGATCTAGACTCAAAGAGGTCCACAGACCTTAACCCTTGGAGCTTTATGAGTTGTCTTGGGAGTTATGAGCTTAGAATGTCATTTTTGGGGCTAAATCATCCAATGAGACCATCTAGATGATATATGAGTGTCAAGGTCTGGACTTTACGTGATTATTATGCTTGGGAAGGCCAGATCTATGGATTAGAGGAACAGATCTGACCTCAGTAGGTCAATGGACTTTGTGCATGGCATGTACTCGCCGAGTTGTTCGTGAGACTCGGCGAGTTGAGTCGGGGTGGCCCCGCGATTCATACCTGGGGACTCGTCGAGTAAAGGGAGGGAATCGACGCGTTAAATGGTATTAAAGAGTTAGTGGACTCGCCGAGTTGCCCAAGTGCACTCGATGACTCGGGTTTGAAGTTTGACTGTTGACTTTGGTTGACTTTTAGGGTTTGGTCAACAATGAGGGCCTTTGAGCCAAAGGAGGCGTAAAATGGTCTTTTACCCTTCTGAGGGTGCCTAGAGAGGGTTCAGTCTGGTTCTGAGAGTTATATTTATGAGAGTATTACTTTATGTGTTTAGGCGGAGGCTATATCGTATTTCTACCGATCAGTGATTTACCGGGACATCTAAGGTGAGTCTTCTCACTATACTTTACGTTGAGTGGTAATTAGAGTTATATGGTAGAGTTATCGTATGCTATTATGGGATGTGTTGTACTGCATTATTTCTATGTGGTTTATGTCATGTGTATATCAGACTATATCAGAGTTAGAACCGGAAAGTTCATAGAGTTAGGACCAGAGGGTCCAGAGAGTTAGGGCTCACGGGCCCACAGAGTTATAGCCTCGAGTGGCTAGTATGTGTTATGTATGGTATTTTGGGTAACTCACTAAACTTTATGCTTACACTGTTATGAGTTATCTGTTTCAGGTACCAGTGATGATCACGGGAAGGTGCTGGCATGATTCGTACACACGCATGGATTTTTATGTATTTTGATCTTGGGAAATATTTTGTGAAACAAAGTTATGATACAATGGGATTTTGTTGATAAATGTGTTTGGGAAAATGTGTTTAAAAATGTGAAAATTCGTTTTAAATTTTACGGTGTTACATCTTTGCTTTACTTCTTGTTCCTTGTTTGGTTGTGGATTTAGAGTTAGGACCACTTATTCGATGGTCTATTCTATTTTGGTTACATATGACTGGTATGCACTATGCAAGTATTTAAGTAACTGGTAAGGAACATTCCATAATTATCTTAAGTAATACGTCTATTAACTCTCTCTTTCACCCCTTTTCTCGCTTAGATATTGTGGATGGATTTAATCTCCCTGAAGACCTGTACTTTCCCAATCAAGGTAATGGTGGATGGCTTGATGCAGAGCTAGAGGAAAATCATGCAATCCCATTGGATGATGACTTCGCAGAACAATTCCATGAAGAGGCCGACTTAGAGCCTGGCCTCGAGAATCTACCTCAAGTGGTCCCAATACCAAATCCTAACCACCGACTTGAATTCCAGGGTCCAACGCCTATGTGGGCTTGGAGTTTGAATAGGTGGAGCAACAAGCAAGGCTAACCTATCCCGTACAATGGAGACCACAACTTGTACAATCTGAATGAAGAGGCCCCACAGACAGGGCCCTTCCAATCGTGGTTCGCCGAATGGGTCTCAATGTTGAGCTAAGTGTGGCAACCATTCAGCAAACTGTGGAACTTGAGATGGATTCAAGCATCAGTGTGGACCAATTTCTTCGTCTTGAAGTTGCTGATGGGAGATCTATGAGATAAAATCAGGATCTTATCTATGGGAGATCTGCAACAAGAATTAGCTGCAACTCGAGTTGAAGTCATAGAACTCCGAGCACGCCAAAGAGTAAATGAACGACACCTTCTTGACGTGGAGCGTCAACTGGCAGGTTTGAGGGTTCACCCAAGGGGTACCTGTCGCCGGTAGAAGATGCTCTACTCAACCTTCTTTTGGTTTAAGGAATGGCCTTCTTATCTATGCTCTATGTAGCACTTTTCCCTGTAAATATTCATGTCTTTCATGTAACGTTCCTAGGTCTCTATGCTATCAAAATTTTCTTATTCTGGTTTGATGTAAAACCTACTTATAGGTCATTTTCTCGAACTTGTTACATTATTAAGGCCAATATTGTTGACAATCATCTAATCTTTTGGGGAAATCTTTATCCAAGTGTTTTCATTCTCTTGCTATTAGACCTCTATGTCAATCATACTCTCATCTGTTTTGTTAGGCTATGATGATTTAGTCCATGGATCAATCTCTTTATACACACAACTGATTCTTGGTATCACCTTCACCTTTGTAAACTTTTAGTTGAAAGATGACTCCATGTCGATCAACAAGATGAAATCCTCCAATAAAACCAACGCAACCACCACCTCCTCCACAACACAATCTGGTAGCAATGCAAGTTGTGGTTGTTTCGGTAGCCTTAGCCCAATTCAGTACTAGTGGTACTAGCGGAAGTGGAACGACGGTGCATTCCACTCAAGGTGATGCTCCAGTGCACTTTAGAGAGTTCTCGTATAAGGACATCACCAACTACAAGCCCACATCCTTCAACGGGACTAGAAGAATCATTGCCCTGTCGCAATGGTTTGAGAAAACAGAGTCAATCTTCGAGATTTGCTCATGTCCGGAAGGAAGCAAAGTAAAATTTGTTGCCTGCACCTTCGCGGACAGAGCCCTGACATGGTGGAATAGCCATGTCAAGTCACTAACTCTAATAGTGGCTAATGCTATGGGCTGGGAAGCTCTAAAGGAGCTCATGATTGAAGAAAACTGCTTGAGGGGCGAGGTTCAGAAACTTGAACGGGAACTCTGGATCCTAACCATGAAGGGCTCCGACATAGTTTTCTACACTGCCAGATTTAGCGATCTAGTGGCACTATGTCCAGGAATGGTCCTTACTGAGGGAAAGAAAGTCGAGAGGTATATTTGGGGGCTGGTACCTCCATTCTAGGGGAATGTCTTAGATTTGAACCCCACTACCTTCGACAGTGTCAAGCGACTGGCACAGTGGCTCATCGATCATGGAGTCCGCACCCCGAGAACAACAAAAACCCTGGCCATCCCAGAGCCATCCAAGGCTGCTGACAACAAAGTAGAAGTTTTGGGATAACAAGAAGAACAAAGCAGTGCAGAACTCTGCCAAAAAGCGGCAGGTCGTGGTTGTTCATGCTGCGATAACCCCTACTGCTACTGCGCCAATGAAGCAATATGTTGGAAGCTTGCCCAAGTTCAACAAGTGCAACTTCTACCACAACGGACCCTATCGAGAAATGTAGTGCGCTAACTACAATAGGAAGGGGCACACTGCCCATATCTGCAAGGCTCCGGCAAGGCCGATCACCCAAGTCTCCGATATTGGTGTGGGTCAGGCTTGCTACAGATGTGGTGAGGAGGGTCACTACAAAACAAATTGCCCAAAGGTAGGGAACACTGACGGAGTGGAAAGGGTTTTGGCTATAGGCCACGAAGAAGCAATAGCCGACCCTATAGTGGTCACTAGTATGTTTCTCCTCGATAACTCATATGCATGCATATTGTTTGATATTGGAGTGGAGAGGAGTTTCGTGAACCAGAAATTTGCTCACTTACTTACACAAAAACCATGTGCACTTAAAGACTGTTCACTGTAGAAATGGCTAACTAAAAGACAGAGAGCACCATCAGCATATACATATGATGTACCCTAACTCTAGATAGCCATTCATTTTAATCGACCTCATGCCGGTCTCAATTAAAAGTTTCAACATCATTACCGGCATGGATTGGTTGAGCTCTCATCGTGCTGACATCATGTGTTATGAAAAGGTCGTTCATCTAAATCCACCGTCTAATGAAACCCTAGTTATCTATGGTGATAAACCCAACACGAACCTCCGTATCATCTCAAGTATACAAGCCCTGAAGTACTTACGAAAGGAATGTCATGAAGTTCTTGCTCATGTGGTTGATACAATCCAAGAGACAAAAGACCTAAAGAACATCCCTTAAGTACGCGCCTTTCCAGACGTCTTTCCAGAAGAACGACCAGGATTACCACCACAACACCAAGTCAAGTTCAGAATCGACTTGGTTCTAGGGGCTACCCCAGTAGCCAAATCTCCCTATCGTCTAGCACCAGCTGAGATGCAAGAATTGTCCGGTAAACTTAACGAACTGCTCAGCAAGGGCTTTATTAGACTAAGCTTCTCACCATGGGGAGCATTGGTCTTGTTCGTGAAGAAGAAAGATGGATCGTTCCGTATGTGCATTGACTATACATAACTGAACAAGCTCACCATTACCCTCTACCTCACATAGACGATTTTTTCCACCAACTTCAAGGGGCGAATTACTTTTTAAATATTGATATGAGATCTGGGTATCACCAGTTACGAGTGTTAGAGGTAGATGTTCCCAAGATATCCATCCGAACTCGTTATGGACACTACAATTTTGTAGTGATGCCATTCGGATTGACCAATGCGCCCGCAATATTCATGGACTTAATGAGTAAGGTGTGTCGTCCTTACTTGGATCAGTTCGTGATTGTTTTCATCGATGACATACTTATCTACTCTTGAAGTAAGGAGGACCATAGTCAACATCTATGCCAAGTCTAGAGTGTGAGTGCATTTGAAGTGAGTTTTCAGTTGTATGTTCTTGAAAACCAACTAGTTCTTGATTCTATGAAAGAAATATTCATGTAGTATGAGTTTATGTTTTTTTTTACAAAACTCAAGTGTTAAGAATAAATATTTAATGATCGATTAGATTCAAAAAAGTAAATGAATCAAGAACACTAAATGAAGATCAAATATGTCGAATGATTAATAATCACAGCCTTAGAAGAGCTCGATGAAGAAATGCTACTGTAAAGGTTGTGTAGGGTTTAAAAACTTAGACGATTACAAGATACGGTGCATGCATGCACATTAAGTAGTAAAACCCTAATAATACATAACGGGTGGACATGCCCAACCTGGTATACAAATGGACTAAACAATAAAAGCTCAATGACGCAATACAAATGACCCAACAATCTCCCCCTTTACGTCAATAGAGGCAGGAAACCTTCACTGTGGAGTTCACTTCTGAACTTCAAAGAGTTTTGGAATGATGCTCAGCAATGCCTTGCGAACCTGGATATACCAAAGGATCATATCGGAGAAACACTTCTTATCCCCTTTGCGATTCCCTTTGCATTTATCCATAAACTCCAGGATGTACTGCATGCACCAAGTGGTGTAAAGATGCTTATCAGCAAGATAGAAACAAACTTTATGAAAATCAGCATCAGTTCACTCTTTTATTTGAAAAGCCAAATACCAGCCATCCTTTCGTATCTTTCTCGGCTTCATTTTTTCAAAATCTTTTGGAGCTTCCATAGGGAGAACAAACGACTTCTTTTGTATAACGGTTGCGAGTTCAACATCCATTTTTCAATCTCTTGAATGTATGATATTAACATTCGTTTTAGATGAGCAACAATAGTTTCATACTTCTTTTCAGCCTTGAGCAACATGTTGAACAGCAAAATCCAATCATACGGGTTCAGGCAAAGTAGATCAGCAAGTGTAAATTCACATACCTGACTCCTAGAACCTCTAGCAACCTTAAAATGAGTGTTTGGGAAGCTATTGGTTTCAATTGGAACTGAAACCTTCACAAAAGTTATATTTTCAGCACTCTAGGTTTCATATTGAGGCTTCATGTGCTTTAAGTAGAAGGAGAAGAGCTAATGGTCAACACCATTGTCTGTTAGAGGAATATTCACAAGTTTTATTGTAACACCCATTTATTTATTAGTTAAATAAATAAACTAAAGAATGAATGGTAGCCTAAAATAAATAATTATATATGCAGGGGCTCTATGGTAATTACCGAGAATTGTTTTTAAAAGAAATGAGGTGGAGGGGCTGAATATGTCATAATTAAGATATTGGGGGTTGTTCGGTAATTTACGAGGCTTAGTTTGTAAGGGATTTCAGAAGACAGGGTTGAATTGGTAAATTAAGGACTAAATTTGAAAGAAAATGAATAAGGAGGGGCCATATACGTCATTATGGGCTGAAGTTCTATGAAACGGGTATAAAGACCCGCCACCTCCTAACCCTAACCGTAATGTTAGAAAGCAGCCGTCACCACCTCTTGGGTGCATCTCAGCTGCCATGTGTAAGCAATCCCAGCTGTCGTTGCCACTTGTTTGCGTTTCTCCGACCGCTCACGTCTCCAAACGAGCACCGCTACCAGCCGATTCTCCTGCCATCATGGTGGAATGTTGTTTAGCTCCTCTGATGCTTCGTTGTCGACGATAGTGAGGGCCTAGCAGACGTTCTTCAGGTCGTTGTTGTCGCTCGAAGTCTCAGCCTCATCCCCGATCGTTGGTCCTCTGTTTCAGTCCACGATTCCGTTGTCGTAGCTGTTCAGAAGGTCATCCTTTCGTCGTCCCTTTCTCCGACTGTCTGGTATTGCCACCCAAGTGACGAAGGTGGGTGTGTGACTTGCGACTGGGATTGGAATCGTGTTCTTTCTACTCGCGTGGGTTGAAGTTGTTTGATTGGGAACCAAAAAGGGAACACTGCCACCACTGTGAGGTGGTGGCTGCCAGCGAGACTTAGCTGTTCCGCCTCCACGAGCCACCAGGTGGGTGGTCGGACGTTTTTAGCAGATTAGAATCATGTGTGTGTAATTGTAAATGGTATTTGAAGGCTAGAAAACATAAAATATACCCACCATGCCGGCCAGCCATGGTGGCTGCCGCCATTCGCCACCACCGGCTGCCATTAGTTGCTATGTATATGTGTTTGTATTATTGTGTGTGTGTGTGTGATTATTTGGGGTGTTAGCATTGTATGATGTAACAAAAAAATGAAATAATGAAAGGAAAGAGAAAACCACCACCTTAAGGTGGTGGCCGCCGCCTCCTGCCGCCACCGGTCGCCGTGTCAAGTGGCGGTGTGCTTTGCGTGGTGGTGTTGACTAGTTTGGGGTGCTAGAAACCCTAATGGGCCCAAAGAAGCATAATGGGCTTAATGAAAACCCTAATGGGCTTAATAGGCCCAATAAAGCCCTAATTGATATAAAAGTCCAACAAGCTAATAAATGGGCTAGTATTTGGGTTAGAAACCCTAATTAGGGTTTGGAAAAACCCTAATGCCAATAAAACCCTAATTTGAGAATAAATGGGACACACACACACTCGAGAATTATTAATAACTTGAAACATGAATAATAATCATGGGCAAGGTTTAGCTAAGCGATATGGGACTTAATGAGTTAAGTCCTTAGAGGATTAAGTTCTTAATAGGTTAAGTAGGAAACTTAACCCTAATAGTCATTTTATGTGAAACCCTAATTTCTCTTGGGTTTATTGTTGGGCCTCTCTATTGGGCCTTGATGATTGGATTATTATTGGGCCATCCAAAGTGAAGCAATTGGACTAGAATAATTAATGGGCTTTGAGGTAAGGCCCGTATGAGGAGTGGGCTCAATTTGGAAAATTGGGCCATGTGTTGGGCTTTGATTCCTAACTGACTTCGGGCCTAAGAATTGGGCCTTGGGCTTGGATAAGCCAAGCTAGGGGTAAAGTAGTAATTACCCAAAGAATGTACTTATGGTTATGTAGTAGGATCCAATTATTAATTGGTTGATGTTTTGATATCGACAGATTGGGAATCTGTCATCCAGCAGCTAGGGTTGAGTCTGCAGGACTTCAGCAGCGTGGGATTAAGTCTGCGAGACTTCAGCAGTGTGAGGTGAATGTTCTCACTATACTTTACCAGGCATGGTAACTAGGTGTGACCGGAGGGTCTTATGTGTATGAATAAATGATGAGACTTTATGTGATATGTGACCGGAAGGTCTTTTATATATATATATATATATATATATATATATATATATATATATATATATATATATTTGTATGAGCTATGTGACTTATGTGATATGTATATGTTGTATGATTTGGGACCGGAAGGTCGACAGAGATATGGCCAGAAGGCAATCAGAGTTATGGCCGGAAGGCGATCAAAGTTGAGGTCGGAAGGCAAGCCATGGTAGGGCCGGAAGGTCTACCGTTGTGGGACTGGAGGGTCCCGCTGAGACACATTGACTGAAAGGTCTTACAGAGCTATAGCCTCGAGTGGCTAATCTGTTTATGCAGTATTTTGGGAAACTTACTAAGCATGCGTGCTTAACGTGTTAATGTGTTTCAGGTACGTTGTTTCAACGGAAAGGAGCCGGCTTGGTCGCAGGGCATCACACTATGTTTTCTGCACACAGGATCCTTGTGATTACACTCTGATATGGTTTTATGATACTTTGATTGATATATGAAACTTTAGTTTTTGATATGAGATATTATTATGAAAGTCTTTATATTAATCGCTTTTATACAATAACTTAATTAAAAATAAAATTTTTGGCCTTGAATTTTGGGATGTTACATTTATGAAGCTACAAACTTGAAGGCTTTCAATGTTATTGGAAGATCAAGTTGAAAATATTGTGTGTTCTGCAAGTCGAAAGATGCAACAGGATCTAACCAATATTGTAACGACCCAATTTTCAAGGCCAAAAATTTCATTTTTGAATTAACGCATTTGACAAAAAAAAATTGTCAATAAAACATTCCATTACAAAATCATAATGTTGTATTTCAAACCATAACATCATAAGTATTAAAAATTAGAGTACAATCCCAAAAACTTCTTGCGAAAACATGTGTGTGTGTGTGTGATGCGCTGCTACACCGTCGACTCTTTCCCCTTCGACGAAGAGGTACCTGAAACCAAAAACCAAAACTGTAAGCACAAAGCTTAGTAAGTTCCCCCATCATACCACATACCATACAATATCGTCGGTATCTCTCAACTGGTAACCTTCATCGGCATCTTTTAACCGGTAACCTTCATCGGTATCTTTCAACCGGTAACCATCATCGGTATCTTTCAACCGGTAATCAACATCGGTATATTTCAACCAGTAACTGGGGACTATTTCACCCCTACCACCAGCATACAATCAACAGATATAAGCATACAGTCAGGCATATCCGAGCACTGACCTACCCCTGGGTCCTAAGGACCACTGTTAGGGAAACTAATCTCTACCATACACATAACATACCATCCAGATAAACCTCATAAACAACACATAACCATACCAAGATAATTATCACAAAGACCATTATCTTCTAAATACCCCTTTTTGGTGGGCCGGCATTGTGGCCTTAGACCCACCCCTACTGGAAGGTAACTCACCACAATGTCATGTAGTGTCTGAACTATCCTCGGCACACAAGTCGACTCCATATGACTCCTCGATCCCTACACGACAACCTTCAAGTCAACACACATCACATCCAACCCTAAATAGGGTCAGTCCAAGTTCAATCAAAGTCAACATTGGTCAAATTCAACATTCAGTTGACCTAACTCGCCGAGTTGGCCTACCAACTCGTCGAGTCTATGCTTCTCTAATCCCACACAAAACCCCAACTCCACTCGTCGAGTCTAGAAAAACTCGACGGGTTCTCCTTCAATCATAACATCGGGACCATCTTCATCCGACTCGCCGAGTTCGTTCTTGAGCTCGTTGAGATCATCTCCATCTTAAGAACTTGTCCAGTCTATCACTTGTCGAGTTGTATGAAAAACACGTCGAGTCCATCTTCAAGATTGGATTGCTATGGACTCTCCGAGTCTGCTCATATCACTCATCGAGTCCCATGGCTTCCAGGTCCCTTTTTGCGTCTAAACCCACAAGGGACTTCCTTCCTAACACTTACCCATTCACCGAAAGAGTTTGGTGCACAATGGTCACCAACTCATCGAGTGCCAAGAACAAATCGTCGAGTCCAACCATGACCAATTCCATACAGTCGATTTAAATGAGTTCTAACACACCAAAACCATAGATCTGGCCTCCTAATGTCCATTTTATACGTAAAGTTCCAAACTTGATGCACATGCGTGAGGTTTTTAGCTAAAAAATCCATATAAAGTGTCCTACAATGTGCATGGGGTTCTCATGGCCCTAAAGTTGGCACCTTTATGCCATGAGATCCCTCTTATGGCCCATATCTGAAGTCAAAACTCACTCAACACTTCCAAATCCGAAAAATGACTTAGAAATCCATAGAGATCCCAAGCTAAAGATGAATAAACAGATAGATGAGTCAAGACAGGGGCATTATACCTTGAAGCTACTGAAAATGAAGTAAGACCTCCGGATCTACAAGCCCCAACTCGATTTCCAAGCTCCTTTCTTCCTTCCAAGCTTTACAATCCACACAAGAACACCAAAAATGGCCTTAACTCACACACAAACAGCTAGGGTTCGATATGAAGCTTTCAAGAGAGTGTTAGGGACAAGGGAGGCTGAGTTAAGTTGTTTATATAGGGTGAAAACCCTCAGATTTAGGGTTTCACTTAACCAGCACCAACTCGCCGAGTCAGTCTCCCGACTCATCGAGTCGGTCACTTAAAATGTCCGCAGCCACGTCCCTAATCGACGAGTTGATCATCCAACTCATCGAGTCCAAGAGAAAAATACATATACTGAAGAAAACATACCAGGTGTTACAAATATTGGCTTTGAATGTCTATAGCCTCACTCATAATTCGCTCCAAAGTCCACAATGGAAATCAAAGCTTTCGGCTTTCCAATGTGACCTAAGCTACCTATTCAAATTTCTCTTTCTCTTCTACTTCTCTCACAATTCTATTATGCTCATCAATATGAGCTTCATGAGCCTTCCTACTTTTTAGCTCATGCTCATCGGGTTCTTTTTCTACACTATCGTCAATGACCCTTTCATCAAAGACCTTTTCTTTGCCTTTCGAACCCGAAGTTGCATTATCCTTCGGTTCATTTTTTGTCTTTGGATTCATAGGTGGCTTTACAACTGATTTTGAGTTTTCTTTCTTTGGTTGCTTCACAGTCTCTCCCCCTTGTTTCGAAAGTGAGCTTGACTCCGGAACACCTTCAATCCTGTTGAGCATCGCAAGCACAGGTCGAAGTTTTTCAGCTAGATGCTTTTTATAGTGATCGTGATTAAAGAATCACGATTCTCAATTATGTCTGATAGTAAGGCGTTCACATCTGCAACACAACTCTTCATCACCACCTTTTCGAATAAGAGTGTGTTAATCTGCTTCTCAGCTTGTTCCATTTTGACAGTTAGAACCTTCACGTTTTCTGTCTTGACTATCATCTGATCCATTATCTTGTTCTCCATTTCCAAATCTTCATGAAGCTTGTCTATTTTGGAAGAGATGGAGGAGTTGAGCTCAGAGTTGTCGAATTGGATGCCAGTGCCAACTTCCTCAAGTTTATCTTTCTCTGTGTGAAGAGCTGATCCAAGACTGGAAATTAATGTATTTGCGTTCGCAGTATTTGTTTCAAAGGAGTTATGAAAGGTCCTCATGAAATATCGAGCATCATTGATTAGTTTATCGAATTTTTTGGTCATTTCCTTGCAAAAAGAAGCTGAAGCCTCAACAACTTGATTAGTCTTGTCAAGGTTCATAGAATGTTCCTTCGCCAGTGTTTAAAAGAAGGCCTTGACAGTTTCTTGTGAGTATTCACCACGAGAAGATGATTTAGTGGAGTCAATCAACGAATCAAACTTTTCAGATGGAGCCACTACTAGAAAAATAGCCTTTTACGACGCTCATTGCACGTCGTAAAAGGCTCAGACGACGCGCAAATGCGTGTCAACGAAGGCCCTATCATAAAGAGAGACGACGCGCATTTACGACGCTCATTTACGACGCGCAATTACGACGCGCGTTTACGAAACGCAATGCGTATCAAGGAAGGCCCTGTCATAAAGGAAGACGACACGCATTCGCGTGTCGTAACCTTACGACGTGCGTGTTAATGACATGCAATGTGTATCAAGAAAGCCCCTGTCAAGAAAGGCCATGTCATAAATGAAGATGACACACGTTTTTGCGTATCGTAAATTTAAATGTTTAAAAAAAATAAATTTATATATTTATTAATTTTTAAATTAAATTTGCATTTAATTTCTTATAATAGAAATAAAATACCATATACAAAAAATACAATCCATTGCATAATATAAAATTAAATTTCATACTCAAAAAATAAAATAAATTGCACAAATTATAATGTCATACAAAGAAACATTCAAATGTTAAGCAAAAATAATACATTGCTAACATGTGTTATACATTCCTATAAAACTAACAAATAATCATACAACTTTGTTTCTTACTGGAAAGGAATGCCAAACATGATTACAAGTCTCCCTTAATCTTGATTACTCACCTGCTTAAGTAGAATGTTGTTGTTGAAAAGGTTACCTACCAACAGAGAAAAACACAACACCTCTCCCACAATCACAACATCATTTACAGAAAAAGGGTTGTCAATTACTTTCAGTAATACTTTCATTCAATCACAAAAATATTAAATAAAAGGGTGAAAAGAATAACTTACTATTGATAAGTTGATCTCCCTTAGAGCAAACACAGCTAAAGCATTGAACAAGACCCTATTTCAAAATTTTGTAAATACACAAATCATGATACCTGATATTGGAATACACACTTTGAGACATGAATTAATACGAGTAGATTAACTTGAGCAATGATATACAAACACATGACCAAGGGCTGCATGATAACAAGATCTTCTAGAGCTTCTACTTTGTCTAGTGATAAGGTGTTGTATATATAACATATCAACATCCTCAAACTCATCAAAATCCTCCTGCAGATGAAATGGTTTGGGGTGGTTTTACTTTTAGATGCTTTGTGAAAAGTGAAAACCACAAGATTCTTTTATCTTGAATTTGACAAGGTGGTATAGTGGAGAGAACCTTAAAGAAACTATTGAGAAAATGTGAAAAGGAAAAAGTATATGATGACCTGATTTCGTTCCACATAGTCATCAATGAAGTCCTTAACATCATTGACTTATTCAGGGCTCAATTCATCATTATCCACCTCGATTTGAGATTCCAGCTCAGACACCTAACCAATAATAAGAATTGTCATATATAATGTCTAAATGGGTAACCAACAACTAAGACATGCTTGAGAGGGAAGAGTAAGAAGAAAGGAATACAAATGGAAACATAAATGACCTTCTTACCCTTCGAAAAAGATTTGCTTAATAATATATTAACTCTTAACATATTAAATAAAAACAATAAAAAATAAAATAAAATAGAGCTCACCTTTTTGTTCAACAACTTCAATAAATTGATGAGCTTCTTCAAAGATCTGACTGATGTCTGCTTCTTCTTCATCACCTATATGTTCATGTTCATCATCACAACCCATTTTTTATTAAATAAAAAAGGAAAGATTAATTAATCACTTACAAAAAAGTTTTGATACTCAAACAAATCTGCCCGTTGAGATTCAGCCTGCCCGATTTCATTAGAACACAAACACAATCTGGACAAGAATTACTCTCACTGCCCTCAAAAAACCTTGAAGTGAATAAAATGTTCCAAAATTATTCAAAAATATCATATTTTCTCAAAATGAGGTTTTCCACATTAACCAACTCCTAACATTTTCTCAAAAATATTATTTAAACATCATTTAAATTTTTTTCTTTTTAAAAAAGAAAAAGCATAAGGTACCTCAGTTAAACACAAAACTTTAGTTGGAATCTCATCACATAATCTAGGTAATCTGGGAAGATTAAACCCTCCAACTTGTATGGCCATTTTCGAAAAATAAAAACATGAAGTTTCAAAGCATTGAAAGTACATAAATACTAATAATAATAATAATAATAATAATAATAATAATAATAATAATAATAATAATTAATAATAATAATAAACTATGTAGTACCTACATAGCTATATGTTGTTAAGCCTGGGCCATAATGGTCTCATGTTCAGATTTCATCTGCCCGCTGCAGTAAAATAAAGAGCACCAAAAACATCAGATTTATCATAAACTTGTTCATAATAATAAAGCCCACATGGATTGAAAAAAAATTTAATTAATAATAATAATAATAATAATAATAATAATAATAATAATAATAATAAAGGATATTTTAAATAAAAACCTAATGGTTGCACCTAGCATTCAGATTTTTCTTGACCCACCCATCGATAGATACAAACAGTAATACTACCATGAGAACAATACATAACTGATTATTATAACTTGATACATCTACAAGATGCATAAATGGAAAGATGTTGACAAAATGGTTATAATTATATACGCAAAACTAAAAACTTTAACATCCAGCAACCATACCAATGAACTGGATCAACAGGCTCCGTAGTTACAGGCACAAGAGCTACTGAATTATTCATTATCAGACAAAGGTCAAGAAGAAATTTAGGGTTTCAAACCAAAATGGAAGACTAACAGATTATGTCTAGGCTCTATTTTTACAACGAAATAGTCACAATTGAATCAGTGGTCAGAGAAATATAATAAAATCGTCAACAAAAATGCATATGAAGAGGAACCAAAGATAGTTTTATCAAAAGAACACCAATGTTTACACAAACAAAACTAAACAAGTTTTACAACACAAATCACTTTAGAACACACATCAGCAAACGACAAGACTTAGAAATATATTAACTTACACTAATCAGTGTTTCCAGGAAAGAATCTATAATCTACAAAACAAACAGTTAAACATAGACCACCTGGGTAAAGAGACTTACTTATGCCCTTAGTTTCAGTGCTTATCTGGAATTGAAAAAATAATAATAAAAAGAAATCGCCAACATTTTCACCACTACAAATACAAGTTACTTTAAATTATTGTATTATTTGTTGTATTAAATTGAAATCCAGTACTATTTAACACACAAAGGATTTTGCAATGTTAATGCTTTGTTTTTATTGTTAGGCAGCAATATATATATATATATATATATATATATATATAGCCAAAGCAGTAGACATCGAATGAATAACATTAGTCTTGAATGGAAGTACAACAGAAGTTCCCCTGATTTGCTCATATTGTGTGTAAACTAGGAAACACCAAGACACCAAATTGCCAAACACAACCGGTGATATTAATGGCTTAGGTCGCCCTATGCCTAGCCTAGCCCTAACCTGCTGTATATTTTGTGAAGCTAAACTCCATTGAAGTTTTGAAATCGACTGTTGGAACACCCAACCTCTTCTAGACTAAACAACTGAATCACATACACACTTCTTCACCTGAGGAATTCTACAACTCCCAACAACACAGAAATATGTGCACACATGACAAAATTATTAATGGCCTTATTAACTATATTTGATTTGTTGTGATTCCTATAGTTGCATAATATCTACACTGCGACAGTTTTGTGGATTACCCACCTCTTCGGGAAGGTATACATGCTCATTACTTATTTTTGTATTTTCAAATGGGATCCTTCTCCCTCTCCCTCTGGTAATTTCCTCTTCAAACCCGGTCCTCCTGATTTAATAAAACATAAGACTATTAGTCTATAACCTCAACAATAAAAACATAAGAAATTATTATTTTTAAAAAAAAAAAGATTCTTTGTGTCCTCAACAATTATTTCAGATTTAAATACTTTCGAACGTGCAAAAAAAGAGAAAAATAGAACTTCACCATACCTGTAACTCATGCCAAGTTGCCAACAACGATCTACCTTTGTTGATTCGATCAATGCCTTTTCCTTAATATATTGACCTACGAGAGCAATTTACAAGTAAACAAACATAAAATTATCTTCAAAAATGATAAGAATTTGCTAAAAGACAGAAAACAACGAACTGGATCAATTCAAATACAATTTAAGTTCACAAATCGTTTTCAGAAAACAAAATTCAATTTACGTTCACAAATTCTTCCTACTGACTTGAGAAACTTTTTAGGATCCTGTATGCGAAGGACTACAACCAGAAACATCTATAACAAGAGAGCACCTTGATCTAAAAATTGTAAGAGAGAGAGAGAGCATTCAAAAGGAATAAATATGGGAGGTTATTAGAGCGAGAGAGACGAGAGATGAGAGAGGAAGAGAGAAATGGAGGGGAAGAGTAGCTGCAACGCGTAAAATTTACCTTCACTATGTCTTCGGTTATGTTGTTGAAGTAGGCCTAGTAAATTACGTAGTCAATCCAACTTCCTTCCACACAATCTTCTTTTCACAATCCCAATTCCGGGAAGTTTTTGGTCATTAGAGCAAACCATCTTCTCCCCAAATCACTCCAAACCCTAACCCCTAATTAACTAATCCAACTATGGGATTAATTTTGTATTTACAGGAAGATAGAGAGGAAGAAGATGAATACGAAAATAAATACACCAGAGCAGTCAACCATTTTATGTAATTGCTTCACCGTTGGGCCCCATTGTGAGTTGCAGTAGGGCGTTGTCAACGTGAAGAGTCGCAGACCCCCAATCGTCGGTTCTATGAAAGATTTTGTGAAGGACAAGAAGCGGTGATAGAAACTATGGTTTTTCTGGGAGATAGAAAAGCAAAATAAGAAGCGAGCCTGATTCTTTGGTTGCCGATTTTATTATATGGAGCACAAAGAAGATAACGGCGGGGGAGGAGAAGATAGATCCGACGAAGGTAAAAAATATGGAGCAAGGAAGTAGGAACGTGAATGGCAAGAGGTTGTGTCTAGGGTTAGAGAGAGAGAGAGAGAGAGAGAGAGAGAGAGAGAATGGCTCTGTGCAAGAGATAAGGCGACCCATAGGATCAGAGTGAGAAGCGGGGTATTCAAAATTTTAGAATTTTAGATCCCTCTTTAAAAACATGCGTTTAGTTAAAAAAATATAAAGCGACATTTGTAGACGACACACACTTAAAATAAGCGCCCTCCGTGTTTTTAATTTTTTTTATTTGACACTAATTGTAGGGCACGCACAAATGTGTGTCCTCTATCCTTCAAATTTTGGAAAATTAACATCGATTTTTATGGCACGCACAAATGTGTATCCTGTATTAGAGCGTGTCATTGATTGTGCGTCGTAAAAGGCTGTTTTTCTAGTAGTGAGCCTTTAGCTGCCCTCGGGTGACTGGAGCTTCATAATTGCTTTCTGTCCAGATATTGAATAGAATGTAGGTAAATCCCCTAAAATCATCTTTATCATCACCGCCGATAGTATCTAGATCGTCCAAGCGAAGAGGTGAAATGGGTGATGTAGAAGGACCAAAAGTGAAACCTAAAGCACCTTCCCCCACATCAGATTCATTAACAGACACTAGAGGTTCACAGGTGGTAGTGGTTGTGGTGGCTATTGAATCTGTAAAAATTAGGGTAGATTAAAAAAAATAGCTTGGGGTTGTGAAACGCCCACAGGAGGACATGGTGCGATGGTAATGGGAGTGGTAGTGGTAATTTGAGAATAAGGAGGAGTAGGTTGTTAAAAGAAGTCATCTGATATTGGAATAGATGTTGGTATTTTGAAAAGATACATCAAAGTTCGTTGTTGCAGGCTCTGAAACTTGTGGTTGGGAAGTAGCAGTAGTATCAACATGTTCGTTGTGACATCTTCTTGAACTGGAATCTCCGAAACTGTATTGGACTATGAATCTTCACGGTCACTTGGCATGGCAGTACATGGCCTGCGAGCCACTCGTTTAACCTTCTTCTTTGGCGTTTGGACTTGTTCAAATGGACCAGCTTTCACATCTCTTTTCTTTCCACCCTTTTTTGGTTTGTCAACCTCTTCAAGGACCTTTTGTACTTCATCAGTCATTAGGTAAAGACCGGAGACTAGCAGACAGCGATAGGTTCGCATAACTTCACTTGCTCCGGTATGTTGTGAAGCATTGCCTCAGGGATTAAGCCAATGAATGAAAATCGGGAAGCATTAGTCAAGATTATGTTAGTGGTGTGAAAGATCTAAATATTAGCCATACATGAATCTTCTAGAACCAAGATGTTAAGCCGATCAATGGCCCTTTGAGCCACTATAGTCTAGAAACGAGCATAGGAAATCTCGTTGTGTCGTATAGTCGAAAGGGTACTTTGGACCAGTTGAGCCCAAAGCAAATAATATTAATCAAGGTTGATTCCTGAAAAGATACCATACATTATCGTCATGAAGAGCTTGCTGGCATAGTCGGAGCTTGTTACTCTCTTAGAGAAACTTTTGAAGATGACAGTAAACAACCCATTCCACATCGGTGGCAAATTTAGCTTCATGAACTTTAAAACAACAGTCAAAACTTCCTTGCACCCCATTTGATAAAACATCCCCAAGATGGCAGAGTTGGAGATAGTCTCAGGGTCAACTAGGTCATGACCTTGATGAATCCCTAGCAGGCTACAAAACCTCAATTTCGAGATG
The DNA here is from genome assembly GCF_052625555.1 of Lactuca saligna. Lineage (NCBI taxonomy): Eukaryota > Viridiplantae > Streptophyta > Magnoliopsida > Asterales > Asteraceae > Lactuca > Lactuca saligna. Next base: position 169,487,811 of record NC_136424.1, read on the forward strand.
TGGGTTTTCATTTTAAATATTTTGTACGTAATCATCTCCTCACCTTCTTGGTAGCTAGCTGTTGAATAGGCAATGGACAGATGAACCAAGGGAATGATTTTAGATTTCTTCAGTGCAATGAACAGTGGAGAATAGCGGAGGCATTCAATGAGGGGTTGAAGAAAACCATCATATTTAGCAGGATTGAGGTCCAGAATTAGATTCTGGTTTTGCCTTGATGTTGAGAATGGATGATTGTGCCACTTGTTCTTCGAGAGAGGGGTTTCTGATGAAGTTGCCATTGAAGCTTGATGAAGACAACGATGAAAAGTAGGGAGAATAATAGCCGGGAGGATTTTGATTTCTTTTGAAAGTGGTAAGTAATATTGAATCATCAAAATCCTTTTATACCGTATAGTAAGAGAGAGATATATGGCGGTTAGTTGTATTGAATACCGAAAAGTCACCTAAAAGGCGTGAGTGACAGCTATGAATTGTGTCAGGCGGCTTCAAATTAGCGTCAGCTTCAAATTTTCACGCACCCAAATCTTATCCTTTTAAAATATCGTTTCAGTTACGCCCTTTCTCAACCGAGTCAGTTACAACCTTTCTCAATTAGTTGCCATCAATTGTTCTGCGAAACTGAAAGTAATCATGAGTACCACGAACCAGACTTTGGAAAATCACAAGGATCTTTGTGCAAGAGTGTGCCAAAGATAAAGAAATAATCAACATTATTCTATGGGATTCTAGTGATGTATGTTAAGACATGAACCAGATGGATCTCGGGCAATAATCTTTTCCTTCGGAGTCAAGAGAGACTCTAAAGTGTCTATGCGGTTTCCCATTGAATTACGATCATTTTTGTAAGTGAGAAACAGTGAAAGGGTTCTTTTCATTAAGCTTAAAGGGTGGCTTCATCTTCAAGAAAACTACGAAACTTGACATAATTATGAACGTTCAGATGAATTACTTGTTTGACCAGTGTAGCCATAAGAACAAGTATGCTTTGGAATCATTCAAAGTGACTTGGATAAGTATAGAAATCTTAAGAAAAATAAAAACTAGATCTATTGGGAAGAATTGTATTAGGACTAGAACATTTCATTAAGATCGCACAAAAATAAGAAGATATTTCATGGTACCAACCATGAAGGTGGACATTCGTTAATTCTTTGGTGAAAAATCTAGAACATGTATATCGTTCACTGTCAATTCTTAAATGTGTGTTGGATTTTGGTTTCACTCAATTCGTGGTCATAACGAGTTTAAGATCATAAACACATAATTTGTTGTAACCATAAACCTCAGTGGTAATAACTGAGAGTCTCAAGGGTTACATTCATCAATGCGAAAGTGATAGAGAAGTAGTGGGAGGTGGTTCCAAAGAAAAAATGTACCTCTACTATGTGAAAGTGACTAAGCATTCAACTCTTAACTCATCGGAGAAGAGTCAGATAACTCATGACTAATGTAAATAAACAGCCTAATTAGAAAGAAACGATTGGTGTTATTGATTCATTAAGGCTTCAACATAGAGTCTTTGAGGCTTTGGACTACATATAAAAACATGCTTCTAGGGACACTTAACTATTGCATAGATTAGAAAATTTATACCTACATCATCATTCATAATTCAAATCACCAAGATATATGCCTTCAAACCTGCTCAATTATCTAATATTTTTTTGGTATTTTTGAATATTTTATGAAATGAAATAAGTAATGAAAATAAAGAAAATATTTTTGTATTTTTGCTTTTCTAAAAAAGAAATAAAAACAGAAAGAAACAAAATATTTTTGGATTTTGGATTTTCTGAAAAAGAAATAAAAACATAAAGAAATAAAATATTTTTGGCTTTTCGATTTTCTGAAAAAGAAATAAAAACAAAAATAAGTAAAAAGCAATAAAGAAAATGTACAAAGGATACATGAAGTCCCGAACCACGAATGAACAGTAGACTGCTAGTCACTACGAACATTCGCATCGATTTGTAGTATGAACAATTGACTACGAGTTACTATGAGTGTTCGCACCAATTAACAGTGCAACCAAAACTTTATGATTGCGAAGGCGGTTTCGGAACTGATTCAGCCTCTATCATTCCTAAGCTTTGGAGAATGCAATTTAAGGTTTGGTCATGCAAGGCTTACGTGAAGATGTCGGCTAGCTGATAAGAGGATCTAACAAAGTGTATCTCGACATTTCCATCTTCCACATGATATTTGATGAAGTAATACCTCAGTGCGATGTGTTTGGTCTTTGAATGTTGCACTGGGTTGTGACATATGCGAATGGCGCTTTCTGAATCACAATACAATGGGATTCGCTTCATATTTATGCCCTAGTCACAGAGCTAACTTTGAATCCAGATAACTTGTGAGGTACAAGAGGCAACGACTATGTATTCTGCTTCAGCAGTTGATACGAGGATGCACGTTTGCTTTTTAGATTGCCAACTTACTAGTTTTCCATCAAGGAATTGGCATCCTCCGATTCTACACTTTTGATCTAAACCACAACCTCCGAGATCAGCATCCAAAAACACTTCCACAAAGAAACCTGAACTTGAAGGGTACCATATTCCTAGCGAGGATGTTCGTGTGAGATACCTGAAGATATTCTTAAGAGCAATCATGTGGGGTTCACGAGGATTTGCTTGAAACCTGGCATAATAGCAAACAAAAAACATGATGTCTGAACGACTAGGGGTTAGATACATCAATGAACCTATCATTTGATGATAGAGTGTCATATTAGCAGTTGGTTTGTCCAGAGATGGTGTTAGTTTTGTTCTGCATGCCATTGGAACCTTCACATTTGAATCTCCCACCATTACAAACTTAGCAAGTAAGGTCTTTGTATAAGCCTTCTGATAGATAAAGATACCTTCCTGACTCTATCTTATATTCAAAACAAGGAAAAAGTTAATCAAACCCAAGGAGCTCATCTCAAACATAGTTTCCATCAACTTTCGGAACTCAGTAGTTAAGTTGGGATTAGTTGATCCGAAATGATGTTATCAACGTAAATTTGGACGATCATCAAGTGGTTACCATTTTTCATGCGAAAGAAGATTGGGTCAACTAATCCTTGTTTAAATTTTTTCTATTTTAAAAAGTGAGTAAGAGTTTCATACCAGGCTCTTGGAGCTTACTTTAGACCATAAACTGCTTTGTCCAGAATATAACAGTGGTTCGGATATTTTTCGTTTATGAACCCTGGTGGTTGTTCCACATACACTGTTTTTTCTAGTACCTCATTCAGAAATGCACACTTGATATCCATCTGATATACTTCAAAGTTCTTGTATGTTGCATACGCCAGAAAGATGAGAACAGACTCCAACCTAGCAACTACTGCGAAGGTTTCTACATAGTCAATGCCTTATTCTTGGTAGTAGCCCTTAAATACTGATCACGCCTTGTTTCGTATCACATTTTCCTCTTTGTCTATCTTATTAGGAAATGCCCATTTTAGACCAAGAACATATGCATCCTTTGGAGTGGGAATAAGTCTGTAGACCTTGTTTCGTTTGAATTCATTGAGCTTTTCCTGCATTGCTTGCCCCTAATCAGAACGATCAAGACCAATTTGAACATTTTTAGGTTCAACTTTGGAGATAAACGAGTTGAACATGCAATATTCCAGTTTAGAGACTAATGTAGTCTGCTTCCCTTTTTTGTGCTCTCGTAAGAACTCCTGAAGACAAATCTCCTACCACTTGAGTTTTTGGATGATCTTTGGTCCATTTGGTCAACGAAGTGTAATTAGGATCATAGTTTGGATCCAATTTAACATTTACTTCTTCAAACTCAGACTGCACATCTGAATCATCATTTGCATTTTCATTCTCCTCCTCGAATTATTTATGTTTTTCTTCATTTGGATTTGAACCCTCCCATGGAGTGGTGGTTCATTGCTGATTTCAGGGGTTTCATTCTCCCCCTGAAGAGGTGTATGAGATGAGGAGGTTGAAGTGAACCCCCCCCCCCCTTGCGGTGTAGCATTCGTACCTTTAGATTGAGACGAAATGTTACGGTCTTTCAGAGTGGGGTGCTCATGTTCCATATCTTTTGGGGCATCATCAATAATTTTCTTCAGTTCTTCTTCCTTTTTGTCTACTGCTTTGGATTCTGAGGAGATTTCCTTTTCTGGCTCATCGAATAAGTTCATGAACTCCTCATAGATATTTAAGAGTGGAATTGTAGTTGGATTCGGCTTGGGAAAGATCTCATTTGATTGATTGTCATCCTTCTGATACTTCTTCAAATAATTGTCATCAAATGCGATATATTAGGTTTCTTATATCCTTTTGGACTTTTTGTTGAGAACCCTATATGCCTTAGAAGTCAGAGAATACCCCAAGAAAATACCTTCGTCATCCTTCATATCGATTTTGTTCCTTTTCTCCTTAGAGTTGAAGATAAAGCACCTGGAACCAAACACATGGAAGAATTTGACATTAGTTTTTCGATTATTTATAATCTCATAAGGAGTAACAGAGAATCACTTATTAAGGATTGATCGATTTTTTGTAAAGCAGACACTTCCTTTAGCATCCACCCAAAAGTAAAGAGGCAGATTCACAAATGACATCATGGTTCTTGCAACTTCGCACAACGAGCGATTTTGTTTTTCCACAAACCTATTCTATTGAGGAGTATAAGGAGTTGAAAAGTTGTGACTTACTCCTTTCGTAGTCAGGAATTCTTCAAACGCTTGGTTTTTGAATTCCAAACCATTGTCACTGCGAATGTTACGAACCAGCTTTCACAGTTGTATCTCGATCTAATGGCTTCAGATTTCTTTTTAAGAAATTGCACCCAGGTAAATCTAGAAAAATCATCAATAATTACAAGTATATATCTTTTTACCACAAATGCTTTTAATTGTAGAGGGACCACGAAGGCCTATATGCAAAAGTTCAAGTGGTTCTATGATTTTCGTATTCACAACTGTTGGATGACTCTTCCAGCCCTGCTTCCCCATTTCACAGGCTGTACAAATATGTTATTTATCAAACTTCAAGAGAGGAAGCCCTCGCACATGATCACTAAGAACAAGTTTATTAATATCTTTGAAATTGACGTGCGAGAGTCTTTGGTGCCACAACTAGCTATCATCTGTAAAAGCTTTTGTAAGTAGGGAGATGGCAAGCTTCCCATTTATGGGGTTCAGATTGAGTGGATACAACTCGCCTTTGTGCTTTGACTTTATGAGAACTGTTTTGGTCTCCTTTTCGATGATCTCAGATCCCTCATCGCTGAACGAAACTTTCAATCTGATACTAACAACCAACTGCGAAACACTTATGAGCTTGTGTTGTAAGCCTTCCACGTATGCGACCTTGTGAATGGTAAAGTCACCATTTGTGATCATTCCATAATCTTTTATTTCTCCAAGTGAATTATTTCCAAATTTCACTCTTCCACCGTCGTTTAATGCGCTGAACTCTCATAGTTCTTCCTTCCTTCCTTTCATGTGATGCGACCAACCACTATTAATGTACCATTCACAGTCAAACTGCACATCACAAAAAAAACCTACAAAAATCAAAGAAATTTACGAACCTAAAGTTGTTTAGGTCCACGAAAGGCTCTAACAGAAACAAAAAGAGTAATAGCAACATCAACTAAATAAGATCTTTTAACCAAGGTGGTGCTATCTTTCTTTTTAATTTTAAAAACATAGATTCTATTATCTTTTAAATTCTTATCCTTTGAGGATATTTTCTTTTGTTTATTTTGGATTTGTTGCTTGACAACTTTCTTTGGGTTACTTTCGGATCTTTTGAAAGGAACTTTAGGCTATGAAACTATCTTTCCTTTTCCCATAGCATCTTGCGATGTCTTGGCAAAATTTGAAACACTTTTTTTAGGAAAGAAGTGAGACTTTTTCTTCTTCATAGGTTTCACATGATTTGAAAAAGATTATTTTTGAAAAACTTTTTGTTTTGAAACCTTTAGAGATTGAAACTGAGTTTGTGGAAAACTCTTCGAGTTTCGCATGTGAAGAGACTTTCGCATTTGGATTGGATAATTTTTCTTGATAAACAACGTTGGGATTTTTGGATTTCCAAAAATGCTTTCTTTCTTTTATATTTTTGTTATATCATGCATTCCTTTGATGTTTTTGAGCTGCGAACTGCTCAGAGGTTTTATGAATATTTGCCTTAGATTTTGACTTTCTAAGAGGAGTGATATTTGCATACTTAGCTAAATTTTTAGTATAGATTTATATCATTTATTATATAATTATTTACATTTTATGGACAAAAGGTACTCAATAATGTTCAAATTGTGTTTTCAGTCTAGAAGGGAAGCTCGAAAGCAAATGGAAGCAGGAGTTACGATCGGAATGGAAGAAAAAAGAAAGATGCCTAATTCTGAAGCTACTCGGTGAGTAGAGACGACTAATCGACAAGTACATACGAAGGTTCACGAAGAGTTACGAGAAGTCCTTGCCGCATACTGATTCAACAAAGGGACTCATTAAGTCAGTAAGCTACTTGACGAGTAGCCCCTATTTTGAGATATCTATAAATAGCATCCACAAATCCGAATGAGGTCTCTTTCTGGCTTTTGAAAAACTTACTTGGCGACTAAGGAACTTGCTGGAGATTAGAAGGACATGTGAAGAACCCTAATCCTTTAATCTCGAAAGGAATAAGGCAATCTAATTAGTTTTTCGACCTTACTTTTGCATAGAATGATGTTAGGGTTTCTTAGTTTCGTTTTTAGGTCTTTACATACTGAAATCGTGAACTAGATTAGTTAGTTTCTATTTAGGTAAAACAAATTTGCTCCTATGGTTTGATACACTTCTTTTTATTAATTGTTAATTGGTGATTTTGTTAAATTAAGCTTGTTAAAGACCCTTATGCGTTAACCAAAACTATTTTTTGTTAATTGCTAAGTAATTAAGCTACATGAACATCTTTTGATTGCTTATCTCATATAATTCTATGTGAACACATTTCTATATGCCTAGGAATAATGAATATGAAACTAGGATTAACTAGAGAATGGGTAAATTAATGTGTGAGCTTGATTGATACACCATCAACAAGAGTTTAATTGAATCACCACTTCCATTAGCTAATTACAAGTCTTATTTAATCCGAATAATTGAACTAGGAGGTTTATTAGTTTAATCACTTGATCCCTGCTTAAATTAATCTATTTTCTAAGGATTGGTAATAACGAATGTGAAGCTAATCACCATAATCGGTAACCAATAACAATTAATCTATTACATTAACATAAAAATGAACCATAGGACTAAATGAGTTGAACCTAAACAGGAACCCTTTTGATCATTGAATTTAGTTGTTTTTTATGTGTTTTCATCTATTAGTTGATTAGTTAAGTTTTAGTTAAAGTTTCTAGTCTTGTAAAACTAGAGAAAACCTTATTTTCATTATTTGTCTTTTAGATAATATTAGTTATTAGTTTTAATTTCCGTTCCCTGAGTTCGATACCCTACTTATTTATCCATACCACAATTGACAGGTCCACTACCTTCGTGTGTTAATGTTATAATTAAAAGTAGGTTTAAAACTAGTTGAGTTTACACATATCAAGTTTTTGGCGCCGTTGCCGGGCAATAGTTCAAAATTTAATTCTAATCTCTACATTTATCGATCCTTTGTGTGAGATCTATCTTGCACAAAGTTATTTCTTAGGTAATTTAGTAATTAGGATAAGCTTAATTAATTTTTTGTTTTTAGAAACTAGTATATAAACTTTTCCATTTATGCTCTGAACTCGCCGAGTCCATCGTTGTTACACAAAGTCATGTTTTGTTTTATTTTTGTTCTTTTTACGCGTTTTTTTTCTTGTTTTGATTTCAGTTTTACATGACCAGAGGATCCAACACACCTTTGGTCCCTCCATTTGAAGACCCGGAATCCGCACTTAGAAGAAATAAAGATAAAGTAATTGAAGACAATCACCCGCTGAAGAAATCACCATTCAAAGACCTTAAATCAGTTTTTGGGAAGAAAAAGGACAAGAAAGTAGGTGAGGCCAGCAGTCAACAAAGCGAAGGAAGTAAATTAGAGAGTTTTGAAGATAATACAAAAGAAACCGAGATTGAGTACGACTACAACTCCAAATCTGAAGAAGAAAGTGAATTTGAAGACGAACCAGTTAACCCCATGGCTAACATCGATGAAGTTGCCATGGGAGAATAGAAGAAGAGGATATGAGATTGATACCGGCCCGGGACTTGTGCAACCCATCATTCCCGCTACTGTCACTTTCGAACTAAAGGGCCATATACTTGCTCAACTTAAGGAAATCCCTTTCTACGGGAAAGATCACGAAGACGTTTACAAGCATTTGGATGAGGTCAACGATCTTGCTGATTATTTCAATGTTCCAAATGTGCCTAACAAAATCGTTCTACTTCGTATGCTTCCATTCACATTCAAGGGTGATGCAAAGGATTAGCTAAAATCACTACCACCAGGATCCATTATTACATGGGCTAAAATGTAGGAAGAATTCATTGATCAGTTTTGTCCTCCTACAAAGATAGCCAAACTGAAGAAAGCAATTGCTAACTTTGAGCAACAAGCCGGAGAGTCCTTATACGAGGTGTGGGAGAGATACAAAGGTCTACTCAGAAATTGCCCACATCATGATCTTAATAGTCAACAAGAAGTCTCCATTTTCTATGATGGAGTCAATGTAACAACTAGGCAGCTCCTTAACTTGCAAGGACCCATCACAAAGAAGCCACCCTCGGTGATCAAAGAACTAATTGAAGAATTCTCTAAGCACTTTAGAGAATACCATAAGCCAAGGAATGACTTGATTAGAAGGGCGATAAATTCCATTAACGATGACATGGAAGCAATGATGGAAAAGTTGGAAAGCATGGACTGAAGAATGACTAAGATGGACCAATCCATCCATGCTATTAGGGTAGGATGTGAAAACTATAGAGTACCTCACCTTACAAAAGATTGTGATCTTCATGAGAATGGGAACCGGAAGGTACAAGTGTGCTATTCAAGTGGTGATAGATATGATGATAATTGGCGAAAACCAAGGAAAGAATGGCTACCATATGATGAGTACAAAAAGACAAGGGAAGAAAAGTATAAGCAAAAAGATAGAGGTTTTTACCAAAAGGAGGAACCGGTACATGAAAAGAAATCAGATTTGGAAGACATGCTTACAAGATTCGTAGCCGCATCCGAGAAAAGACACAACGATACCGATGCTACACTTAAAGATTAACAAAATATGTTGAGAGAACACCAACTTATGATGAAAGATCAACAAGCTTTGCTTAGGAATCAACAAGCATCTATTCTCAATATAGAAAAGCAACTGGGGAAACTTGCACAACAAGTGTGATGAGTTTTGAGCATTCTAACACTTCCTAAGTGTACATGCAACCCTAATAACCTTGGATCTATGTTTGTCTAATTTGTCATGCAAAGTTGAATTCCAAGGTTATATTCCTATCTAGCATACATGGGGAACAATTTTAACATAAAGTATAGATAGAATAACTTACCTTGTTGTTGCTTGTGTTCCTTGAAACCTTGTGAGCCTAGCACCTCAAGTGGTGATGCCTCAAATGCTTCACACAACACCAAATGCTCTTGGAAGAACTTATGAGAGAATACACACTCTTCAAAATCGGCCAAGCCCCCTTATTACTTAGTGTAACCGATTTGGGAGGAGATCATATTCCTTATATAGTGTTGACACATCTAGGGTTAAACCCTAATGTGTCATGACTCTTCATTTCCATGACCCATGGGTTTGTAACTCCCATGGAGCATCCTATGGGTGGAACCCAACTTGATGATCCATGGAGCCTTTTAGCCCACTATACAAGATATGGATGATTTACTTAATCAACCCATATATTTAATTAGTTATCTTTTGATCACTTAATTAATTCTAAATTAATTCTTGATCAAACTAATCAAATAATATTATTAATATATTAGAACTTATAATATATTAATAATCTCCAAGCGTTATTTCTCTCATTTAGTTTATCCAATTGCATGGTGCCATGCAACCCAAATGGACCATGCCGGGTCGGGTCAAGTACATACCAGAAATAGTTATGGACTTAGACACCTTATCCAACAGTCTCCCACTTGGATAAGTCTAGTAACTATTACTGCAAGTATGACTTCAGGAACCGATCGGCAATCGTAGCTCTTTACAAGGTTTCTCGAAACTTGAGAAGATGATGGTACGCCATTTAAGATAAGTGATCATATAATCCTCTGTTCTAGATATCAGTCGGACAAATACATGGAACAATGTCTTACTTATTGTCCAACATTTGTTTCCCGATTTCCGATTTGTTTGACAAAGAACTTTATTGAACACATCAATTAAGTTCTGACCGGGCCCGGTACATAGGTCAAAACAAAATCATCGAGGGGCCCAGATATCAGCTTCTAATCCAAGAAGGAACAGATAAACTTTGACTCATATGTTTGTTCTACTACTTATTGAATTACACATAAGAGCACGATTTTATAACATCGAGTTACCAATGCGTTTTTGTACAATCAATGCATAACCAACTCATAAGTAACAAATCATATCTCTAGGTTTAAAGACTTATATGATATTACCATCTCACGATCACTCGAGATAGAATTCCATGAAGTGATTCCAGTGAGCGTGGGTTGAGTCCAATGCTCAGAACTTATGAGCACTCATGATTGTTGTAGCCTTGTCCCAGACCTCTACAACCAAACATGACAGTCTTGATTCATACCTACTTCCGACATATGACCGACTGTGGAGGTTTGAATAATATGTTATACCAAACAAAATTATTCTGGAAGTCAAAACATGCAAAGGAAATATAGTAAACGATTAACAAGAGATAGCAACACTTTACTCATAAATAAAACACTTTTATTCATCATCAAATGTCAATTACACTTTACAAATTTCAAGATTATCTAACTACTAAATCTAATATCATCCTTCAGCCCTATGCTCCGAGCATGCTGGAGATGCTTAACCCGAGTCAGTCCCTTCGTGAGGGGATCTGCCGGATTCTCATCTGATGATACCCTCTTTGCCACGAGGAGTCCTTCTTCGATCCGATGTCTGATGAAATGGTATTTTCTGTCGATGTGTCTGGATCTCCCGTGATCCCTTGGTTCCTTGGCTAAGGCAACAGCACTTTCACTATCACAGAAAATTTCCATCGGCTCTTTAATAGCTGGTACAACTCCAAGGTCTCCAATGAAGTTTCTCAGCCATAACGCCTCCTTTGCCGCTTCGCTAGCTGCAATATACTCTGATTCACAAGTAGAATCTGCTACTGTCTCTTGCTTGGAACTCTTCCAAGAAATTGCTCCTCCATTTAGGGTAAAGACCCAGCCCGACTGAGAGCGGAAGTTATCCCTATCAGTTTGGAAGCTAGCATCACTATACCCTACAACTCTCAAGTCATCACTCCCACCGAGGGTAAGGACCCAGTCCTTAGTCCTTCGCAGGTACTTGAGAATATTCTTTACCGCAGTCCAGTGTGCCTTGCCAGGATTCCCCTAAAACCTGCTAACCATGCTCAAGGCAAAGGATACATCAGGTCGAGTACACGTCATAGCATACATGATCGAACCTACAGCCGAAGCATAAGGTATTCGACTCATTTCTGCTATCTCAGCCTCAGTGCTAGGGCTTTGTGTCTTACTCAGCTTGGCGCTACTCTGGATGGGCAACTCTCCTTTCTTGGAGTTTTGCATTCTGAATCTCTTCAGAATCTTCTCCAAGTAGGTACTTTGACTAAGTCCAATTAGTCTTTTACTCCGATCTCTCAAGATCCTCATCCCCAAAATATAGGCAGCTTCACCAAGGTCCTTCATAGCGAAACACTTTCCAAGCCAGGACTTTACTTCCTGCAAGGTTGGAATGTTGTTTCCTATGAGTAGTATGTCATCCACATACAATACCAAAAAGCTAACTATACTCCCACTAGCCTTGACATATACACAAGATTCATCTTCACTCCTAGAAAAGCCAAATTCCTTGACCTTTTCATCAAAGCAAAGATTCCATCTGCGAGGTGCTTGCTTTAATCCATAAATGGATTTCTCAAGCTTACACACTCTATTAGGGTACTCGTTACTGACAAAACCTTCTGGCTGACTCATGTAAACATCTTCAGCCAACTTTCCATTAAGGAAAGCGGTTTTGACATCCATTTGCCAAATTTCATAGTCATGAAATGCGGCTATGGCTAACAGAACCCGAATAGACTTAATCTTGGCTACCGGAGAAAAGGTCTCATCATAGTCCACTCCAGGAATTTGAGAGAAGCCCTTTGCAACCAGTCTAGCCTTATAAGTGTGTACTTTACCATCCATGTCGGTCTTCTTCTTGAAGACCCATTTGCACCCTACAGTCTTTCGACCTGGTACATTCTCAACCAAGTTCCAAACTTGATTGTCATACATGGATTGTATCTCGCTATCCATAGCCTCTTTCCATTTAGCAGACTCGGGGCCTGCCATGGCTTCCTCGTAGCTGTTAGGGTCATCTTGACTTACTAGTGTCTCATCACTAATAAGTGTCTCACCTTCTGCAGTAATATGGAATCCATAGTAATGCTCAGGTGCACTCCTAACTCTCGTGGAACGCCTCAGAGGTACAGATTCGTCAATTGGCTCAACAGGAGTTTCCTCCTCAAGTTGAGGGCTAGAGTTTGAAGTTCCTTCACCACTTGACTCTTGAATTTCTTCAAGATCAACTTGCCTCCCACTGTCTCCTTGGCTTATAAACTCTCTTTCTCGAAAGACTCCTCTTCTTGCTACAAAGACCACGTTGTCACTAGGTCTGTAGAAGAGGTAACCAAAGGATTGCTTTGGGTAGCCGATGAAAATACACCTCTCGCTTCGGGGTTCGAGCTTATCATGAGTCTCGCGTCTCACGAAAGCCTCGCATCCCCAAATCTTGATGTGGTCTAGTTTAGGTACTTTACCAGTCCACATCTCGTGAGGAGTTTTGGCAACTTTCTTTGTAGGGACTAGATTAAGGATATGGGCGGCAGTCTCTAAGGCATACCCCCAGAATGATATTGGTAGCGAAGCTCGACTCATCATGGAACGAACCATGTCCAACAAGGTTCGATTACGCCTCTCAGCCACACCATTCAACTGCGGTGTCCTGGGAGGTGTCAATTGTGAGACAATCCCACATTCCTTTAGATAGTCGAGGAACACTGAACTAAGATACTCACCACCTCGATCGGATCGAAGCATCTTAATGTTCCTGCCCAATTGATTCTCGACTTCCTGTTTAAATTCCTTAAACTTCTCGAAAGTCTCTGACTTATGCTTGATTAAGTAGACATATCCACTTATTGAAGTTGGATCCATCAAAGGTGACTTTCCCACATAGACTCATAAGAGTAAAGGAGCCATTAGGATTCGAGCCAGAAGCATTAGTTGAAGACATCTGAAAAGAAGAACAAGTTTAGTTTAGATTTAAGAGAGTCCTTAATAAAACACCCAAATGTAATATTAAGGCTAGGACCCAATCACAATATAATATAACTTAGAAGAGGTATGCCGTAATCTAAGCTATACCATATTTGAAAGGTAGGTGAATGACGATTCACCAATTTCCACCACGAAAACCGAAATATTAAATATTTAGTTTTTATTGGTTTTAGAAATTCCTAGATTCTTTGAGATCCAATGAACTTTTCAAAGGCATGTTTCAATCTCGGAAGTGCCCTCCAGGTTTTGTGACTGGGATGCCGAGGATCACAAAACGAGGTGTGAAGTAACCATGCAAATCACTTGGTATCCTTAAAGTTTATCACTCAATCGATGTGCCGGTAAACCACACACGCTCCACCGATACTATAATAAACCTTAAGTCACCCTTTACCTACCTTGTTAAGTCCAAGTTAGTGTGCCGGTTAACCACACACGCTCCACCAACGACTCAGACAAAGTGTAAAGTGTAATTTCATGGATTAGCACCTTATTCACATTTTTCCTAAAGTAACTAAGATTGGGAATTTAATAAACATTTAGTTACTTTATATATTCATCATACTTTGAATGAGAATTTATAAGTCCTTGTCTTACCCGTTCGGCTAACGACCCTCCACCAGTCAAGCAAGCGGTGGGTGAGAATATACACCCATTAAGTCACCATTTTATAGGCAACAACCTTATACCCACCTTATAGACCGGCTTCGTGAATGAGGCGTACTAGCGGTAAGACGACTTTATTCTTATACATATATATATATAATTATTAAATTATCATAATATAAGTATAAGGGTTGAATTTTAACTTTTAAAATTCTAGGGGTTGGAACTAAAGTTTTAACTTAACTTTACTTGTTCCAAAACTTGAGGGCAAGTTTTGTAACTTTCAAAACTTTTCATTTCTTGTAACTTATGAGTTTAATAGAGTCATAAAATGAAGACTCTTCATTTTTATAACTCTTGTGTTTTCTTAATGGTTTTAACTCAAGTGTGACTCTTGGTTTTCCATAACTTAAGGATAAGTTATGGACTCCATTAAAACACATTATGATCAAGAATTAAACTACCAAATAGGTTACAAATAATTCCTATGATCATCTAAAACATCATAAGAACAAGAACATGAATATGAACATAATCAAAAATTACATAAAACTTTGTAATTTTGATAACTAGTTGTTGTAAATGAATTAGCAAAACATTACATCACCAAAAACAAGTTTACATTTACTAAAACAGTTTAGGGTAATGTTTCTAATTCATTTTCCAGCAACTGAATCGAAATTCTGCACTCATTCGACCCTACTCGCCGAGTGCATGAACATGACTCGCCGAGTTGGTTGAAGATACTCATGGACTCGGCGAGTCCCCCCTATGGACTCGGCGAGTCCGATCGCAGACAGCAAATTTTCGATTCTGTTTTCAACTTTTAAGAACAAATAAGAACAAACAAGCCTAGGCTCTGATACCACTGATGGGTTTTGAGCATTCTAACACTTCCTAAGTGTACATGCAACCCTAATAACCTTGGATCTATGTTTGTCTAATTTGTCATGCAAAGTTGAATTCTAAGGTTATATTCCTATCTAGCATACATGGGGAACAATTTTAACATAAAGTATAGATAGAATAACTTACCTTGTTGTTGCTTGTGTTCCTTGAAACCTTGTGAGCCTAGCACCTCAAGTGGTGATGCCTCAAATGCTTCACACAACACCAAATGCTCTTGGAAGAACTTATGAGAGAATACACACTCTTCAAAATCGGCCAAGCCCCCTTATTACTTAGTG
Organism: Lactuca saligna; assembly: GCF_052625555.1. Lineage (NCBI taxonomy): Eukaryota > Viridiplantae > Streptophyta > Magnoliopsida > Asterales > Asteraceae > Lactuca > Lactuca saligna. The sequence continues at coordinate 169,503,088 of NC_136424.1, forward strand.
TAACCGATTTGGGAGGAGATCATATTCCTTATATAGTGTTGACACATCTAGGGTTAAACCCTAATGTGTCATGACTCTTCATTTCCATGACCCATGGGTTTGTAACTCCCATGGAGCATCCATGGAGCATCCTATGGGTGGAACCCAACTTGATGATCCATGGAGCCTTTTAGCCCACTATACAAGATATGGATGATTTACTTAATCAACCCATATATTTAATTAGTTATCTTTTGATCACTTAATTAATTCTAAATTAATTCTTGATCAAACTAATCAAATAATATTATTAATATATTAGAACTTATAATATATTAATAATCTCCAAGCGTTATTTCTCTCATTTAGTTTATCCAATTGCATGGTGCCATGCAACCCAAATGGACCATGCCGGGTCGGGTCAAGTACATACCAGAAATAGTTATGGACTTAGACACCTTATCCAACAAAGTGAATGAGAGAAGACTGGGTGGACTTCCAAGCAATACCGAAAGTAACCCAAAAGGTGCGCATATAAAAATTGTCACAACTAGGAGTGGGAATATTATAATCCCTCTGACTCTTATTCAGCATGAAGATCCTAAACTGGTGCAAGAGGATAAAGAAGAGCATGTGGAAACACAGAATCCCGAGTCGACTCGCCGAGTCGATGATATGGACTCGATGAGTCCCCCAGCTGAACAAAAAAATTAGCCTCCGGTTAAGCCATATCAGCCTCCACTTCCCTTTCCAGCCCGAGCTAGATAAGAAAAAATAAAGTAGACTACCAGAAGTTTATGGAACACATAAAAGCTCTTCAGATCAATATTCCATTCATAGAAGCGGTTGCACAAATGCCAAAATATGCAGAATACCTCAAAGAGCTGCTAACCAATAGGAAAAAGATGGAAGAAGTAAAGAAGGTGGTCCTAAATGAGAACTGCTCAGCTGCTATGTTGAACAAACATCCTAAGAAGAAAGGTGATCCGGGAAGGTTAACACTGCCCTGCCAATTTGGAAACTTAGCTACCATTTATGCATTAGTTGATTCAGTGTCAAGTGTAAATCTCATGCCTTACTCATTCTTCAAAAATTTAGATCTTCTAGAGCCAAGGCCCATTTGTATGGCAATTCACCTAGCAAACAAGATGGTTACACTCCCTAGGGGAATATGTGAAGATCTCTTGGTGAAAGTGGATAAGTTCGTGTTCCCCGTGGACTTTATAGTTTTGGACATGGAAGTGGATCCCTAAGTCCCGATCATACTCGGAAGACCATTTCTTAATACAGCAAGCGCTATCGTCGACATGCGAGATTCTAAACTTACCCTTCGGGTGGGAGACGAATCAGTCACTTTTGGAGTTGATCAAGCCATGAAATATGAAAGGAGTAGTGACAACACAACATTTTCGATAGAAATGTTGGAAGAATTATTAAAAGATTGGAATGATGATGAGCCAAACAAGTCCACCAGGACATTTGAAGAAGGATTTGATGCTTAAAGGGACCTGCTGGAAATAGAGAGATTGCTCGAGGAAGCCGATTATAATGATCTGATCAGAAATGCAGAAGACTTGACTCACCGAGTAGCCTCGCCCGACTCGACGAGTCCATTCGAAGAACCCCAAACAGTCGCCAATATTACCACGGACTTGATGAGTTCCATAGGTAGACTCGATGTGTTCAGCATTCAGAACACAAAAACTGAGCTTCAAACACTACCAGATCACTTGGAATACGCATTTCTTGAAGATAGCCAACAAAAACTTGTAATTATAGCTGTTGATTTGGCCAAAATGAGAAAGAAAGCCTTGTGGGTGTACTAAAGAAGAGGCAAGGTGCTATAGCATGGAAGATAACCGACATCAAGAAACTTAGTCCAGCCTATTGTTCCCATAAAATCAACTTAGAAGATGGATCAAAAGTAGTAGTACAACGCCAAAGAAGACTCAACCCGAACATGCAAGAAGTTGTGAAAAAAGAGGTGGTGAAACTACTAGATGCCGAAATCATTTATTCGATTTCCGATAGCCCATGGGTGAGTCCGGTCCAAGTGGTTCCAAAGAAAGGCGATATGACGGTGGCTAATGAAAACAACGAATTAATTCCAATGAGGATGGTAACCGGGTGGCAAGTTTGCATCGACTATAGGAAACTAAATAACGCCACATGCAAGGATCATTTTCCATTGCCATTTATCGACCAAATGCTTGAGAGGATTTCCGGTCATCTATATTATTGTTTTTTCGATGGGCTTTCGGGGTACTTTCAAATTCCAATCGACCCACCAGACCAAGAGAGGACCACTTTTACATGCCCGAGTAGAACATTTGCATATAGACGCATGCCTTTTGGGTTATGCAATGCACCAACTACTTTCCAAAGGTGCACGATGGCTATCTTTCTTGATATGATCGAGAAGTTTATGGAGGTTTTTATGGATGACTTCTCGGTTTTCAGGTCCTCTTTTGAAGATTGTTTGTCCAACTTGGATCTAATGCTAGCACGATGTGAGAAGACCAACCTTGTTCTCAATTGGGAGAAGTGTCATTTTATGTTGAAGGAAGGAATTGTGTTAGGTCACAAGGTCTCAAAGATGCGGATAAAGGTGGATAGAGCGAAGATTGATACGATAGCTAAATTATGACCTCCAACAAATGTCAAGGGGGTAAGAAGCTTTCTAGGCCATGCAGGATTTTATAGGTGTTTTATTAAAGACTTTTCGAATATCACAAGGCCTTTGACTCAATTACTCTTGAAAGATGCACCATTTAATTTTTCCAAGAAATTTCATGAAGCATTCCATTTGCTAAAGGAAAGATTGACCACTACTACTATCATGATAGCACCCAATTGGGATCTTCCTTTCGAGCTAATGTGTGATGTTAGTGATTATGCAGTGGGTGTTGTTTTAGGACAAAGGGTTGATAAACATTTTCAACCAATCTACTATGCAAGCAAGACATTGAATCCGACCCAAGAGAACTACACTACTACCGAGAAGGAGTTGTTAGCAGTGGTATACGCTTTTGACAAGTTTCGGCCATACTTAGCTTTATCCAAGACAATCGTTTTTACCTATCACTCCGCGTTGAAGTATCTATTTGCTAAACAAGATGTGAAGCCTAGATTGATACATTACGTCCCACTTCTACAAGAGTTTGATATCGAAATACGCGGTAAAAAGGGGATGGAAAATGTAGCTACCGATCACTTATCACGACTAGAGAACCCACTTTTGGAAGAGTTAGAAGAAGATAAAATTAGGGATGATTTTGCCGATGAGTATATCTTCGTAATAGCGGGAGAAGTGACATGGTTTGTGGATATAGATAGTTATTTAGCAACCAAATATATCTCAAAAGATTTGACTTGCCAACAAAAGAAGAAATTCTTTTCAGAAATTAAATATTACTTTTGGGAAGAGCCATACCTTTTCTTAAGCTGCGCAGACGGAATGATAAGAAGATGTGTATTCGGGAAGGAAAGTCAAGAAATTTTGGCACACTGCCATAGCGGACCCGCAGGAGGACATCATGGAGCACATTACATGGCTAAGAAGATTTTTGATATTGGATTTTATTTGCCTTCAATCTTTAAGGATGCTACTCAATATGTCAAGGAGTGTGATTCATGCCAAAGAGCGAGGAATATATCATCCCGAAATGAAATGCCCCAACATAGCATCCAAGTGTGTGAAATATTTCATGTGTGGGGGATTGAATTCATGGGACACTTTCCCATGTCTAAAGGGAATAAATATATCTTGGTGGCGGTTGATTACGTTTCTAAATGGGCGGAGGCACAAGCATTACTCACTAATGATGCTCGGGTGGTGGTACGATTTTTGAAGAAACTATTCTCAAGATGTGGAGTTCCTAAATCTCTCATTAATGGTCGAGGCACTCACTTTGCAAATGATCAATTGGCCAATGTATTAAAGAGATATGGGGTGCAACATAGGTTCTCAACCTCATATCATCCACAAATAAAGTGGCCAAACTGAAGTAACAAATAGGGTGTTAAAAAGAATTTTAGAGAGATCAGTTAGAGGAAATCGGAAGGAATGGTTGGATAAATTAGATGATGCACTTTGGGCCTTCCGAACAGCTTTTAAGACACCTATTGGTACTACACCATACAGGCTAGTCTACGGGGAAAATTGCCACTTGCCAGTTGAAATAGAGCACAAGGATTATTGGGCATTAAAGGTGTGCAATTTTGATTTGGCTGAACTTAGAACTAACCGGTTAATGCAAATGAATGCTTTGGAAGAGATTAGGAATGAAGCCTACACTAGTTCCTTGATCTACAAAGAAAAGACCAAGAATTGGCATGATAAAAGATTGAAGTGTAATAAAGACTTTAAAGAGGGACAAAAGGTGTTACTTTTCGATTCAAGGTTCAAACTTTTTCCGGGCAAGTTGAAGACACGATAGGATGGTCCATTTATAGTAAAGCAAGTTTTTCCACATGGGGCAGTTGAGCTTATATCAAGAGACGAAATTCCTTTCAAGGTTGATGGTCATAGAGTGAAGAAATATGAAGTAGGAGCTCCAAAAGATGAAGGACTTGAAGAAGGGCTGCTTTTGGGAGGCACTACAGAACCTTAGAGTGGAACGAAGTCCAGCTAAAGACTCTTCAAAAAGAATCACTTTCGAGAGGCAACCTGATTTTAGAGTTTGCTTTTCTTTTTCCTGTATTTCTCATTTTTATTTTCATTTTTCTTAGGATCTGTTTTTATCAATCTTCTTCTTCTGTACTCATGATGATTGCTTGAGGACAAGCAATGCTCAAGTGTGGGGTGGTGGAATTTTAAACGTTTTAAAATTTTCTTTTTGAAGCAAAGCATAGTACTCGTCGATTCCATACGCTTACTCGGCGAGCCCATTTAATAAAACCCAATTACACGCGAAAATGTGTTGCTACTCGGCGAGCATGAATACCTACTCGGCGAGTCCACGTAATTACCAGAAAAAAATATATATTTATTTTTACATTCGGTAAAAGGGGGTTTTTACCCTAATTGTAAAACATCTGCATCCGCTATCCTTACACGACGAGCAAGCTCTCTCTCAAAGCTTCCATCTTGATCCTCTTTTTCTCTTGCAATCCAACTCAAAGGTAACTACTTTTCATTCTTAATCTGTTTAAAGGTTCAATATTTGGTAAGTTATGCCATTAATTTCTGCAAAAACCCCATTTTGACTAAACTTGAATTTTAGGGTTTTGATTTCTTGTTAAATTAGGATGTTTTAGACATAATTTCTTGAATGGTTATGATTATGGGACATACCGAACCAAACCCTTGGGTTAATTTACACATTTGGTTGGTTTATTCCACCATAGGGATCTGGACTCGCAAAGTTCGTCCTACTCGCCGAGTCTGTTCGTGGACTCGGCAAGTCCACGCTGCTAATGGTCAGAATCTGACAACTTTTATTTTCCTATGCTTTGCTAGTTGTTTTCTTGGGTGTGCTATGCAGGAAACATGTACAGTAGGGGGCAAACTTCAAGATGGGGTAATCACGGAAGCATTCCATTGCTTAATTTTCCTCAAATAACTTCAAAGTCTTCACTTGCACGTGCAAAAAACAAGCTGGAGGTGTTGCAGCGAAAAGAGATTTGCATTCCTAATGAATTAGATTGGACATGGATGGGACAAGCTGGGTTGGACGAAGAGCTGAACCATTATTTGGTCAAATCTGTTGAAGTTGATGGGGTAACAATAATTTGTGACGGGTGGACTCGATTATTCAAGCTTCAAGAACCCGTGTATCAAGAGTTGTGATGGGATTTTTTTTCCACCATTTCTTTCCGGTGTGGTATTGACTACTACAGCTCAAATGTTATTTCATTATGTCTTGGGGGAGAGCTGTGTCAGTGCAACATTGCAGAGTTGGCATGGAGACTTGGTATTTATGATCAACACATGATAATGTCTGAAACTTTTGAATATTTCTTGTAACAGTGCCATAAAGACTTGCTTGAAGATGTGGTTGCATCGACCTAGTGGACCACAATTGCAAACCGGGTTTACATTCCTTCATCCGACCAAGAGAGGAGCGTTCGTTCCCCAATTCATCGCTTGATACATCGTCTGATCGCGAGTTCTATTAACATTTGAAAGGATGACAATAAATTCCCTACTCTAGATCTTCTACATGTGGAGTATTATCACTCCCGATGTCTTTTTCAACTTGCCATATTATATGGAAAAATATTTAGCAGAAGGGGCAGTTAAGGATCGAGTCACTTCAAAGATTAACGGGGGCATGTTTGTGACAAGGATTGAAAGGACTTATGTTATTTTGGACCAACACGAGGCACGGGCATTAACAATGATTCCTAGCCCTCCCTTTAGCACAACATTATTCAGGAGAGCTAGGATTATTGACGATTTTAGTGGGGGCATATTTCTATCCCTAATGATGATGAACCATTAGTGCCGGAGGAATTGGGAAGAAGGGTGAGGCAAAGGAGAGAACAAGTCCGGGAAGACCCACCGGTTATTCCGGTGGATGAAGTGCTACCCATGGATTGGTACAACATTGAGTCAAGAAGGTACCAAGACGAGATGGGGATAGGCGTGAATTATGTTAACGATTCATTTGCTTATTTATTTGAGCAAATGAATTTCTCACTAAGGTCGGGACCTGGATTCCCATATATATATCAAGTTGGGACGAAAGGATGCAAACAATGAGAACCCAAGCTGGAGGGAGTGGGCAGCAAGGAGATGAGGAGGAAGATGAAGAATGAAGTTTGATTTTATGTTTAATTTGGATGCTTTAAAAACAATTTATTATTTTTTTTTTGGTTGTTTGGAACTCTAAACTTTTAGGACGTTAAGTAGGGATTTGCTTTTATCACTTGTGGATGTTCTTCTTTTCAGATTGAGGCTAGGATGCATGCGAGAGTTTCAAGTGTGAAGTCGAGAGTAAGGATCGAGTCTAGAAGAATATGAGATATTTTTGAGTTTAAGGTTGAGTCCGTTTTCAAGAGAGGGTTAAGAGTGTTGCTTATTAAAGAAACAAAAATGAAGGAAATACACTAAATCATCATACCCAACCACAGAAGAAACAGACTCGAATATAGAAGAGACATTTATCACTCAGCAATGTACTCACCGAGTGCATACTTTGGGCTCGGCGAGTCCGCTTGAAAAAACATGAGTTATCTGCTAAAAAGCCTTATGCTTGTCGAGCAGACATATTTACTCGGCGAGTCACTTGATATGTCACTTTCAACATTTGGATTTTAACCGATATTTGATATGGGTTTACTCATATTCTTTTAAAGCTATTTCCCGAAGACTTTTCAAGACTATTTTCCTGCATATTTGGAGCTATACCACACAAGCTTTGACAACCAAGGCATAGATGAGTTGTTCCCATGTCTAAAGTCAACTAAAGATGAAGCTAAATTGAAGAATATCAACCTGCAACTACTATCCCAGGGGAGTTTATTCCAATTCCCTCTTTATTTTATTATTTATGATGCATAATATGCAATGGGGACATTGCATAAATTAAGTGTGGGGTAGGGGTTGGTTACATTAGTTAAAATTTGAAATTTTTGCATGAAATTTCTAGGGTTAAATTAGGAAATTTTGGTAAAAGCAGTTAGGATCCCATGTTGGTATTATGTTTGATGATTTTATGAAGACCCAAATGTTTAGTTAAGCCTATATACATTATAATGCATTTGTGGCCTCCCTTATTCTAGTGAAATCATGAGACAAAAACACAACCTCGGTTAGTTTGAGGGATGCAATACGTTTAGTATCGTGTACCATAAATGTATCCAGGAAAATTATTATCTTTAACCAATAAGGGTTGAAGTTGAGCGCCCCTGCTTAAGCATGTAGGAATTGAGTGAAAAAAAAGTGAGTTACATCAAAAAAAGAATTACAGTAAAAAGTTATTAGAATTTTTGGAGTTATCAAGATTAAAGTAAGAAGATTGAAGATCAAAATCCCAAAAGTTCAAAAGTAGAAGATACCAAAAAATCAAAAGATGGTGAAATTCAAGGAAATTAAAGTCAAAATTATCAACAGTGAAGAATTCCAAAGAGTTGAATAAGGGTATCAAGAATTGTAATTTTTTTAGATTATGTATGCTTGGGTTGCTCAACCAAAAATACCTTAAGGTTAGGAGGTTTTCTGTGGATGGATTCGGATGGATGCATAAAATGAGCATTGTTCGGAAAAAGTGGGTGAGTGTTTATGAGGATTGTGAGTATTTAGAATTAGGGGATCCTTAGGAAAAAATTGAGACACAAATGCATGTGATGCGGTCTTGGCATAATGGTTTGGTTCAATTGGGATTATCTTATCTGAGGCTAGTATGTTTAAAATTTAGTTTTGCTTAGGGGCAAGCAAAAGTCAAGTGTGGGGTATTTTGGTATTTGCATACTTAACTATATTTTTAGTATAGATTTATATCATTTATTAGCTAATTATTTACATTTTATGGACAAAAGGTACTCAATAATGTTCAAATTGTGTTTTTAGTCTAGAAGGGAAGCTCGAAAGCAAATGGAAGCAGGAGTTACGATCGGAAGCTCGGGAATGGAAGAAAGAAGAAAGATGCCTATTTCTGAAGCTACTCGGTGAGTAGAGACGACTAATCGACAAGTACATACGAAGGTTGACGAAGAGTTACGAGAAGTCCTTGCCGCATACGGATTCAACAAAGGGACTCATTAAGTCAGTAAGCTACTTGACGAGTAGCCCCTATTTTGAGATATCTATAAATAGCATCCACAAATCCAAATGAGGTCTCTTTCTGGCTTTTGGAAAACTTACTTGGCGACTAAGGAACTTGTTGGAGATTAGAAGGACATGTGAAGAACCCTAATCCTTTAATCTCGAAAGGAATAAGGCAATCTAATTAGTTTTTCGACCTTGCTTTTGCATAGAATGATGTTAGGGTTTCTTAGTTTCGTTTTTAGGTCTTTACATACTGAAATCGTGAACCAGATTAGTTAGTTTCTATTTAGGGAAAACGAATTTGCTCCTATGGTTTGATACACTTCTTTTTATTAATTGTTAATTGGTGATTTTGTTAAATTAAGCTTGTTAAAGACCCTTATGCATTAACCAAAACTATTTTTTGTTAATTGCTAAGTAATTAAGCTACATGAACATCTTTTGATTGCTTATCTCATATAATTCTATGTGAACACATTTCTATATGCCTAGGAATAATGAATATGAAACTATGATTAACTAGAGAATGGGTAAATTAATGTGTGAGCTTGATTGATACACCATCAACAAGAGGTTAATTGAATCACCACTTCCATTAGCTAATTACAAGTCTTATTTAATCCGAATAATTGAACTAGGAGGTTTATTAGTTTAATCACTTGATCCATGCTTAAATTAATCTATTTTCTAAGGATTGGTAATAACGAATGTGAACCTAATCACCATAATCGGTAACTAATAACAATTAATCTATTACATTAACATAACAATGAACCATAGGGGTAAATGAGTTGAACCTAAATAGAAACCCTTTCGATCATTGAATTTAGTTGTTTTTTTACGTGTTTTCAGCTATTAGTTGATTAGTTAAGTTTTAGTTAAAGTTTCTAGTCTTGTAAAACTAGAGAAAACCTTATTTTCATTACTTTTTGTTTAGATAATATTAGTTGTTAGTTTTAATTTTCCGTTCCCTGAGTTCGATACCCTACTGATTTAGCCATACCACAATTGACAGGTCCAATGCCTTCGTGTGTTAAATTTATAATTAAAAGTAGGTTTAAAACTAGTTGAGTTTACGCACATCAAGGAGTTTCGGTCTGTACCAAAGATGTATCACTTGGAACATTCTTGGTTCCACTTGGACTCCCATTTTCGTAGCTTGAGTTGACTTTGTTCATCGATTATGCTATGTATCTGCTCTTTGTTTTCCAAGAGGTCATTTCAAATAGACCTTTGGTTTCATCTGCATTGTTGATTGGAGCTGACCAAAAAAATTCATTACAACCATCTTATTGTCTTCTTCAACCAGGGACGTTAGCGCTACTATCTTATTTTTATTCATTCGCTTGCTTGCGAAAACTTGCTTGGGAACATTTTGAACTTTTGGGAAAACAATTGCTTTTGCTTTTAAAACTTTGGATTTATTTTCAGAAATACGTGCAAACTCAACTGAATTCTCGTAAATTAAGACTTTCACAAGTTCAGGTTCTCTTTTAACAAATTCAGAGCAATCAACCTCATCCTCCATAGAGCTTTCACTCATATCACTATCATCATCGAATTCAGAAGTATTTTCAACATTAAGTTTATTTTCTGAACTTAACCTAGTGTTTAATGAGTTAACCTTCTGTTCAATATCAAATTTAATTTTTTGTTTTCCATTTTCATCCAAAAGTTGTTTCAACATACTTTTGTGATCTTTGGACTACATGTAAGATTCAACTTTGTCCAGTCCTATTCTTTAAGCATCTGAGACTTCATCAGAGGAGACGATGGATTCACACCTGTAAAAATCTGCATCGATTTCGTCCTCTTTCAATTTGAGAAAGGGCAAAATCATCTTATGAATTTTCTTTCCAATATCACAATCAAGATGTAACTGGGTGATATCAAAATAAAGTCTTTTAGCAATTAAAAAAAATTCACAGCTTTAAAATCCCCAAATTATCTCTTTTCAAATAAATCAACTCATCCCTAGACCTAGACAGACCCAACTCCAACGTTTCAATCCACATGCGTCTCTCTTCACTTTTGTTCGAAACCCTGCCGAGTTGATCGGTTAAGTTAGAATTATTCAAACGGACTCCTTTTAAACTTTCACTGAAACTAGAGATTGTATACTTTAGGTCGTCTAATTCAGTTTCATATTGAGACACAAGAATATTCAGAGATTTGAAAATGGTGTGTACCTTGTTTATCACCTTCTCACACTCGCTAATTCTTCTCAGGGACGGGTTTCGTAGAGAAACAAATGTCGGAGACATGAACGCCTTCAGTAGCATATCCTCTAAGCTCCAAACCTTCATTTTCACCACTAAGCACCTTCCATTGAACTGTGAGACATCATCTTTCACCACGAAGCTTCTCCTATGAGTCGGCCTATGAACCTCTTCGTCCTCAAAGTTAATTGACCACACTTTGACTCTGCCAAACTCATCATCTTGTTCCTACACAATTAAAGTAGGTTTAGCGTCATCATCACTTTTCTTCTTCTTGATTCCCTCTAGATTTCTGAGAAAATAAGACTTATCATCCTCCTCTTCTTTCTTCTCATTCATTCTCAGCATGCACTCCTTTGCCAGATGATTTTTTTCATGAAAATAATTATAGTCATAGCCGGAGTCACCTAGGAGCTTCTTTTCTTTCTTCGCTTCACATTTTTGAGAGTTGTTCACACTCTCATCCTTCACTTTCTCAAAACTGTAACTCCCCTGCCAGTTTTGGTTTTTGTTGCGACCGAAATTCTTCATTGTGAACCTCTTAGGGTTTGACACCATCATAGTGTAATCTTCTTTAGAGAGTTCACAATCGGAGGGATCAGATTCCGAACCATGATTAACAACTTTCGTTCCCTTTGCGAAAAGAGCCAAAGAGCCCATTCCAGAAACAACCTTTCCATCATTTTCACTTCGTCTTCATGTGACCTTAGAATGCCAACGAGCTTTGCCAAGGAGTAATTTTTGAACTGCTCATGCGCTTTAATTGTCAACACCACAACTTTCCACTCAGATCTTACCCATTCATGAACGTTACCTTCTGCTTTATTAGTTCATGTTTCATCTTGTGCTTCACTATCCTGCTCAATAGATGGTTATAACGGTTGAATGTTTGGTCCAGTTTCTCCTCAGGATTTTCAACGAAAGCTCCAAACTCCAAAAGTAATAGCATCTAGATGGAATGTTCAAGATCAGCGTCGCTTGAGTATAGCTCCCTAAGCCTATCCCATATTTCTTTTGCGGTTTCACAGGAGCTTACTAAGCGAAATGTGTCGGCTAGTAAAGTGAAATGGATGATCCTCATGGCCTTAACATTGTTGATTAGCTTGTCCTTTATTACTCTTTTAGTACCTGTGTGAGCAAACGTATCCTTGGTGATTTCATCCTATATCAGTGAACCATTATCTTCCATACTTAGCACGTAATCTTCAAAGTGCAGTGCCCACACTTCTTAATTGTTCGGAAAAAGAATAAGGATCCTTGTTGTAGATCCAATACCGCTCGAGAGATTGATTGAGTTAGTGTGAATTGTTAGACTGCATGATGTCGATTTAATAAAAACTTGTATGAACCAGATGTGTAAACCTAAAATTAAGTTTAGGGTAAAACAAAGATCAAGATTCAAAGTCTCTAATCGATGAAATAAAAAAAGACGACAAACTGCAGATCCTATTAAAACGGAAACCCTTATAACTCTTTAAAAGAAGAGATGCGTATGGATTACACAGTGTCTAGCTCTGATACCAATTGTTAAGAATAAATCTTGAATGATCGATTAGATTCAAACAGGTAAATGAATCAAGAACACAGAATGAAGATCAAATATGTCAAATGATTAATAATCACAGCCTTCGAAGAGTTCGATGAAGAACTTCTACTGTAAAGGTTGTGTAGGGTTTACAAACTTAGACGATTACAAGATACGGTGCATGCATGCATATTAAATAATAAAACCCTAATAATACTTAACGGGTGGACAAGCCCAACCCGATATACAAATAGACTAAACAATACAAACTCAATGATGCAATACAAATGACTCAACATCTGGAAAAATAGATGACGTAAAAGTACACAAAACATAATTAGATTAAGAATGAGGCCAGTTACAAGTAGTGCATGTCGGGGTATAGAGGTATCGTTGAAGGTATGAAAGTGTTTGAAGTCTTCGAGATACAATCAAATGAGAATTATCATTTCAATCAATAGAAAAAATGAAAGGCCAACATATATATATATATATATATATATATATATATATATATATATATAATTTCACCTATATTTTTATTATCTTAATCGATGAAAACGAATAATTGTTTATGTATTTTTGACTTGTTCTAATCATGTCATATGAATAGTATTTATATGGTACCTGTTGTGGGATAAATGATTAGACTGTGTGATGATGTTGAGTACTTAAAAGTCATCATCACTTTATTGCGTTTGTAATCTATGTATATACACATTCAGAGAGTATGAATGAGAGAGAGAGAGAGAGAGATTTTAGGGTTTATTCTCGAGTTTATGATGTATAAAATTGTTTTGATCTAGTAAACTTTATCATTGTTGTAAGCTTTTAGTCTTTTCGATTGTCGATTTAATAGTGTCTTTATCAAAATATTATTCCTAAACGTTTTATCAAGCATAATCTTTGTTATTCAAAGTATAATTTTGTGTATATATTTTATGTTTTTTACGTATTTAAAATCTTTTTTTTATTCAAAGTATTGCAAAATTATTCTTTGGCTTGAGGATGTGTCAAACTGTATACATGGAGGAGTCAAAATTGTTCTTTGACAAAGGATAATATGGGTCGATTGAGGATATGTGGGTTTGTGGAGGTAATTTCATTGGGGACATCCATTGGTGACTTTCTTTATTACAAATTAGGTTTGGTGGTCTGGGGTTGTACTCATCGGTAGAGGCTTTCTTATATGCTTTTGTGGCCTCATCGCCCAATCGTTGATATTACAAGATTACATCTTATGGGATAGTGGCATATGTGATATGGATTTTATAACGCCCCGATTCTCAGGTGCGGATTTAAGTAAGAATCTCTTTAGGTTTAAGTCCTACTCGACGAGTTAAGGGCACCCTACTCGTCGAGTAGCAGCGAGGTAGGATTACATATTTAGTGACCTACTCGCGAGTCCATAAATGGACTCGACGAGTAGGAGCTGGCAGATCAAACCCTAAATCTCGGGGTTCTACACTCTATTTAAGGAGGCATAAGCCTCATTTGGCCTCCTTGTAGTCCTTGGAAGCTCATAAAAACCCTAATCCGTGTGTTGTGTCATTATTGTGCATTGTAAGCTTGGAAGGAAGATTTTGTGGGAGGAAGAACTTGGAGAATAAGAGGATAAGAGCAAGGAAGAAGTGGAAATCCGAAATATACCTCAGATAGCATCCATTGAAGGTATCAAGTCAACATCTTTATTTCCTTTCCTTCTAGAACTCATATGGTGGAGATCTCGGGTTTTTATGGTTTCAATAAGGTGATATTGCAAGACATGAGCTAGATCTGAAGTTGTAACTTTAGATCTAGACCTTTTCCAAGTTCTAGAGTCATAAAGTTCTTGTCTTGGTCGTGGTTGAGTCCCCCCTTGTGCATGAAACCCATTAAGAGCTTAGATTTGGCATTAAGAACCTTTTTAGCCAAGCATGCACGTAAAGTTTGCAACTTTATGTGAAAGGCATGCCCTCGAAGCTTGGATCTGTAATTTGGAGCCATTGCATGGCTTAAATGAGTATGTATGGCTTAAGGACTGAAGGAACTTGGCGAGTCGCAAGGTCGACTCGATGAGTCGCATGAATATGTCCGAGAACTCGACGAGTTGGATGAACAACTCAGCGAGTCCGATGAAGATTTCCATGAGACTCGACGAGTTGAAGAACAACTCGGCGAGTCGGATGAGTTTTCTCCAGGATATGTATGCGTGTGTATCCGTCAAGTCCCTAGGAGGAAACTCGATGGGTGGCCTTAAAGTTTGATTGCAAATCGAAGGAACTTGACGAGTCACCCTGAGGACTCGGCGAGTTGGAATGTGCTTCAAGGAACTTGGTGAGTTGAGGTCAATATGGACTGTTGACCTTGACTGAGGAATTTGACTTTCACTAGGGGTTAACTAGTTGGTTTATGGAATACTTTGTAAGGATGAGGACTTATGGGTATATTCGTACTATGGTAATAGGTGGTGGAGTTCTTGGCAAGTGATTGGAGAGTTGGGATTATCTACCGAGTTGACATCTACAAGGTGAGTTATCCTCACTATATTAAGGGATCTAAGGCACCAAGGCCGAGCCATTGGATATGTTATCCTAGTAGTATTTCATGTTGAGTATGAGTTGTGTTGCATGCTAGTGGTTATGCCAGTTAGGTAGACCTAGAGTATTCCAGATATGAGCTGAGGACCTGGTAGGCATTCCAGACTCATACTGAGGACTCAGGAGCATTCCAGATACAAGCTGAGGGACCGGTAGGCATTCCAGACTCGTACTGAGGGCTCGGTGGCAATCAAAATGTGAGCTGAGGGCTTGATAGGTATTCAAGACTCACACTGTGGGCCCAGGGGTATTCCAGTCTGTAGAGTTGTGGAGCCGTTACGTGTTGTTCTATTTCAGTTTGCTATGATATGATATTGGTGACATGGTTATGTGGACTGTATGTGTATCGGTATTTTGGGGGTAACTCACTAAGCTATCGGGCTTACAGTTTCAGTTTATTGTTTCAGGTACATCAGGGGATCGCGGCAAGGCAATGGAGTGATCTTACAGCTCCTCCTATTATGTTTATGTTTTTGGGGAAAACTCTGATAATTAATACTTTGAAAACAAAGTTGTAATATTTTGATGAACTCAACATATTTTACAAAGCTTAAATTGGTTTGAAATTTTTGATGTTCACTTGGGAGCGGGAACATTCAATGAAACAGAAGTGTCCACAACTCTTTCCAGATCCATGATTTGTATCTTGTCTTGTGTTTTAAACTTTGAATTTCGGGACGAAATTCCCTTTAACGGGGGGATAATGTAACAACCCGAAATTTCCGTACCATCTCTTGTAACTCTTTCGTAGTACAATTCACGCAACCAATCGTCGTTCTCAAATTCGATTTCCGATCTTCTGTTTAATTAAGTCATTAACTTGTACGGATCTAAAATGACTTAATGGGTGTCTTAATACATTTAGAAATCATTTTAACGACCCATATTAGCGATCGGAATATTTCTAGAATTTACCGTATCGGGTTACGGCAACTCAATCGGGTACGACCAAAAGCCTCGTCTAACGCCGGTATCGGGTAAAATTCCTCCGTGTCCAAAACTTAGACACTATATAATGTGTTTTAAGGCTCCATTTGAAGCCTTTGGCCAGTTTCTCATAAACACTTCCAACCTCTCTCCTCATCCATAATCAAAGGTCCAAAAACAAAGATTTAAGGCTCCAAATCAAAGAGGTAACATCCCTAACTTGTTATCTAACCTCTTTAGCCTTCAAATTGATGTTTAAATTAAGTTTTGGGACCAAGAACATGAGTTTACGGCCAAGGATCAAGCTTGGGCCGTAAACTCCTCAAAATGGGGTTTTTAAGCCAAATATACCCCTCCAAATCATAGTTGGTACTTAGATATGACCTTGAGACTTGCAAATCTGGACTTGGAACACATTAAACATGAATTTTGGGGGACAAATAAGAGTTTACGTCCAAGGCATGTGTTTGGGCCATAAACTCCTCTAAAATGGGGATTAAGTGTCTTAAAACATGTCCAAATGCCCTGAAACTCAACCAATGTCCTTGTGGTAAATCCTAGAACCATCTAAAAATAGTTTGGGGACCTTAAACACATCAAATACCCTACATAAGTGAGTTTACGGGCATAGATCATCTCCTGGGCCGTAAACTCCTATAAGTTGTCAAATGATGCCCTTAAACCACCCCAAAGGCTTGGATAAATTCCTAGAATCACATGTGATTGTTTTAAGCATCAAAAACTAATTTTTCTTAATCATATTAGAGTTTACGGCCAGAGAGTATGCATCTGGGCCGTAAACTCATACAAAGGTGTTAATTGAAGCCAAAAATTGATACCAAGCCTTAGAAAATTAGTTAGAATCACATGTGATTGCTTCTTGTGCCTTAAACCAATTTTTCTTGACCATGGGTGAGTTTACGGCCGTAAACTCCAAGTGTGTGGCTGTAAACTCCCTTCTAAGTCGTATAAATTCATTTAATCCATTCCAAGGCATTTTAGAAATCCATTCCAACAATCCCCAAGTCCAATCAAGCCATTAAACCCTCCAAATCACACCAACATGAGTTTACAGCCGTAAACTCATGTATATATGTGTTTTGTGGCTGTAAACTCCCTAAAATATTTACTCTTTGGGGAGTAAACTCAAGTCCCAAGTCCCTAGTGCCAATACACGTCCGAAGATGTCACCCAGGTCACTCCAAACGCTCGTTTTGAGGTGTTTAACCTCGTCGGAGTGTAATGTTCCATATAATTAGTGAATGTATCCCTAATTGAATATATATGGACATTATTTCATTTTAAATAGGGACATCACAAGTAATCAAATCCCTAACCCACGTTTAGTGTCCGAAAGCTTCGCATTCCCGAGTCTGGTGAGTTCATACCCCTACCCTTTTTCACTGTTTTCACTGTTTTCAGGGGGGGGGGAACACAAGCAAAGTAAAATGGAATTCTTATACTCAAAACATGTTTTCAAATGTGTGTTTCATATTCCATATGCTTTTAATACTGATTACTACAATTGATAACCATTTGAACATGCAGATCACGTAACATATATTTGTGAAATGGGTCTTTAAACTGCTATGTTTTACATATATTTCACAAATGGCTTTCCACATTTTATCAGTTAAAAGCATGACATTAGACATTTGAATATAATACCTGTACACTGTTTTGTCCTCGGTAACAGTCCACATATATACGCGAGTGGAGGATTATCATATTATTACCAGTAAATTTGTTAATCATGTATGATTGGAGACACGTCCTCGGCGAACACTCCACAGAGATACGCGAGTGGAGGACTGCACTTGTAACCAGAATTTCTGGTATTTAGAGGAGTGACTTGAGTGTATAGATCTATACGGGGCTGACTACCCCAGGCCTGGCTGCTAGCTACAGCCGAACCGAAATGGTTCAAGGGTGACGAAATTCGTAAGTATGTGGACTACTTATTGCTACAGGTTTAGTCCATCGTATGGTTATGGAACTCGCATTAGGATGACAGAGATTTACTCATAGTAATAATGAACCACTTTATACATCTTTTACATCTTTTACATCTTTTACGTACAGTAACCAACATTCAGGAAAGTATGGGACTTTCCTGGGGAAAACATGGAATCTAACCACGTTTACATCTTTTACATCTTTTACATCGTTCACATTGAGAACCAACAAGCAGGAAAGCATGGGGCTTTCCTGGGTAACTCCTACATAACTAGAAAGAGTAACAAACTGGATAACATTACATCTTTTACATTTGGTATTATACAATAAGGAAAGTATGGGACTTTCCTGGGAATACATGATAGGTAAACAGAATAGTTTAACAAGCCGGATAACCAAACTATACATTTTCACATGAGTAGACATGTTTTCAGTGTACAAACTTACTATACTTTACATTTGTGAAACAACAACCAACTTTTAAGAAAATATGGGATTTTCTTGGTGTATGTAACGTTTCAGAAACAGAAAGGAAACTTGAACATTTTCACAAACAAAAACCGCTTATGAACTCACCAGCGTTATGCTGATTTTCAAACCGGTTGTGTTCTCAGGTCAGCATTAGAATAGGTACTCGAAGATCCTTTTTGCTTGAAGATGGAGTACTCAGAAGACCGTTTCATTTTGTTCATATATATACTATCTATCACAATTGTACAAACTTCACTTTTGAAACAACTGTAAAACTTTTCTTATGTAATGTAATGGTTGTTTTACTTTACTTACTATGTGCATTGGACTAGATACTCAACGTGGAGTCAACCCCGGAAATGTTTTCGCCTTCGGTTTTCGGGGTGTGACAGATTGGTATCAGAGCCCTTATTTATAGTGAATGAAGTATACCAAACCTTACATGGTATAAAACTATAAACACTAAAGGGCCTAAGTGCTCTGAATTAAAAGTATCTTCAAACTACAAGTATTTTCAAAAGTATAAAAGTATATCCAATCGTCACGATCCGTAACCACAAGTAGAACAGAACATAAGTAATTGGGTGTTGTGTACTATGGTTAAACCTGGGCAGTTACGTAGTCGTGTCTAGGGTCAATATATCCTGGCCAACTATATTCATTTGAGACACGGCCAACATGTGCTTGGGAGTAACTGTGGTATGCGGCATGCCTAAAACTTACCCTAATATTCCAAACATCGAATCATTGTCGTAATCAATTCATGAAATACTATGGGAGTATTTCTCGATCCCAATCCTCTGTAGAAATCGTTATTCGAGTGGCTTTCTTTGATTATTCTTAGCGATAAATTATATGTTTTGATAATTCTTTCCTGCTTTATCGCTTATTCGGATCATATAACTGCCATATCTATCGATTCAATGTAGAGGACTTACCATCCTCTTTCTTGATCTTATTAGATCAAGATACCTCCCAGAAAGAGACCCAGCTCAAAGAACAACAACAATCCTTCTTCGCCGCCACCTCCTCCCCAATTTCACCTAGCATCACTCTAGACGGTCCTGACTGCTGCAATGGTGGCAGCCATGTCGCAAATGAACCCTGCTGGTTCGGGAGGTGGTCCCCAATCCCAGAACCCCGAAGTTAGTCAGGGACACCAAAAAGGGGGTTCCTATAAGGATTTCATGAACGCGAAACCAACATCCTTCAATGGCGCTGGAGGTGTCATTTCTTTATCCCGCTGGTTCGAGAAAATCGAGTTCATCTTTGAAATTTGTGCTTGTGCAGAGTCCGATAAAGTTAAATTCGCAGCCTGTACTTTCATCGATAAGGCCTTGACTTGGTGGAATGGCCGAGTCAAATATCCAGAGCTAGAGCACGAGCTCTGGAACCTGAAGATGAAGGGTTCCGACATTGCTGCATACACTTCCCGATTCGATGATCTCGCACTTCTCTGTCCGGGATTAGTCACTCCTGAAAACAAAAAGATCGAAAGGTTCATTTGGGGGTTATCCCAACCAACAAAGAGTCATGTTTTGGCTGCCCGTCCGGATACCTATGATAGTGCTAAGACTTTAGCTCAAACTCTGATTGATCACAGCGATGACGTTAAGGAAATCACTACCACTTCTGAGCCGACTCAAAGGAGTGGCGAAAAGAGGAAATTCTGGAAGAAGAAGAAGGGTCAATCTTCTCAAGGATCTTCCAAGAAACAGCAGACTGTAGCGGTCCATGCTGCTACTACCCCTGTTGCTACTACTTCTATTGTGGGATCCACAGCTCCAACTCCTACCAGTAAATATGCTGGTAATCTTCCTCTGTGTAACAAGTGCAAATACCATCACAATCCTGGTCCCTGCCGAGAACTATCTTGTACCAACTGTGGTAAGAAAGGGCACACAGTTCGATTCTGCAAAACTCCTACCCAAACAGCCAACCAATCATCTGGAGCAGGTGTTAGTCAAGCCTGCTACAACTGTGGAGAAGTTGGACACTTTAAAAGGAACTGTCCCAAGAAGTCGACTGCTGATAACACTGGAAGGATTCTAACCATGGGACGGGAGGAAGCAGTCGTTGATCCCACTGTTGTTTCAGGTACGTTCCTTCTCAACAACTCATATGCTAGTATTCTTTTCGATTCAGGTGCTGAAAGGAGTTTTGTTAGTCATGCATTCAAACATAATCTAAAACGTAATCCCCAACCACTAACTGAAACGTTTACCGTCGAGATGGCTAACGGTGAGAAAGAAAGCGCTAACGATGTATTCATAGGTTGTACGCTTACCTTAAATGATCACTCATTTCCTATAGATCTCATGCCCGTTTCCATTAAGAGCTTTGATGTTATCATTGGCATGGATTGGTTGAGTCCCAATCATGCTGATATCCTTTGTTACGAAAAAGCCATCCGTCTCAATCTTCCCTTGGACCAAACTCTCGTAATCTATGGCGATAAACCCAGTTCCAACCTTCGTATCATTTCCTGCATCAAAGCTCGAAAGCTCCTACGAAAGGAGTGCATTGCATTCTTAGCCCATGTGATCAACGAGAAACAGGAAGTTAAAGACCTCGTGAACATCCCCGAAGTCTGCAACTTTCCAGATGTATTTCCCGAAGAGCTTCCAGGAATTCCTCCCGAGCGTCAGGTCGAGTTCCGTATTGACCTAATTCCTGGAGCTACTCCTGTAGCGAAGTCTCCGTATCGCTTAGCTCCAGCAGAAATGCAGGAGTTATCCAGTCAACTCAATGAGTTGCTCAGTAAAGGATTCATTAGACCGAGTTCCTCACCCTGGGGAGCTCCGGTACTGTTTGTCAAGAAGAAAGACGGATCCTTTCGGATGTGTATCGACTACCGTGAGCTGAACAACTTGACCGTTAAGAACCGATATCCTCTTCCACGAATAGACTACCTCTTTGATCAACTTCAGGGAGCCAGTTATTTCTCAAAGATAGACCTACGGTCAGGGTACCATCAGTTACGAGTTCAGGCGAATGATGTTTCCAAAACAGCTTTTAGGACTCGGTATGGACACTACGAGTTTGTAGTGATGCCCTTCGGTCTAACCAATGCACCAGCTGTGTTCATGGACCTGATGAACCGGATGTGCCGTCCCTTCTTAGATAAGTTCGTCATTGTGTTCATTGACGATATTCTCGTCTACTCCCGAAGCAATGAAGACCACAAGCAACACTTGAGGTTAGTGTTGGAGACCCTTAGATCCGAAAAGCTATACGCGAAATTCTCAAAGTGTGAATTTTGGATACGGAAAGTAACTTTCCTCGGTCATGTGGTAAGTGAGGAGGGGATTCACGTGGATCCTTCCAAGATTAAAGCGATAGAGAATTGGTCGGCACTGAAGACACCCACAGAAATTCGTCAATTCTTGGGTCTCACCGGCTACTATCGGAGATTCATTCAGAATTTTTCCAAAATCGCCAAACCTTTAACCACTCTAACACAGAAAGGTGTACCCTTTTGTTGGAGTAATAATCAAGAAACTGCATTCCAAACGTTGAAGAGAGCCTTATGCAGCGCGCCTGTTCTGTCTCTGCCCGAAGGGACAGAGGACTTCGTTGTCTACTGCGATGCATCTAATCAAGGTTTAGGCTGTGTGCTTATGCAAAGAGGAAAGGTGATTGCCTATGCCTCAAGACAGCTGAAAGCACACGAGGTCAACTATACCACACATGACTTGGAACTAGGAGCCGTAGTCTTTGCATTGAAGATTTGGAGACATTATCTCTACGGAACCAAGTGCACGATCTTCACTGATCACAAGAGCCTGCAACATTTGATCAGAAAGACTTAAACATGAGGCAACGGTGATGGGTAGAATTACTCAGTGATTATGAGTGTGAAATCCGTTACCACCCCGGCAAGGCCAATGTGGTAGCAGATGCCCTTAGCCGAAAGGATAGTGCAGGCCACAAAGTGAAGAACCAGACGATGACTATCCATTCCAACTTACCCATGCAAATCCGAGAAGCCCAGTTAGAAGCTCTCAAACCCGAGAAAGTGTTGATCGAAACCTTGAGAGGAATGGAAAAGAAACTTGAGATCAGAGGTGACGGAGTCTATTGTTTCATGGATCGGATCTGGATTCCAAAATCCGGAGGATTTAGGGAGATTGTCATGGAGGAGGCACATAAAACCAAATACTCTGTTCACCCAGGTTCGGACAAGATGTACCTAGATCTCAAGAAACAATACTGGTGGCCCAACATGAAAGCTGAGATAGCTACATTCGTGGGCAAGTGTCTGACTTGCGCCAAAGTCAAAGTTGAACACCAGAAACCCTCGGGTCTACTCCAACAGCCCGAGATCCCCGAATGGAAATGGGAGATGATTACCATGGATTTCATCACCAAACTACCCAAGTGTTCTAGTGGGTACGATACCATTTGGGTAATTGTCGATCGTTTGACAAAGTCCGCTCACTTCATCCCGATCAAAGAATCATACAAGATGGAAAGACTCGCGCGAACCTACATCCAAGAGGTAGTTCGACTGCACGGTGTACCTGTATCTATTATCTCTGATCGAGATAGCAGGTTTACCTCCAGATTCTGGCAGTCCCTTCAAAAAGCCCTTGGAACCATGCTAGATATGAGCACAACATATCATCCTCAGACCGATGGACAGAGTGAGAGAACAATCCAAACCCTGGAGGACATACTTAGGGCATGTGTCATTGACTTTGGAAAGTTTTGGAACACACATCTATCCTTGATCGAATTCTCATACAACAACAGTTATCACACCAGCATTAGGGCTGCTCCGTTTGAAGCCCTATACGGTCGTAAGTGCAGATCCCCTCTGTGCTGGGCCGAGGTGGGGGATACACAGTTAGCCAAGAGTCGAGTCCCCGACAGTGCTCTCACTGGTCCTGAAATCATCCGTGAAACCACCGAAAAGATCATTCAAATCCGTAACCGATTGAAAACTTCACGAGATAACCAAAAGAGTTACGCTGATAACCGTCGGAAACCACTAGAATTCCAGGTTCGAGATCGTGTCCTGTTAAAAGTCTCGCCCTGGAAAGGCACTGTGTGTTTTGGTAAGTGTGGGAAACTTAATCCAAGGTACATTAGACCCTTCGAGATCCTCTCCAGGATCGGTCCAGTTGCCTATAAACTTTGTTTACCTCATGAACTCAGTAACATTCATCCTGTCTTCCATGTTTCAAATCTCAAAAAGTGCCTATCCGATGAAACCCTAACGATTCCCATAGACGAGATCGAGATCAATGAAAACCTCCACTTCATGGAGGAACCGATCGAAATCATAGATCAAGAAGTGAAATGTACAAAGCAAAGTCGCATCCTGTTAGTGAAGGTTCGCTGGAATGCCAAGCGGGGACCGGAATTCACTTAGGAGCGGGAACATTCAATGAAACAGAAGTGTCCACAACTCTTTCCAGATCCATGATTTGTATCTTGTCTTGTGTTTTAAACTTTGAATTTCGGGACGAAATTCCCTTTAACGGGGGGATAATGTAACAACCCGAAATTTCCGTACCATCTCTTGTAACTCTTTCGTAGTACAATTCACGCAACCAATCGTCGTTCTCAAATTCGATTTCCGATCTTCTGTTTAATTAAGTCATTAACTTGTACGGATCTAAAATGACTTAATGGGTGTCTTAATACATTTAGAAATCATTTTAACGACCCATATTAGCGATCGGAATATTTCTAGAATTTACCGTATCGGGTTACGGCAACTCAATCGGGTACGACCAAAAGCCTCGTCTAACGCCGGTATCGGGTAAAATTCCTCCGTGTCCAAAACTTAGACACTATATAATGTGTTTTAAGGCTCCATTTGAAGCCTTTGGCCAGTTTCTCATAAACACTTCCAACCTCTCTCCTCATCCATAATCAAAGGTCCAAAAACAAAGATTTAAGGCTCCAAATCAAAGAGGTAACATCCCTAACTTGTTATCTAACCTCTTTAGCCTTCAAATTGATGTTTAAATTAAGTTTTGGGACCAAGAACATGAGTTTACGGCCAAGGATCAAGCTTGGGCCGTAAACTCCTCAAAATGGGGTTTTTAAGCCAAATATACCCCTCCAAATCATAGTTGGTACTTAGATATGACCTTGAGACTTGCAAATCTGGACTTGGAACACATTAAACATGAATTTTGGGGGACAAATAAGAGTTTACGTCCAAGGCATGTGTTTGGGCCATAAACTCCTCTAAAATGGGGATTAAGTGTCTTAAAACATGTCCAAATGCCCTGAAACTCAACCAATGTCCTTGTGGTAAATCCTAGAACCATCTAAAAATAGTTTGGGGACCTTAAACACATCAAATACCCTACATAAGTGAGTTTACGGGCATAGATCATCTCCTGGGCCGTAAACTCCTATAAGTTGTCAAATGATGCCCTTAAACCACCCCAAAGGCTTGGATAAATTCCTAGAATCACATGTGATTGTTTTAAGCATCAAAAACTAATTTTTCTTAATCATATTAGAGTTTACGGCCAGAGAGTATGCATCTGGGCCGTAAACTCATACAAAGGTGTTAATTGAAGCCAAAAATTGATACCAAGCCTTAGAAAATTAGTTAGAATCACATGTGATTGCTTCTTGTGCCTTAAACCAATTTTTCTTGACCATGGGTGAGTTTACGGCCGTAAACTCCAAGTGTGTGGCTGTAAACTCCCTTCTAAGTCGTATAAATTCATTTAATCCATTCCAAGGCATTTTAGAAATCCATTCCAACAATCCCCAAGTCCAATCAAGCCATTAAACCCTCCAAATCACACCAACATGAGTTTACGGCCGTAAACTCATGTATATATGTGTTTTGTGGCTGTAAACTCCCTAAAATGTTTACTCTTTGGGGAGTAAACTCAAGTCCCAAGTCCCTAGTGCCAATACACGTCCGAAGATGTCACCCGGGTCACTCCAAACGCTCGTTTTGAGGTGTTTAACCTCGTCGGAGTGTAATGTTCCATATAATTAGTGAATGTATCCCAAATTGAATATATATGGACATTATTTCATTTTACATAGGGACATCACAAGTAATCAAATCCCAAACCCACGTTTAGTGTCCGAAAGCTTCGCATTCCCGAGTCTGGTGAGTTCATACCCCTACCCTTTTTCACTGTTTTCACTGTTTTCAGGGGGGAAACACAAGCAAAGTACAAGGGAATTCTTGTACTCAAAACATGTTTTCAAATGTGTGTTTCATATTCCATATGCTTTTAATACTGATTACTACAATTGATAACCATTTGAACATGCAGATCACGTAACATATATTTGTGAAATGGGTCTTTAAACTATTATGTTTTACATATATTTCACAAATGGCTTTCCACATTTTATCAGTTAAAAGCATGACATTAGACATTTGAATATAACACCTGTACATTGTTTTGTCCTCGGTAACACTCAACATATATACGTGAGTGGAGGATTATCATATTATTACCAGTAAATTTGTTAATCCTGTATGATTGGAGACACATCCTCGGCGAACACTCCACAGAGATATGCGACTGGAGGACTGCACTCGTAACCAGAATCTCTGGTATTTAGAGAGCGTGACTTGAGTGTATAGATCTATGCGGGGCTGACTACCACAGGCCTGGCTGCTAGCTACAGCCGAACCGAAATGGTTCAAGGGTGACGAAAGTCATAAGTATGTGGACTACTTATTGCCACAGGTTTAGTCCATCGTATGGTTATGGAACTCACAATTAGGATGACAAAGATTTACTCATAGTAATAATGAACCACTTTATACATCTTTTACATCTTTTACGTATAGTAACCAACATTCAGGAAAGTATGGGACTTTCCTGGGGAAAACATGGAATCTAACCACGTTTACATCTTTTACATCTTTTACATCGTTCACATTGAGAACCAACAAGCAGGAAAGCATGGGGCTTTCCTGGGTAACTCCTACATAACTAGAAAGAGTAACAAACTGGATAACATTACATCTTTTACATTTGGTATTATACAATAAGGAAAGTATGGGACTTTCCTGGGAATACATGATAGGTAAACAGAACAGTTTAACAAGCCGGATAACCAAACTATACATTTTCACATGAGTAGACATGTTTTCAGTGTACAAACTTACTATACTTTACATTTGTGAAACAACAACCAACTTTTAAGAAAATATGGGATTTTCTTGGTGTGCGTAACGTTTTAGAAACAGAAAGGAAACTTGAACATTTTCACAAACAAAAACCGCTTATGAACTCACCAGTGTTATGCTGATTTTCAAACCGCTTGTGTTCTCAGGTCAGCATTAGAACAGGTACCCAAAGATCCTTTTTGCTTGAAGACGGAGTACTTAGAAGATCGTTTCATTTTGTTCATATATATACTATGTATCACAACTGTACAAACTTCACTTTTGAAACAACTGTAAAACTTTTCTTATGTAATGTAATGGTTGTTTTACTTTACTTACTATGTGCATTGGATTTCATACTCAACGTGGAGTCAACCCCGAAAATGTTTCCGCCTTCGGTTTTCGGGGTGTGACATGTATGGCTAGCATACACTAGTGCTGCAGGGTTGGTGGAAGTTTCGTGGTTGAATAGGTTGTTTGGGACGAGTCCGCCAACTTTGAGGCATTTAGCCTTCCTTTAGGAGTGGGGCATGAGTGCTCGATATGATCATGTGTATTATTAGGGCGTTGTAATGATACTTAGGACAAATATGGGTAGGTGTGGAACGTAGTATGGGCCCGTACTACTGAAAGCACAGGACCCATACATATAAAAAGGAAGTCACAACCCCTAGGATTTTGTCGGGAGTTGGTTCCCGGTTATTTGTATGAGTTATCTGATATCTTGTGTTATGTTTCAGAATGGTGATGACCAGGCGCTTTGTGACTGGATCTGGTTCGGGATCAGGATCAGGATCAGGAGAGGGTGGACAGGGGACGCAGATAGCGCCCGAGACTATTGGCCAAATGAGGGCAGATGAGATGGATGACAGGATCCGAGAGATCCTGCACAATGAGGTTGCTGCATTGTTTCAGGCCGAATTTTTGGAAATGTTCGGGTCGATTAGGACCGCCATGGTGGAGTATTTTGATGAGTGCTATGCAGCCCTTGTAAAGACAGCCACTGCATCAGCTGTCTCTACGGCAGGGGGAGGAGTTGGTAGGGGTTTTCAGTACATGGACTTCGATAACACGAAGCCCCTACTTTTGATGGGAAACAGGATCCCATCAAGGCTATGAGATGGATTTCAGATATGGAGGGGTGTTTCTTCACCTGCTCGTGTCCTGCTGACTAGAAGGTTAGGTGTGCTCGAAACTTGCTTAGGTCTGGGTCCAAGGACTGGTGGAGACTTGCTACTGGGGCATACACTGATGATCAGAGAGCTGCTGTTACTTGGGAGCAGTTCAGAGATATGTTTCGCGCCCGTTACATTCCATAGGTTGAGCGGGAACGATTGGCACAGGATTTTTTGAGTTTGAGATAGGATGGTGAGTCGGTGACGGAGATCACCCGTATGTTCACTGAGTAGGCGATGTTTTGCCCAGAGTTCGCTTCCGAGCAGTCTCAGATGACCCATTATCTGAGTATGCTCAAGACTGATATACGACAGTTTGTATCTACCCAGCGATGTGATACTCTTTTGGAGTTGTAGGAGGCCACCAGACGGCGGGAGTTGGAGATTGAGCTGCAGTTGAGGGAGCAGCGGCCGACCCCGACACAGTTACAGCCGGTGCCGAAGCGGTCTAACACCACTGATACTAGGACCAGGGATCAGTAGGGTCGCACTTGTGGAAAGTGTGGCAAGGGTCATTTTTGTGTATGTCGGGTTGGTAGTGGGTGCCACAAGTGTGGCAAGGAGAGGCATTACGAGAAGGATTGTCGACAGGCCACCCAAGTTCAGGGTGTGAGGTTATGTTATCACTGTGATCAGGTTGGTCATATGAAGGCCAACTGTCCACTACTTGCCGCCAAACCGGTGCAGCGTCTACTTTGAGGATCACGGATGGCCGGATGGGAGACCAGTTAGGGCAGAGCCTCCGAAGGCTCAAGGTTGTTCTTTCCACCTTACGGCGGAGGAGGCTAGAGCAGCACCAGATGTGGTTGCTGGTATGTTTCTATCCTCATCTAATTTTCTTTACCTATTGTATTCTTATCTTTTGTACCTGTACTTAGGTACGTTCTTGGTGAACTCTTTTCCTGCTTTGGTCTTATTTGACTCGGGGGCGAGTTGGTCCTTCGTATCTCAGTCATTTAGTAGGGAGTTCAGTGCACCAGTGGGTGAGTTAGAGTGTCCGTTGCGAGTATCGATCGCTAACGAACACGGGGTTTCTGCTTCTTCGATTTATCAAGGGTGTGACTTGGAGATTTTTGGGATGTCCTTTCCGATAGATTTGATTCCGATTCCCATGGGGGAGGTGTGCGTGATTGTGGGTATGGATTGGATTAGTCGGTTCGGTGATATGATCGATTGTGAAGGTCAGCGAGTGGTGGTTCGAAACCCTAGTGGGGGAGAACTAGTTGTATATGGTGAGGGCACCAGAGTAGGATTAGAGTTTTGTTCAGCTGCCAGGGCTCGGCAGTACATTCAGCATGGGTGTATGGGTTATCTAGCGTATGTGGTAGATACAGGAGTCAGGGACCAGAATTCGGTTTCCGACGTACCAGTGGTCAGGGAGTTTGCAGATGTGTTTCCGGAGGAGTTGCCAGGGATACCTCCGGAGAGGCAGGTCGAGTTTAGGATCGACCTGGTGCTAGGTGCGGCCCCTATCGCTAAGGCACCATACCGATTGGCACCACCAGAGATGCAGGAGCTGTCGTCGCAGCTACAGGAACTGCTGGGCAAGCAGTTCATTCGACCTAGCCGTTCTCCATGGGGAGCGCTGACTTTTTTTGTCCGGAAGAAGGTCGGTTCGCACCAGAAGTGCATTGATTATTGGGAGTTTAACAAGTTAACAGTGATGAACCGTTACCCACTCCCGAGGATAGACGACATCTTCGATCAGTTGCAGGGCACATCTTAGTTTTCCAAGATAGATTTGAGGTCTGGGTATCATCAGGTCAGGGTCAGAGAGGAGGACATGGAGAAGACCGTGTTCCGAACTCGTTATGGACCATACGAGTTCGTGGTGATGCCGTTTGGGCTCACCAACGCGCTAGCACTGTTTATCATCCTAATGAATCGGGTCTGCAGACCGATGCTTGACCGCTCGGTCATAGTGTTTTTAGATGATATCTTGGTGTATTCCAAGACCCAAGAGTAGCATGAGGAGCATCTGCGAGAGTTATTGGGAGTCATGAGACAAGAACAGTTCTACGCCAAGTTCTCAAAGTGCAAGTTTTGGTTGCGAGAGGTCCAGTTCGTCGGACATCTCATCAACCAGGATAGGATTTTGGTTGATCCGGCCAAAATCGAGGCAGTTATGCAGTGGGAGGTCCCAAAATCTCCCTTGTATATTAGGAGTTTTCTAGGGTTAGCAGGATACTACCGGAGATTCATACGGGATTTATCCAAAATTGCAGTACCCCTCACTCGTCTGATGAGGAAAGGGGTGGATTTCCGGTGGGGCCCCGAGCAGCCGGGGGTGTTTGAGACCCTCCGTCAGTGTTTGTGTGAGGCACCAGTCTTGACACTCCCGGAGGGAGTTGAGGATTTTGTGGTGTTCTATGATGCATCCATCAAAGGTTTAGGAGCGGTCCTCATGCAGAGGGAACAAGTGAAAGCCTACGCATCGCGGTAGCTGAAGTCGCATGAGACAAGAGACCTTACACATGACTTGGAGCTGGGGGCAGTGGTGTTCTCCCTCAAGACATGGAGACATTACCTTTATGGGGTCAACTCTACCATTTACACAGATCACACGAGCTTGAGACACATCATGGATCAACCGAACTTGAATATGAGGCAGCGCAGGTGGATGGATGTAGTCAAGGACTACGATTTTGAGATCCATTACCACCCTGGTAAAGCAAATGTCGTTGCGGATGCTCTGAGCCACAAGTCGGATGGGTCTTCCACCCCTGCGACATGTATGAGGATAGCGGTGGATTCCCGCTTGTGAGTTTGATCAGAGATGCTCAGATAGAGGGCATACGACCGAAGAACTGGAAGCTGGAGAGGATCAAGGGTGAGAATACCAGGTTCGTGCAGGATACTTGGGGATTACTGACCCGATGCGGTCGGGTTTAGGTTCCGATGTTTGGGTGGGTTAGGCAAATGGTTATGGAGGAGGCTCATAAGTCTCACTTCTCTATTCACCCTGGGGCCACCAAGATGTACCGAGATTTTAGTTTGAGCTACTAGTGGCCGCGTATGAAGTGTGATATTTCTTGGTACGTCGAGAGGTGCTTGACCTGTAGGATGGTCAAGGCCGAGCATCAAAGGCCGCATGGCAAGCTGCAGCCCCTGGAGATTCCCATCTGGAAATGGGAACAGATCACGATGGACTTTATCACAAAGCTACCAAGGATGATGAAGGGGTTTGATGCCATTTGGGTCATCGTGGATCGATTGACCAAGAGTGCCCATTTATTGGCCATACGGGAGAGTTCGTCGGCCGAAAAGTTGGCCGAAGTATACATTCGCGAGATCGTGTCTCACCATGAGATTCTCGTTTCCATTATCTTTGATCGGGATGTCAGGTTTACCTCCCGCTTCTGGCAGAAATTTCACAAGGAGCTGGGCACGTGATTTCACTTCAGCACAACATTCCACCCGCAGACAGACGGACAGAGCGAACGGACTATTCAGACCCTCGAGGATATGCTAAGGGCGTGTGTCATTGACTTCAGTGGAAGTTGGGGTTCTCACCTACCGCTCGCGGAGTTCGCCTACAACAACTATCATTCTAGTCTTGGCGCCCCACCATTTGAGCTGTTGGATGGGTGGAGGTGTCGCAACACATTTTGTTGGGGTGAGGTTGGTCACAGGGTGATGGGTTGGATGGAGGTGGTCTTGCAAACTACTGAGAAGATTCGGCAGATCAGGCAGCGACTGCAGACCACTCAGAGTTGGCAGAAGAGTTATGCCAGCAAACGCCGATCTGAGTTAGAATTTCAGGTGGGTGATATGGTACTCCTGAAGGTCTCGCCCTGGAAGGGTGTGATCCTCTTCAGGAAGAGGGGAAAATTGGGCCCTTGATATATTGGGCCATTCAGGGTCATTTCCAGGGTTGGCAAGGCAGCTTATAGGCTTGAGCTTCCGGAGGAGCTTAGCCAGCACGTTCCATGTCTCGTAGTTATGAAAGTGCATCATGGACCAGGAGGTGGTTGTATCGTTGTATGATATTCAGGTTGATGAGCGCCTGAACTACGTGGAGAGGCTTGTGGACATCTGGGAGAGGAAGAAAAAGATTTTTCGGAACAATGAGATACCTTTGGTAAAAGTGTAGTGGGAACATCGGAGGGGATCCGAGTGGGTATGGGAGCCAGAGGCAGAGATGCGTGAGCACTACCCAGCGTTGTTTATTCCAGAAGACTTCTAGGACGAAGTCTAGTTCAAGTGGGGGAGAATTGTAGCGCCCCGATTCTCAGGTATGGATTAAGTAAGAATCTCTTTGGTTTTAAGGCCTACTCGACAAGTTAAGGGTTCCCTACTCGTCGAGTAGCAGCGAGGCGGGATCGCATATTTAGTGACCTACTCGCCGAGTCCATAAAGGGTCTTGACGAGTAGGAGCTGGCAGATGAAACCCTAAATCTCGGGGTTCTGCACTCTATTTAAGGAGGCATAAGCCTCATTTCGCCTCCTTGAAGTCCTTGGGAGCTCATAGAAACCCTAACCTGTGTGTTGTGTCATTCTTATGCATTGTAAGCTTAGAAGGAAGATTTTGTGGGAGGAAGAACTTGGAGAATAAGAGGACAAGAGCAAGGAAGAAGTGGAAATCCGAAATTTACCTCAGTTAGCATCCATTGAAGGCATCAAGTCGATATCTTTATTTCCTTTCCTTCTAGACCTCATATAGTGGAGATCTAGGGTTTTTATGGTTTGAGTAAGGTGATATTGCAATACATGAGCTAGATCTGAAGTTGTAACTTCGGATCTGGACCTTTCCCAAGTTCTAGACTCATAAAGTTCCTGTCTTGGTCGTGGTTGAGGCCCCCCCTTGTGCATGAAACCCCATTAAGAGCTTAGATTTGGCATTAAGAACCTTTTTAGCCATACATGCACGTAAAGTTTGGAACTTTACGTGAAAGGCATGCCCTGGAAGCTTGGATTTGTAATTTGGAGCCATTGCATGGCTTAAATGAGACTGTATGGCTTAAGGACTAAAGGAACTCGGCGAGTCGCAAGGTCGACTCGACGAGTCGCATGAATATGTTCGAGAACTCGACGAGTTGGATGAACAACTCAGCGAGTCCGATGAAGATTTCCATGAGACTCGACGAGTTGAAGAACAACTCGGCGAGTCGGATGAGTTTTCTCCAGGATATGTATACGTGTGTATCCGTCGAGTCGCTAGGAGGAAACTCGACGGGTGGCCTTAAAGTTTGATTGCAAATCAAAGGAACTCGACGAGTCACTCTGATGACTCATCGAGTAGGAATGTGCTTCAAGGAACTCGACGAGTAGCCGAGGGTACTCGACAAGTTGAGGTCAATATCGGCTGTTGACCTTGACTGAGGACTTTGACTTTGACCAGGGGTTAACTAGTTTGTTTATGGAATACTTTGTAAGGATGAGGACTTATGGGTATATTCGTACTATGGTAATAGGTAGTGGAGTTCTTGGCAAGTGATCGGAGAGTTAGGATTATCTACCGAGTTCACATTTACAAGGTGAGTTATCCTGACTATACTAAGGGGTCTAAGGCACCAAGGCCGGCCCATTGGATATGTTATCCTAGTAGTGTTACATGTTGAGTATGAGTTGTGTTGCATGCTAGTGGTTAGGCCAGTTAGGTATACCTATAGGACTACCTGTGATGTTATATGATTATTGCATATTCAGTAGTTATGGTATATGTTATGTGGGTTGGGTTAAGGTTGTACTGCTCCATGCGGTAGCCAACAAACCCTAGAGTATTCCAGATATGAGCTGAGGGCCCGATAGGCATTCCAGACTCATACTTAGGACTCGGGAGCATTCCAGATACAAGTTGAGGGCCCGGTAGGCATTCCAGACTCGTACTGAGGGCTCGGTGGCAATCTAGATGTGAGTTGAGGGCTCGATAGGCATTCCAGACTCACACTGTGGGCCCAGGGGTATTCCAATCTGTAGAGTTGTGGAGCCGTTACGTGTTGTTCTGTTTTAGTTTGCTATGATATGATATTGTTGTCATGGTTATGTGGACTGTATGTGTATCGGTATTTTAGGGGTAACTCACTAAACTTTTGGGCTTACAGTTTCAGTTTATTGTTTTAGGTACATCAAGGGATCGCGGCAAGGCAAAGGCGTGATCGTACAGCTCCTCCTGTTATGTTTATGTTTCTGGAATAAAACTCTGATAATTAATACTTTGAAAACAAAGTTGTAATATTTTGATGAACTCAACATGTTTTACAAAGTTTAAATTGGTTTGAAATTTTGAATGTTACAGATTTTGATTATGTTTGTTCTTGTCGCTTGTCCTCGTGATACAATTTTAGGCTTTCACATCAACGATTTCACTAATAAGGCACATCGTCCCTCCTAAAACCCAACATGCATTAGCGAGTGCTATTTTTAGTAACCTTTCTCAAGATATGGAAGTACTATTCGACATGACTTATATATATATATATATATATATATATATATATATATATATATATATATATATAGTTTTTTGAGTTTCTATGAGCACCACATGCTCAAGATCTTTGTATGACTATCTTTATAAATGGTATTGGCCAACATATGTCGATAGTAGAGTATCGTGTTATCCTCAAGTATCGCGTTATTATTCTATTGTTTGCGGTTGACGGGATATGCCCACTTTGCCGCAAGGTATACTTGAAGTCTTTTGAAAAGCATGCAATACATTGTAATGCCGTCGGATTTCAAGTAACAATACGATGTTGTTATAGATGTACTTTTTTTTTATCTAATTCTACCGATTCGTATTCTTTGACCAAAGATAAATTATGCAAGGAGTGGAACATTATATATTTATTCTCTATTCCCCATAATATCGTGTATATTAGTATATTAGGTGTGAACCTCGTGTATTACGCGGGTTTTTTTATAAAAAATAAAAATTTAATATGAATATATAAACATTAAATATTTTATAAAATACTGTTTTCCATAACAAAATGTAATCTTTTGGAGCATTTATGAGAATTTATTATCAAATTAATAGAATGATAACTTTACATATATATATATATATATATATATATATATATATATATATATATATATATATATATATATATATATATATATATATATATATATATAACCCATTAGAATTTTTTGGAAATTTATTTTAAGAAAATAGAAATTCTCAAAAAATGATAAGTGGAAAATAATAATTTTAAAAATCTTAGAAAATGACATGTGTCAAAATGAAAGAGAATGAGACAAATGGTAAAAATATTTTCATTTATTAGGAAGGATAATTAAATATTTAAATACATAAAAGGAAAATTTTGCAATATTAGCAATGCATTATATAAAGCAAAAGGTAAATTATATATTTATTTTTAAATGCCATGACAACCTTTTATATAAAGTTTTAAAATAATTTTTATCGTAAGATTTAATAAAAAGAAGCTTGTAATAACGTTTCTAAGATAAATAAAAGATTGAAAACTTTAGATTTATTTTAATTAATTTTTATGATTTTTATTAAATGTTATTATTTTCTTAATTTGAAAAAAGAAAAATTAATAGACAATAATGACACCACATTTTATTCATAGACAAAAATTGACAAACGTAATATGCCTATGACACCAAATTTTAATAGGCGAAAGACATCGTATCCATTAGCTTATGGAATATATAATTATTAGGTTATAACCCGTGAAAACTACGGTCGGTATATTTAAAAATTTTATATAGATAAAAAATAATAAATGTAAAAAAAAAAAACAAAATATTCAGAACTTTAATTAATTATGAATTAATTTGTTAAGCAAAATAAACATAATAATGTTATTAGGATATGATTTTGTATTTTCAAGATTTGAATCGAATTTTATTTGTTATCAAAGAAAATAAAATAATAAAAATCATAGAAAAATATCACGTTTCAAATAGATATTTTAAAAAACTGATACAAATTTTTAGGTTTCATTTATTAGAAAAAGTAGATTCTATAATAAATCACTAAATATCGATTATTTTACTATATTTCCAAATTTGTTGATATTTTGTGGCTATCCATTAACAAGTTAGAAGCAAATAATAAAACAGGGACCATCAAATATACTCTATTGGTAGTCCAATCTAAAGAAGTTATGATTTTGAATGAAGTGAAAGTTGAAGTCTTAAAAAGAAACATGAGTGTTAAATCAAAAGAAGTTATAATTTCAAAGGCAGTCAAAGTACAAGTATTTAAAGCTAACTTGAGTTGAAATGACAATTCTACCCGTATGACTCCAAATTGATCAAGTAGTAGTAGTGGTAGAATTGAAGTGGGTTATGAGTTGTGACTGAACGTCAAAGTTGGGTTCCATGTCAACAAAGCAGACGCACGGACGCAAGCACCAACAACTCGAGAGTCCAACAAATTTCTCATTTACACCACCATACTTAATTGTTTTATCACTTTCACCCCTATACTTTATTGTACTAACTGATACAACATCATTACTTTAGCTATCAAAGGATATCTCTTTTGATTTTTGAATTGATATTATCCTTTACGATTAATAAATAGAATCAATACTAAAAAACTATCGAAATGCTTTATACAAATATGCCAAAGACCCGCCTCTAGTTATTGGTTGAATTTTGTTCATTAAGAGTGGTAATATCAAATAAAAAGTATTAAAATTAAGGGTCGGATAACATAGTTTAATATCGGTTTTTATCCTAAGGAGGTTTCTAGTTTTTCCAATAGTATACTAAAGAGGTTCCAACATTTTCTAAAAGTTGGAGAAACTTATTTATAACAAACTCCTACATAGTTTGTGTGAGTGTAGGGGTTTTTATTTTGTTTATTTATTTATTAATTTTTAAGTAAAACAAATTTTGTCGTTTTAAAAAAATACACATTTTGCTGTTCATCATGCATAACCTTATGTTCACACGTGAGATTAGTCATGGTGAGCGTAAGATGACTCGAACATTCTCGTTAAAGAAGATCATTTTTTTCAAAATAAAAATAAAAAATAACCGATTTAAAGAGTAAATTCCCTGTTTATTGTTATTTTATGACGTTAACTCTTATAATTAATTATAAGTATATCTATAAAGGTAATTAATGGTTCTTAAAATTAATATTTTTCAATTTAAACAATATAAAAGGGAGAGTATATTGTGTATTTTCGGATGATATGAGTGAATTATACAAATAATTACCTTAACATTAAACTAAGATGAGCAACTAATAATTAGTATTATTCACGAATAAACATATTTAAATTACCACTATTTTATTATAGCCTCAAAGATTATCAGAATCTATTTATTATGACTCATACATGACATAATTAGTGGTAGGCCTCGAACATAATGATAGGGGGCATCACATATAATTTTACGGATAGCATGCAGGAAAAATTACACTATCCTAGAAAAATTTTCAATACATCAAATTCTTTCAAAGGGTAACACGGGCTCCCTCGGGCTTTCTCTAAGATCCCCCGTTGAACATAATTATATAATTATGAAAAGAGATATAACACATGTATATGATGTCTCGAAAGGAAATTTTCACATATATTTGTCATTACGTGACTTAAAATTGGAAATCTAAAAAAGTTATGTTTACCATTTAATCATGTTCTACTTTTCCTTTTTTCACTTTATTTTCACATTGTTTTCAACTTATGATTCGTTTGATAAGGTTACCATTGTTAAGTTTGGTAGTTGTCATAATCCTATAAACGATAGACTTGACAAATTCCTTTTTATAAAATGTTTCTTCCATTAGTTATACGTAAATCACAACAATAACAACACTATTAATCAGATCCTATATAAATAAAGTGAATGAGATATGATGGTCCGTAGCTCCTACCATAAAGAAACCGTTTTCGTATAAGACCTCAAACAAAAGAAACTAAGTATACAAATATAAACATAAGGAACTGATTCATACACAATAAATTTTTTCCATACACAACAAATTGTGCATTAAAGTATTATATTGTACAACCCCATAAAGCATGAATTAATTTGTATAGATAAAAATTATTGTATACGAATCACTTCCCATAAAAATATAAAAAATTATATAAGTACAAAATTTTAGGAGAGTGCTCATGCTG
The DNA here is from genome assembly GCF_052625555.1 of Lactuca saligna. Classification (NCBI taxonomy): domain Eukaryota; kingdom Viridiplantae; phylum Streptophyta; class Magnoliopsida; order Asterales; family Asteraceae; genus Lactuca; species Lactuca saligna. Next base: position 169,540,809 of record NC_136424.1, read on the forward strand.
AAACATTCTACATTATTGTTTAAATTAAGAAATTGATCAATAAAATAAATCGTATACCACAATAATTTAACATAACAAAACATGCTAAACTTGCATTTTATTTATGAATACAAAAAAAAAATTACATGATTTTATAGGAGTTGCATTCATTCGATATTCAAGAATTCAACTACAATAGTTCAATGCATATCGATTGAAAGCAAACGGATAGCAAGCTATATCGTTAGCCTTTTCTAGATGACAAAACCAGTTCTTTTGAAAACAATATTTGGGGATATGAATGTTAGTCAAGAAAGAGTCAAGGGAATTGATGGACATTTAGAATAGTAGAAGGGCAATAACTGTAACTTTCCTTAAAAAGGTATGGCCCCCTGTTTCTCTATACACGCACACTCACGATGCCCAACCCCTTCTGTAATCTCTCTCTCTCTCTCTCTCTCTCTCTCTCTACAAACGGACGATATACTCCCGGCTGTCAAAGATTCCTTATATCACTCTTCAAATCCCTAAATTCATTCCGCTAGGTTGTTCTTGATTTACCATTTGATTCCAATAGCTAAAGTCCTTGATTTTGTTTCACTTCTGTAATGATTTTTTAATTCCATTTGGTCAAGAATCCAATTATTTTATGGGTTGTGTGGGTTCCAAGCCTGATGATTCGCCGGCGGTGGCCTTGTGTCGGAAAAGATGTCAGTTTCTTGATGAAGCAATTCACCAACGTTATGCTCTCGCTGAAGCCCATTTAGCTTACTTTCATTCCCTAAAATCCGTAGGTGATTCGCTGCACCATTTTTTTGATCTGCAGTACACCGCCGCAGGCGGTGGCGATGGCCTTTCGTCTCCGGTGCTCAACCTTCCTGATCAAAGGAAGGGGGATTCTTCTGGACTTCCGACTCCGGCTGTTACCTCAGCTCCGGTGGTTGCGCAGCGTCATTCGCATTCGAATTCCGGTTCGTCTCATCTTCATTTCCATACCGATTCGGATGATGATTCTGGCGACGAAGACGAATCACTTCATTTACACTCCGAGAACGGTGGCTCACCACCTCTACATCAACAGCGGTACGGCAATTTGAGTTACATCGATCAACACGAATCCCTAGAGGGTTCTTATCTTCCAACTGCTTATCCTTATTCTACGGCTGTTTATCCTCCCGCCGGTTATCCTCCGGCTGGATTTCCTCCCGCCGGTTACTTGTCAGGTGGTTACACAATGAATTACATGAAAAAACAACCGACGCCGTCTGTTCTGTATCAGCAGAGACCAATGAGTTCGGAACCTATACGTTACGGCGAAGCTTCCACCTCATCATATTCTAGCAACAGTTACAATAATCAAAACCCTAGTACATACTCCTACAACAATGATTACTCTAATTACGGCGAATTTTTCGGTTCTTCTTCCCAACAACAACAACCGTACGCCGGTATTTCACCGCCTCCGCCAGTTTTACAGGAGGAAGCGTCGTCTTCAAATTCGAAACCTCCCCCTCCGCCTCCCCCGCCGCCGAGCACATCCTGGGACTTTTTGAACCCGTTTGAAACTTTTGAGGGCTATTATCCTCTGTATACACCGAGTCAGGATTCTAAAGAAGTGAGGGATGAAGAAGGGATTCCTGATTTAGAAGATGAAGACTTATACCAGCAGGAAGTCGTTAAAGAAGTACACGGAAATCAGAAGTTCGTTGATGGCGGTGGAGGCGGTGGTGATGGTCATAAAGACGGTGCCGATTCAGGTGGCGGCGATGGCAAGACAGCTGCGGAGGTTGAAGAAAAGAGTGAAGAAAGAGCTGCGGCTGATCTCCATTACCGGAGTGTACCAAAAGTGGTGGCGAAACAAGATGATCCGGTGGAGTATGAGGTTCATGTGGTGGATAAAAAAGTTGTTGATAATAAAAAAAAGCCATTAGTGTTCCAGAATGATTCCGAAATCGTGAAAGAACTTCAAACACAATTCGATCGTGCATCTGACTCCGGCAACGAATTATCCAAGATCCTTGAGGTCGGAAAAGTTCCACATAATCGCAAACATGTCGCCTATCAAGGTTCCATTTTTCTCTCTCATATGCAATAATTAACTTCTTATTTTCATCAATTATTCATCCCTTCTTCTTTAATAAAGCAATAATTCACAAGAACTATACTTTTTGTCTATGAAGGTTGAGAAACCTAATAATCCATTTTTTAATTATGTAGTTCCATCCAAGATGTTGAATGTGTTCACCCCTTCATTAGCCCTAACACAAGCAGATCCTGCTACTTTAGATACAGATGTTGATTTATTGACAAAATCCAAGAATCTTTCATCAACTCTACATAAACTGTATTTATGGGAGAAGAAATTGTTTGATGAAGTTAAGGTACGTATTTCAACAATCAAATGTCAAATAGTGGAAAGATTTGGGGTTAAATGCAAGGAATAGCAATGTTATTGAAATACAATTATATAAAGCATTTTTCAAATACTTTAATAAGAAAAGGATTGAAAGTACAATGTTGTAACTTGTAATAAACTAAAGTAAAACTAGGGTGCTATAATACACAAACAAAAAAAAGGATATTATTTCTTGCATATATCCCTTTTGTGTTGCGTAACTATCATTTCATTTATAGTTTATAATTACCTTTATAACCTGCGGTTTGTGTCGATGAATTATTGAATTTATATTCTTCTTTTTGTATGTCGGAAACTTTCAAATAAATCATATGATTCATGGGAATCCAGCATTCAGATTCCATTTTTTTTTTCATAAGTTATATGCTTTTGGGAATCTAAGCATTTGAATTCCAATTAACCATCTTTATAATGTGCTATTCATATTCTCATATCCCATTGTTGGAAACTTTTAGAATAAGTTTTTTGAGTCTTATTTAGCCCAAACCTAATGCTTTATGTATTATCATGTATACATCATTCCGCTATTATACCTATTTACTACTTTCATATGGTAAAATGTGAAATGTTTCGTTTTTTGGCAAGTTTTTACGGTGTAGTTCAAAATTTTCCATTTGATTGTGATATTTGACAATAATGGGAAATTCTTTTGCTTTATATGGTATAGATTGAGGAGAAAATGCGGTTACTCCATGAAGAAAAGAAGCGAAGACTTGCAGGATTAGATGAAAAAGGCGCCGAGCCTCACAAAATTGATACCACAAGAACTTTTGTTAGAAGTCTTTCGACAAAAATTCGAATCGCAATTCAAGTTGTTGATAAGATCTCAGACAAAATAAACAAATTGAGAGATGAGGAATTATGGCCACAATTAAACGACTTCATCGAAGGGTACTTTCTTCTTTTTCTAATTTTGTCAGAAAAAAAAAAAATCAACAACCCCACATGGTACTAGACTAGTCTAGCCTAGTCTGGTAACAGTTGGGGTCCCACATCAGCTAGAAACAGTCTCATCTGTCGTCTGTCTGTATATTATTTTTAGGTTAACAAAAATGTGGCGATCTATACACGAATGCCACCATACTCAATGTCTAGCAATCACGGCCGCCAAGCGTATCGACGTGATCACATCTCAAAAACACGTAACCGATGCGAATCTCGAAGCCACACTGCAACTCGAACACGACCTTCTCAACTGGGCCGTACGCTTCTCATGTTGGTTCGGTGCTCAAAAGGGTTTCGTGAGATCACTAAACGAATGGCTTCTAAAATGTCTAATGTACGAGCCCGAAGAAACCGTAGACGGGCCTGTCCCGTACTCACCCGGTCGACTCGGTGCACCGGCTATCTTCATCATATGTAACCAATGGGCTCAAGCCATGAATCGAATCTCCGACAAGGAAGTGGTGGACTCGATGCGGGAGTTTGCAGGGTCCGTTCTTCGGTTATGGGAACGGGATAAGGTCGAGATGAGGGAACGGGATAAAAATATGGAAAGAAATGTTAAGAGTTTTGAGAAAGAGGATCAAAAGATTCATAAAAGATTACAAGTTTTGGATAAAATGATTGTGGATGCATCGGGTGGTGATAATAATAATAACGGGCTCTCGTTAGGGCATCCGGTTTATCAAAGTGAAACGAGTAAAAACGGGAGTTTGCAAACGAGTCTACAACGGGTTTTCGAGTCAATGGAACGGTTTACTTTGACTTCATTGAAAGCTTATGAGGAATTATTGCAACGGATACAAGAAGATAAACTTGCTCAATAGATTGTGAGTGACCTAACAATAACTTCAAACATGGTTTTAAGTTGATTCACAAGTTATTGGGCTAGTGTGTAACTTTGGGCTTCAGCAGTATAGATTCAAGAGAAAAGTGAAAAGTGTCATTATTTGTGTATGATGACCCGATGGGGCCCCACCAAGATGAGGTGAGGGTGGTTACTTCAGTTTTGCAAGTGTATGTAGTTAGTATAGAGAAGAAGAGGAAGGTGAAAGATCGATGGCTTTTAGTAGTAATATTTTGGTTCATAGAGGAATTGATTGGATTTGTAGTAACTTGTAATTGGTGTAGAAGATGGGATTGAATTGGTTTCATTGTAGATGATTATTAACATGTTATATTAATCGGGCCAAAAGTTCAAAATAGTTAAAACAAATTTGGATGGGATTGTGAAAATAGTTATTTGGGTTTGTTTAGATTTGAAATATATATATAAAAACCTAAAAGGCTAAAATATTGTTTCAAATTTGGAAAATAAAATTTGGTTTTGTATCGGAACTTATTGAATTGGAAGTTGGAACTTGTAACAAGAAGTGAACCAAACGTAAGCAATTATAGTATATTTTAATTTGCCTTTTTGTTTTGTTGATTTAGGTGGAGTTTTGTAACTGTTTATGTGAAGAGTTGGCTTTTATTATTTTGGGAAAAGCTAAAAGATTTGGTCAACTTTCGTATACCAAATTTTCCTTTAAAACTTTTCCCGGAAAACTACTCCTTGAATATAATATATAATTATGTATTGCATGGTGTATAATTACATATGCTTAATTGTTTGTGTCTGATTTCATAGAAAATATATTATTGGTGTAACATTTTGGACTTGATGATAGCATCCTATTTTCATTTTTTTTCTAATAAAACAGTTTTTTTTTTTTTTTTTTTTTTGAAAGCATTGTATTTGGAAATTTTTACCCAAGTATTGTGGCAATATACTCTTATTTTTTCTTATTCTAGTAACGATGTTCTAATAGAAAGACATGGGAGGCTACTAAACAAATCAAAAGTACATTGATATCTCTTGAATTTAATCCTAATTTCCGGTTTCTTCTTGTTTGTTTCATATTATTGAGATATCGAGTGTTATTTGCTTTATAATATTTTATAAGTTTTATTAGTGATTAAACACACCTTTAAATTTATTTATTTTTTTGTTTCCAGATACAATATATTTTCATTGTTAACAGAATTTTTTACTTCAAGTTTTAACTAATAAAATTTCTGTTAACAAGAAAATTTAAGATATATAGTTTCTGCCTTGTGGACTGGGATCTATTTTGAATTATAGTTTTTACATTGAAAAAAAAAACATGTAGAAATGATGTCTTGCTTGTAGTTTCGGAGTGAAGAGAAAAAGGCTACAAAAGGGAAATGGTCAAAAGTGATGATGATGGTTTTCCAATTAAATTCCACCACATTGAAAAGCTATGCATTATTCTAATTCTTATCATTATATGCTACTAATTAAATAACATACTTTTGCTTAATTATATACTTTCCTTGATAGCGTATGCCAAATTTAATAATCCAATATTTATATGTATAGTTACTTGGATATTTCTTATTTGTTAAGTAATTTCTACTATTCCAAGCACTCTTTAATTATTCTCCAAGTGACATTCTGTGTCTAGCTAATTATGCCGTATATTATGTTAGGAAAGTCTAGCATGTTTTATCGGGTTTAAATATAGGGAAATTAAGTAATCTAACCATTTTTTTAATATGTATTTGAAAAAAATAAGTATTTATTTATTGTAAAAATAACCACTTTGTCCGAAATAAGGTATTCCGAACCAAGACAATATTTTTTTGACTAATTCCGGAGTGGTATTCAAGTTTCCAAAGCAACATTTCGGATTCTGAACTAAAATTTAAGGAAAAAAAACTTAATAATTTTAATAATAAGTCCGAAATACGAATAATAATTCCGGAATTTCGAGAAAAAGATTCGTTTTTACATAAATTTAACAAAAAGTTAAAAAAACATATATGAACTATGTTGGAATAAAAGCTTCTTAAAGATCGTTAGATTCAAGCAGAATAAAGGTAAAGAATTGATGAACACAAGAATGGTTTAACTGATATCGAATGATTAATTTGAACACCTCAGAAGAGTTTGATTAAGAACTTCGACTGTAGAGGTGTTTAGGATTACAATGCAGCAGAGATAATAAATGACTATCGTATTTCTAAGGCATACATGCATGCACTATATATATAACGTAACCCTAATCTATAATCTCGGTTGGGCAGGCCCAAACCGGATAAACAAAAGAATGGCCCATGACGCAACACATAATACATAACAATCTCCCCCTTTGTGTCAATGGAGCTGAGAGCTCAGTTCGGTTGAGCTACAGCAGACTTCTTTACAGTCTTGAACACGCTTGGTATGATGGCGAAAAGAGTTTGACTGAATGTGATGTAGCACCGAAGCATGTCCGTGAAGTTCTTCTTATCTAAAGAAGAATTCTCCTTACACCGATGAACAAGATTGATAATGAATTCCAAGCAATCAGTGGAGAACAAGTGCTTGTCAACAAGAGCAAACAAAAACTTTTCACCTTTAGTTATTGTGAACATAACAGTTAGGTGAGCAGAGTCAATCTGACCAAGACGCATTTTGTTGACATCTCCTGCCTTTGCAGTAGGCTTCACCGTAAGTTTCTTCCTTAAAACAGAAGCTATTTCCTGATCCATCTTGGCAACTTCATGGATTTAGGAAGCCAACATCCTCTTCAGATGATTCAGGATCAACTCATACTCTTTCGCGTTACAGTGCAAAATATTAAACAGCAGGATCCAATCATGAGGATTCAAATTGGGAAGATCTGCCAGGGAAATCAAAGACACCGAGTTATCTAAGCCTCATGTTATTTTGAATTGAACATTCACGAACTTCCCTGCAGGAAAAGGCTTCAGCACTTTGACTGTTGTAATTTTCTGTGCGCTCCAGGTCAGGTAATGAGGCTGAACGAACTGAAGATAAAAATCAATAAGTTCCCGGTCCATCTGAGGATGATGTGAAGGGGCTTCTACAGTCGAATCAAAACAGTGAAAAATGAATGCCTTTCGTGTTATAGGCATATCAAACTGTGAATCCCTTGTATTATCACAGTCAAACAAAGTCACAGGTTCCAGCCAGTATGTGCTTGGAGACTCTATAACTTCTTTGATTAGTGTTTCCCTAGTCCAAGGGGGGAACAACGTCTTCTTGCAACTCAGTGCATCATCCTCTTCTTTCTTCTTTCTTTCTCTTTCTTCTTCTTCCTTTGCAATTCGAAGATTTTCATCTATCTCCTGATCCCTTTTCTTTCGCTTCAGGATCTCGGAAATAGTTTCTTGATCTTCTTCACTATCATCATCTTCCCCAATGACATGTTTCTTCTTTTCTTTATTACCAGAACCCGAAGCTCCATTATCCTTCGGTTTGGTTTTTACAGTCACCTTTGGTTTAACATTAGGAGGGATCACAGTACCTTTTCCCCTTTGTTGCGGAGTGGCCATCCTCTCCAAAACACCCTTCATTTCTCGTAAGAGTTCAATTGCTAGAAGGAGTTTGGAGGTTAGATGATTGCAAATGGTAAGCGTAAGAATTGGGTCATGAGCTTGAATCACATTGTGCAGCTGAGTAAGAACATCCCCAACACAACTTCTAAAAACTGATCGTTCGGTTTTTAACAGCGTAATCTCTCTTTCTTCTCTGGCAATTTCAACCTTCTACACTTCATTGATAGCGATCTGTTGAGCAAGATCATCTCGTAGTTTCCTTTCCACCTAGAAATCAACATTTAGCTTGTCTAACCGAGAGTTAACAGATGCCAGAAAGGTCTTGTTATCCGTAAAAACATCAAACCGAAGAGTCTCAAATTTGGCTTGTTCTCCTTGAAGAGACTGAGATAGGGAAGCAACCGATGCATTCACCTTAGCAACATTTATCTCAGCATGACCCTTGAGAGAATCAAGGAAAACATTGGAATCATGAATAAGGTTCTTAACATCAGCTGTAGCGTTCTTGCACAAGGAAGTAGAATCATCCACTGCAGCAATGATACTGGTGCAAAGCAGTATCCAGAAAGGCTTTCATGATACTGGTGCAAAGCAGTATCCAGAAAGGCTTTCATGACAACATCATTGCACTTCTTAGATGACTCAAGCAGTGCATCAAGATTTTCATTTACACTGTCTATCTGCTACTTGGTCGCAGGAGTAGATTAATCCTCTTCACTTGGGATTCTGTATGGACTGTAATAAGTAGAATCAAACTCAAATTTGGCTCCTCCACGAATTGGATTAGAATCACTGGAGGGATTTAGGGAAATTGGTTCAGTTGTGACTTTAGGAGGATCTTCAGTCTTAGCCCCCACATCAGATGTGTTGACTTTTACTGAAGAATCGGTGGTAGAGGTGATGATAGGTGTAGTGGTGAAAGTTGCTTGGGAAAAAATAGGAGGTAGTAATGGAGTGGTAATGAGAGGAGTAGAACTGATAGACGGTGGTGGAGTAATAATAGAAGAAGGTTGTGATGTAGGTGGAGGTGGAGGTGGATCCGAATCCGGAACAATAGTCTTGGGTGGGGATGGAGGAGGAGTAGGAATAGAATCATTAACAACCTTCTCTGGAGTTGGAGATAGAGGTGTATTCCCCCAAGGTGAACCTTCATGCTGCTCTTCCTCTTCCTCACCAGTAGATTGCTCATCATTCTTTTCTGAACAGGAAGGTGAAGGCGTTTGTTTTCGCCGTGCCATTTTCTTCACTTTCTTTGGAGTAGAAGAGTCATCTGCTTCACTTTTTCTTTTCTTGGACTTGGACGGTTTGGAGGAGGGACCTTCGGTTGTGTCTTTCTTGGGATTGGCTTTCTTCCTTCTTTTAGCTGGCTTCTCAACCTCATCAAGAGCAACTTACATCTCTAGAGTTAATTTGCATGGACTTTTGGGATGAAGCAGTTTGTATTCTGACATAACTTTATTCTATGAAGAGACACACTGATACATAGTCTCCAGAATAGAACCATTGTGAAAGAACCTGGTTGGATAAGCTATTATGATTTTCTTTATATGAAAGCCTGAGACAGAGGAGAGCAAAGCATCCTTCATGACCGCAATCTCAAGAGAGTTGATAGCCCTTCGTGTGAAAAGAGTCCAAAAACGACCACACGGGATTTCTGAATGTTTCGTTGAAAAGTTCAAGCTTTGCACCAGTTGGGTCCAAATCAATGAACCATAGTCCAGGTTAAGTTTGTTGTAAAGACCATACAAAATTATCATAAAACATTTGTTCAAACCATCAGACCCACCAACACGCTCAACCAACCTATTGTGTAGAAGAGTGAGTAACCCATTCCATTGAGGAGGTAAGCATGATTTCTTGAATTTGGTGAAGGTAGTAAGCACCTCAGTGTAGCCCATGTCATAAAACATAGAAAATAGTTGAGTCGTAGTAATGAAATTTGGAGAGATGACTGAAGCGTCTACAGCAAGCCCTAGTAGTGAGCAAAATCGCCCTTTTGAGATGGAAGCCTTGTGAGTAAGAATCTGAAAGTAGATTCTCTCCTTGGTTTGGATATAATACGTTGTAGAATACACCTGAGACAGCAACGGCATTGGAACAGATTTCACTTGTGTGAGAGCGATTACCAGAGGAGAATTCTTGATACATTCCACGACTTGAAGCATGTACGAATCATACAGGAATGGAGTCATCTGAATGATCATGTTCTGATTGGGCTTGATCGTGAGTAATGACGACGATGCAGTTTGATCTTGAAGTGATGAAGATTCAGCCATTGTTGAACTCGTGAATAAGATGAATAGTTTAATATCACTGGTGTGTTTTAGAGAATTGGAGAGTGGTGCGAAGGTATAGTGGTGCGAGGATTCCTTTATATACGATTGCTAGGAGAGAGAAATAATCTGCCATAATGATGAGACGATCTCTGAAAAAGCACTTGAGAAAGCGGGATTTGACAGCTTGGTTTCCCCATATAGACGTTACATGAAGAAGGTTTAGGAGCCGTTTCAACTTCACGCGCCCATTCTTGAACTTATCCAAAAACCCGTTTCAACTTCTTATCCATTCAATCGACCCGATCTATTGTTCATTCATGATACATAATATCCTTTCGCTTCCATAAATCTATTTAATGGTTGGAGTCGAAAGTAAAAACAACTCATAATTGTCACGTACCAGAATTTTGGAAAATCATGAAGATTTTCATGCATTAGGGTGCCAAAAGAATAAGAAATAAAGCAATAAGTATATGGGATGTGAGTGATGTCAAATACGACATAGAGCAGAGGATCCCAGACATGAATCTCTTCCTTCAAAGTCAAGAGAGACTTGAAGTGCTTGTGTGGTTTCCCGTGAGAATACGATCAAATGTTTTTAAAGAAACATTGAAAGGTTTCTTTTTAAACATAGGCTACAGCGGGTGGTTAATCTTTAACCGAACATCGATACTTAATATAAGGCCGAACGTTGGATGAAGTACTTGTAAGACCGTTGTGGTCTGTTGAACAAGTAGGTTGGATAGTTTGAAAGTAACAAAATTTATAATAGAAATCTTAAAAACAAAAAATAAACTGGATCTTTTGGGAAGAAATGCCTTGGTGTTAGACAGTTTCATAAAGATCATGCAAGAAAATAAAAGAGACTTCATTTGGTAACAAGTGAGTTCTAGAATATAAATATTCAACGTCAATTCAGCAGTGGTGTTGGATTTTGGGTCTCACTTAGCACGTGGTGTACGCTTCTAAGATCATTAACTCAGAGTTTGTGTAACCATAAACCTCAGTGGTAATCTCTGAGAGTCTCAAGGGTTACGTTGATGAAGCGAATGTAGATGGAGAATATAGATGAGGTGGTGTAACATCCCGAAATTTAGGTAAAACTATTGAACCCTTCCCTTTTGTCAAATTGTCAAGATTAGTCCCTTGAGTGAGTTCTTGTAGCAATGAGTACGCTAGGTGTACTGGGGAGTATGCTGCGCGTACTCATGCGCTTAAGTTGGACGCAGACTCGCCTGGGTACGCTGGGCGTACCCAGGGTTACGCTGGGCGTTGCAGGCCCAGATGCAAACCCAAATATTTGGCTTGTGCACTATATAAGGGATGCTAAGGCTCATTTCTCAGCCTCCATATCAGAGATTGAAACCCTAAGAGAGCCTTCCATCGTCCTTAGATTGAGTGTGAGTGTTTTGGAGCTAAAAGTGCCTTGGTGTGTTAGTGAAGAAGAATGAGAGGTGCTTATGGAGGCTAGGGCTTGAAGTGCAAGTTTGCAACTGAGATCTTCAGAGGAAGGAGCTTCATCTAGAGGTATAAAGTTCAAAACTTTTCTCTTTATTTGGTTTGATGTTGCATGGACCATTTTTAGGGTTAAAAGTCCCAAAGGTGGAGACTTTATGAGTGTAATGGACTCCATGGACCTAGATCTTTCCCATTTCAGTGATATTTGTGTTATAGATCCATAAAAATCCCAACTTGGTCGTTGTTATGGGGTCATGCATGAGTTATGAGATTTCTAGGGTTAAAAATGGAATGTTATGGGTGTTAATGACTTGTCCAGGCATGCAAAGGCTTAAAGTCACCAACTTTACGGATTAAGAGGCTTAGAAATGGTCAGATCTAGAAGTTTGACGTGTGTTTTAACTGCTTAAGACCTCAAGAGCTTAAGAGTATGAAACTGGGAGTTATGCGGGGCGTAATCCCAGTACGCGCGCCCGTTTCTGTGAGGACATCGGGTACGCCCAACATACATGTTTGGTACGCGCATCGTAACCTGGAGAGTTCAATTTTAGGGTTTGGTCAACTTTAGGGTCTTTGAGCCACGAGAAGGGTAAAATGGTCTTTTACCCTTCTGAGAGTACTAAGAGAGGGAATAGTCTAGCCTTAAGAGATGTATTGATGAAGAGTGTTTATTTCATATGATTAGGCGAAGGCTAGACCAAATTTTTTCAGAGTTCAAGATTATCGAGTTACCCGAGGTGAGTCTTCTTACTATACTTTACCTAGAGTGGTAATTAAGGTTATGTGACAGAGTATTTTGTATGTTATATATATATATATATATATATATATGATGTGATACACTTTATTATTTCTATGTGATTTATGCTATGTATATTTCAGAGTTTATAGAGTTAGAACCAGACGATCCACAAAGTTGTGGGACTGGAGGGTCCCACTGAGACATATTAACCAGAGGGTCAAACAGAGTTATAACCTCGAGTGGCTAATCTGTGTTGAATGTGGTGTTTTGGGGAACTCACTAATCTTCATGATTACCGTGTTATGTGTTATGTCTTTCAGGTTTTTCTTCTCAGGATCGCGGGATGGCACCGGCTTGATTGTACACACCAAAGAAAGAGTTAGGAGGATCCTAGATTACCATTTTATTAAACATGGAGCTATATTTTGTGATTTTAATAGATGATATTTTGTGAAATATGTATTGAGAATTATACGTTTTCAAAATAAAAATTGTTTTGAAATTTACGGTGTTGCAAGTTGTTATCAGAGCCTTGGTTTGAGGGATTCGGATGTGCCTTCGGGTATATCTGGACTCAAACTGAGGAAATGAGAAAAATTTCAAAATAAATGATTTTTCTAAAACAAGCAAGAGTTTCTAAGAGAAAGCGTGAAGGAACAGTGTGTACAATCAGCCAGAGCCCGAACGGTGATGTCCCAAAATACCATTGCTTTTGTGTTATGAAATATGTTATGAGATATTATGCATGCTAGAGATAGGCTAGGTATTTCATATTTTAGGAATAGAGTGGCATGATTTGTGATGCCTTAGCCTAGGAGTTATTGTCATCTATGATGCACTTTCGAGTATGTGTTGAGTAAGAGTATCCGGTAGGAATCCTATGTAACGAATGGATTTGGGTAGAGGAGTAATCTAGGAGAGATACCTAGATGAGAAATTGTGAAGCCTAACGAGAGAGTAGCTAGATACCTGCAGGGGTAGAGTTGCAGAGTTCGGTGATATCATTTGAGTATGAGTAAAGCGAGGGAGTTATCACCTAGAGTGGATTATATGTGTTTATTCAACACCCGAATGTTGCTTGCTTCGTGCTTTGTGGAACTCCCGATGATGGAGTCAGTTACCAAGTGAATGTGACGATATTCAGGAGGTAGATGACTAGCATCATAGGGAGTTTCTCAGCAACTGATGGCGGAGAAGTGTGAGAACCTAGGAAGATCCTAGGAAGTGGCCTCAGTCAGATGAGTACGCTAGCAGAGTAGAGCATTTCGCTGGGAAATGAGTACGCGTATGGGGATTGGTGATTGAGAGGGTTGAGCAGCTACGTAGGGAATATGGGATGGTCCGTGCAGAGAGTATGGGTAGATGTGGCAAGTAGTATGGGCCTGTACTACTGAAAGCAGAGGACCCGTACTCGATACAGGGAGTATTCTAGACATTCTGAGTAGCAGATCGAGAGGTGATGTCATGGTTCGAGTACCATGATCAGTAGTAGATCGAGAGGTGATGTCATGGTTTGAGTACCATGATCAATAGCATAACGAGAGGTGATGTTATGGTTCGGGTACCATGATCAGTAGCAGATCGAGAGGTGGTGTCATGGTTTGAGTACCATGATCAGTAGCAGATCGAGAGGTGATGTCATGGTTCGAGTACCATGATCAGTAGCAGAACGAGAGGTGATGTCATGGTTCAGGTACCATGATCAATAGCAGATCGAGAGGTGATGTCATGGTTCGAGTACCATGATCAGTAGCAGATCGAGAGGTGATGTCATGGTTCGAGTACCATGATCAGTAGCAGATCGAGAGGTGATGTCATGGTTCGAGTACCATGATCAGTAGCAGATCGAGAGGTGATGTCATGGTTCCAGTACCATGATCAGTAGCAGATCGAGAGGTGATGTCATGGTTCGAGTACCATGATCAGTAGCAGATCGAGAGGTGATATCATCGTTTGGGTACCATGATCGGCAGCAGAGCGAGAGGTGATGTCATGGTTCGAGTACCATGCTTCGTAGCATATAGTGTTTGTGCTTTTCCCAATTATCCTGTCGTGTTTGGGTTAATCTATGATCGGATGAGATAGAATATGGGCCAGAAGGCCAGGATGAACGAGTTTTAGTGGAGCATCCCTTGATAGGGAAATAGAGTTAGCTCTGAGGGATTATTGGTGATATGCCAATAGAGTCGCAAGACTCAGAGATGAGTAAGGTTGGTGTGTTATGAAAGAATACGGTTCGAGCTGGGTAACCAGACGATAGTAGTGATGTCACCTTCTGTGACCCGAGTGGTGCTATTTCCGTTTCCAGAGGGAGACGTGATAAGGTGTTGAGATTTCGGTTTCTGAGTTGGGGGTGAGCCTTGTGGGATCGCAATGATGGTGATCTTCAATTAGAGTATCTGGCAGTAGGTCTGTCGCGAGGGAATGATATAGCTTGAGCAGGTTGTCAGTGGGGACTGAGATGGTCAAGGACCAAGATACACCTTATTGGAGTATAGTAGCGCATGTGATAGCTGCAGTGTTGGACGATCAAGAGGAGTATATTAGGGTGGTGACTCTTATTGTCTTTGATGCGTATAGAGAGTGGAAATGTGGTTTCTTCTCTTATGATAAGGGACGTGTCAGAGCGTTGGACGAGGAGTCGACGATGAGGAGTATGATAGTTCATTATTTCCATATTAGGAGTCAGGGTTAATACTGGACATTTGGGAGGTCCAGTGAGGGTATGATGTGAGATTATGAATGACTAGAGGCAGTCATGATGGTAAGTTCTGAGGATTTCCTATGAGATTTAGGTATTTGGAGTTGCTTGATCTTTGTCGAGGAGATCATTGAGCATTGTGTAGCACCTTGCGATATTGGGTGCGATGTTGCTGGTGGAGATAGTCCGAGGGATAGAGTGTTGGTACACCAATTGGTGATGGTACGAACCCTAAGTGGGGGAGGACCGGGTATTTGGTTGAGAGGATCAGAGATCTGTTCGAGATCGGTTAGAGATCTGGATATAGATACTTGCGATGTGGATTCATGTGATCAGGGTTATTGGTGTTTGAAGTGAGGTACAGAGCGAGAAAATGCATGAGGAATATGTTTGGTAAAGGCTGAATGGCTCCACGGCAAGTGAGAGTTGGTCGAAGGCCTTGTGGTGGATAGGAATTCTTTGAGGTTATAATGATGAAATCAAGGTGGTTGGCTCGTAGGGTAGTTCATTGGTTAATGAATGCTCGTTCAATGTTGGGCTGCTATGCAGTTTGGGAAGGGAAAGGAGTTGATTAGTTAACGAATTTCAGAGTCATTATGAGTATTCTGGTATGGGTATGAGCAAAATAGGAAGAAGTTCCGGATTGCCATCAATATGTTCTGAGTCGTTGACGATCCCTCCATATTTCAAAGTGAGAATTTGAAATATTCTAAATTTCGGGTTGTATATCAGGAAGATCAGTGGCTGAGGCGAGACATCGTGAGGTTCTAGGGTGGTGTATCGAGGTATCCGAATTTAATGTCTTGGATTTCGGATAATTTTGGGGTCGCGAGCTGAGACGGAAAGTGGATTATCTAAGACAACGGATTGCAACAAGGAAAGGTGTTTTGTTATGATGATTTTCATCAAGTTATCGTGGTGCATAATCCGGGTAGGTGCATGCACCTATCTATGGATGGTTCGCAGAGCATGAGTAATGATCGCAGCGTGGTGTCGATCTGAGGATGAGATTGTGAAGTGGTAAGAGTTAGTGGTGTAAGACTGTAAAGAGCTGCAGTTCAATGAGTTAGTGAAAAAGGGTGTGGTGATACTACGGGGAGCTGTAGTATCCACTAAATAGCGAGAAGGTGTGGAAATACTGCGGGAAGCCATGATATTCGCCAAACAGAGAGGGTGTTATGGTACTATGATGAGCTATAGTACCCATCGGTCAGAGAGAGAGGGTGTTGTGATGCTACGGGAAGCCGTAGTACTCACTAGTCAGAGAGAGGATGTTGTGATGCTACGGGGAGGCATAGTAATCACTAGTCAGAGAGAGGATGTTGTGATGCTACGGGGAGCCGTAGTACTCACTAGTCAGAGAGAGGCTGTTGTGATGCTACGGGGAGCCGTAGTACTCACTAGTCAGAGGGAGGGTGTTGTGATGCTACGGGGAGCTGTAGTACTCACTAATCAGAGAGGAGGGTGTCGTGATGCTAGGGAGAGCTGTAGTGTGCACTGGTTAGTGAGAGGTTGTTACGATGAAGCACTCTTGATCAGAGCATGAAACAGAAGAGTCTTAGGCTTGAGTAGCCCTAATTTATGAGTTTTTGGGAGCCTGGTGGTTGGACCAGGGGCGAGACCGAGATCTCCTCAATTATCAGGAATTATTATATTCTGAGTAAGGTGTGGACCTTGCAACCTAGGGGAATTGGACAAGTGAAGTACGCATGGGTTGTAGGTCATGAGCCATGAGTTGAATGGGTCATTGGGACGAGTGGTTCCAACTACGGGTCGGACCAAACTCTCGAATTGAGTTGAGTCCTGGTGGTGTGTTGGATAGACGAGATGAGATTCTGGAATCGGAGGTGGGATCCATGTGAGAGGTATTGTTGTCATCTGATGTCTTAGACTTGAGTAGGTCAGGGCCTTGGTTCGGGAGGTGCAGTGAGACGCACGAAACTATTGAGCAGCAATCGACAGAGTTCAGGGGTGATCCGATCTTCAAGAGAGTTGTAGTGTTTGCTTGAGGGAAAGTGAACTATGTGACTTGTGCGTCACTAAGAGTTGAGACAATTATTATAAGATGGGAATCAGTGAAACCTTTTTGGGTTATGGGATGGGTGAGCTTGAGGTTCATCTATTGGGTTTATAGGGGTCAGAGAATATTCCCAGGCGATCATGATCTTTTCCTTGTGTCCGAGATTGGAATTTTGGGTTCATCCTCTCAAATAGATCCTGATGATTGCCTATGCAGTGGGTCCTGGACGGAGAGGGAGATTATGACCCTTCCTTCCTTTTGAGTTGCGATTGGGATTGATTAGGGAATCAGGGTTGGTAGGGTGTTCTTAGAGTCTGTTAGTCGGTGGGCGATTAACAGGATAATGTTCGAGGATGGTCTGGAAAGGAATTAGACCGTAAGAGTTTTAAGTTCAGAAGATTCGGATTGAGTACCATAGCGGCAGTTGGGTCTGCCCTTTTTGGGCACGAATCTCTTCCTTCAAAGTCAAGAGAGACTTGAAGTGCTTGTGTGGTTTCCTGTGAGAATACGATCAAATGTTTTAAAGAAACATTGAAAGGTTTCTTTTTAAACATAGGCTATAGCGGGTGGTTAATCTTTAACCGAACGTCGATACTTAATATAAGGCCGAATGTTGGATGAAGTACTTGTAAGACCGCTGTGGTCTGTTGAACAAGTAGGTTGGATAGTTTAGAAGTAACAAAATTTATAATAGAAATCTTAAAAAAAAATAAATAAACTGGATCTTTTGGGAAGAAATGCCTTGGTGTTAGACAGTTTCATAAAGATCGCAAGAAAATAAAAGAGACTTCATTTGGTAACAAGTGAGTTCTAGAATATAAATATTCACCGTCAATTCAGCAGTGGTGTTGGATTTTGGGTCTCACTTAGCTCGTGGTGTACGCTTCTAAGATCATTAACTCAGAGTTTGTGTAACCATAAACCTCAGTGGTAATCTCTGAGAGTCTCAAGGGTTACGTTGATGAACCGAATGTAGATGGAAAATATAGATGAAGTCGTGTAACATCCCGAAATTCAGGTAAAGCTATTTAACCCTTCCATTTTTGTCAAGTTGGCAAGATTCATCCCTTGAGTGAGTTCTTGTAGCAAATGAGTTCGATGGGCGTACTGGGGAGTTCGATGCGCGTACTCATGCGCTTAAGTTGGACGCGGACTCGCCTGGGTACGCTGGGCGTACTGGGGAGTACGATGCGTGTACTCATGCGCTTAAGTTGCACGCAGACTCGCCTGGGTACGTTGGGCGTACCCAGGGTTATGCTGGGCGTAGCAGGCCCAGATGCAAACCTAAATATTTGGCTTGTGCACTATATAAAGGATGCTAAGGCTCATTTCTCAGCCTCCATATCGGAGAGTGAAACCCTAAGAGAGCCTTCCATCGTCCTTAGCTTGAGTGTGAGCGTTTTGGAGCTAAAAGTACCTTGGTGTGTTAGTGAAGAAGAAGGAGAGGATCTTATGGAGGCTAGGGCTTGAGGTGCAAGTTTGGATCTGAGACCTTCATAGGAAGGAGCTTCATCTAGAGGTATAAAGTTTAAAGCTTTCCTCTTTATTTGGTTTGATGTTGCATGGACCATTTCTTGGGTTAAAAGTCCCAAAGGTGGAGACTTTATGAGTGTAATGGACTCCATGGACCTAGGTCTGTCCCATTTCAGTGATATTTATAGATCCATAAAAATCCCAAATTGGTCTTTGTTATGGGGTCATGCTTAAGTTATGAGCTTTCTAGGGTTGGAAATGGAATGTTATGGGTGTTAGTGACTTGTCCAGCCATGCAAAGGCTTAAAGTCACCAACTTGATGGATTAAGAGGCTTAGAAATGGTCAGATCTAGAAGTTGGACGTGTGTTTTAACTGTTTAAGACCTCAAGAGCTTAAGAGTCTGAAACTGGGAGTTACGCGGGGCGTAATCCCAGTACGCGTGGCGTAAGGGGCCGTGTACCCCATTTCTATGAGGATGCTGGGTACGCCCATCATACATCTTTAGTACGCGCAGTGTAACCCGAAGAGTTGATTTTGTTGACTTTTAGGGTTTGGTCAACTTTAGGGTCTTTGAGCCACGAGAAGGGTAAAATGGTCTTTTACCCTTTTGAGAGTACTTAGAGAGGGAATAGTCTAGCCTTGAGAAATGTATTGATTAAGAGTGTTTATTTCATATGATTAGGCGGAGGCTAGACCAGATTTTTACAGAGTTCGAGATTACCGTGTTACCCGAGGTGAGTCTTCTTACTATACTTTACCTAGAGTGGTAATTAGAGTTATGTGACAGAGTATTTTGTATGCTATTTATATGATGTGATGCACTATATTATTTCTATGTGATTTATGCTATGTATGTTTCAGAGTTTACAGAGTTAGGACCGGAAGGTCCATAAAGTTAGGACCAGAGGGTCCACAGAGTTATGGGACTGGAGGGTCGCACTGAGACACATTGATTAGAGGGTCAAATAGAGTTATAACCTCGAGTGGCTAATATGTGTTGAATGTGGTATTTTGGGGAACTCACTAAGCTTTGTGGTTACCGTGTTATGTGTTATGTGTTTCAGGTTTTTCTTCTCAGGATCGCGGGACGACACCGACTTGATTGTACACACCAGTGAAAGAGTTAGGAGGATCCTGGATTACCATTTTATTAAACATGGAGCTATATTTTGTGATTTTAATAGATGACGTTTTGTGAAATATGTATTGAGAATTATATGTTTTCAAAAGAAAATTTGTTTTGAAATTTACGGTGTTACAGGTGGTTAAAGAACAAAAAGTACCCCTGCTTTAAAAGGGTGACATAGCAGAAAACTCTTGACTCATTTAAGAAGAGTATGGTAGCTCATGAATTGAGTGAATGTAGCGGCTTGATTGGGAAGAGACGATAGGTACTTATCAAATCATTAAGGCCTCACTCAAAGTTTCAGAGACTTTGGTCTACATGCAACAACATGCTTCTAGGGACACCAAGCTAGTTCATATTGAAATTGACATACCTACCCCATCTAAAGTTCATATTACGACTGTGTAATTGATACCTATTAAAGAAGAAGAAACAAACAAACCACACACAAGAAAAACAGAAAACAAAACAATAGAGAAGATAACAAGAGGTAACAAAAACATAAAATCTTTTTGGAATTTCAAATTTTCTGTAAAAAAAAATAACTAAATAAATAAAAAAGAATTTTTTTTAAACATATGATATTTTGGATTTTTGCAATTTTTGAAAAAAAATAATCAAAACAAAAATAAGCTAAAATAATTTTAAACATGTTAGACATAATGATAAGTGAAAAAATAAAGCAAGTAAAGAGTTGAAAAGAAAGTGTACAAAAAGGTACAACCGAACTTAAACCTTAGATGATTGAAGTTAAATAAACCGAGAGATCAGTTCATTTCAGTCCCTCAAAATTGAGGAGCCGGAATAAGCAGAGCGCTCGGTTCATTTCGGTTCCCGAAAATTTCGAGCTGAAATAGACCGAGCGATCGGTTCATGTCGATTCCTAAAAATTAAGGAGCCAAAATAAGTAGAGAGTTCGGTTTGATTTTGGTTCCCTAAAATTCTGGAACTGAAATAGACTGAGCGTTCGCTCTTTTTCGCTTGGCTAATTTTTCAGAGAGATGTTTGAGGATTCAGTACCGACTTTGCTTCCATCATTCCCAAACATTGCAAAATTTTATAGAAGCTTGCTTCCGGTAATGCTTTAGTGAAAATTTTAGCAATTTGATCTGAAGACCTAACAAAATGGACTTCCACGTTTCCATCTTCAACATGGTCCTTGATGAAATGGTACCTAAGTTCAATATGCTTTGTCTTTGAGTGTTGCACCGGATTGTGAAAAATTCTAATCACGCTTTCAAAGTCACAATAAAGAGGAATCTTCTTCATACTTAGCCCATAGTCTCTAAGTTGACTTTGTATCCAGATTACTTGTGAGGTACATGAAGCAGCAACTATGTACTCAGCTTCGGCTGTTGAGAGAGACACATAGGTTTGCTTCTTGGACTTCCAGCTAACAAGTTTACCATCAAGGAACTGGCATCCTCCAGTTGTGCTCTTTCTATCTATATCGTATCCACCCAGATCAACATCAGAAAAGGCTTGAACAAAGAACCCAGATTTTGACGGATACCAGAGACCGAATGATGAGGTTCGCTTCAAATAGCAAAAAATATTCTTCACTGCCACCATGTGAGGTTCTCTAGGATTAGCTTGAAACCTGGCACAATAACAGACAAAAAAACATAATGTCCGGTCTACTAGCAGTTAGATACATGAGAGATCCTATCATTTGACGATAGAGAGTCACGTCAACAACAGGCTTTTCCAGAGATGGTGTTAACTTAGTGCCAAACTCCATGGGAACCTTCACCTTTGAGTCTCCCGTCATACCAAACTTTTCCAATAGATTCTTCATGTAGGCCTCCTGGTTAATCAAAATACCTTCCGATCCCTATCTTATATTCAACCCAAGAAAAAAGTTAATTGGACCCATTGCGCTCATTTCAAATTTAGTCTCCATCCGCTTCCTGAATTTAGCTATTAAGCTAGGATTCGTAGAGCCGAAGATGATATCATCGACATAAATATGAACTATCATTAGATGTTCGCCTTCTTTCTTGAGAAATAAGGTTGGGTCAACCAAACCTTGCTTGAATTTAGACATTTTCAGAAAGTGAGTTAATGTTTCATACCAGGCCCTTGGTGCTTGCTTTAGTCCATACACAGCTTTATCTAACACATAGCAATGATCAGGGTATTTCTCATTCACGAACCTGGATGGTTGCTCAACATACACCATTTCTTCTAGTTCTCCATTTAGGAAGACACATTTCACATCCATTTGAAACACTTTAAAGTTTTAATGAGCAACATATGCTAGAAAGATTCGAACCGATTCCAATCTTCCTATAGGAGCGAAGGTCTCCTCATAGTCTATTCCTTCTTCTTGGCAATATCCCTTTACCACCAGCCGAGCCTTATTCCTAATGCTGTTTCCCTTTTTATCCATCTTGTTCTTGAAGACCCGCTTCAAATCGACCACAGAAGCATCCTTGGGTGTGAGAATTAGTCTCCAAACTCGATTACGTTTAAACTCATGAAGTTCATCTTGCATTGCTTGTACCCAATCAGCATGATCAAGTGCAGTATTGACTGTCTTTGGTTCGATTTTAGAGACAAACGAATTAAACATGCAAAATTCAACGTGAGAGAATGATACAATTTACTTCGCTTTCAATTGAGAGTGTGTGAGAACCCGTTCAGATGATTCACCAATTATCTGCGTTTTGGGATGATCCTTAGTCCATTTTGTCTGAGGAGGGTAGTTTGGGTCATAAACAGGATCCAATTCTGCATTAATCTATTCTTCAAATTCCAATTGATCATCTTCGTCATTTGTATTTGCATTCTCCCCCTCAAATGGTGAAGCGTATCCCATTTCAGGTTCAGGAGCCTCTCCATCGGTTGGAGTGGGATGCTCTCTTGCAGTAGGAGGTGGGTTCTCCCCCTCGACTGGACCATCATGAGTTAGTGTTGGATGTTCCCCCTCGATTGGCAGTTCGGCTGTGTTGGTGACAGATGGGCCCTCTCCCTCGAACATTGAGCTTTTGTTTGGAGGATCTGCTGAGTGTTGACCTTCAACTGGTTTAGGAGGATCTTTTTCCATATCTTCTGCAGCTTCATCGATGATCTTCTTTAGATGGTCGATTTTTTTGTCTGCTGCTTTCGCCTCTAAGAGTATGGCCTTTTCTGGTTCGTCGAACAGCCTTATGTACTCTTCAAACAAGTTGGAAATTGGAACTGAGACTTGACCTGATTCTGGAAATATTTCCCCAATGACACTCTCGTTTGTTTGAACTTTCTCCATGTAGTTGTCATCAAACATTACGTAGTGGGTTTCTTCAATCCGTTTGGAGTGTCTATTCAAAACCCTGTAAGCCTTTGAAGTTAGTGAATAGCCAAGAAAGATTCCTTTGTTATCCTTGACATCGAATTTGTTTATGTTCTCTTTGGAGTTAAAAATGAAGCATCTTGAACCGAATATGTGGAAAAACTTAACATTGGGCTTCCCGTTGTTTAGAATTTCATACGGAGTGATGGCGAATCGCTTGTTAAGTAAGGATCGGTTCTGAGTATAGCATGCAGTAGCAATAACATCAGGCCAGAAACATAATGGGAGTGAAACAAAGCTCAACATGGTTCGGGCTGCTTCACACAAGGAACGGTTTCGTCTTTCAACAATTCCATTCTGTTGTGGGGTATAGTGAGCTGAGAAATTGTGAGAAGTTCCCTTTTTGGCCAGAAAGTCTTCGAACTCTTTGTTCTTGAATTCAAGCCCATTGTCGCTTCGAATGTTCCTCACCACCTTTCGCAGTTGAAGTTCGACTTGCTTGATGAAAGCTTTCAACTTGGGAGTCGCCTCTGACTTCTGTTTAAGAAAGAATACCTAGGTGATACGTGAAAAATCATCTACTATAACCAGAATGAACTTACTGCCACCGATGCTTTCAATAGCTGGAGGTCCACATAAGTCAATATGCAGAAGTTGAAGAGCTTCCACGATCTTGGTATTGATACGTATAGGATGGCTCTTTTGGCTTTGTTTACCCATCTTGCATGCTGCACACAGGTGTTCCTTATCAAACTTGAGAACTGGAAGACCTCAAACATGATCACCAAGCACCAACTTATTAATATCTTTAAAGTTTAGGTACGATAGGTATCGGTGCCATAACCAACTTTCATCAGAATTCGCCTTGGACAACAGGCAAATAGCTGGTTTTCCTTTAATTGGACTGAGGTTTAGGGGGCACATTTCTCCTTTTCATTTAGACTTTAACAAGACTCTTTTGGATTGTTTTTAGATAATTTCCGATCCTTCATCATTGAATGAGACTTTCAGTCTACTACCTACAACCAATTGAGATACACTTATGAGATTGTGCTGCAATCCTTCCACGTACGCTACTTTTCGAATAGTGAACTCTCTATTGGTTATCATCCCATATCCTTTGATCGTTCCATAAGAGTTGTTGCCATACTTCATACATCCACCATCCTTAAGGGACCGAAACTCCCTTAAATCTTCCTTTCTCCCTGTCATGTGACGTGAGCAACCACTATCTATGTACCATTCATCATCGAACTACTCGTTACTTATAACCTGCAAATTTAAGCAGATTTAGAAACCGAAAGTCACTTGGGCCCTGGTGAGTTTTTCACGGGAAAAAGGAACAACAGCAGAAATATCAACAAGATAAGTTCTTTTTATTAGTCTGGTTTCATCTTTTCTTTTGATGGTGTACACTTTTATTTTATTTTTATCTTGTTTAAATTTCAGTGTACCAGATGATGTTTTATCTGTTGGAATATTCTTTTGACCCCTAGGGTTAGCTACCTTGTTCTTATTATTGGTATCTGCATCTGATTCAAGCTTTCCCTTCCTTTTAACATCCTTTGTTGAGTTAGGATTTTGTTGGGAAGAATCGAAACTTGACCTTCGGTTCTCAGCCTTAGTGTTGGGACCGAAGCATGAGGTTCGGTTCTGACCTTTGTTGTTGAAACTGAGACTGGATGTTCGGTTCTGAGCTCTGGAACAGTAAGTGCTTGGAATGAAAATTTTCATTCTTTTAATCTCTGGTTTGTCATTTGCTTATTTCTTCGAGGGAATGTGGTTAGGATTTTGACATTGCCAAAACCTTTTTCTCTCATTCAAATTCTTCATGTATCTGTGATTTCTTTGGTGTTTCTTTTCAGCCAGCTGCTTTTGAGATTTATGAATATTAAAGCTTGATTTTGGCATCTCCTTTTAAGCTTCAGTTGTATTGGAAGATACATTGGGTGTGTTCTTCGGCTCTTCTGGTATCTCTTTTTTCCCACTTGATCTTGGTTTGTCAAAGCTTAAGGATTTGTTGATGGGTTCGGCAACATATTTACCCTTTACCCTCCATGAGGTTCACTCTGATAAGCCGACAGTCTCGTCTGCATTATCGATAGGGGCGGACCAGAAATAATCATCACATTCTTCAGCATTTTCTTTGTCAACCAGGATTTTTAGTTCTGCTATTTGTTTTCCAGTGACCCCTGTAATAGCATAAACCTGATTTGGCACGGTTTGAACTTTCTGGTAAACCATTGCCTTCTCTTTGAGTTTCTTTGACTCGTCCTTTGACAAACGTGCATATTCAACTGAGTTTTCAGATATAAGGGGTTTCTTGGTTTCGCTTTTCAAATACTCAGAGCAATCAACTACATCTTCCACTGAAATTTCATTCATCTCACTCTCCTCATCAAATTCATACGTACTTTCTACAATATTAATTTTATGTTCGCTCATTAATTTGGCGTTTGAGGAGTCAAATGATTATAAGGTCTCTTTCTTAATTTTCAACCTATCATTTTCATCTAAGAGCTTTTTAACCATGCACTTGTGTTCCTTAGAGTCAATGAAAGTTTAAATTTTGTCCAGACCGATTTTATAAGTGATGGAAGTCTATTCTGAGGACATTATGGAATCACATTCAGCAATGACCTCATCCTCCTTAAACTCAAGGAAGGGTAAAATCATCTTATGAATATTTTTCCCTATTTCACAATCTAAATGCAATTGAGTAATATTAGTATATAAACATTTAGCAACCAAGCAAAAAATGTTTCTTTGTTTCAAAAACTTTAAATTGTCCCGCTATAAATAAATAATCTCATCCCTAGCCCTAGTTAACTCCGTCTCCTTCAGCTCAATCCACATGCGTCTCTCCTCACTCTTCGATGACTCCCTGCTGAGTTGGTCAGTTAGGTTAGAGTTCATTAAGCGAGTTTGCATGAGATTATTACTTAGATTAGTAAATTTAAATTTAAGTTAGTTTAATTCTTCTTCATAATTTGAGCTGGGAACTTTAAGTGATTCAAGGATGGATTGTACCTTTTTGATCAACCGATTGCAGTCGTTGATCCTTTCACTCATGGGCTTTGCTGCAAAACACTTGTCCTCCTTCAAGTTCGGCTCCTTACACTCGTCTTCTTTTGGTACTCCTGTAGTCACCATCAAGCACTTCCTAGCCGAACTGTTAACTCCCTCTTTTTCCACATATGCTCTGCCATGCGAGGGCTTCCTCACTTCTTCATCCTCAGAGTCGGCTGACCAGACTTCAACGCCTCCAAACTCATCATCGACCACATTCTCTTGCACAATCAAGGCATTCATTAAACTGTTAGCTGCCTTCTTTTTCTTTAGCTCTTCCATCTTTCGAGTATGATAAACCTCATCATCTTCACTATCCCTTTTCTCAACCATCTTTTGTAGCATGCAATCTTTGGCAAAGTGGTTCTTGTCGTGAAAATAATTGCAATCGTATCCATAATCTCCTACTAGCTTGCTTTCTTTCTTATCATCATCCTTTTGAGAGGTGTTCTTCGTTCTTCCTTCACCTTCTTGGAGCTGTAACTCCCTTGCTAGTTTCGGTTCTTATTGGCATAGAATTTCCTTCTTGAAAACTTCTTAGGATTGGAGACCATCATTGCATATTCTTCACCTGTAAAGTCACACTTAGACATATCTGAGTCCTTTTCTTCTTCCGCCACCTTCTTCCCTTTTGAGACAAGGGCTAAAAAGCCCATACTAGACATAACCTATGCTTTTTTTTTGTTACTGTGCTTTCATGGGATTTTAAGATGCCCATCAGTTTTGGCAGCGAGTAAGATTTGAATTGTTCATGAGCCTTTACAGATGAGACAACTGTCATCAGCTCAGGTCTCACGCCATTCATAAACGTGAATTTTTGTTCAATCTCCTTTCTTTCAATATCGTGCTTCATCATCTTGCTAAGCAGATGATTGTAGTGATCAAACGTGTGAAGAAGAGTCTCCTCAGGTTTTTTAGCAAAAACACCAAACTCAGAGAGTAACAAGGTTTGTATTGAGTGCTCTAGATCTTCATCGGTTGAATACAATTCTTTCAACCCG
Source organism: Lactuca saligna (assembly GCF_052625555.1). Taxonomy (NCBI): domain Eukaryota; kingdom Viridiplantae; phylum Streptophyta; class Magnoliopsida; order Asterales; family Asteraceae; genus Lactuca; species Lactuca saligna. The sequence goes on from NC_136424.1 coordinate 169,567,635, forward strand.
TCCCATATTTCTTTCGCAGCCATGCATGAACTAACCAGACGGAAGGTATTGGCTTGTAGGGCAAATCTGATCATCCTCAAGGCTTTGAGATTGCACAACTGCTTTTCTTTTTCATCTTGTGGAATCTTCTCTACATCCACCAAAAGCTGATTGTACTCCTTTTGAGTCTTCACTATCCTGCTTGTTCCAGCATGAATGAACGGACCGATTGTGATAGCCTCATAGATGAGATAACCATTATCTTCAGATCCAACCACGTAATCTTCAAAGTGATGCGCCCACACTTCATAGTATTCAGTGTAAAGAATGGGAACTCTTGTCGATGATCCAATGCTATTCGAGATGTTGATGGGATTGCTTTGAGAGTCTTCGAGTGACATGATGAGCTTGTACTCTGAATCTGCTAGAATCAAACTTGTAAACTTGAGATTAGGGTTTTATCAAACACTAGAGTTACCGTCGATAGGAAGAAGACGACCTATATATATTTGATAAAAGCAAAAACCCTAATGAATTCTTCACACGGAAGGAATGCGTATGAGTAACACAGTCTCCCGCTCTGATACCGATTGTTGGAATAAAAACTTCTTAAAGATCGTTAGATTCAAGCAGAAAAATAAAGATAAAGAATTGATGAACACAAGAATGGTTTAACTGATGTCGAATGATTAACTTGAACACCTCAGAAGAGCTCGATTAAGAACTTCGACTGTAGAGGTATTTAGGGTTACAATGCAACAGAGATAATAAATGACTATCGTATTTCTAAGGCATACATGCATGCACTATATATGTAACATAACCCTAATCTATAATCTCAGTTGGACATGCCCAAACCGGATATACAAAAGAATGGCCCATGACGCAACACATAATACCCAACAAACTATTTGCGATATTAGTACAATAAATTAGAAATTTTATTGAGAAACGATGACATTAACAATTTCGAAATGTAGCATTTGGAATCCCAAAATAAAATAAAAAAATTCTCTAAAATTAAAAAAAAAAAAAAAAAACCCTTCAGAATATGAACAGTATTCCGGAATTAGACAGTCTGAAGAAAGTGATTATTTTTTAAAAAATGAAAAATATGAATATTTTCTTTGAAAACCTCATTTATAATGGTTAGTTCGTTCAATTTTCCTTAAATATAATAATAAAAAATAATTTACGTAAGTTACTCAAAAGTGTCCTTACTCTATACTTCTCAAAATTTATAGTAATTTCTTACAAAAAATTTCAATAACTAAAGTATTGCATATTTCTTTCAAAGATACATTAAATAAAATAAAACGAATTCAAAACATTTAAAAGAAAAGAATGTTTACAAATCTATTGCATGAAGTGTACTCGTACTTAGGCGTTTTTTTATTTTTATTATTATTATTTTTTAGGTAAATATTTGCAGTCTGCGGATCAAACTCTGTTTGTTTTTTTAACATCCGCAAACTACTAAAATAAACTAAAATCTAAATATACTGATTTTTTTAAACTTCAAAGTGAAATTTTAAAATATTTTTATGACTTTATTATAAATAATTAACAAATCTATATCAACTTTTATGTATTATTATATCAAAAAGTAAAAAAAAAATGATATGAATTAACGTATATATTTGATAAAAACCAACAATTTTGGTTGTAAAGCTATACATAAACATTGTAATTAGGAATCAAATAATTTGATATATAAATAGATGAAAATAAATTTCGATTTTTTCAATTAAATTAATAAAAAACATACTGTAAATATTTTCCCATGAAATTGAAAATACCATATTTAATAACGTTTTATAAAATTTGGTACAAAAATATAAGAATATATTATATATTTTTTTTTTCATATTTATATAAACATTTCAACGACCATTATTGTAATTTTTTTTTTAAAATTGTTTATCATTAATAAAGTTGGAATAAATATAATTTTTTGAAAAAAATAACAATAAATGTGTTTTTTTAGGCTTGCAGATGTTAGAGGACATTGATCCAAATCGGTGTCACCAAGAGGATGCACATATATTTTTAGGTCTACATCTTCAAAATAATAAATTACACATTTGAAAATGCTAATGTTTGCACGTGGTCTGTACGGTGCAGATAGAATGGGCCACAAAGATCTACAAATAAAAAACAAACACCTTAGTGGTGGAGCCAAAACAAAAGTTTCAGGGGTAACACAATTTTGGGATGATTTCATTGTAGCACAATGAAGTTTTGTGTTTGGTACAATTTGACTATTTATGCTTTTTTTGCGCAATACGTCATCTAACTTTTACTATGCATGTTAGTTAAGTCAGTATCGTTAGTTTTTTACAATTCATCTGTTAGCTAGTTATCTAAATTACATGAATTACCACTACAATTTAAATGTCTTTCGTAGTTGGTCCCTTACTAGCTATAGTTTAAATCACACGACCAAAACTGCCACATTTAAGAAACTTTGGGGACCAAAGTGTAAATTTCTTATCTTCTTCCCTGTTAAATCGTCTTTTGGGTTGCCCGAATCAAATTCCTTTTTCTCATTAGTCAAGAGAAATCAAATATCCTTCTATGGTGACTGAAAATGGCTTTATTCCTTCACGCTGCATTTGCTTACACATTTGAAACATGGTATTTACCTTCACTAATCGGGCATAACACCTGATAATGGCAGTCTAAGGAACAACATTTCTCTCAGGCATAATATCGAACATTTTTCTGGCCACATTAGTGTACCTAAATTTAGCTTAGAGGTTAATCAAGGAGGCAACAATGTACGCATCAGATGAGTACCTATTAACAATGAAATGTTTGATCTCAGCCACCACGAGCCTTCAAACCACCATCATCGACTCATTCACCCTACCTGAACCACTGTACACCACATGTCGACCATAATCGCCCCACCACCATCAGTTTTTCCATGTATTGATCTCGATCTAAAGCAAAAAAAAAATAGAAAGGTAAGGGGAGCCTTTGTATTCTGAATAACACACCTAATGATTAATCGATCTAGAGAAGAATGAAAAACTACACTCAATTTAGAGAGAGAGAGAGAGAGAGAGAGAGAGAGAGAATGTGAGGTTGTGATCGTATCTAGAAGGGTAAAGAGGGAGGGTATAACTGTAATCGATAGTGGGTGGGAGCAAGGAAGGTTTTTGTGATCGATTAGAGACGTATTTGATGTTGTGTTTTTTGGTGGGATGTGATCGATTTTGAAGAAAGAAATAACTATTGTATTTGGTGTATAAGTCTATAACTAAAATTGGTATATACTTGAATTAATATTAACACAATGTTTTTGGGTTGCCCTCAAACCTAGCAATTGGACATAATGATTTCAGAGAGAGAGAGAGAGAGAGAGAGAGAGAGAGAGAGAGAGAGAGATTAATTTATTATGTGAATAGTAAATTTAAATAAATGGTTTATTAATGTGTTATGAAAATAATGTATTAATTAGAAATCATATTATTTAATTAATAATTAATTAGAAATTAATTGGAATTAATTTTGGGATTAATTGGATTAATTAAAAGTACAGGGATTGTTTTGTTATTTATTAATAGTTGATAAATGAAGCCTCTAGATCCCCTTGGAGGAGGTGGATGAAAATCTCTAGTGAATCCCTAAGAGATTTTGTCTGCCTCTTGGACAAGTTATGGGCTACTTGGTCACCACACAAAGGATCTAAAGGATTTCCCTTTAATCCTAGCTTTAGCACCAAGTTACCTCAACTATATAAGGAGCCTCCTACTCCTTGATTTCATCCCATGCCTTCTTCTCCATATCCTTGGATGAAAATAATCTCCTCTTTTCTAATTCATTCTCTTACTAGTTTGGGTGTAATTACATTATAGGTACGACACTTGTGTTGTTTGCTTTTAGGAGATCGTCAAAAGGAATTCTAGTTGTTTACAATAACAACTAAAAGATATGTAATCGTAAACCCTTTCATGTAAATTTTGAAAATATCCTAGAGTTTCCAGGTTTCTTTTTGATGTTGTTAGTTATAGTTTCAACAGTTAAAACATAGATCATATTTAGGTTGCATGCAAACTTAAGGGTTTTATAATTTTCTTTGTTTAGCTAAATCACATTAGTGGTATCAGATCACATGGTTTATTTTCTGTTGAATAGCTATAATAGAAGAATAGATCAATTACAATTTATAGAAAATAAACCCTAAGAAGCAATAAATTTCGACAAGGGATAGGGTTTTAAGAAACTTAGCCTCCACCACTTACTTTTTGATTTTTGGGTCTAGGGTTTGGAAACCCTAGTCTTCCTCCCCAAGTTTTCGAAATTGACAAGGGATTTGAGGGTTTCCTTATTTGACAATTGTTAGTTTATTTGACTAAAAGGAATAATTATAAATTTGGAATATTTAATTGATTTAACTGTTAAAAATTAAATCATTTATTTTAAAGTTAAGTAATTGAATATTAATTTCGAAATTTAAAATGCAAACCCTAGTATTTTGAAAAAGTTTAAAATAAACCTTATACTATATGTAAAACTTATGTATAAGACTAAAATTATTCAAATCGCTAGTACACATCATTCACGAAGCCATACTACAAGGAGGGTTTAAGGAAGCGGCCTATAAAATGATTTTCATTGGGTATACACACTTACCCACTGCTCTCTTATATGGTGGAGAGTCGTTAGTTGAATGGATGTGATAGGACAAATTAAGTGTCATTAAAAGTATAATGTTATTAAAAGTAATTAAACTTTTTGTTAAAAATCACAATCTTAGTTACTTTAGAAAAAAAAATGTGAATTTGTATGCTAACCCATGAAGTTGCACATTACACTTTTTAAGTCGTTAGTGTGTGTGGTTAACCAACACACTAGTAGGGATTAATAAAGAGTGTTAATGGGTATCTCATAAATTATCATTGTTGATGGAGCGTGTGTGGTTTACCAACACATCAACATATGATAATTGACAATGAGGTTACCAAGCACATTTTCAAGGTTATTCACATCTTGTTTGTGATCCTCGGCATCCCAGTTACAAATAGAAACACATAATCTAAGATTAAACATGTTATTGAATAGTTTCAATGAATCTCCAAATATCTAGGAATTTCACTTAACTTAATTTTTTCAAATTTCGTTCTCTTTTGGTGGAATTGGTTAATCGACATTTACCTACCTTTATAAAATTTACAATTAGATTACAACATATATTTTCTAAGTTTTGAATTTGATAGTTGGATCCTAGCCTTAATATTTTATTTTGGGTTATTATATTAAGTATTATTTTTATCTAACTGAAACTACCTTCTATTTTCAGATTTGTACTCCAAATGATGCTTCTGGTTCCTCCTTCTCTAACCCAAAATTTTCATTGTTGAACATCTGCTCAAATGTGACATTATATGGCACCAGTTACAATGACTGAATGTGCAACATCAAAATGGCCCTTCGTTTCGAGTACAAGGAGTGTGTCCTTGAGAAAGAACTAAATGAAATTGATGAAGAGAAGGCCACTCTTGAAGAATTATCCGCCTACAAAAGGCACTACAATGATGCAACAAAATTTGCTTGCACCATGGTAGCCACCATGACTCCTGAGTTGTAGAGCTTGTAAGAAGACTACTGGTCATATAAGATGAACAAGGACCTCTTGGAAAAGTTCCATAAACAATCTCATCAAGAAAAGTATGAAGTGGTCAAATCCCTAATGGCTTTCAAATTCAAAGAAGGAGACTATGTCTATACTTACGTGCAAAGGATGCAACGATACATGGAGCTCTTTGTTAGGCTTAACATACATTTGGATGAAGAGCTTTCTATTGACATAGTGTTGAGCTATTTGCTTAGTAGTTATGATAAGTTCATCCTAGCTTATCATTTGAACAACAAAGAGACCACCTTGGCTCAATTGATAAACCTTCTATAGACAACTATAGTAGGTGTGAAGGGAAAAAGTATTGCCTCATCTCCTTCTAGTGCTCCCGTCCTAGCCATTGTACAAGGAAAATGTAAAAAGAGGAAAGTTCCTCCCAAGTAAAATTGGAAGGGAAGGTCTCATGCAAGATCATCTAGTAGTGGCCCTAAAGAAAAGTTCAGTTCTGAGCATCCACCCTCTTCTGATCCCAAATAGGCTATCTGCTTTTACTGCAACGACAAGGGGCATTAGAAACAAAGTTTCCTAAAGTATCTGAAAGATATTAAAGATGGAAAAGGGAAGCCAACTTTTTCATGTATATACACTATTTTATCTAATAAATCATCATCTTATCGTTCTTGGGTCCTTGATACAGGATGTGGATTTCACATTTTTTATGATTTGTAGGGTTTAAGAAAAAGTGAGGAGGTGGAGAATGTTAGAATGAACTTGATCATGTGGAATAGGTGATCTTCACTTGTCACCAAGATTGGAGTTTATAGTCTAGTGCTTAGTAATGGTGTTGATTTAGATTTAATAAATTGTTGCTACTCGTCAGAAATGAAAAGAAACATTATCTCTTTTCATGCTTAGACAAGGTTTTAGATATTCATTTAATGATTTGAATGGTTCTATTTCTGCTTATAAAAATGATATTTTTTTTGAAGCTTTACCTTGTGATGGTATGTATGAAACTATAACATGTGTTGATAATTTAGGCAATAATGTATTTTATATTGTGGAATTGTCATCTTTGACACATCAATAAGAAACGCATACCAACTCCAAAAGGATGGAGTGTTGGAATCATTTGACCTAAGGTCAGATGATGCATGAGAATCTTGGCTTTTAGGAAAGATGACAAAATCACCTTTCACTAGGTCTTGTGAAAGAGGTGAAGGTTTGTTAGATCTCATACAAACAAATGTGTTTGGACCCTTCAAATCATCCATAAGGGATGTTGATTGATTCTATGTGGCTTTCACTAATGATTATAGCAGATATGGTTATATCTACTTAATCAAGCATAAGTCAGAAACCTTTGAAAAATTTAAAGAGTTTAAACATGAAGTTGAGAATCAATAAGGTAGGAAGATAAAGATGCTCCGATCAGATAGAGGCGGAGAGTATCTTAGTATCGAGTTTCACGACTACCTTAAGGAATTTGGAATAGTTTCACAAATGAAACCTCCTAAGACACCACAACTTAATGGTGTGGCTGAAATATGCAATCGAACCTTGTTGGACATGGTTCGTTCCATGATGAGTCGATCTTTTCTTCCAATTTCATTCTGGGGGTATGCATTAGAGACTGCCGCTCATATTCTTAATCTCGTCCCAACTAAGAAGGTTGCAAAAACACCGCATGACATGTGGACAGGGAAAGTTCCCTCATTAGCACATATCAAGGTTTGGGGTTGCGAAGTCTTCATTAGACGAGAGACTCATGACAAGCTTGAACCTCAAAGTGAGAGATGTATTTTCATCGGATATCCAAAAAATTCCTTGGGATATTTATTCTACAGACCCAATGAGAATGTGGTCTTTGTATCATGAATAGGAGTATTTAGCAAGATTGAGCTTATACGCAAAGAGGATAGTGGGAGTACCACTGAACTTGAATAAATTCAAGAATCAAATGATGAAGGAATCTCTGAAGACATTAGGGTTCAACTAGAAGAAGAGATTGCAGTTGAACCACTTGATGATTCATTACCTCTTCGTTGCTCTAGTAGAGTTAGAATGACACCTGAGTTCTATGCTTTCCATATAACTACAGATGGTGATATGTTTATCAGTGATAGTACACTGATAAATCTGTATGAACCAAATAACTACAAGGAAGCAATGGTAGGCCCTAAGGAAACCAAATAGAAAGAGGTAATGGAGTATATGTATGACAACCAAGTATGGAATTTGGTTGATCAATAACCTAGTAGAAAGACAGTTGGTTGTAAATGAATCTTCGAGAATAAGACTCATATGGGTGGTAATGTAAACACATTCAAAGCATGACTGGTTGCTAAGGGCTTTACTCAATCCCCAAGGATTGAATATGACGAGACCTTCTCACCAGTGGCTAAGATAAAATCTATTAAGATATTGCTAGCCATAGCTACCTTTCATGAATATGAGATTTGGTATATGGATGTCAAAACCACTTTCCTTAATGGAAAGTTGGCTAAGGATGTTTACATGAGTCATACAGATGGTTTTGTTTATGCAAAGTTTCATCATATAGTATGTAAGCTTGAGAAATCAATCTATGGATTGAAACAAGCATCTCGCAGATGGAATCTTTGTTTCGACAACAAAGTCAAGGAGTCCGATTCTCTGTAAGTGAAGATGAGTCTTGTGTACATGTCAAAGCTAATGGGAGTATAGTAACCTTCCTAGTGTTGTAAATTGATGACATACTCCTTATAGGAAATGACATTCCGACTTTGCAAGAGGTTAAGTCTTGGCTTGGAAAGTGTTTCGCTATGAAGGGCCTAGGTGAGGCTGCCTATATTTTAGGGATTAGAATTCTAAGAAATAGGAGTAAAAGACTAATAAGACTTAGTCAAAGTACATGTCATACCCCCAAACCAGATGACGGAAATGTCCGGGGGCTTAGGTGACTTCATTCTGCCAGTATCATCACAATGTATATGATTGAAGCATAACATCCTCATCATCACACATGTAATATTACAACAGTCATTATTTACATCAAGTATTTCAATTCAATATTACATGCCAAAATATCCAAAGTATGATGAAAACAAAACATAGCAAAATATCCATGTATTCTTGCTGACCAACCTGCTCAACGATTTCCTAAGAATACAAGTTAATTTAAAAAGGTCAGCATATATTATGTTGGTGAGTTCATAAGCATGTTTAAAAAAATGTTTTGTATTACTTTGTAAACACCAGAAAATCCGATATTTTCTGAAAAGCGGTTTGAAATGTTTGTGTCTGATCTTGTATTAATGCATGTGTGTTAATTTTTATGAGAATGTAAAGAGAATTACCCTAGACAACCTGATGTTGTCTGTCTATAAAAAATGTTGGAATCTCAATACTCAAGGTTGAGTACCAGTGCTTGTAGGTTACCGTGTTATCTACAAAAGGTTGTTTCCCGTAAATTTTATAATTGCGTTAATTCCTCTAAGTGAGTCGTTATAACCATACTTGATAATGACAAATTTTCCTATCATGACGTCTATTAGACACCGACTTGTTTAAGGTAAGGGCTGTCACTCTAGATTGGCCTAGTCTAACGGTAGCGAACAACTCAGGTGTAGGGTGTCACCCCCGTATAGATCTATACATAAACTCTCGCTCTCTCTTCGGGAGACTCTGGTTAAAACTATTTGCTACGTTTGTACACTCATTTGGTGCCAAATGAAACACCTCACTAGATCATTAATCGAATTTACGTGAATAAACATGAAATGAGCATATAAATTATATTCCAGACCCAATGAGCATATAAGGTATATTCCAGGCCCAATAAACATGTAAGTGGACAACTAAGGCCCACTAAGCATATAAATTATATTACGAGCCCAATGAGCATATAAGGTATATTCTAGGCCCAATAAATATGTAAATGGACAACTAAGGCCCACTGAGCATGTAAATTATATTCTAGGCCCAATAAAAGTATAAATGATGTAAGTCATCTGTGGTTTATTAAGTTGGTTGTTTAAGCTTCGTTGCTTACCAAAATGACATAAAAGCCCACCTTTTTGTAAAAGGTCATTTTTGGTCCTAAAAACCAAAAATTTACACTTATGGCACCTTTTTGGTAAAAATAACATTTTAGGTCCTTTAAGGCCAAAGTTTGCATTTAAGGCTAGTTTTAGTAAAAATAACATTTTTAACTCACTTTTATTAAAAATATCATTTTTTGGCTTAGTTTTATGAAAATGTGCATTCTCGCCCATTTATAAATAAATTTATCTTTTTGGCTCAAGTTTTAATAAATTTAGATTTTCAGTTCTTCTTATCAAAAATTTACATTTCTGGTACAACTTTGTTGAAAATGACACTTAAGGCACAAAAGTCCAAAGTTTTACAAATTTGGCCCAAAAACCATGAAAGCCCAAAAATGAGGCCCACTTGTGAAAATTTATACTTTTAACCCTTTTAAAATCACAAATGCCATAAGGAATCATATTTATAAAAAAATAATCCTTTTTGGTCCCTTGAAACCATGAGTTACATATAATAACCTCATTTTGGTTATTTTGTCATTTTTGGCACTTTTATGTAATTTTCTTAGTTTTAAGCAGCTTTGAAGTATTTTAAAACCTTTCTTTACATAATAAGTTTGCAATAGATATTACGTTCTACAATTATCATCATATTTTAACATTTCTTTAAGTTTATGAAGTTTCTAACATATAATCACTCTTATATCATGAAAACACACAAAATCATGCATATACACATAGATCTACACAAAACAAATTGTATTCTCCCCCAAAACATAGTAAAAACCGAAAATAGGGGGTATGAACTCACTTTGATTTGGAGATTTCAGTTTTGGAAGGAGATTTGGAAGAGTTTTTGGCCTAGCTTACTTATTTGAAGAGAATCTTCGAATTCTAGGAAGTTTTAAGAGCATGATCATGAAAAAATGTGTTCATGAGGATGGATCTACCATAAAATGAAATAAATCACTTTGAGTTTACATGATCTTACCTAAGTATGAAGCTTGGAGAGACCTTCTTGTATACTCTCAAATTCATGAAATTTGGAAGAAATGGATGGATTTTTTCTTGGAGTTCTTAGAGGAATGTAGTAACTAGAAATGAAAATGAAGGTGGTGGTGGGAAGATCCTTAGCTGAGAGATAGATAAGAGGGAGAGATGAGAAAAGTTTGTGATAAGATGGTTGCATGGGAGTATGAGAATGCCTAAATATTTGTTGTGTAATGTATGGGAATCCAATAGAAAAACATTAGGTGTCAAGTGGTTATAACCATGTGTTTTTTTATATCAAACTGAGAATGAGGGGGAAGGAAAAGAGAAGGGAAAGGGTTTGGGCCTTGTTTGCTTATTTTCGAAATCATGAGGCCCAAATTGAAAATTTTCTGCCCATTAGGCCCATATGAAGGTTTACGGCCCAATAAGTATAAGGAAAAAGGGGTTTACGGCCCATTAGGGTTCAAGAAACCATTTACGGCCCATTGAGGCCCATGATGACAAAGTGAGACATTTTAAGCCCAATAAGGCCAATGAGAAGTCTTATGGCCCAAAATGTTATTGTTGAATGAATATGGGTCTATTTAAGTCCAAAATAGGGTTCCTTAACCTACAATAGCAAAATTAAGAGTTTACTGGCCCATTAGGCCCAACAAGAGGATCTTTGTCGATTATGAGGTTGAACTAGGATATTAAGGTTTCGAACCCATAGTTAAGTATATGAGATGCAATGAATTAGGTTTTGAACTTCACTTAGGAATTTTGGTTCAAATGGTTGATTTTGAATGAGCATAGTACATGATATCAACTTCGATTACAAGTTATACATGAGTTGAACTTTACATGAAGACATAATTTCCTAGTTAAAATTCTAGTTGTGACAGTACATACTTGGAAAAGATGCTAAAACGTTTTAGTATGAAGAATTCCAAGAAAGGAGAACTACCCATCCAGAGTAATACCAAACTAAGTACGACTTGGATTCCAAATATCAATGTAAAGATAGCAGAAATGAGTTGCATTCCATATGATTCCGCCGTTGGATCGATCATGTTTGCTGTGACATGTACTCACCCTGACTTGTCCTTTTCTTTGTGCATTGTCAATCGTTATCAGGGAAATCCAGGTAAAGCGCATTGGATAGTAGCTAAGAATTTTCTCATGTGTCTATGAAGGACTAAGGAGTGGATCCTAGTACTTTCTGGCAGTTATACACTGAGAGTAACTAGGTGTAGTGATGCCAGCTTTCAAACAGAAAGAGACAACTTTCGTTCTCAATCTATCTGGGTGTTTACTTTAAATGGAGGAGCAGTTACTTGGAAAAGTTCCAAGAAAGAGATAGTGGCTGAATCTACCTATGAATCAGATTACATAGAGACAAGCGAAGCATCAAAGGAAGCAATTTGGTTGAAGAACTTCATCGGAGATCTTGGAATTGTTCCAACCATTAAGGAGTTGATGAAACTTTTCTGTAATAAAGAATAGGGGGATTGCCTTGACAAAGGAACCAAGAGATCATGGAAGATCAAGGCATATAGACAAAAAGTACCATTTCATCAGGCATAGAGTAGAAGAAGGTCACCTCACTGTGAGGAGAATATTATCTGAAGATAATCCTGAAGATCCACTTATAAAAGGGTCTGAGTAGGCTAAACAAATGCAACATGCCAAGAGCATGGGTCTAAAAGATGATATTAGTTTAGTAGTTAGATAGCTATTCTAAAATTTATAACAAAGTAAATGTAATTAAATTTTGGTGATTAAATAATAGATAATTATGTATGAGTTTGTTTACTACCTTTTGGTAATTGCTTATTCTTGTGTTTCATTTTTGCATGTTTTACTTCCCGAATAATTTGATTATTCAAGACTCCACGGTCATTCATACTTTTGGAAGTAAGTAATGAATTAAGAATATCATGAAATGGATTGTAGATTGTCTAAGGAGTTAGAGATTGTAATAGTATTGCTGTAATGTTCATGGTACTTAGTAATGGAGATTTGAGTATTGGATTAACCCATGCTCATAGAATTACTTCATGGAATTTATCACGAGTAATTATGAGATGATAATATCTTTTAATCTTAAAATGGAGATATATGAGTTGTATTCTACAAGCTGGTTGTGCATTAATAATGTGCAAAAACATTGGTAACTTGATTTTATAAAACGTATTATTGTGCATGATTTGACAAGTATTGGACAATGAGATTGATTCAAAATGAAAAGGTATTATTGTGCATGATTTGACATGTATTGGACAGTGTAATAACATAGTTTTCATTTGAATTTACTTAGGAACGTGATTCTATTCCACGTGTCATGTTCGAGTAATATCTTGCAGAGTAGAGGATTATATGATCACTTATCTTAAGACACATGACTGACTGGGTTAGAGTTCGAAAACGGCTTTTGGAAGCTACAATTTGATGACCGATTCACAAGTTATATTGGCAATTATAGTCCTAGACTTATCCAAGTGGGAGACTGTTGGATTAGGTGTTTAAGCCCATAAATCAAATTGGTATATACTTTAATTGATAATAGCATAGTCCTTTTGGCTTGCCCTCAAACCTAGCAATTGGACACAATGATTTTATAGAGAGTGTAACGACCTGATTTTCAAAAGAAAATTTTCATTTTGGATTAGCCAAAACACTATCCACAACCATGAAATACCAAATAAATTTGTTTTCAAAATTCATATTAAGTACAATTTTATTTCAAATTATTAGAGTGTACCATAAGAAAACACCTGAGAGAGTGCACGCCGAGCCATCAAGACTTGCCCTTGCCCTTGGGCTCAGATGTACCTGAAACAAAACCACAAATTGTAAGCTAATGCTTAGTGAGTTCCCCAGAGCATACCACACATATAATTAACATAAAAACATATCATGTCAGCTATAAAAGCTACATATACTGATGGGTTCTGGGCGTAACATCAATCCTATGGTGCACATGCAAACCCTAAGGCTTTGGATCTAGTTTTTCTATTGTACATCCAATAATCATCCAAAGCTCATAAACCCTAGATCTAGCATACTATAATCGAAATTAACATATGAATAGGGTTTGGATCTTACCTTGATTATTATGTAGCAATAACAATCACAATACTTCTTGATCTTGACTTCTGAAAGCCTAGTGCCCCAAATGTTGCACCTCTAATGGAGTCACAAACACCATTAGCAACAAGGATGAATAAGAGAAAGAGAGGAGAGACACCAAAAACATCCATGGTACTCTTGGGAATGCTAAGCCACGTTTGGGTGAGCCTTAGGGGTCTTTATATAGTTGAGGCTATTAGGGTTTTCAACTTGGAAACCCTAATCGAGTTGCTTAGTCCTTAAGTAGTCCAAAGATCCTTCCAGAAGGCCCGTTGGACGATTTCTATATGGACTCCCATATATAATTCGTCCATTGCTTCCTTATGGATCTTAAGCCCAACTCTTTAACTATCTTATAATTACAGTATCAATCCCCTTAATTTAAATAATCTCTTTTGACCACAAAAGTAATTCTAAATTATTTCTTGATCAATATTAATTAAAAAAATATGATTTTCTCTTTTAATATATTATTCAAATAATATATTAATAAATCATAATTAATCCTCTTTCTCCTTAATTCATCTTATCAGTTGCTATGGTGAAGGCAACCCAAAAGGACCATGCTCATAATCGGGCCAAGTACATACCAAAATAGTTATGGGCTTAGACACCTAATCCAACAGTCTCCCACTTGGATAAGTCTAATAACTATTTTGAAAGTATGACTTCAGAACCTGATCAATAATCGTAGCCTTCAAAAGCCGCTGTCTAACTCTGATCTTATCAGTAACACATCCTTTAGATAAGGGATCGTATATCCCTCCATTATAGATATCGTATGAACTGAGACATGGATTTAAACCATACTCTATTTTCATGTGTTGTTTCCTGATTTATGATTTATGACGACTGACAACAGACTATAATTGAACACATCAACTTAGTCCAGGCTTGGCCACGCGCTTAGGGTGTTATCACTAAATCATTGAGGGCCCACATATATTGCTTTTATCCCACATTGGGAAAAAAGGAATGGATAAACTTTGACTCATATGCTTGCTCTATTTACTCATCAAATCACACACAATAATATGTTTTATAACACCAAGTTATTGGTGCGTTTACATATTATCAATGAGCAACCGAATCGTAAACTGCAACTATATGTCTCCGTTTGAAGAATATAAGATATTATCGTCTCACTAATCATTCATGACAAAATCCATGAAGCGATTCAAGTGCGCGTGGGTTTAATCTAATACTCAAACTTATTTTAGGAGCACTCATGAACACTGCATCAGACTTTTGCTATGTTTAAAACGCTTCAGATAATCTAAAGTTAGATTCATGACAGTCTTGCCTCAATACCTACTTCCAAAGTATGTTCGACTGTGAATGGTTTGAATGATCTTGGTATTCGGGAAGTCAAAACATGCAAAGTGAAACACAAGATTAATTCTAATCCTATATGGTCCCAAACTCTTGAGTATAAATAAAACACCTTTATTTAATCACCATATTGATCACTCATTATTCATTGTATAATGTTTCGGATAATCAACTTATTACATGAATTATAACAACAATTGTTCCATGCTCCAAGCATGCACACTTTATTTACCCGTGGTCCATACTTTTTGAAATAGATCAATTGAACACATTTTCAATGAATCTCATTTCTTAATTCCTAAATCCTATCGTAAGTGTAAGAATATCAAATTCTTTCCACTATTAGAATATGTTAGATTCTAACATTTTATGCAATGATCCTTTTGTAATGTCACAGCACAAAAGTCACCAAGACTCTGCCAACAAAATTATAAAGTGTTCTATTGGAGATTTTTACAAGGCAATTCCATAGACTTGAAGTCTCACATTCAAAGTACATTCCTTTAAACATCCTTCTTGCAAAAAATTTCTAATCCAGACATAGATTCTTGATATCCAACTCCCATTTATGGAAATATTTCCATATTTTCCATATGACAACTCATTCTAAATAGAATCCTATCTATTCATAATAATGTCAATATGGTCCATCCATTACCATACTTTCAACTGCCTACAAGTCACCAATCATTGATGAACCTTAGATCGTCCTTGACAATTGTTTAACAATTTAGTCATATCCGGTTCTAGTCCTTTTTGCCTCTTAATGCCCTAGTCATTTTGAAAAGATAGAACGGATGAATATTACAACATATGTAATCGACCCTTTACCCAAAGCGTATTGGATACGATTCATAAAATCATGATAATTTACCAGTCTCCTACTAGAATATTGCTATATATAAAATTCACTTACATTGAATCTTTTCAACATAACATTCATATACTTTCTTTGACTAAACTGATTAAAATTTCTTGATCTAAACTTTTAGATTTTAAATGAAGTGTAAGTTTCTCTCCCTTAGTTATAGTAAAACAACTTTTCAATTTCTACGACTTTGCGAATTGAAACTTTTGTTTTCTATAATTAATCTTTCTAACCTGAAACACTTAAAATCATAATCATGCTCCCACTAACATGATAATTATATCCATACCAGCATAACATTTATGCTCCCACTAGCTTTGACATGTGTCCAGAAATTAGCTGAACTTCTAGAAAACAATACTTATTGAATTTCTTAAGAAATTTCATATTTCTGATATGAGATACTTTGACAAGCCTTTATCAAAGCTTCTTAAACTCATACACATTTTCTTAGATAGCTCATATGTGTGTCTGAACTAATTCAGAACTTAAAATAATAAGTCCCAAATGTTCAGACTAATTGCCAAATCTCACAATTCGAACTATGAAGAGGGGTGTCGTAATCATAATCGAATTTGAGAACACAATTCTTGTTGGAATAGTGCCTAAGCCCGTAACTATATTTGGTATGTACTTGACCCGGTTCTTCATGGTCCTTTTGGATTGCCTTCCCCAAAGCAACTTGACAAGGTAATTTAAGGAGAAAGAGAGAATATTATGGTTAATTATATATTATAAGAATAATATATTAAAGGAGAAATCATACTTATTTAATTATTATTGGTCATAAATTAATTAGGAATTAATTTGGTGACTAAAAGAGATTAATTAAATAAAAGGGTATAAACTGTCAAATGTATGATAGTTAAGTTTTGGGCTAAGGAAGCTGCAACACTTAAAATCATAATCATGCTCCCACTAACATGATAATTATATCCATACCAGCATAACATTTATGCTCCCACTAGCTTTGACATGTGTCCAGAAATTAGCTGAACTTCTAGAAAACAATACTTATTGAATTTCTTAACGAAATTTCATATTTCTGATACGAGATACTTTGACAAGCCTTTATCAAAGCTTCTTAAACTCATACACATTTTCTTAGATAGCTCATATGTGTGTCTGAACTAATTCAGAACTTAAAATAATAAGTCCCAAATGTTCAGACTAATTGCCAAATCTCACAATTCGAACTATGAAGAGGGATGTTGTAATCATAATCGAATTTGAGAACACAATTCTTGTTGGAATAGTGCCTAAGCCCGTAACTATATTTGGTATGTACTTGACCCGGTTCTTCATGGTCCTTTTGGATTGCCTTCACCAAAGCAACTTGACAAGGTAATTTAAGGAGAAAGAGAGAATATTATGGTTAATTATATATTATAAGAATAATATATTAAAGGAGAAATCATACTTATTTAATTATTATTGGTCATAAATTACTTAGGAATTAATTTGGTGACTAAAAGAGATTAATTAAATAAAAGGGTATAAACTGTCAAATGTATGATAGTTAAGTTTTGGGCTAAGGAAGCTGTATGGACTTAAGGGGGAATGAAATTATGATGGGGATCCATCATATTTTCGTCCATGGCCTTATTCCAGAAGGTTCCTTAGGCTGCTTGGTGGTTAAGCTGTCCATTAGAGTTTAGACTGAAACCCTAGCAGCCTGCAAGTATAAATAAGACCCCTAAGCTATGGAAATCGGCTACACATGCTTCTAAGAGAACCCTAGGGCCAATTTTAGCACCACTCTCCCTCTTTTATATTGCCTTCTTGCTTGTGGGGTTTGTGAGCCATTAGAGGAGTTACAATTGTGACTCTAAGCTCAAGATCAAGAGGACTACAAGGATTTCAAGGTACTTGAAAGAGGTAAAACACTTAGATCTATTTTCTTTATGTAATTTCGAATTATATAACATAGATCTAAGTTTGTAATTCTTGGATTCAAAGCATGTACAATAGAGAAACCTAGATCCAAGCATTATGGTTTGTATGAGCACATAGAATTGTTTCTTATGCTTGAAACCTATCAGTGGTAGTAGAGCCTTGATTGGTTTCAATTGTATGTGATCCTTAACTGTTTTGCTTGTTGAAAATCGAGTTTCTTGCCTCTGCCCGACTCAACCCGGCGAGTCAGTATCTAGACTCAGCGAGTTGGCCCCTACTCGGCGAGTTCGTGCATCAGGCATAGGATATTTCGGGATTTAGTTGTTGTTTTGTGTTGGATTTGATGCCTAAATCGTTTATTGAAGTTAAAATCCGAATATTACCTTAATTAAATGATTATCCTTTCCAAAAAAATAGATAATTTCAAATCTTTTGAATATTGGTTGTTTTTATGATAAATATGGATTATTTAAAATTATTTAGTAATTATCTAATGACTAAAATTGGATTAGGTCAAATATAGATAATTATGAAATTAATTGTTTAATTTAAATTATTTGTTATTTGATCGCTTTAGTTTTGAAAAGTTCAAACTTGTCCTCATGTTTTGAAATTTTAGTTTTGTGATTAAAAGTTTAATTTTGAAGACTTTAAATTTCAAACCCTTAGAGTTTTACAAGTTTAAAAATTCAACCCTATACTATTATATTATTACAAGCTCAATGAATATATATATATATATATATATATATATATATATATATATATATATATATATATATATATAAGTTAAAATGCTAGTCTTACCGTTAGTAGGCCTCATTCACAAAGTCGGTCTATAAGGTGGGTATAAGGTTGCTGCCTATAAAATATCACTTAATGGGTGTACACTCACACCCACCGCTTGCTTGACCGGTGGAGGGTCGTTAGCCAAACGGGTAGGATAGGGCAATCCTCTCCTCATTAAAAGTATAATGTAAGATACAAAGTAACTACATGTTTTACCAATTCCCAATCTTAGTTACTTTAGGGTAAAATGTGAAGATGATGCTATTCCATGGAATTACACTTTGTACCCTTGTCAAACGTTAGTGGAGCGTGCGTGGTTAAGCGACATATCAATTTGGGATTGACATTGGTGGCGAAGGGTGACTCGATGTTTATCATAGATCAATGGAGCATGTGTGGTTTACCGACACATTGATTAGGTGATAGAGACATTGAGTGCACCATGTTGATTCACATGGTTATTCACAACTTGTTTGCGATCCTCGGTATCCCAGTCACAAATTTGAAGTGCATATCGAGATTTAAACATGCCATTGAATAGTTCAATGAATCTCAAAGATCTAGGAGTTTTCAATACATTTAAAACTTAAATATTCTTTTTCATTTTTTCATGGTGAGAATTAGTGAATCGTCATTCACTTACCTTCAAGTTATTTACTTTTAGAGTACGAAATCCCTTTCTAGCCCTAATTTCTCATTTGGGTGTTTAATTAGGGACTCATTTCTTAGCAAACTTTGTTCCTTTTCTTTTTCAGATGTCTGGTAACAATAACAACAACAACAACGCTTATGGGTCATTCTCGTTGATGAACCTAGGTCAAAAGGTGACATTTGATGGCTCAAACTTCAACGAGTGGATGAGGTATATTCGCAAGATCACTTGCTGCAAGGACAAAGAATATTTCCTCGATGATAAGCTTGAGAAGATCATCCCAGATGTTGCAACTCCTGAAGAGTTGGCCGCCTTTGAGGCCCACGAGCGTGATGCTACGAAAGTTCATTGCATCATGCTGGCCACCTTGAACCTCAAACTCCAAAAGTCCTATTAGGACATGTATCCATATGAAATGCATTAGGATTTTCTAGACTGGTACCACCAAGGCACGAGGCAAGAGCGCTATGAGATCATTACTAACAAGATCACCACTAAGATGGGGAATGGAGAATCCCTAACCTCTCATTTGCAAAAAATGCAGAGGTATGTTGATCATCTTCTCAAACATAATGTTAAGTTTGATGAGGATTTGGCTATCGACATAATCCTCAACTCTTTGCCCTGCTGTTACAACCAGTTTAGAATGACCTACCACATGAACAAGGAGGAGGTCTCCTTGAGCAAGCTCCAAGGACTGCTGAGGACTGCTGAGAGCAACCTAAAAGACAAATCCTTTGCACCATCCCCTGTTGTGGCTGCTCCAGTGTTGGCAATTCGCCAAGGAAAGGGTAAGAAGAGAAAAGCTCCCTATAAGGGCCACCATAAGGGTAAGACCCAAGATGGTTCCTCTTCTAGTGGAACCAAAGCTGGTTCGGTCAAACCCACTTCCGACCCCAAAGAAGCAGAGTGCTATTACTACCACAAGAAGGGACACTGGAAACAAAGCTACCATCAATATCTGCAAGACATAAAGGATGGGAAGATCAAGCCTACCTTCGCATGTAACACTCAAAATTTAAGCCAAAATTTGAATTTTCAAAAACACGTCGAATTCATCAAAACATTACAACTTTGTTTTCAAAATACATTTATATAAGAGTTTTCCCAGAAACATAACACAATAGGAGGAGCTGTACGATCATGCCTTCGCCTTTTCGTAATCCCCTGAGGTACCTAAAACAATAAACTGAAACTGTAAGCCCGAGAGCTTAGTGAGTTACCCCCAAAATACCGATACACATACAATCCACATAGCAATATCAACATTAGCATATCATATCAATCAAAAACAAAACAACATGCACTGGGTCCACAACTTTACAAGCTGGACTACCCCTGGGCCCTCAGTACGAGTCTGGAATGCCTACCGGGCCCTCAGCTCGTATCTGGAATGCCATCGAGCCCTCAGTACGAGTCTGGAATGCCTACCGGGCCCTCAGCTCGTATCTGGAATGCTCTTGGGTTTGTTGACTACCGCACGGAGAAGTACAACCTCAACCCACCCCACATAACATGTCAACATGTAACAGATAAATGCAGATACAGGTAATCAATCAGTATCACAGGCAGTCCTACAGATCTACCCGACTAGCACATCAACTGGCATGCATCACTAACTCAAACTCAACATAACGATAGCTACTAGGATATCAAATCCAATGGGCCGGCCTTGGTGCCTTAGACCCCTTAGTATAGTGAGGATAACTCACCTCGCAACTGTCGTCGGAAATAAGAAAGCTCAACTCCCAGGTCCAACACGAACTCCACCACCTAAAAGTACCACACAACCTTTTTCATAAATCTACCAATCCCAGAAACCCATAGAATTCAATTGGTCAACCCTTGGTCCAAGTCAAATTCCACAGTCAGAGTCAACAGTCTATGTTGACTCGACTCGCCGAGTGCAGGTCGCCGACTGGCCGAGTTCTTCCTGAGTTCGAGAAGTCGTGAAATCCTCGATTTGCTCGCCGAGGTCTCCTTTTAACTCATCGAGTTCATATGCGGCCAAGATTTTGGAAGAAACCCTAGCCAACTCGCCGAGTTTTCTAACACTCGCCAAGTTCAAGGCAATCTTCAACGCACTCGCCGAGTAGTTCATCCAACTCGCCGAGTTCATGGCCATCTTCAACGGACTCACCGAGTCCATGTAGATCTTAATCCATGCAGATGCTCTTTAAGCCATGACAAGGCCCCAAGTTACAGATCCAAGCTCCTAAGGCACGTTTATCACGTAAAGTTGCAATATTTACATACATGCAAGGCTTTAAAGGCCCGAAATGATCTATCTACGCTCTTCAATGGAGTTTTACACCTTGGAGAGTTTCAACCTTGCACAATCTAGGAACTTTATGGATCTGGAGGTCAAGGAAAGTCCAGATCTAAATTTATAACTTCATATCTTAGCATAAACATGGGGAATCCTTCATAACACCCATCCAAGGGAGGTTCAAAGTGAAAAGAGCTTAAGGAATAGCCTATTACCTTCCAGAGAGTGATGTCTGATGCAATCCCTTAGCTTTCCCGAGTTCCTGGCCTTGCTTTTCCTTGCTTCTTCAAATGCTTCCTTCCAAGGTTACTCCTTCAAGCTTGGACACCAAAGAACACACACACACACACACACATTTTAGGGTTTTGGAGGGACAAGAAACATAAGGGGAGGCTGGTGGAGGCCAATGATCCTTTAAATAGGGTGTAAAACCGCCAGAATTTAGGGTTTCATTTGCCAGCTCCTACTCGCCAAGTCCCTTCGTGGACTCGCCGAGCAGGTCACTAAACAAGCGTTCCATTCCCACTGATACTCGGCGAGTAGGGCAACTAACTCGCCGAGTAGGACATAAGACCAATTATTCTTTAATTAAATTTATACCTGGAATCGGGATGTTACATCGTACGTATGTATTCAATTAGATCTAATAACTCATCATTTTCTACTTCATGGGTTCTTGATACATGTTGTGGCTACCACATTTGTTCTGATTTGCAGGGCCTAAGAAGAAGTGGGGAAATGGAACATGGGAAGATAAACTTGATTATGGGAAACAGAAGATCGTCGCCTGTGACCAGAGTCGAAGTTTATTCTTTAGTTCTGAGTAATGGGTTAGGGTTAGATTTATAAAATTGTTGTTATTCACTAGAAATGGCAAGAAAGATTATTTCATTTCATGGATTGTTTAGGAAAGGTTTCAGATATTCTTTTGATAATAATAATGGTTCTATTAATGTTTATTTGAATGGTGTCTTTTATTTCAATGCATTACCTTGTAATGGGATTTATGAATCTGTGATGGTTGTTGATAATTTAGGAAATGATGTATTGAATATTGATTCGTCTACTAGCCTAGATAAAGCTTGCTTGTGGCATTATCGCCTTGGCCATGTCAACAAGAAACGCATAGCCCAACTCCAAAAGGATGGAGTGTTAGAGTCATTCGACGTTAGGGACAATGACGCGTGTGAATCTTGTTTACTTCAGAAGATGACCAAGTCACCCTTTACTGGCACTTGTGAAAGGGGTGACGGTCCCTTGGATCTCATACACACCGATGTGTGTGGTCCCTTTAGATCCACCACAAGGGATGCTTTCCGCTTCTACGTGACTTTTACGGACGATTATAGCAGATATGGATATATGTACCTAATCAAGCAAAACTCGAAAACCTTTGAAAAGTTCAAAGAGTTTAAGAATGAAGTGTAGAATCAGCGGGGCAGGAAAATCAAGATGCTTCAGTTAGATCGAGGAGGAGAGTATGTAAGTCTTGAGTTTCACGACTGTCTAAAAGAATGCGGAATTGTTTGGCACTTGACGCCTCCGACAACGCCACAACTGAATGGTGTGGCTGAGAGACATAATCAAACCTTGTTGGACATGGTTTGTTCTATGATGATTCGGACTTCGTTACCAATATCTTTTTGGGGGTGTGCCTTAGAGACTTCCGCCCACATCCTTAACTTAGTTCCTACCAAGAAGGTTACCAAGACTCCTCACGAGATGTGGATAATGAAATCTCCCTCGTTAGCACATATTAAGGCTTGGGTTGCGAGGATTTCATAAGACGAGAGACTCACAACAAGCTTGAACCTCGTAGTGAGAAGTGTTATTTCATCGGCTATCCACAAAAGTCTTTTGGTTATCTTTTCTATAGACCGAATGACAATGTTGTCTTCGTTGCTAGAAGAGGAGTGTTCTGAGAAAGGGAATTGATAAGCCAAGAATACAGTGGGAGGCAAATTGATCTTGAAGAGATTCAATAACAAAGTGATGAAGGAACCTCTAACACTGGCACTCAACCCGAGGAGGAAACTCCTGTTGAACCTGTTGACGAGTCCTTACCTCTTAGACGTTCTAATACGGTTAGTGTTCAACCCCAGTTTTTTGGTTTACATACTACTACTGAAGGGGATACGTTTATTAGTGATGAAACACTAATGAATTTGGACGAACCTAGCAGCTACAAAGAAGCCATGGCAGGCCCAGAGTCTGCTAAATGGAAAGAGGCGATAGACAGCAAGATTCAGTCCATGTATGACAATCAAGTTTGGAACTTGGTTGATAATGTACCGGGTCGTAAGATAGTCGGGTGCAAGTGGATCTTCAAGAAGAAGATGGACATGGATGGGAATGTGCACACTTATAAAGCGCGATTGGTTGTGAAGGGATTTACTCAAACTCTCGGAGTTGACTATGATGAGACCTTCTCACCAGTTACGAAGATAAAGTCTATTTGGGTGATGCTTGCAATAGCTGCGTTTTATGATTATGAAATCTGGCAAATGAACGTGAAAACTGCTTTCCTTAATAGGAAGTTGGCTGAGGATGTGTATATATTTCATCCAGAGGGTTATGTCGATGAGAAGCATCCAAATAGAGTGTGTAAGCTTGAGAAATCCATTTATGGATTGAAACAAGCGTCTTGCAGATGGAATCTTTGTTTTGATGAGAAGGTTAAAGAGTTTGGCTTTTTGCGAAGCGAAGATGAATCTTGTGTATATGTCAATCCAGTGGGAGTATAGTGATCATCCTCGTATTGTATGTTGATGACATACTACTCATAGGAAACGATGTCCCAACCTTGCAGGAAGGAGGTCAAGTCCTGGCTTGGGAAATGTTTCGCTATGAAGGACCTCGGAGAGGCTGCTTATATTCTGGGAATAAGGATAGTAAGAAACAGGGAAAAGAGACTGATAGAACTCAGTCAGGATACATACTTGGACAAGGTACTAAAGTGTTTTAGTACGGAAAATTCCAAGAAAGGGGAGTTGCCAATCGAAAGTAATACCAAGTTGAGTAAGACTCAAAGCCCGAGTACAGAGGCAGAGATAGCTGATATGACCCGAGTACCTTACGCTTCCGCAGTAGGCTCTCTCATCTACGCTATGACTTGTACTCGCCCTGATGTGGCTTTTGCTTTAAGCATGGTCAACAGATATTAGGGGAACCCAGGTAGAGCTCATTGGATTGCGGTAGAGAATATTCTTAAGTACCTACGAAGGACCAACGAATGGTTTCTAGTCCTTGGTGGGAGTGATGACTTGAGGCTACGAGGGTACAGTGACGCTAGTTTTCAAATGGATCGGGATAGTTACCAATCACAGTCGGGCTGGGTCTTTACCCTAAATGGAGGATCAGTGACTTGGAAAAGTTCCAAGCAGGAGACCGTGGCTGATTCAACATGCGAATCAAAGTACAATGCAGCAAGCGAAGAGTCGAAGGAGGCTATATGGTTGAAGAACTTCATTGGAGACCTTGGAGTTATGCCATCCATAAAGGAGCCAATGGAAATTTTCTGTGATAATGAAGGAACGGTTTCCTTAACCAAGGAACCAAGAGATCATGGTAGATCTCGACATATCGACAGAAAATACCATTTTATCAGACATCGGGTAAAAGAGTGACTCCTCATTGTGAAAAGGGTATCATCAGAAGAAAATCCACCAGATCCCCTTACAAATGGACTGAGTAGGGTTAAACACTTGCAGCACGCTAGGAGGATTGGGCTGAAGGATGATATAAGTTTGGATTAGATAGGAAACGTGTAATAGATAGTTTGTACTTGACATTTGATGAACAAATAAAGTTTTGTTATTTATAAGTAAAGTTACTATCTTGTGTTGGTTATTTATCTATTGTTTCAGTTTTTGCATGTTTTGACTTCCTAAATAATAAGATTATTCAAACGATCCACAGTCGTTCATGTTTTAGAACTAGATGTGAATGAAGACTGTCATGAATTGTTTGTAGATTGTCTAAAAGGTTTTCGACATAGCAAAGGTTTGCTGCAAAGTTCATGAGTGCTTATGAATTTGATTTGAAAATTGGAATAAACCCGCGTTTGCTGGTATCACTTCGTGGTGCTATACCTAAAGTGATCGCAAAGCGATAATATCATATAGTCTTAAAACTTAGAGATATGGTTGTTGTTTGTTGGTTGGTTATGCATTGATGATATGTAAACGCATTGGTAACTTGATGTTATAAAACACGCTGTTGTGCATGACTCAATTAGTAAATAATAGATGCATATGAGTTGAAGTTAATCTGTTCCTTTTACTCTATGTGAATAAAAGTGATATCATGGCCACTTGATGATTTGGTTTGACTTATGTGCCAGGCCCGGTCAGAATGAGGTTGATGTGTTCAACTAAATTCTATGTCAAACTAATCTGAGATCAGGAAAGAAGTGTTGGACAATAAGCATTGTCAACATGATATCTAAAACAGAGGATTATATGATCCCTTATCTGAAGGACAAGCTGATAAGAGTTGACAGCGAAGTATAAGAGCTACGATTGCTAATCGGATTTTGAAGTCATATGTGATATATAGTTACTAGACTTATCCAAGTGGGAGACTGTTGGAATAGTGTCTAAGCCCGTAAATATATTTGGTATGTACTTGACCCGGTTATGCATGGTTCTTTTGGGTTACCTTCACCAAAGCAACTTGACAAGGTAGTTTAAGGAGGAAGAGAGAATATTATGGTTTATTATATATTATAAGAATAATATATTAAATGAGAAATCATACTTATTTAATTAGTATTGGTCATAAATTAATTAGGAATTAATTTGGTGACTAAAAGAGATTAATTAAATAAAGGCGTATAAAGTGTCAAATGTATGATAGTTAATTTTTGGGCTAAGGAAGCCTTATGGACTTAAGGGGGAATGAAATTATGATGGGGATCCATCATATTTTTGTCCAAGGCCTTATTCCAGAAGGTTCCTTGGGCTGCTTGGTGGTTAAGCTGTCCATTAGGGTTTAGACTGAAACCCTAGCAGCCTGCAAGTATAAATAAGACCCCTAGGCTATGGAAATCGCCTACACATGCTTCTAAGAGAACCCTAGGGCCAATTTTAGAACCTTTCTCCCTCTCTTATATTGCCTTCTTGCTTGTGGGGTTTGTGAACCATTAGAGGAGTCACAGTTGTGACTATAAGCTCAAGATCAAGAGGACTACAAGGATTTCAAGCTACTTGAAAGAGGTAAAACACTTAGATCTGTTTTCTTTATGATAATTTCGAATTATATATGATAGATATGATGGGTTTTAGTCCTAAGAACATCCTATGTGCTCATACAAACCCTAATGCTTGGATCTAGGTTTCTCTACTCTACATGCATGTTATCCAAGACTATAAACCCTAATTCTATCATTCAAATAATCATATTATCATGAGAATAGTTTTATAATGTTACCTTGATTGTTATGTAGCAATAACAATCCCAAATATCCTTGTATTAACTTTGGAAGGCTTAGAGTCACAAGTGTCACTCCTCTAATGGTTCACAAATACCATAAGCAAGAGGATGAAGAGGAGAGAGGTTGGAGGCTGCCCAAAAACGTGTGAAACCCTAGAAAGATCATTAGCCACGTTTTCGAGCCTTAAGGGGTCTTTTTATAGTTGGGCTATTAGGGTTATCTAACAAGGAAACCCTAATTTGGATGCTTAAGCCCTAAGCAACCCATAGACTCTTTTAATTAAGCCCATGGACGATTTCCTTATGGGTTTCCTATTAGAATTCATCCATCACTTAATATAAGGCAATTCATGGCCCAAATTGTAATTATCTTATAATTACAATTCCAGTCCCTTAAGTTTAATTAATCTCTTTTAGTCACAAAACTAATTACCAATTAATTATTAAATAATATTAATTAAACAATATGATTTCTCTTTTAATATATTATTCTCATAATATATTAATAAATCATATTTAATCCTTTCTCTCCATAATTCATCCTATCAAGTTGCTTTGGTGAAGGCAACCCAAAAGGACCATGCACCATCGGGTCAAGTACATACCAAAATAGTTATGGACTTAGACACTAATCCAACAGTCTCCCACTTGGATAAGTCCAATAACTATTATGCGTATGACTTCAGATCCTGATCTGCAATCGTAGCTTTCCAAAGCCGCTGTCAACTCTGATCATATCAGATACGCGTGTCCTTAGATAAGGGATCATATATTGCTCCATTCTAGATATCGTATAAGACATGATTTCAAATCATTCTCTTCGTACTATCTCTCGACTTCCGATTTATGACGACTGACTAATTGAACAAATCAAATTAGCCCTAGCCCGGCCGAACATTTACGTTTGTCATCACTAAACCATCTAGGGGCCTAAAGATATCGCTTTTATTCTACTTTGAATAAAAGGAATGGATAAACTTTGATACAATGCTTGCTTGCACTCACTAACCAAATCACACACAACAATATGTTTTATAACACCAAGTTACTAGTGCGTTTTTATATTATCAATGTGCAACCGATTAGCAAGATACAACTCACACATCTCGGTTTCAAGAATATAAGATGTTATCGTCTCACCAATCACCCGTGATACAATTCATGGAGTGATCCAAGTGAGCGTGGGTTTAATCCAATGCTCAAATTCATATTCATAAGCACTCATGAACGTTGCAGCAAACATTTTCTTATGTCTAATACTCTTTTAGACAATCCACACACCAATTCACGACAGTCTTCATTCATACCTACTTCCAACATATGAACGACTGTGGCCCGTTCGAATAATTTGATTGTTCTTAACCAATTAAACTATTCAGGAAGTCAAAACATGCAAAGTGAAACACAAGAATAGTACTAATCCCATATGGCCTCAACCCTTTGAGTATAAATAAAACTCCTTTTATTTATCACCATATCGATTACTCATTATTTGTCGTTTCGGGTAATCAACTTCTTACTTGAATTATAAAACTTTTCCCATGCTCTTAGCATGCACACAATGTTTACCTACGGTTCTTACTTTTGTGAAATAGATCAAATTGAACACATTTCCAATCATTCTCATTTCACAACTCCAAATCCTTTTTCATAAGTGAAAGAATATCAAATTCTTGCTACTTGTAGAATATGCTAGATTCTAACACTTTATGCAACGATCCTTTCGTAATGTCACTGCATCAAATTCACAAAGACTATTGCCAATGATATTACAAAGTTCTCTAACGGAGATCGTTACAAGGAAATTCCTTAAATATGATGTCTCTCACTTAAATTACATTCCTTTCAACATCCTTTTGCATAAAGGTCTCTAATCTAATCATAAATTTCTCAATATTTACTTCCCAATATGGACACGCTTCCATATGTTCCATATGACAACTCATTTCTTAATAGAATCTTTTTTATTTATAATAATGTCAATATGGTCCATTAATACCATGATTCCAACTACTCACAAGCAACCAATCCTCGTCGAACTTTGGATTGTCCTTTGATAGTTGTTTAATTATTTTAGTCAAAACCAATTCTAGTCCCTTTTTCCTCTAAATGCGCTAGACATTTGGAAAATTTTAGAATGGTCAAACACCAACGCATTTGCAATTGATCCTATACCCGAAGCGTATGGGACACGATGCATAATGTTTTATTTGCTATGTTCTCAAAATTCGAATTGTGAAGAGGAATGCCATAATCATAATCGAAATTTTAAGAGCACACCATGTACCTTTGACTAAATTTTGTTAACATTCCACAACCCAAGCCTTTAGATTTGAAATGAAGCATAATATTATCTCCCTTAATTATAGAAAAACAACTATTCCATCCTTACAACTTTGCAAAGAATGACTCTTGTTTTCTATAATTAATATTGCCAACTTGCAATACTTTCCTTAATAATCATACAATCATAACATTTATGATCCCACTATCATGATGATTATTATAAAAACATAACACTTATGCTCCCACTGGCTTTGACATGTATTCAAAACATCTTAACTTCCAGAAAAACAATACCTATTGAATTTCATAAGTCCATGTTTCTAATACTTAATGCTTTGATAATATTTTATCAAGGCCTCTTAAGCTTATACACCTTTGCCTTAGATAGTTCATATGTGTGTCTAAACAATTAAGACTGATTGCCAAACCTCACAATTCAAATTATGGAAAGGGATACAGTAACCATAATCGAATTCGAGAATGCAATTTTACAATCACTATCTTCTTAAAATCTTTCTTAGTGAAAGCATTTCCTCACAATCATTTTCATGAAGGAGGAAATCTTATGACACTTAGATTTAAAGCGGTGTATTTGTTCCTATCCATGTGAATTTTTTAAAACCAGATTTTACGACAAATTCAAACTCTTATGGACCGAACTTTCCTAATCTTGATTTCTTGCCTTATGGTAGCACAGCTGCCCACCACGTCTTCCAAGTAGTTAAGCAGCTCACCTTTTCCTATCAATGTGCCTTCCATTGATTAAGGTGCTTTGCCTTTTATGCATTCAAAATGAGAACTCATAGGACTCACATGCATAATTAATTCAATTGGAACAACACAGAATCAAAATATTGTCAACACGATAGGTTGTATACCTCAACTCGTGTGCTAGTGATGATCGATAAGGTTTATTTGATTTGTTCTTTAAACCTTTCAAGACCATTAAGACTCCCACTGACTCCTTGACATATAAGATTCTCTTGTCAATAAACATTTCTTGACAACCAAATATTCAAGATTTAGTGTAGTTTTTATCATAACACTTCATAAAATGGTCGTAGTTGGTCTTTGTCTTATCCAAGACATCACAACTTACCACATTTAATCAATGTTATAAACCTTCTTAATACATTTTCACTCAATGTCACAATCTTAACTTTAAGACTTGTTATTGGAACGAAGTCCTTTTGATTTAACCATTTCTTCAATTCTTGATTCCTCTTCTTAAACATACAATTGTACTAAGACTCACTTAGAGGATAAATTGAGATATGGTTCTTAATCATAAATACCCATTATAAATCATAAAAGCTACTCTCCCTTATTCTTAGAATGGAGAAACTTTTATCTTTCTGCCTACGTGATTCTTCTTATTCGTTCTACTATTGATCTATACCCTTTAATCAATTCAGAATTACACTTAATCTTGTAGGTGTAATCATATTTACTAAGCATTTAGTAAATCATGACGAATATCTTTGTTACTCTTATGGTGAACTTGATCAACACACAACTTTGTGTACTCGATCTCCTAGTCCTTCACTTGACACTATGTCAACGAATTTGTCTAATTTCCAAATATGAAATTTCTCATTCATCATGCAACCAAGTTGCGTGATTCCAAATTTCAGTCCAATTGAAATTTGGGCGATGAGAAACTCTCCAATTGACATTTCCATAAATAACATAACTAAGAATCATATCCATTCTTTGTAGAAGTATGCAAACATCAATTTTCATAACGATTTCATTGCAAGGAAGTAAACAAATAAATAAGTCAAACAAAATTTATTTTATTTATAAAAGCAGCGGAAAAACATTTGTCCTTACAATGCAAAATCTATTGAAAACTATCTAAAGGAAAATTTCTAACAACTCTATCATAACTATCTAAGCTCAAAATCCAATCTACAAGTCCATGTGATCGAGATCCATCTTTTGTGATTAGATTCATCTTGCTCTCTTATCAAGCTTCCTTTCTTTTCACCGATCCTGCAAAACATTCAAATGCAATCTTATCACATCATGTATTAAGAATCAATTAATAAGAACTTAACGGAGTTAGATAGTGGATTTTACCGGAAACGTAGTCATACTTTTGACTCTCCCATGTCTTAGATCTCTTAGGTAAATAGGGCAACTTCGTCTCCAATGCCCCTTCTCTTGGCAATAAAAGCAAATTAACTCTTTTGGAACAACACATGGAACTACTTCAGACATCGCCTTTCTCTTATGATCAAACTTTTCGATCATTGCATGTCTTTCATTCCCATTGTCTATATCCATAGAGGTCTTGAAGGCATATTCACCAATCAACTTTGCTTTTCTATTGCGCCAAACCATTGCTGATTCAGCAGCAATAAGCATATAGGTGAGATCAATAAGGGTCACGTCGTGGTTCATCATATAGTACTCTCTTACGAACTCACTATACGAGTTAGGAAGTGACTGAAGAACCCAATCAACAGCCATCTCTTTACCGACAACGGATCCCATCATTCTTAACCTATCAATGTGTGACTTCATCCCTAATACGTATGCACACACCGACTTTCCTTCTTTATGTTTACTTGCCAAAAGGGCTTGAGTGATCTTGAACCTTTCAATTTTACAAACTTGTGGGTTAGGGAGAATAATTGGAGTAGGAAGAGGAAATGAAGCATGATTTCTTGTTCCTCGATCGAATCGTGGAATATCATCTTCATGTGGAATGCTTGTTCCACGGGATTCGGGAAGACCTTAGTTGTCGAACTTTGACATCTAGAAAACGGGAGAAACAAATTCAAGTTATTTGATTGATTGATTGAGTCCTTAGTAAATCACCCAAATGAGATACTAAGGCTAGGACCCAACACAATACGCTACAACCTAGAAAAGGGATGCTGTAATCTAGTTGCAGAATATTTTTAGGTAAGTGAATGACGATTCACTAATTTCCACCATGAAAAATGAAAAAGAAATTTAAGTTTTAAATCTATGAAAACTCCTAGATCCTTTGAGATTCATTTCTATGGCATGTTTAAATATCGATATGCCCCTCTTGTTTGTGACTGGGATGCCGAGGATCACAAAGCGGGTGTGAATAACCATGCAAAGTTACTTGGTGCCCTCACATGTTACAGTCACCTATTCGATGTGCCGGTAAACCACACACGCTCCACCGAACTATGACAAACATTGAGTCACCCTTTTCTACCTTTACTTAGAACCATTTAGTGTGCCGGTAAACCACACACGCTCCACTAACGTATTCGCAAGGGCACAAAGTGTAATTTCATGGAATCGCATCAATTCACTTTGCCTAAGTAACTAAGATTGGGAATTTGAAAAACATTTAGTTACTTTTGTATTTCATCATACTTATAATGGAAGGTTTCGTCCTATCCTACCTATTCGGCTAACAACCCTCCACTAGTCAAGAGTGCGATGCGTAAGAGTGGATACCCATTCAATCGCCATTTTATAGGCAATTTCCTTAAACACCCCTTATAGACCTGCTTCGTGAATGAGGCCTACTAACGGTAAGACTGACTTTTACTCATACATATATATAATGTTAGACTTTTAATGTTATATATACTATAAGGTGTATTTTACACTTTTAAAATACTAGGTGGTCAAATTTAATAATTATACTTTTAATTCAATTAAATTGCAAACCAAAACTTTTATGGATTTATTAAACCTCTTTTAATTATACACCTTAATTAATTAATAAAACCATAAGGGTGTGAATTGAACTTTTCAAAACATTATTGGGGTTTTAGAATTTAACATTCCTAATTAAACTTTTAATCAACTTTTAAATTCCAAAACTTGAGGGCAAGTTTTGAAACATTTCAAAACATTAGGGTTTAGAATTTAAATATACATCAAAATTAAACTTTTTAATAAAAATTTAAATTCCAAAACTTGATGGCAAGTTTAGAAACCTTTTTTCAAAGCATTAGGGTTTTAACTATTTAAATTTCAAAACAACAAAACTTTTGGGTTCAAATTTAAACTATAAAACCTAAAGGGGAAAACATGAAACTTTTCATAACAACAAGGATCAAATAACAAATAATTTTAAATTAACATTTAATCACATAATTATCCATATTTGATTTATTTAATGATTTCTTGCAAAACAATTTATCAATTTACTCAAAATAATTAATCAATTATCTTATAAGGAAACAATTATCTTATTAATTGATAAATATCTTCATTTAGATCAAAAATATAGTCAAATATATCATATAATCGGATTAATATTGATCTAACATGATAAGGTAACTATCCTAATGCAAAAACAGCAAGAAATCCCGAGATAACCTCCATCTGACGAGTTGACTCGTCGAGTCACGCTTGGACTCGTCGAGTCTGCATGGACTCGGTGTAACGCCCGTAGATCCGGGTTAGTCAATTAGAGACGTTAAGCGTCAAAAATGACTTTTTTTTATGGAAGATTATTTTGAAGGAATAATCTTAATTAAGTTATAGTATATGTTACAAGGTTTCCGTGCATATAAGGAACGCCGAAATCCGAGTTATAACGAAGAAGTTATGACCTGTCGAAGTTTCGCGACAGAACCGGAACGACCTAACGTGACCAAGCGAGATAAATAGTGAATTTAAGGTAGATAGATATCTATCTTTAGTGATCTAAATGAGAATTTAAGATCTCATCGATAGTAGTGCAATGACGGAAAGACGGACGGAATCGGAGTTCAGATAAAGGAGTTATAAATTTCGAACGGAGTTTTCCTGTCCCGGCCTACTAAAAATAATATATAATTAATATACTTATAATATATTAAAAATAAAGTCAAAATTAGCCAATGGAGTCTAAACGAGAGTTGTAGAGCATAATCTCACCTTCGCGGCGATATAAAGAACGTCGAAAACGGAGTTCGTATGCGAAAGTTATGAATTTCTGAAGTTCGGGGCGCGAAACCCCAAAACTGTCAGAGACCACGATGTGGCAAGCAGTGCCACGACGTGGCAAGTGTCCTGACACCTCCGGGAGGCCCACAGATGCAACTTGGGATGACGCATGCAGTGACGACCAAGCCCACGACGTGGCAAGGGCCAAATTTGCCCTATAAATAGATTTGAAGGGCCAGCCGTTTAGGGTTGCTATTCTCTCTCTTCTCTCTCCTGTTTTGCATTGATTTGCGTGTCAAAAGTACCTTGAAGCCCTGGTAATATTCCTGAGTCCCGAAGCAAGTCCCGAGATCCCGAAGATCCCGAGAAGTGTCCCTAGTCCGGGAGTATGGATTAAGACATAGTAAATTGTCCCTAGTCCGGGAGTATGGATTGCGCACAGTTTTAGATCCGGGAGTATGGATCAAACCAAGAGATTAGTTTAGATCCGGGAGTATGGATCAGACCAAGAGATTAGTTTAGATCCGGGAGTATGGATTAGACCAAGAGGTTAGTTTTAGGTCCAAGAGTATGGATCAGGTGGAGAGATTAGTTTAGATCCGTGAGTAGGGATCAGATAAAGAGGAAAAGTTTAGATCGTGGCATTGTGAGGATCGTTGGGGTGGGATAAGAGTTGCTTTTATATGGTGAAATTATATAATTTTGGTTGTTCTATATATATTTATATGATATAACATTGTGGGATGAAAACCCTATATGCTCACCAGGCTCCCAAGCCTGACCCACTCAATTTAATTGTATCACAGGTATCGATACGAAGCTGCTTTGCACTGAGAGATTAAAGGAGATGTAAATCACTAGAGTAAATGAATGTATGTTCTGTTTATGCTTATGTGTCTGTATCGGAACATGACATCCCGAGGTTTTATTATTTAATGAAAATACATTCTCTTTGAGAAATGTTTTGATAAGTTTTTATCATATCTTGTTTTGGGAACAAATTTCGCAACCGTTTTCCTTAAACGATTACTCTGGTTTATAAAACAAAGCATAAACAAAACGGTCTTTTCTGGCCGAGAAATTGGGGATGTCACAGTTGGTATCAGAGCATTAGTTTAAGCGAACTAGGAATTTGTAGGAAATTTCTAGACTTAAAGTTAGAATGCTAAGGAATGATTGTGAGGAGTGTGTCTAAAATATGTTAGGTAGTACACCTAAATTGACATAAGCAGTAGTTTATTTTAGGAATGATTCCTAAAATGCTTTTATGTGCTAATTGTTTTGTGTGATAGCTAAATTGATGTTATTATTTGTTCGGATCTATGGTATGTTGCCGACCGGATCTGGAAACCTTATGTGTTTAGGATTCTAAGCGTACAACTACGAAATTAGAACTAGCATGTAAACGTTTCGGGGTGATAAGGAGATTTTTACGTTTATCGTAATTTAAAAACTTTCTTATCTTAAAAAAAAATTCTCGCTTGGTACACCAAATGTCTGCTTGGATGTACAAGCGGTCATGGTGAAGACTCATTGATAAATTGAGTAAATGGAGGAAATGAAGAAGGCTTATGATAGTGGATGACACCTATCAGAAGATATCGTAAGAGTGGTATCTTGCCTTTATAGTATGTCATATGAAATAACAGTACATTTAGAGGAGTACGGTACGTCTGAAGTACACATTCGATTGGCAGGACGATGGAACGATTGGTGAAATTCTCGAAGTTCTCTCATCGTCTGGTATTTCCATCACCAATCGAGTTGAAGTAGAGCTGATGACTGAAGATTGAGCAATGAAGAAGTCCTATTAGAGTTTACGGAAATTGTTTATGATTATTTGGACACATTCGTATGTGTTAAATTGTTTTGTGATTTTCTTGTAAGGTGACTTGGTCGACTGCGGGACAATACTTGGGACGAGTATGAGTAGGTGTGAAAGGTCGTAGATGCATATACTACCGGAAGCACAGGACTCGCACTTGGATCAGGGAAAGTCACAAGGTTACCAAGAAGCTAGTAATTGATTCCTTTTTGTTCAAGTGTGTCATTACCCTTGTTTCGGTAGTGACTAGTAAGATGGTTGTTATTCCGACCCTAGTGGTCATATCAAATGGAGTCCGACTATGATGAGAGGTCGTTAGAACACGACCCATTGGTCTGTTACAATAGATAAATAAAAGAATTTATCCTGAGAAGAAGAAGGAGTTCACGATGAGGACTTATTTGGTAATTTGAACGTTACGATTGAAAGTACAACATAGTACGATAAGCAGATGCAAGATTGGGCATCGTCTTCGGTCAAGAAAACCAGAGAGTTAAAATACTCTATTGAGGAAACATAGAAGTTACGGTTATTACCTAGGATGAAGAGATAACGTGTGGAATCAGTACGCAGGTCCTATTTCGTTGATGATTCCGGGACGTAATCATCCTAAGGGGGCGATAATTGTAACGCCCGTAGATCCGGGCTAGTCAATTAGAGACGTTAAGCGTCAAAAATGAATTTTTTATGGAAGATTATTTTGAAGGAATAATCTTAATTAAGTTATAGTATATGTTACAAGGTTTCCGTGCATATAAGGAACGCCGAAATCCGAGTTATAACGAAGAAGTTATGACATGTCGAAGTTTCGCGACAGAACCGGAACGACCCAACGTGACCAAGCGAGATAAATAGTGAATTTAAGGTAGATAGATATCTATCCTTAGTGATCTAAATGAGAATTTAAGATCTCATCGATAGTAGTGCAACGACGGAAAGACGGACGGAATCGGAGTTCAGATAAAGGAGTTATAAATTTCGAACGGAGTTTTCCTGTCCCGGCCTACTAAAAATAATATATAATTAATATACTTATAATATATTAAAAATAAAGTCAAAATTAGCCAATGGAGTCTAAACGAGAGTTGTATAGCATAATCTCACCTTCGCGGCGATATAAAGAACGTCGAAAACGGAGTTCGTATGCGAAAGTTATGAATTTCTGAAGTTCGGGGCGCGAAACCCCAAAACTGTCAGAGACCACGATGTGGCAAGCAGTGCCACGACGTGGCAAGTGTCCTGACACCTCCGGGAG
This sequence comes from Lactuca saligna, assembly GCF_052625555.1. Lineage (NCBI taxonomy): Eukaryota > Viridiplantae > Streptophyta > Magnoliopsida > Asterales > Asteraceae > Lactuca > Lactuca saligna. The sequence goes on from NC_136424.1 coordinate 169,604,804, forward strand.
GCCCCCAGATGCAACTTGGGATGACGCATTCAGTGACGACCAAGCCCACGATGTGGCAAAAGGATCCCACGACGTGGCAAGGGCCAAATTTGCCCTATAAATAGATTTGAAGGGCAAGCCGTTTAGGGTTGCTATTCTCTCTCTTCTCTCTCCTGTTTTGCATCGATTTGCGTGCCAAACGTACCCTGAAGCCCTGGTAATATTCCCGAGTCCCAAAGCAAGTCCCGAGATCCCGAAGATCTCGAGAAGTGCGGTTTCCGAGCCGAAGCTCTGCCCGCGAGAAGTTAGATTTTTGTAGAGATCTTCCAGATCTGCTGAGGATTACTACTTTTGCAAGTCGTAGTGCTGTCCGATCATCTTCTGATCAAGTGAGTGTATAGTCCCTTTCATAAACACGATTATAATACAAGTATTGTTTGAATGTATTAAGTATATGTTTTGGGTGAGTGTGTGGTCACTTTCTTCTAACACATAAATATTAAGTATTTGTTATGAAATGCGTGCTATGTGTTTATATATTGTTTGTTTATTTGAGATTAAGTATGGAATGGATGAACTATATAGGTTTTAATGTGTTAAAATGTATATATATATTTTGTATCTACAAATATGTTGGGTAGGACATGGGTAGATAAGATCCGTAAGTATGGATCGTATCAAGAGGTTAGTTTTAGATCCAAGAGTATAGATTAGATCAAGAGATTGGATTTAGATCTGAGAATATGGAATAGGAAAAGAGATCAACTTGTTATTAATCCGGGAGTATGGATTAAGACATAGTAAATTGTCCCTAGTCCGGGAGTATGGGTTGGGCACAATTTAGATCCGGGAGTATGGATCAGAACAGGATTTAGGTATAGTAAATTGTCCCTAGTCCGTGAGTATGGATTGGGCACAGTTTTAGATCCGGGAGTATGGATCAGACCAATAGGTAAACTTGTCATTAATCCGGGAGTATGGATTAAGACATAGTAAATTGTCCCTAGTCCGGGAGTATGGATTGCGCACAGTTTTAGATCCGGGAGTATGGATCAAACCAAGAGATTAGTTTAGATCCGGGAGTATGGATCAGACCAAGAGATTAATTTAGATCCGGGAGTATGGATTAGACCAAGAGGTTAGTTTTAGGTCCAAGAGTATGGATCAGGTGGAGAGATTAGTTTAGATCCGTGAGTAGGGATCAGATAAAGAGGAAAAGTTTAGATAAGAGAGTTTAGATCGTGGCGTTGTGAGGAGCGTTGGGGTGGGATAAGAGTTGCTTTTATATGGTGAAATTATATAATTTTGGTTGTTCTATATATATTTATATGATATAACATTGTGGGATGAAAACCCTATATGCTCACCAGGCTCCCAAGCCTGACCCACTCAATTTAATTGTATCACAGGTATCGATACGAAGCTGCTTTGCACTGAGAGATTAAAGGAGATGTAAATCGCTAGAGTAAATGAATGTATGTTCTGTTTATGCTTATGTGTCTGTATCGGAACATGACATCCCGAGGTTTTATTATTTAATGAAAATACATTCTCTTTGAGAAATGTTTTGATAAATTTTTATCATATCTTGTTTTGGGAACAAATTCCGCGGCCGTTTTCTTTAAACGATTACTCTGGTTTATAAAACAAAGCATAAACAAAACGGTCTTTTCTGGCCGAGAAATTGGGGATGTCACACTCGGTGAGTTCAGCTATGGACTCAGCGAGTCAAGCCTCCAAAACACCAAAAAAACAAATTTTTAAGTTATACAATGCATCAATACAATTGTAACCAAGCTAGGCTCTGATACCACTGATGGGTTTTAGTCCTAAGAACATCCTATGTGCTCATACAAACCCTAATGCTTGGATCTAGGTTTCTCTATTGTACATGCATGTTATCCAAGACTATAAACCCTAATTCTATCATTCAAATAATCATATTAACATGAGAATAGTTTTATAATGTTACCTTGATTGTTATGTAGCAATAACAATCCCAAATCTCCTTGTATTGACTTTGGAAGGCTTAGAGTCACAAGTGTCACTCCTCTAATGGTTCACAAACACCATAAGCAAGAGGATGAAGAGGAGAGAGGTTGGAGGCTGCCCAAAAACGTGTGAAACCCTAGAAAGATCATTAGCCACGTTTTATAGCCTTAAGGGGTCTTTTTATAGTTAGGCTATTAGGGTTATCTGACAAGGAAACCCTAATTTGGATGCTTAAGCCCTAAGCAACCCATAGACTCTTTTAATTAAGCCCATGGACGATTTCCTTATGGGTTTCCCTTTAGAATTCGTCCATCCCTTAATATAAGGCCATCCATGGCCCAAATTGTAATTATCTTATAATTACAATTCCAGTCCCTTAAGTTTAATTAATCTCTTTTAGTCACAAAACTAATTACCAATTAATTATTGACTAATATTAATTAAACAATATGATTTCTCCTTTAATATATTATTCTCATAATATATTAATACATCATATTTAATCCTTTCTCTCCATAATTCATCCTATCAAGTTTCTTTGATGAAGGCAACCCAAAAGGACCATGCACCATCGGGTCAAGTACATACCAAAATAGTTATGGACTTAGACACTAATCCAACAAGATATAGGTTTGTAATTCTTCGATTCAAAGCATGTACAATAGAGAAACCTAGATCCAAGCATTATGGTTTGTATGAGCACATAGAATTGTTTCTTATGGTTAAAACCCATCAGTGGTATTAGAGCCTTGATTGGTTTCAATTGTATGTGATCCTTAACTGTTTTGCTTGTTGAAAATCGAGTTTCTTGCCTCTGCCCGACTCAACTCGTTGAGTCAGTATCTGGACTCGGCGAGTTGGCCCTTACTCGGCGAGTTCAGAGCTGACTTGGCGAGTTCATGAAGGAGAGAAACCTTATGATACTTCGATTTTATGGTGTATGTGTTCCTATCCATGTGAATTTGTCATAACCATTATCACAATACAAAGTTTGTGAGAAATCCAAACTCATATGGACTGAACTTGTTCAATCTTAATTTCTTTCCTCATGGACGCACGAGCGCCCACCATTGCTTCCAAGTTATTAAGCAAGTAACTTATACAGATCAATGGGCTTTCATTAATCAAGGTGCTTTGCCTCTATGCATTCAAACGAGAACTCATAGAACTCACATGCAAAGTTAACTCAACATGAATGACACAGAAAACAAGAATATGTCAACTAGTGATTGATCAATTCTTGAAGATTTTCAAGATTTTTAAGACTCCCACTGAACTCTTGACATATAAGATTCCCTTGTCAATATACATTTCTTGACAAACAAATACTCAAGAGTTAGTGAAGATTCTTACCAAGACAACACTTCATACAATTGGTTTTAGTCGGTCTCTGTCTTATCTAAGACATCACAACTTACCAACTTAAAATGTGCAAGAATAAGAAAACCTTTCCTCCTCCATACTTGATGAGTTTTTTAAACTTATTGAAGACGTGTTACTCAATATCACAATCTTGGAGTACGATTCTTAAGACTTGATTTTGGAACGAAGTATGATTCACCTTTTGACTTAACCATTTTAACAATTCATGATTCTTGTACTTAGCCATACTAGTGCGCTAAGTTGTCCTTGGAGGATCGATTGTGATATGATTACATAATCAATGAGACGATCATAAAACATGATACTAAAGTACTCTCTCATCTTTTCATATTAGAGAAACTTTTATCTTTCTACCTAATTGATTCTTCTTATTCATTTTACCATTCATTGAAACTTTTCAATGATTCAGAATTACACTTAATCTTGTAAGCATAACCACATTTGCTAGAATTTTAGTAAATCATGACAAATAATATTATTGTTATTTTTGGTTGACTTGACCAGTGCACAACATTGTGTACCAGCTCTCGTAGTCTTTCACTTGACTTACATACTTATGTGAACAAGGAATTATTCTTAATTTCCTAAGTACCAAGATTTCTATACATCACATGACTCAAATCATATGATTCCGAGCTTCTGTCCAATTGAAACTTGGGCGATGATAATCTTTCCTTACTTAGAAAATTATGACACTACCATAAATAACATAACTAAAAATTACATCCACTTAATATTTCGTATAATAGAAAAACACAAGCATCAATTTTCACAAATGACATTGCAAGGAGATACAAATAAGACTAAACTCAAAATTTATTTTATATATAAAAAAGGTGCAGAAAACTTGTCCTTACAATGCCAATTCAAATGAAAACTATGCTATTACATATTCCTAAGCAGTCTATCATAACTCTAAAGTAGCAGCTCAAAAATTCGATATTCGAATCATGCGATCGAAATCCATCTCTTCATGATCAGACTCAACTCACTCTTCCTTTTAAGCTTCCTTTCTTTTCTGCAATCCTATAAAACATAAAAATGTAATCTTATCACATCATGCATTAAGAATCTACAAATAGGAACTTAATAGAGTTAGATAGTGGATTTATCTGAAGCAGAGTCATACACCTTGACTCTCCCATCTTTGTGATCCTTCAGGTAGATACGGCAGCTTCGCATCCAATGCCCCTTCTCTTGCCAGTAGAAATAAATGGACTCTTTTGGAACAACACATAGGACAATCTCAGATTTAGCCTTTCTCTTTACCATTTGGTCAAACGGTTTGACCTTTGCCAATCCCTTTCCATTGGGAAGAGAAGACTTTTCTGGACTTCCAATGTTGCCATTGTCAATTTCCTTGGAAGTTTGGGAGGTTGATCTTCCAAACAAATTTGCTTGACCAATGCGCCAAATTATTGTTGATTCAGCAGCAATAAGCAAATAGGTAAGATCAATGAGGGTCACATCATGGTTCATCATATAGTACTCTCCAATGAACTCACTATATGATTTCGGAAGTGATGGAAGAACTAAGTCAATAGTCAACTTCCTTAACCCAAGTCAACAGCCAACTTCCTTGAGATAATGACACCCAACATTCTCAACATGTTGATGTGTGTCACAACTAGCATTTTTAGCTAGGAAATTCTATTCTCATGTAAACATCATATACTGTAATACTTGTAACCCTAATTTGATATCCTACACTATGCTCATTCAATGACAACAAACTTAATCAATGTTTACAAGTAAAGTTCAAAACCTTATACAAAGCATCTTATATTGTTTACTAAGGGTTGAAAAACCCTAAAAATCCTGGTTCATGTTTAATATGAACTAGGATTCTCTCATTGGGCTTGATGAATCAATAAACCTTCAACTTGACTATTTTGGGCCTAGGAACCCTAATTGGGATCTAATTGGACCCACATCCATAAGATTTTAGCATTTTGGGCCATGTGAACCTAGAATAATGCATCTTATCTCTAATGGGCCTTGTTGGGCCATAAATGATTTCATTTGCCCTAATAGGCAATAAACCCTTTCTATTGGGCTTCATTGGGTCGAGAACCTTAATAAGGGCCTAATGGGCCGAAAAATATCATGGGGCTTCATAAAATTCGATCAAAGCTAAGAATGGGCCCAAAACCCCTTCATCTTCATTCTCTTTAGCCCAATTCTCGACCCATTTATTTAAACAAAAAAAGGGAAAATGAGGAATTATTTTGCATGTGACACCTCATGTTTGCATGGTGGTTTTCCATGCAAACATCACCTCAATCTTCTCTTCCTCTCTCTTCTTCTACCCTCGGCCAAACCCCTCACCCCACACCATCTCCACTTTCTTTCAAAACCTCTCAAAAACTCTCTCAAGAACTCTTCCTTCCTCCTCTAAATTTTCTAGATTTTGTGTGTAGTTTCAAGAGGTTTTTCATCAAGATCATCATCCTTGGTAAGTTCATACCTGAATCTATGGTTTAACTTCTTGATTTCATAAAAAAATCTCTTCTTAACTCATATCATTTCATGATCTATACTCTTGAACTTCATAGAGTTCGAAAACCATCTCAAGGAGCTTGCTAGGGCAGAGTCTTCTCTTCATTCTTCATAAAAAACTGAAACTTCAAAGCAAAGTGAGTTCATAGCCTTTGATTTTCGGTTTTTACTATGTTTTAGGGGAGCATACAAGTTGATATGTGCTAGATCTAAGTATTTGTGCATGTTTATGTGTGTTCTTTAAGTTATATGTGTTATTTTGTGAAGAACTTCATAGATCTAGACAATATATGTAAGAAAAAACACTTCATACAACTTACCTCAAAGATAAAAGTGTTAAACATGTTAAGAATGTTGGAAAAACTAAACAAAAGCTTGTAAAGGGACCATTTTTGACAAAAAAAAAATAATATGGTTTTATGAAACTTAAGGTTTTACATCGACTAAAAGAGTGAAATATACATACAAATGGGCCAAAGATATAAACATTACATGTTTATTGGGCCTTAATGGCCCATTTACATGCTATTAGGATAAAAACTATACATTACATGTTTATTGGGCCTTAGTGACCCATGTACATACTTATTGGGTCTAAACTATGAATCACATGTTTACTAGGCCTTAGTGGTCCTTCTACATGTTTGTTGGGCCTCGTACATTCATATACATGCTCGTTGGGTTTTTCAAACATAAAACATACAAGTATACATTATATAACATAATACAATATTCGTGTAAACTCAGTCAAGGATGCTAGTGAGACATGTTGGTTGACACCTTTAGAGTGTACGATCGTAGCATGTAGTTATAACCAAAGTCTCCAGGAGGGAGAGTGGGAGTTTGTGTATAGATTTATACGGGCTGACACCCCACACCTGAGCTGTTCGCTACAGTTAGACTAGGCCAGTCTATGGTGACAAACCTTACCTTAATCAAGCTGGCGCCTGAAAACGTCACGACATGCGAACTCGTCATAATCAAGTATGGTTAAAATGGCTCACATAGAGATCCTCCCCAACATAATTTTATGGAACACCTATAAAATCTTGTTGATACAAAAATGTACGTGCACTGATATTTGGTCTTAGGGTTGAGACCACAATATTCTTATAAACAGAAAATATAGGATGTTTTGGGGAAATACACAGTTAAACAATACATTCTATTTAAAACAGAAAATACAGAGTTTTTAACCGGATTACATCTTTATATACATTCCAGAAACATAAAACATACATGCATTAATACTTGATTTTCTCACATCACATCAAACCATTTTTCAGAAAATATCGGATTTTCTGTTGATTTACTAACAATGCAAAACTTTTTATTCAAACATGCTTATGAACTCACCAACATTATATATGTTCAAGTTTTCAAAATAACTTGTATTCTTAGGGAATCATTAAGCGGAAAGGTCAGAAGAGAATGTGGAATTCGTTATATTTTGTTATCTTCATACATTGAATATTTTGGCATGTAACTATGATATTGTACTTGATGTAAACAATGATGGTTGTATTTTGATATGTATGAGGATGGTGTTGTCTTGTTTCAATTATATACATTGTGATGATATTACAAGATGAAGTCACACACAAGCCCCCGGATGTTTCCGGCGTTTGGTTCGGCGGTGTGATAATGTGCAACTTCATATCCAAGACATGAGCACATATAGACTTTCCATATTCGTGTTTACTTGTCAATAGGACTTGAGTGACCTTGAACTTTCTAAATCTTCGAACACGTGGGTCACGGAGAATTATTGGAGGAGGTGGAGGAAGTGAAGCATGATTTTGCATTTCCACGATCCAATCGTGGAATATCACCTTCAAGTAGAAAGCTTTTTCCAAAGGATTCTAGAAGACCATAGTTGTTAGATTTTGACCTCTACAAAACGGGATAAAATTCAAGTTAGTTGATAAAAATCCTTTATATAACACCCAAATGAAATATCTAGGCCAAGATCCAACAATATTCTACAATTAGGAAGAGGGATGTCGTAATCCAATTGCAAAATATTTGAAGGTAAGTAAATGACGATTTACCAATTTTCACCATGAAAAACGAAAAGAAAATTAGGTTTTAAATGTTTTTGAAACTCCTAGATCTTTTGATATCCATTGAACTTTTCAATGACAGGTTTAATCTCAATTATGCCCTTCAAGTTTGTGACTGGTATGCTGAGGATCACAAACAAGGTGTGGATAGCCATGCAAATTAGCTTGGTACTCTTGATGTCGATCACCACCTAATCAATATGCCGGTTAACTACACACGCTCCATTGATCAATGATAATCTTACGAGAAATCCATTGCCATCCTTCATTGGTCCCATATTAGTGTGTCGGTTAACCACACACACTCCACTAACGACCAACAAGGTGTAATGTGCAATTTCATAGATTAGCACCAATTTCATATTTTTCCTAAAGTAACTAAGATTTGGGAATTTTTAAAAGTGTTTAGTTACTTCATATTTCATTATACTTATAATGGAAAGTTATGTACTATCCTACCCGTTCGACTAATGGATACCCAATGGTGGTCATTTTACATGCCACTTCCTTAAACACCCCTTATAGACCAACTTCATGAATGAGGCCTACTAATGGTAATACTAACTCTTTGCTCATACATATATAATATTAGACTTTTAATTTTATATAGTATAAGTATGTATTTTAAACTTTTAAAATACTAGGTGGTTTAATTTAATAAATTATGCTTTTAATTAAACTTAAACCATATTAGTATGTATTTATTAACTCTCCTTTAATTATACGCATAATTAAGTTAATAAAGCCATAAGGGTGTAATTCGAACTTTTCAAAATACTAAGGTTTTAGAATTTAATATTTCAAAATTAAACTTTTAATCAAATATTAAAATTCCAAAACTTGAGGGCAAGTTTTGAACCTTTTCAAAACTTTCTAGATCAAATTAAATATAATTTAATTAATCAATAATTAGTGATTATCCAAATTTGACCTAATTCAATTTCCTTACAAGATAATTCAACTCAAAACTACAAATAATTAATATTTATCTTATAAAACAAGTAATTATCTTAATTTTGACAATTATATACTATTTAGATTAGGATACTCAATACCATAATAAAAAAATCGAATTTTATCTACCAAAAACGTTTTTGGTAATTATCCCAAGCCAAAATAGGTCAAAATCCTGAAAAATCTAGCATCTAACTCTCCGACTCATCGAGCCAACTTTGGACGCATCGAATTTCCAGTGAACTCGACGAGTTCATATTTGGACTCGGCGAGTCCATTCACCAGATGGAGATTTTTCGTGTTTTTCAACTTTGAATGATCAAACATAGCATCAAATACATTAGATAAACAGCCTAGCTCTGATACCACTGATGGGTTTTGGGCATAACATCAATCCTATGGTGCACATGCAAACCCTAAAGCTTTGGATCTAGTTTGTCTAATTGTACATGCAATAATCATCCAAAGCTCATAAACCCTAGATCTAGCATACTATAATCAAAATTAGCATATGAATATGGTTTAGATCTTACCTTGATTGTTATGTAGCAATAACAATCACAATACTTCTTGTTCTTGACTTCTGAAAGCCTAGTGCCCCAAATGTTGCACCTCTAATGGAGTCACAAACATCATTAGCAACAGGGATGAACTAGAGAGAGAGGAGAGACACCAAAAACATCCATGATACTCTTAGGAATGCTAAGCCACATTTTTGGGATCCTTAGGGGTCCTTATATAGTTAAGGCTACTAGGGTTTTCAACTTGGAAACCCTAATCCAGTTGCTTAGTCCTTAAGCAGCCCAAAGATCCTTCCAGAAGGCCCCTTGGACAAGTTCTATAAAGACTCCCATATAGAATCCGTCCATTGCTTCCTTATGGATCTTAAGCCCAACTCTGTAACTATCTTATAATTATAGTATCAGTCCCTTTAATTTAATTAATCTCTTTTGACCACAAAATTAACTCTAAATTAATTATTGATCAATATTAATTAAACAATATGATTTCTCTTTTAATATATTATTCAAATAATATATTAATAAATCATAATTAATCCTCTTTCTCCTTAATTCATCCTATCAGTTGCTATGGTGAAGGCAACCCAAAAGGACCATGCTCATAATCGGGTCAAGTACATAGTTACGGGATTAGACACCTAATCCAACATATAGCACATAAGCAATGCATACAAACATATAAGGATGTCATGGGCTCCCCATGGTCGTACTCCAGGATATCATGGGCTCCACCATGGTCTATAGATGGAAAGCCATGGGCTCCCCCACATGGTATTACATCCATGTGACATGGGCTCGTCCCATGGTCTTTACTTGAAAAGCCATAGGCTCCCCTACGTGGTCTTATATCCAAGTGCCATGAACTCCTCCCATGGTCTTCCTTGCAAGTAACACATATAGATAGAAAGCACTAACATAATTGACTATCATACGATGTATCTCTACAATCAACAAGTATGCTACATAACATAAAATGGGTCGGCCTTGGCGCCTTCAACCCATTGGTATGGTGAGGAGACTTACATTTTTTCCTGAATTCAAAAACTGCTCCCCTAACAGTCTATAACCACCCATGCTGAACAATCATATTATTACTCAGGGTTAGGACTAAACACTATCCAATTGCAAACCCAAACCCAAGTCTTTTCTTAATAGCCCAAAGAGTCTTCCTTTGCTAATGGTCCTAAATTCCATGTCCAAAATCATTAATGGGCCTCATGGCCTAATAAGGCCCAACCAAAGTATCCATGGCCCAAAACAGATCAACTGGCCCCTAACACTAAAACGTGATCATACCCAATTACCAATTAGGGCCCAAAAGCATACAAGCCCAAAACAAGTCCAAGTCCAGCTGATGTGTGTACGCCTTGTGTACAAACCTAGTACACGCAGCGTACCCAGTCTCTGACCAGTACGCGCTGCATACTCTAGGTTATGCCTAGCGTACAAACATATTAAGCACCTTTTCCATTAAGTGCTTAATACTCTATGTTTTAACGTCCAAACCTTAGATCTGACCTCATTAAGATGTCTTAAGGCATAAACTTCGCAACTTTATGCCTTTGCATGTCCCTTAGAGTCCCAACAGCATATTAGGACCTTTCCAAGGGTCTTAATCCATGCATGAGGTCAAAACACCCATCAAGATTTTATTTTTATGTTATGAACAAATCAATGGACTTCATATCTTTCCTCTCTAAGCTCTGGAGTTTCTCAAACTCTCAAGAGGTGGTTCAAGAACACAAAAGGGACCAAACAAAAACCCTAACTAGGTCTAATGACTAAGATGGCAAGATCAAAGCTTTATACCTCCAGAAGCTCTTCAAGGTGAGCTAGATGTAGATTCTCAAAGTTCTATGATACTCCAAGCTTGCTTAGTAACTCTTTCTTCTTTAATGGACACCAAAATGGCCATAAATGCATTTCTTAAGCTCAAAACACTCTCTCTAATGATGTTAGGGTTTTCAGTGACGTTTGAAGTTGAAAGAGGTTGATTAGGGTGAAGCCCAAATGAGATAAGGATGCTTATATTGGTCTCAAGTTTGGAAATTAGGGATTGCACATCCATCGCATACGCCCCGCGTACACTTTGGTACGTCGACCGTACTTGCTGGCCCTACCCGATCATTCGTGCATGGTACGCTAAGCGTACTCATGAAGTATGCATAGTGTACTTAAGGGACTTACTATGTAATAAAGAAAACTTCAGGGGTTCAACAGTAATACCTGGTTTGGAGTGTTACAAATCTACCCCACTTAGACTAGACTTTATCCTCGAAGTCCGTAGATACGAATAGATCGGGGTAATGCTCCCGCAACTCCTCCTCCAACTCCCATGTCCATTCGGAGCCCCTTCGGTGCTGCCATTACACATCTATGAGCTTCACTTCCTTGTTATGAAGACCCTTGGTCCTCCTATCCAAAATTGTAATAGGATTCTCCATACGATTTAGCCTCTCGTACACTTGAATGTCGTCCAGGGAAACGATTGTATCCTCGTCTGTGACACACTTCCGAAGCTAGGACACATGGAAGGGGTTATGAATCTGGCTAAGCTCATCCGGCAGCTCCAAACGATAGGCCACCTTGCCCACACGAGCCATAATCCTGAAGAGTACGATGTATCGGGGTCCCAACTTGCCTCTCTTTTGAAACATGATGACTCCCTTCCATGGCGATACCTTTGATAACATGAAGTCCCCCACCTAGAATTCAAGATCCGATCGATGCCGGTTAGCATAGCTTTTTTGACGGCTTTGTGCGAATCGTAGTCGGTCACGCATCTATTGTATCAACCCAGTGGTCTTGAGCACTACCCCATTGCTCCCCATGACCCGATGTCCAACCTTACCCCAACAGATCGGGTCCTGCACCTCCGTCCATATAACATCTCAAATGGAGCTTGATTAATACTGGCATGATAATTGTTATTGTATTAAAACTCCGCCAATGGGAGGTATGTATCCTAACTATCCCCAAAATCCATCACGCATGCCCATAGCATATCCTCTAGTGTCTAGATCTCCCTCTCAGTCTGGCCATCTGTTTGGGGGTGGTATGCCGTACTGAAATACAACTCAATGCCTAGATCCTTATGGAATTTCTTCTAGAATCTGGATGTATATCGAACATCTTTAAACCCTCCACTTGAGCGTCCCTGATCATAACAACAATGGGGAGATCACCATCATTATCAAACAAACATTTCCGATCGGGGAACCTACTGTTTTGCGGCTCAAAGCATTGGCCACCACGTAGGCTTTCCCTGGATGGTAAAAGATTTCACAATCATAGTCTTTCATCACATCTAACCACCTCCTTTTCCGCATGTTGAGGTTCTACTGATCCATCAAGTACTTTAGGCTCTTATGATCAGTGTAAACAGTGCACCACACCCCATACAAATAGTGCCTCCAAGTCTTAAGGGCAAACACCACTACCCCCAATTCTAGGTCGTGAGTGGGGTAGTTTGCCTCATGAGGCTTCAACTGCCTCGAGGCGTAAGCTATCACATGCCCCCTCTGCATCAGTATTGCGCCTAACCCTGAGATTGATGCATCAAAATACACAACTAAATCATCCAATCCCTTAGGTACTACGAGAATCAAAGCCTCACATAATCTCTGTCTCAGGGTCTCAAAAGCCAACTGCTAATACGAGACCCACTGAAATGTCACATTCTTCTTGGTCAAGCGGGTCAAAGGCACAACGATCTTGGAGAAATCCTGGATGAATCTCCGATAGTACCCCGCTAAACCCAAGAATCTATGGATCTCTAATGTGTTTTTGGTACTTCCATCCACATCAACGCCTCAACCTTGGCTGGATCAACCGAAATGTCCTCCTGATTGATGATGTGCTTTAGAAAATGTACCTCTCGCAGCCAGAAATCACACTTGGAGAACTTTACATAAAGCTTATCCACCCTCAGAGTCTCTAATACCTCCCTCAAATGATGCACATGCTACTCCTTGGTCTTACAATAGACCAAGATGTCATCAATAAAAATGATCACCAAACGATCCAACATCGGCCTGCATACTCTGTTCATGAGAACCATGAACGATGTTGGGGCAATGGTGAGCCCAAATGGCATCACCACAAACTCATAGTGTCCATATTGAGTCCTGAAGGCTGTCTTTGGTATGTCCTCATCCCTAATCCTCATCTGACGGTACTCTGATCGAAGATCAATCTTGGAAAACCAAGATGCACCCTATAGCTGATCGAACTAATCGTCTATCCTCGGAAATGGATAATGGTTTTTCACCATTAATTTGTTCAGCTCCCGATAATCAATACACATCTTGTGTGACCCATCCTTCTTTTTCACAAACAGGATTGGTGCTCCCCACGAGGAATTACTCGGACAAATAAACCCTTGGTCTAGTAGCTCCTGAAAGTACGTAGATAGCTCCTACATCTCAAGTGGAGCTAGTCGGTATGGTACCTTGGATATCAGAGCGGCACCTAGCACCAAATCAATGCGAAAATCCACATGCCTCTCCGGAGGCACGCCTGGTAACTCCACGCGAAAGACATCCCATACTCTTGTACAATCGGAACGCTGCCCACGTCCCTCGTGGTCTCATCCCTCGTATCACAGATATAAGCCAAAAATCCCAAACAAACCTGATGAAGTAATCTCCTAGCCCTCGTGACTGAACAAAGGTTCGGTCCCCACAAGGCCCTATCTCTGTGAATAACCAGTTCTCCCCCACTTGGGGTTTGAGCCCTCACCAGCTGGCGCTCACAGTCGATCATGGCGCCATTACCCCCCAACCAGTCCATCCCAACAATCACCTTCAGTCCTCGCAACGGTATCAGAACTAGATCAACACAAAACCTCTCCCCAAGAACATTCAGAACACAATACTAATACACCCTCACAACACTCACAGTGCGGTCATCCATAATCTCCACCTCAAGCGGGTAATAAAAAGTCCCCGGTGCATCCCAAAACTTCTTGCTAAGAGCAAGAGACACAAACGATCGAGTCGCCCCCAAGTCGAATAGAACGTCAGCTGACATGCCATTGACCAAAAATGTCCCTATACATAAAAGCAATACACACATAAGCAATGCAAATAAATATGGAGCGGGATAATAGAATACACACCATCTACAACATCTGGTGGTGCCCGAGCCTCCTCGGTAGTCAACTGAAATGCGTGGCTCTTCACCGCTGGAGGATCTACCTTAGCATGGCAGCCATCTATGATCCTCAGTATGGCGGGCACAGGCACTGCCAGTGCTCCTCCCCTTCCCTATAACCTCAGATAATTGGCCTGTTTGTGAGTGGTCTGGTTGCAGTGAAAACAAATCAAGCATTTCTTGGGGCAATCTCGGCTCAAGTGACCCTGTTGGCCACACGTATAACATCCTGAGCCCGTAATTCGACAGGCCCCACTATTCGGTTTACCGCACTTGGCACACCGGCGACGGCCATGCTGGCCCCTACTGGATGAATCTGAGGTCTTAGGATTTTTAGCCTGACCTACTATCGCCTGTACCTACTCAGGCTTACGCTTTGTGCAGAAGTCCAACGCTATTTCCTTCTCACAGTCCTTCTCCACCATCTTGTTCAGGGTTTTGCACCTTGTATAGCTCACAAACTCCCGAATATCATCCCTCAACGTGGAATGATACCTCATCTGCATTGTATCCTTATCAATAGCATATTGTGGGATCGACAATGCTCGTTCCTGAAACATGGAAGTGATCTCCGCCACAGTCTCGGTGGTCTGATGTAGGTCATGAAACTCCCACACTAGTCGTTGCACCTCAACAGGTGGTGCAAACTCAAGATGTCAACTCATCCACACCAGCTGCTCCCACCTGGCTAGTCACCTATCCCCACCATTCTTGGGCTCTGTCTCTCAGCATACATTAAGTAAAACCCACCCTTGCCACATCCAGGCAAGAACTCGTGCGTTGGGTGTTCTCTATATTCACCACCTAGTGTCGGTTGACAATGGGCTCCCTGACCCCGAGGAACTCCAGCGCCCCACAAAACTTGAACACCCGAAATGTGGGAGTTCATGAAGTATAGATCTCATGTCGTGAGAACTGAGCCAAAGCAGAATGTATGTTTTCTTTTGAATCTTCAAGTTGCGTAAACTCTAATGCTCACTTAAGTCGTCAAGACACATTTTAAGACCATATTTATGCACTTTCCTTTCTTCTCTAAAATTACACATGATTGTCACCCCCACACTTATCAAAAAGTGTGATCTTCAGTTTTAAAACTCTAACACTCTCGACTCTACCAATCGGTTTTCTTGATAAAGTATAAATTCTACAAACAAAACAAACTCATAGGTTGCAAAAAGAAAAAAAATATTCCTCATTGTCTCCATGTGCTCCACTAGACCCGACCCCAAAAAAATTTCATGATGCCAAAAGCTCTTCCCAAATTGGTATATAAGGATAGTGAGATGGCATGGTGGGTAGACGCTCTATATGGAAATGTGAAAATAATATGTCCATGGATTGGTTGTGATAATTTACACCTCCTCAAAGATTTTCAACATAAGTACCAACCCGAATTTGAAATGGGTCGATGGGTACACCTCCAATGGGAATCTCCTAAAATTGTTGTTAAGCTTGACCTCTCTCTCCTCTCCCAATCATGGTGTTGTGTCCTTGTGGCCTCAACTTCTCCTCTTGTTGCTCTACTGGTACCTCATCATCGGCTGGTACACTCCAATGTGCTCCCATATTAATGCAAACATTCATCAATTCCTAGAAACTCTCTGTAATATCGGTACCCTTGATGTATGTTAGAGTATGCATCACCCTTGGCAGAATATCTCATTCGAATTTGCCAATCGGGTTACAAAATGCCCATCCGCTATTGGACTCCCAACTCTTGATGTGACTGTCTTACTTGCCAAGTATTACGCAAGAAAATAAGGAATATTGCAACAAACAGTCGGTGTGAATGATGCTCCACATAAAAAACAAATTCAAACTTGTCACTTTATCCCCATGTTTTTATGATTAATTGAAAATGTTACAAGGCGCTGCATAAGACGATGAATGGGCGATCAGATTTGTCTTTCTTGTGAGACCCCGGAATAAAACTCGCCATTAGCGATTGTTGTCTAAAAACCATACTCATTTACTCCTTGAGAGTAATCACGAGTTGCTGATTTTAAAAGCCTGTCAAAAATAGGAGACATAGCTTCATATTGTTTGTATAAGCCCATTCTTCTTGCGAACTTGACCAAGCTACACACATGATATTAGCCCCTGAGATGAAAAACGATAGTAGTAGTAAAGTGAGAATCAATTGTGTTCACTTCAAAATATATTGTTGAGAAAAATTCAACACACAATTCCTTGAAAACCGGTTCCTTTTGAAAATGAATTCCTCCACCCATTGTAAGTGAAAGATGCCCCATTTTCAATGAATGTATTTGTGAGATATCGGTTCAATCTTTCCAAAATACCAACTTCATTAAACTTTTTTCAATATATTGTTGGTGAAATGACAAACTCACACTTATAAAGCCATCCTAGCTTGTTTGTGTAGTTGGTGTAAATCTCAAGCGGAAGATCTTCAGAAAAATCATAAAAAGGATGCAGGCTCTTAACATATCCTTGGGACTTCGTAGTATACTTTTTAGGACCCATTTAACATGCAAAACAAATAGCAAACAAACCCAAATGAAAAACTACAAATTTAGCATTAACAAAAAAAACAGGAGTTGAGTTACCCAGTGCTCACGTGGTGAACTTTAAAGCTTACGTCGTGAGTTGAGTTTGACGAGAGAAACATATCCGGGCATTATCATGGTAAAATCGAACCAAAATAACCGTTGTGGGTTTCCTAGGCTACAAATCTAAGTCCATTAAACACACATGCAATAACAAATTTACATGAAATAGAACCAATTTTGACATTTGTATCTTAAGAACAAACCATAGATCTAAATACACAAAATTAATAAAATTAACAAGATTAAAGGATGGTTATCTTACCAAAATCGAAGTTGGAACACGTAATTGAGAAATTTTTTGAAGAAAATCGAAGTGGAAATCGAAGTGCAGGGACCTTGTTTGTGAGTGGTATAAAGAAAGTGAAAGTCAAATGCTTGTGGTTGGGTATAGTCTATTCCCCTCCGTATTTTTAAAGCTCACATCATGAGGCTTGGTAGTCACATCATTATTTTTTACCTGATCGAAAATAACAGGTTTTATATTTTTCACACGTCGTGGTTTCGAGAATTTTGACCAAAAACTATATTTTTCCTTTTTTTAAAGTTTTACAACTCATTAATTTAATCCTACACTTGATTTTTTTACTTTTCTTTTAAAAATTAAATATGATTAAGATGACTTATCCTAAAAAATTAAACAAAAATGCAAAACTAATAAAAAAAAAGAAACGAAAAAAAAAATTCAAACCGAGCTCGGGTTGCCTCCCGAGAAGAACATCTTTTTGAGGAGTCGTAAGCTGAACTACTTCCTGCCCTATGTTGCGTCAGGTGGGAGCGGAATCTCCCACTTCTCCTTCTATCTTCGTTTGTAGGCTTGAATTCGCCATAGGTACGCCTTTTTCACATTCTCTTTCTTTCTTTGACTGGTGTTTTCTTCACGCTTGCGTTTCAATCCCTTGTTTCAGTTTTTGACTTGTCTCTTTCTAGGTTCTACTTTTCAAAATGGGACTCATCATTCTCTTTTTCTTTTTCATCAGTTGGCTCGGTGACTTTTTCTTTTTCTTTTTCATCAGTTGGCTCGGTGACTTTTTCATCATTCTCTTTTTCTTTTGTTGAAACTGGAGGTTTCGAATGATTTACTTCTTTTTCCAATTCCTCTTTAGGTAAAGGCTCCTCCTATTCCTCCCATTCTTCCTCTTTAATTCTATTAACTTCATCATCATTAACGAACTTTTATTTTCCATGTTTAACGATCTTTTATTTGACACAATATGGGAAAGGGATAGGTGGTCGATATGGCTTAATGACAGAAAAATCATAATCATTTTTATCGCCCAAGAGGTGGCACTATTGCCTCCACGTCATGGAGACTGAGCAGAGTCACAATACTCTTCTTTCCCTTTTACTTTGAGTGACTGATTAGACTGCTCTTCAAGGTCCTCCGTATGCACGAATTCGTCTTCTTTATTTATATAAACGACCATGACTTGTGCTATTGGAATTGGCTTGACTTTTCTTGAAGGTGAATCTGGTAGCTTTTCTTGCACAAGATTTTTTAATTGCCCCACTTGTGTACAGATGCTCAAAATAGATTCTTTTTTTTCTTTAAGTGTTGCATCTGTAGCATCATTTTGTTTTTCGCTAACTTCCATATATATAAATAGCATTGACTCAAGGACATTTATTTTCTCGAATTGGACTTGTTAAATCTGGTAGAGATCATGCTTAAGTTATTGAATTTATTTTGCATCATGATCTCTATTGTATTCCAACTCCCAATCCTTAGTAGAATGAGGTCCTCCACAAGCTCTGCATCTATCTTGATATGATCCACTGAATTTTGTCATCTTTTCGTCCATTGCATCGAGCTTTGCAATTGCCACACTGATATCATCTTGACCTCCATATTTACTTGATTTTTCTTTGGTGACATCCTCATTTGAGTTGTGATACTCTCTTGAATGCTTAGCAAATTCTTCAATCAAAGCTTTATTCATTGTCGGGTCTTTCCTTATCATGGGACCTTGCAAGTTTAGAAGTTGGAAATTACTCCATCATAAAATATCGAGATTTCTTGTTACACATTAAAGTCATGTTGAGGGCAATGTTGTAACAATCTCTTGTAATGTTCCTAAGCTTCATATAGTGACTCCCCCTCTAATTGTTGAAAATTTTGTATGTTTCTTTTAAGCTTTGCCACTTTCGAAGGAGGGCTAAATTGGTTTATGAACTCAGTCTTAAAATAAGCCCATGTCATGATTTCTCCAAAAGGGAAGTGATTTTAACCATTCCTTAGCTTCACCCTTCTATGTGAGCGGTAAAAGTTGTAGCATTACCGCATCTCTACTTACGTTTAGTGCATTAAAATAATGTAAGATCTCCACCACCTCTTTTATGTGCTCATAGGCATCCCCGTGCTCTTTCCCATAAAAAGGTAGTTCCTTTAGCATGCTAAGAATGTATCCAGGTAGTTCGAACTTTGTAGTGGTTGGGATTTTTGGTGGATCAAGACCCCATCTGTTTTCGTGCCTTATATATCGCTTGTACTCATCCATTGACATGATCATCATGTCCCCCATAATTCCTGCTAAAACAAAACTAGAAATGTACAAGATTTAGAAGACACTTCCATTTTCCTATGTGTAGTTTCTAAGCATGGCTTTATTTAGTTGGTTACCAATTTAGATGTAATTAGCATTCTTGGTCTGATCTCCTAATATTTTCACAAATTCATGGACTACTATATAATAATCATACAAAAGCAAACACAAAATTAATTATTAATGATAATTGGGCTATGTAAGATGTATCTATGTTGAACACAATTATGATCAAATTAATGCTCTCCAACACAATTAAAGTTGTTATCTTAATTACTTAATCTAAGATGTGATTAATCCTAGCTCTAGCAACTTAATGATCATAAACTACTAGGTAAAAAAGTTCATGCAATTCAAATGGTCATTAAACTACACTTAACTTGAATCTAAGCAATAAAGATGCAAGCTTTAACATGCTAGGTAATGATAATCAAACACATGCATTAACCAACTTCATAAAATCCAAATATAAGCTAGAACTAACATATAGTAATAGGGTTCAACTACATTAAATGAAAAGCTAATGATTATTTATTCATAGCAAAAAGTAAGCATTAAAAAACATAGGAATTCGGCATTGTTAAACTTATGCAAACCAAATGTGATGTGTGATATTCAAATCTTCAATTTCCTATTGTTCTCTCTTCCAAATGGTTATTTTTCACAACTCTCTGGCCTTTAAAATCGATTAGCTCTCCAAAAAATACAGCCAACCTTCCCAAAGTTGATAGGTGAAGGAGTACTTATAGTTTCTAAATATCGCGTCTCACGTCATGAGTAGTAATGGATCATGTCGTGAGCTCAATATAATTCGTGTTCGATAAGGAAGTTACATTCCACATATTTATCTTCTGGAATAATATATACTCACATCGTGAGCAGTAATGGTTCATGTTGTGAACTTCAAATTAACTTAATTTTCTTCTCTTTTAATCTTCATTAAGCTCCCAACTCAACTCCAATCCTTCCAGGTTCCAACTTTTGTCGGTTTTGGTCCATTTTGCTCAAGAATATCATATTTGGTTGTAAAATATACTTTAACTCAATAAGTACCAAATATCATTGCAAATAACCAAAATATAGTTTAAATATATTAAAATAATACACACACACACACACACACACACACACATATATATATATATATATGGACATATTAGTGGACTTTTATGATTTCGTAACTCCAGCCTCCATCCCTCTAAACCCTACGATCGAAACCCTAGCCTGAGAGTGAGATTTGTAGCTTTTGAGTGAGTTTTGTATATTCTTGTTTGTGAAGAAAGATCATCAAAGTAGTGGTTTTCTTCTCAAGCCTTTGGATCCAACAACTACTCGACCTTGTATATCTTTTGGTGGTAGAAAGCTCCAACCTTCATGTACATTTCTTTAGATCTTGTTCAAGCTTAGGATTTTGCACCTTTTTATCCCTAAATTTGATCCTTATAAATATGGAATACTTCGGGACCTTTTAGTTGTCTTTTCAGATGTTTCAGGATGTATTAAGTCATAAAAATTCAAGCTTGGATGTTGTTTATGTAGTGACATAAAGAACATGGTTTGACATGCAGAATTATATATTGCACAATGAACATGGTGATTTGGGTGTTCAAGTGATGTATTGAATATGTATGGTGTTACAAAAAGAGACATAGATCCATATCTACATAAATAACATACACTTACACACTCACTTTTACACCTCTCAAGCACACCTCTACAAATTGACTAAACCCACCTTATATATAGGTGTTTACATATCTCTCTCTTACTCTCTCGAACTCATGGGTCAAAAGGCTAATGCACCACATGCAAGTGGGTTTTACAAAATTCAACACATTACAAAGTCAAACATGAATAACTTTGCATCTTAACATTCTCCCCCTCAAAGTTAAGAATGGATGACCCACTTCAATTCTTCCAAAATCGAGCAACCGATTCTAGCCTCAAGAGTGACACATATCGAAATGAACTTCAAATCTTCAATTCTTCCATAATTCTTCAATTTTGGCTCTCAGATGTGAGACCATACAAACCAAGCATCAACGAATGATCAAGAGCTTCTCAAACTCCAAATAATCACCCAAATGTTGAGCATAAAAACACACCCTAAAAACCTTCAATAAAACAAAACCCATTTCGAAAATAAATCACTTTCGAACTTCCAATTGCCTCATTTCATAAGCTTAAAAAATTCAAGGTCACTTCGGTCTTCAAATCCACATAATATGAAATTTTCAAGTTCGAATTTCCATATAAATTTCTACCCCTTTTATGATCGAAGTTTGATTATCAAACCATCAAGGAAAGAGAACGTGCTCTATTCGGAATTTTTCGTGTCAAAACTCCCCCTTAACATGTGGCATAAACTTTGTGCTTTCATCCGGAAAACCCAAAAAAATCTTCAATTTTTAGCTTCGTTTACGGACCGCCTTTGACAAAATTTCTCAAAAATAGGTAGAAATTGTCAATTTCAAAATTCTGTAGTGACCCAGTGCGCCTAAAACAGACAAAAATGCAAAACTCTCCCCCTTTTCCGAAGCTGGGTAGAAAGTGTCAATTTGCATAAACTGTAGGGGCCTAAAATGCATTTTCTTCAATTTCTCAGCAAAATCAGTCCTTTTTGAATTTGGGTATGAACAGCTGTATTTTTGAAACTTCAGGGACTAATTTCAACAATTCTCCCATTTGTCCTCCAAACATTCGAAAAATACCCCAGTTTTCGAAAGTAGTTCCAAATTTCGAAATTGGGTATCAATTGCCAAAATATCGAAACTTCATCCAATTTTCGAAGTTGGGTGAAAACTGTTAAAATGTCGAAAGTTAATCCATTTGTCGAAGTTGCCACATATTTGAAAGTTCAGGGACGCTTTTCGAAACGTTTTCCTTTTTCCTTTTTTTTTCTTTACAAACTTGTCGAAGCTTATATTGTCTTTCGAATATTTGTAAAAGGTGTTAAACATTCGAAAGTGCAGAGACTATTTTCGAAACTTCATGTTTCCTTCTTCAATCTAACAAAATTAGTACATAGAGACACGAATATTTCTTTCTTCCCTTTCGTTAGTTTCAATTCACAAACGTCGACACCATTTTAACGAAAACTTTTCATTATGATTAACGAAGTTGAAGGCATCCAAAGCCTCTTAATCTCCTCTGAACCATTTGTATTTAATCTCTGAATCAACATTTCGTTATAATCAGTTCTTCCCAAGATCATCTATATTAACATTTCATTCAATTGTTGACTTCCCAAATACAAACACTTCAGTTACAAAATCAGCTTTGATTATTCATTCACAACCCAAATCAACACAAAATCAACCACTCGATATTTGTTAATCATGGAAATTCATCGATTCGTGACTTTCATCAATTCGTTTATGGGCTCCAAATCACATTTCACTTGAACCATTTTCGATTTTGACTTCAATTAAGGGACTTTCATTCCAATCAACAGTCGATCTTTATTTCACATCACCAACTCTTCGAAATTAAAGTTGATTTTTCATCATCTATTCGCTATCAATCATCGATACCCAAACGATCTTTCTTTGACTCCAAAATATTTTGAAATCAAGTTAGCAATCATCGACTTCAAAGCAATCCGTATGTTCGCTTCGTTTTATAGTCAGTGGCCATCGACTTTTCGATTACACAGACAACTCCAATCTAACAACGAAATTTCAATTCCAAATGGTACAATTGACATTGATTCCAACCGGTTTCTAGTGGACCATGATAAATTCGACTTTCAATCAATTCAAAGTAAGATCAATCAAAATAGAAAGTCATACAACGAACATGAATTCAACATCATCAAAACTTGATTTCAATTTATCATTGATGATTAGGAACAACGAAGTGAAATCGGAACTGAAGAACAAAACGATGATGAACCAATTGTACAACTCAGTAAAGCATGCGTACAAGTTGAACCAAGAAAAACAACATTGTATGTTTGTTTTGACTCTTCAATTCATCAATCGATAAACCAAAATCCATGAATCTATCCTCAATATTCATATCAAACCGAGAAAAATTGATTTTTCTTGATCAATTTCATCCAAATCAAAGAATTGATTGACATTTACTTGATTATCATCGATTTATAATTAAACAACTCTTATCCAACCGATTCACAAGTCTAGATTCAAGAATAAACTCTAATCAATTAATCAGAAACATTGAAACAAAACCGAAACTCAAAAACATAAAAAAATCGAGTCAAAAGCATAGGAAACAAGTGAATATACATATGACGAACAACGGAAAACAACACTTTAATTGAATGGATTTAACGAATCATTGGGCTCAAACAGTGAGTATATCGGATCCAATGACTTATGGGCTAAAAAGTGGACATGAATAGTATGAATTAAAAATTGATTTTAGGCTTAAAGGTTGATTCAAATGAGCAATCACAATTTGAGAATCAAATCAAACAAACGAATATGAGATTGGATTGGGCTTTGATCAACAAAAAATTGATTGGATCACCAATGGGGTTTGAAACAAGTTCGATCCAATTTAGTTAAAACGATCAAAAATTAAAAAAACGTAACGTACAATTCAAAAAGATTAAGAGAGATCATATGTTGCCAAACCGAGAATTGTTCTTCAACACATTACGTTGATCATAGAAGACCCAATCTGATACCAATTGTAGTGACATAAAGAACATGGTTTGGCATGTAGAATTAAAGATTGCACAATGAGCACGGTGATTTCGGTGTTTAAGATATGTATTGAATATGTATGATGTTACAAAAAGGGACATAGATCTATATCTACATAAATAACACACACTTACACACTCACTTTTACACCTCTCAAGCACACCTCTACAAGTGGATTAAACCCACCTTATATAGAAGTGTTTACATGTCTTTCTCTCACTCTCTCTAACTCATGGGTCGAAAGGCTAATGCACCACATGCAAGTGGGTTTTACAAAAGTCAACACATTACGAAGTCAAACATGAATAACTTTGTACCCTAACAGTTTCCCTTCCATGTATGAGTTATGGATGTCTTAATGCGTTAAGAAGTTAAGTTTTTTGGATATGAGCACTTAATAGCCATGCAAGATCATAAAGTTGGAAACTTTATGGTTAAGGACATCATTTGGGGACTAGATCTGGATTTTGGACGGAATTGCTTAAGGGATTAAGCCCTATTAGGAACAAAAAGTGGCAGACACGTACGTCGTGCGTACAAAGTGGTATGCTATACGTATGTGGTCCGCTCCACGCCTTTTGGTCAATGCAAAGTACATCGTGCGTACGATTTAAGTACGTCCATCGTACTCAGCTGAGTTGATCCGGTTGACTCAGTTGACTTTTGACTTTGACCAGGAGTTGACTAAGTTTGACTTGGGGGTATTTTGGGTATTTTAACCCACTATTGTATGTCGAGTTGAAATACATCCTAGGGTGGGGCCTATTATGGTATGTTCGGGTTGAAATATACCCTAGAGCGAAGCCCTAGGACGGGCCCATATTTATTTACTAGGTTGAAATATACCCCAGGGCTAGGACGAGTTGTATGTTTGGGTTTGTGGTTCTTTGGGGGGACTCACTAAACCTCATGCTTACAGTTTATATTTATCGTTTTAGGTACTTCCGGTATAAAGGGGAAGAGTCCAGCGTGATGGGACAACATCCTCCCCTCATGATTTCCGCACTTTTTGGATATTATTACTCTGGTAATTTTGATTTTGTACATTGTGAATGCTTTGGAACAATTTGATGATTGAAACTATTGATTTTAAAATGGAAATTATTATCATACTTTTGGGATGTTACATGTTGTTAAGGTATGGGTCTTGGTTCATTACTTGAATTTCGAGCTACTGGTGTCTGTTACACATTAGGATATTATCATGTTTATTATTTGGATCCAAACACAATGAGTATTGTTTTAGAAGATGGTTATATCCAGTTCACTGCTGAGAAAGTGCATGAGAACTCTAGGTTGCGTAATGGAGGTCAAGATATTCACGTTGTTCAAAGTTGCTCGCATAAAGACCCGATTTATCTATGTTGTATTAGTGAATTCAAAAAACAAAAATTTCTTACTAGTGACATTTATGATTACACCATTGGTTATCAAGAGGATAACATGATGTTCAAGATAAATTTTGTTTTGCGATTTGTGAATACACTTAGCGAGACCTATCCAGGTGATACTTGCAAAACCACCATTATTCCTTCAATTTTAGGGTAAGTCGATATATCATGGATTGATTGGTGCAATTTCATACTTTGATGTTTAAGTAGTTGCAAAACTAGCTGGAAAATAGACGAGTCAAACTGTTCATTCATCGGTCTCATCACCATTTTAACGATATTATATTTTTAATAACTTTATTATATTTATTTATTAAATCATTGATATGTTATATACATTTATTAAGTTTCTTGGATCAATATACTTTGTACTTTGTTTATCTTTATTACACATACATTCCCAAATTATCATTCCCATGTAATCATCTTGTAATCTCATCATGGAATATCAAAAACATACATTTGCATGAGGGTTATGAAATTTCTGCAATGGGATTTGGTAGATGCATGTGCGGTTATTTTAGAACCCGAACCACCTGAGGAGTGAGGTGTTACTTTATTATATGTTTAATTCTTCCTAAACTTTATTTGTTATGCATTTATGAATGTACCTATGTTCATTAATGAATATATACATATATATATATATATATATATATATATATATATATATATATATATATATATATTTTGAAACGGCAAACTAACTAATCTACTCCTAAATAACCACCTATGTCTCCACCGAGACTTGAACTCCAGACCTCTCATATGAGATGGTCACTCCATACCGCTATATATATATATATATATATATATATATATATATATATATATATTCATTTATTAACATATATTTGTTCTTGTGCAAATAGCTTGTTTTTTTTATCGAGAATATTATTATAGATCTCAAACATAGGTTTCAAAAGTTGAAAAAAGAACTAGAATAAGTTGATGACTTGTCTTTTGAAAGCAATTGAAGAAGACCAAATGTAATATCACCCTGTTGAATTTTAAGTAAAAGTCAAAGGAAGAGTTTGATAAGAAGTATGTTTCAAATGTAATATATTTGGAGAAAAAATATGATACTATAAAGATATCTTTTTATTGGGTGAATTATTATATGTTAATATGAATTTATTAATCAGTGTAATTTTTTTTGTTTAACAGTGAACCTATCTTCATGACATCAAAGTGGTTCATGGGTTTCTAGGCAGGTATTTGAAAGCTTCTATCCTCTTGTATAGCTATATAGCATGTTTGTTTTGACTCTTCAATTCATCAATCGATAAACCCAAATCCATGAATCTATCCTCAATATTCATATCAAACCCAGAAAATTTGATTTTGCTTGATCAATTTCATCCAAATCAAAGAATTGATTGACATTTACTTGATTATCATCGATTTATAATTAAACAACTCTTATCCAACCGATTCACAAGTCTAGATTCAAGAATAAACTCTAATCAATTAATCAGAAACATTGAAACAAAACCGAAACTCAAAAACATAAAAAAAATCGAGTCAAAAGCATAGGAAACAAGTGAATATACATATGACGAACAACAGAAAACAACACTTTAATTGAATGGATTTAACGAATCATTGGGATCAAACAGTGAGTATATCAGATCCAATGACTTATGGGCTAAAAAGTGGACATGAATAGTATGAATTAAAAATTGATTTTAGGCTTAAAGGTTGATTCAAATGAACAATCACAATTTGAGAATCAAATCAAACAAACGAATATGAGATTGGATTGGGCTTTGATCAACAAAAAATTGATTGGATCACCAATGGGGTTTGAAACAAGTTCGATCCAATTTAGTTAAAACGATCAAAAATTAAAAAAACTTAACGTACAATTCAACAAGATTAAGAGAGATCATAGAGAAATACTCACCAAAAATGCTCCAATTGTGACATATGTTGCCAAACCGAGAATTGTTCTTCAACACATTACGTTGATCATTGAAGACCCACTCTGATACCAATTGTAGCGACATAAAGAACATGGTTTGGCATGTAGAATTAAAGATTGCACAATGAGCACGGTGATTTTGGTGTTTAAGATATGTATTGAATATGTATGATGTTACAAAAAGGGACATAGATTTATATCTACATAAATAACACACACTTACACACTCACTTTTACACCTCTCAAGCACACCTCTACAAGTGGATTAAACCCACCTTATATAGAAGTGTTTACATGTCTTTCTCTCACTCTCTCTAACTCATGGGTCGAAAGGCTAATTGTCACACCCCAAAACCAAGAACGGCGGAAACGTTCTGGGGCGGAGGACGTCATGTAAGTATCACAACACAGTAAATGTAAATAAGCTAACAACATCATCCATTGCATTAAATATATAATTTTAATACAAGCGTGTTCTGTACATTATAGACACCAAAAATAACGTATATCAAAATAATAAGATGAGTCTTGAATGCGCTCCATCTTCTCAAAAGCTGGTCTCGGTACCTGTCTACTGATGACCTGAGAATACAAGTTATTTTGAAAGAGTTTATCAGCATTAAGCTGGTGAGTTCATAAGTATTTTAGTGTCTGTATTTGTCATTCAAAAATGTTTGAACATGTATCAAGTATAAGTTTGTAAAATGTATGTAAAAGTTTGCGACTATTTGTAAAAGTTTGAATCTCTCAGAAAAACCTATATTTTCTATTAAAGAAGCCTTCTACCAAGGCTTAACTGTTTTGTATGTTCATTTGATGTAAAAGTGTGTAATTTCCCAAATGTAACTATCATTTAACAAAATATAGTTTGTACATAAACGTTTAAGTGAGGTTATCACTAAAAATATGTAATGGGTAAATTAATGTAGTACTGTAGCCTTGTATTATAAGAACTACTGTGGTACTAACTACCTTAAACCGGATTTATATTAAGGCATTACGTGATAAATTGCACCATACTATCGACTAGTAACAACGACAAATGAATGGTCGTAATAACGGAATGACGTTTGGCACCCGCAGACCTGCAGGTCCGGCTGTAGCTAGCAGCAAGGTGTAGGATTGTCAATCCAGTATAGATCTATACACAAACTCAACGCTCTCCCTTCAAGAGAATTCTGGCTACAACTCGAGCCATGACAGTTAAGTCATGCTCCGATTTAAATCACAATAATAAAGTATTCATGTATATGTACTGTTTCTCGTTCTAGTATATGTATATGTATTGTTTCTAGCATCATTGTATATGTATTGTTTCTAGTATATGTATATGTATTGTTTCTAGTATATGTATATGTATTGTTTCTAGTATCATTGTATATGTATTGTTTCTAGCATCATTGTATATGTATTGTTTCTAGCATCATTGTATATGTATTGTACTGTGTTACCCCGATGGTAACTAAATATTGATGTACTGATAAATATGAATATGGAAGTACTTTTATGTCTATACATGTATATATTATATATAATTAATGTTGAAATGACTTCCGGATGGTCACCCGAAGTCCCACCAGACCACATCTCAGTGCGCGAAAAGGAAATAGGGCGGATGGCTTTCGTAAGCCCTTTAAACATTACTTATATATATATATATATATATATATATATATATATATATATATATATATATATATACATATATGGGCATGCAATTTATAATAAGTAGAACAAAGTTTAATAAAAGCATTTGATAAGTAAAAAGAGTTTGTAAAACATTTGAAGTGAATCAGTTTGATAAACAGTTTGAACATTGGTAAAAATCGTTGTTTTCCTAGTTATTAATCACATGTGATTAAAGGCAATCACATGTGATTGAGGCAATAACTATAAGTATTTGACTTGTATTCCCCCCCCCCCCCCCCCATAAAGTGTTTAAAACATTTAAAATCATTTCAAAGGTTGATTCAAGGGGTATGAACTCACTTGTGCTGAGTCGTTTGAATTGAGGTATCGGGTACCGTGCTGAGTGTCAAACGGAGACTTGTTCACACGTTCGAGCCTAGTTATCATATAATAAGCATATATATAACTAATTAGCCACATAACAACTTAACAAAGTAAGTTAATACAATTAGGAACATGTAAACACTCTTATGAGTGTTTAAGGTTCAAATGGTTGCATCTAAGTTGCTACGGGACAAGGCAAACGGTTTTGAAACATCAAATGACCTTGCATAGGAGTTCACCACCCAAAAAACCCCACACCTTGGAGTTTATGGCCGTAAACTCATGGGTTTATGGCCGTGAACTCCTCAAAGGGTTGTTTAGGGTGTTTTGTGGTGCTATTTTGGTCCTAGCTCACTCCTAGCTTTGTTGGAATAACATATGAAGTAGTGTAAGGCTCTTGAAAACTCCATATGGGAGTTTACGGCCTAAAGGCATTCACCCTAGAGTTTACGGCTGTAAACTCTTGGATTTAAATTGATTTGAGGCTCTTAAACATCAAGGATGGCTTCCATGAATTTATCTAAGGCTTATGGGGACAAGATGCACACATTTAGGGCATCACTTGGAGTTTACGGCCCAAGATATGTTCATTGGCCGTAAACTCCTTTCAAGGAGTGTTCTTGATGTGTTCTACTCTCCATTCTAGTCCCAAGTATGCAAGGTAAATTGTCTTAAGGCCTTAGGTGTGCTTGGAATGATTTTTACTTAAGGAAGAGGGGTTTACGGCCCAAGATCCTTTCCTTGGCCGTAAACTCCTAAAACTCTTTCATTTGGGAGTGTTTTCAAGTCCAAAACAAGCACAAGAACTAGTGGTTAAAGTCTTAAGGCACAAGGAGGCAAGTTAGGGCATGTTTGTCCCTTAAAAAGGGGTTTACGGCCCAAGAAAGTTCCTTGGCCGTAAACTCCAATAACTTGTGTTTCTTGGCTGCTTTTTGGTCCATAAAGATCATACCCTAACCCCTAAACAAGTTGTCTAACAACGAATCGGGACTAGGAAGCCATTTGGCTCTGTTTTGGAGTTTACTCCCCAAGAACGTTCTTGGGCGGTAAACTCGCGGATCTTGTGTTTTGGACATATAAATGATGTTATAAAGCATATAACAAGTACTAAAACACGTTTAGGAAAGTAGACTCACAATCCGGGATGAAAACCCGAAGATCCGTTAGAGAGAATTGGCTTTTCTCTAGTTGGAATTGAGAATAATGAATTAATTAAATTCAGAAATCTATTTATAGTCCTGGAATATTTTCACAGAAAATATTTTTATTCCAGAAGTCGGACTATAACATTGTGAAACTTACAATGTTCAAGTTTCACGATCATAGGAGCATCCATTCTCCGGATATGTCCAGAAACGTAAACCCTAATGTACACAAACTTGTTCGGACAAGTCTGAAATTTATAGAAATTGGACTAGCTTCTATTGAATAGATGATGTTCGTACAAATGAAAATTTCGGGTTGTCACATCATCCCCCCG
Source organism: Lactuca saligna (assembly GCF_052625555.1). NCBI lineage: Eukaryota > Viridiplantae > Streptophyta > Magnoliopsida > Asterales > Asteraceae > Lactuca > Lactuca saligna. Next base: position 169,635,940 of record NC_136424.1, read on the forward strand.
TTAGAAGGAATTTCGTCCCGAAATTGGAATTTAAGCAAATAAGAAGTTACAAATAACTAAGCGAAGAAATGAGGATGTTTCAGTTTCATCTGATCCTCGCGTTCCCAAGTGAATTCTGGTCCTCGCTTGGCGTTCCAGCGAACCTTCACGATAGGGATACGGCTTTGCTTCGTCTGTTTGACCTCACGGTCCATGATCTCTACAGGTTCTTCCACGAAGTTGAGGCTCTCGTTGATCTCGATCTCGTCGAGTGGGATTACGAGAGTCTCGTCGGACAGACACTTTTTCAAGTTAGATATGTGGAATGTAGAATGTATGTTACGAAGTGTGTCGGGTAGATCAAGTTTGTAAGCTACGGGGCCGACTCTTGCGAGAATCTCGAAAGGCCCTATGTACCTAGGATTAAGCTTCCCGCGCTTACCGAAGCGTATTAAGCCCTTCCAGGGTAAGACTTTGAGAAGGACTCGGTCTCCCACCTGAAATTCCAAAGGTTTTCTGCGTTTATCAGCGTAGCTCTTTTGTCGGTCTCTAGAGGCTTTCAATCGTTCACGAATCTGAACGATCTTCTCTGTCGTTTCCCGAATGATTTCCGGGCCAGTGAGAGTACTGTCGGAAGCTTGCCCTCTAGCTAATTGGGTATCACCCACCTCAGCCCAGCACAGAGGGGATCTGCACTTTCGACCGTAGAGAGCTTCAAATGGTGCTCCTTTTATGCTCGTGTGATAACTGTTGTTGTAGGAAAATTCGACGAGGGGTAAATGAGTATCCCACGCTTTTCCAAAGTCAATTACACAAGCACGCAACATATCTTCTAAAGTCTGGATTGTCCTCTCACTTTGTCCGTCTGTCTGTGGATGGTAGGTTGTGCTCATGTCCAGCCTTGTTCCTAGGGAATGTTGCAGTGATTGCCAAAATCTTGAGGTGAACCTACTATCTCGATCGGAGATAATGGATATAGGCACACCATGTAGTCGTACGATTTCCCTAATGTATGTTCTTGTAAGTTTATCCATCTTGTCGGTTTCCTTGATAGGCAGGAAGTGTGCAGACTTGGTCAATCTATCAACGATGACCCATATGGTATCAAGTCCACCCGTTGTCTTGGGCAACTTGGTTATGAAATCCATAGTGATCCGCTCCCACTTCCATTCTGGGATCTCTGGTTGTTGCAGTAAACCAGAGGGCTTCTGGTACTCGACCTTTACCTTTGCGCAAGTAAGGCATTTACTTACGAAGGTAGCAATCTCTGCTTTCATATTAGGCCACCAGTATAGCTTTTTAAGATCCAGATACATCTTATCTGAACCTGGGTGGACGGAATACCGAGTGTTGTGCGCCTCGGTCATGACTAGGTCTCGGAAACCACCGTGTTTCGGTGTCCAAATCCGATTCATGAAGTATAAGGCTCCGTCACCCTTGGCTTCTAAGTTCTTGTCCATTCCTCTAAGGGATTCACCCGTCACATTTTCAGGTTTCATGGCTTCAAGTTGGGCCGCCTGAATTTGGTTAGACAAGTGTGAATGGATGGTTATTGATAGTGACTTGACCTTGCGACCAGAATATTCTTTCCGACTCAGGGCGTCTGCTACTACGTTGGCTTTACCCGGATGATAACGAATATCGCATTCGTAATCACTGAGTAGCTCGACCCACCGTCGTTGTCTCATGTTGAGCTCCTTCTGATCGAATATGTGTTGTAAACTCTTGTGGTCGGTAAAGATAGTGCTCTTCGTTCCATACAAGTAATGTCTCCAGATCTTCAGAGCAAACACCACTGCTCCCAGTTCAAGATCGTGTGTCGTATAGTTAACTTCGTGTGTCTTCAACTGTCGGCAGGCATAGGCGATAACCTTACCTCGTTGCATCAGAACACACCCGAGCCCTTGGTTCGATGCATCGCAATAGACTACGAAGTCTTCTATCCCTTCGGGAAGAGATAGTATTGGTGCGGTGCACAAGGCTCGTTTGAGCGTTTGGAACGCTCTCTCTTGTTTCTCTTCCCAGTCAAAGGCCACGCCTTTCTGGGTCAGGGTTGTAAGAGGTTTCGCTATTCGGGAGAAGCTCTGAATGAATCTGCGGTAGTAGCCAGCAAGACCCAGAAATTGACGAATTTCTGTCGGCATTTTCGGTGCTGACCAGTTCTCAATGGCTTTAATTTTGGAGGGGTCCACGTGGATTCCCTCTTTGCTTACCACGTGTCCTAAGAATTCGACTCTTCGGATCCAAAATTCACATTTCGAGAACTTCGCATAAAGTTTCTCCGTTCGTAAAGTTCCTAAAACTAGTCGGAGGTGATCGCCATGCTCTGCCTTACTTCGGGAGTAGATCAGGATGTCGTCAATGAAAACGATGAAGAACTGATCCAAGTAAGGTCGGCATACTCTGTTCATCAGGTCCATGAAAACTGCTGGCGCATTGGCCAATCCGAATGGCATCACCACGAACTCGTAGTGTCCGTAACGAGTTCGTAAGGCTGTCTTTGGAACATCCTCCTCTAGCACTCGTAACTGGTGATATCCGGATCTTAGATCAATGTTAGAAAAATAGTTCGCACCTTGCAGTTGGTCAAATAAATCGTCTATGCGAGGTAGAGGGTAACGATTTTTGACCGTCAGTTTGTTGAGTTCTCTGTAGTCGATACACATACGGAATGATCCGTCTTTCTTCTTAACGAACAAGACCGGTGCTCCCCAAGGTGAGAAGCTTGGTCTTATGAAACCCTTGCTGAGCAGTTCGTTAAGTTGACCGGATAATTCTTGCATCTCTGCTGGTGCTAATCGGTAGGGCGACTTGGCTACTGGGGTAGCTCCTGGGACTAAGTCGATTCGGAACTCGACCTGTCGTTGCGGAGGTAATCCAGGTAGTTCTTCTGGGAAAATGTCGGGAAAGTCGCTCACTACTGGAATGTTCTTGAGTTCTTTCGTTTCGAGGTTCGTGTCGACGACGTGAGCAAGGAATACGTGGTATTCTTTGCGCAGATATTTCTGTGCTTGAATACTTGATATAATGTGTAGACTCGCACCAGGTTTGTCGCCGTAGACTATAAGAGTTTCGTTAGACGGAAGGTTTAGTCGGACTGCTTTCTCGAAGCACATGATGTCGGCGTGATGAAGACTCAACCAATCCATGCCGATGATGACGTCGAAACTTTTTATTGAGACCGGCATGAGGTCGATTGGGAATGAATGGTTATCTAGGGTTAGGATACATCCTAAGTATATGCTACTGGTGTTTTCTGTTTTGCCGTTAGCCATTTCTACTGTGAATTGTTCTTTAAGTGCGTGTGGTTGTGGTTTAAGCATGCAAGCAAATTTGTGGTTTACGAAGCTTCGCTCCGCTCCACTATCGAACAGAATGCATGCATAGGAGTTATCGAGGAGGAACGTACCAGTCACCACTGTCGGGTCAGCGACTGCTTCCCCGTGGCCTATAGCTAGTACCCTCCCTGCTCCTCCAGTATTCCTCGCCTTAGGGCAGTCCCTTTTAAAGTGGCCTGTTTCGCCACATCCATAGCAAGTTGGGCTCATGCCAGAGCCAGGAACTTGCGTGATCGGTTGCGCCGGAAATTTACAGAAACGGACGGTGTGTCCTTTCCTGTTGCAGTTAGAGCACTGCATTTCACGGCAGGGGCCGTTGTGGTGGAAGTTGCATTTGTTGCACTTCGGCAAACTTCCAGCATACTGCTTCGTCGGTGCAGTAGCAGCAGGGGTTACTGCGGCATGTACAGCCACAATTTGCTGCTTCTTGGCAGCTCGCTGCCTCTTCTTGTCATCCTAGAACTTCCGCTTGGTATCAGCGGGTTTGGATGGTTCTGAGATGGCTAGGGTTGTTGTGGTTGTAGGGGTTTTGACACCATGGTCAATGAGTCATTGTGCCAGTCGCTTGGCACTGTCGAAGGTAGCGGGGTTTGATGATAGAACATTCCCCTGATACGGAGGAACTAGCCCCCATATGTACCTTTCAATCTTCTTCCCTTCAGTGGGAACCATATTAGGGAAGAGGGCCACCAGTTCGCTAAACCGGGCAGTGTAAGCGATAATGTTGGTGCCCTTCATGGTCAGGCTCCAAAGCTCCTGTTCCAGTTTTTGGATCTCGCCCCTCGGGCAGTATTCCTCAATCATGAGGTCTTTCATCGTATCCCAGCCTATATCGTTGGCCACGACGAGAGTTAGAGATTTAACGTGGCTGTTCCACCACGTCAGTGCCTTCCCTTCGAAGGTGCATGCGGCATATTTGACTTTGCACGCAGCAGGGCAAGAACAAATTTCGAAGACAGATTCAGTCTTCTCGAACCATTGCGAAAGAGCAATGACTCCGCCGGTCCCATGAAAGGGTTTCGGCTTACAGTTGGTGAAATCCTTGTAAGAGCACTCTCTCGAGCGCACAGGAGTTTCAACCGGAATGGAGTTAACCGGGGTTCCACCTCTGCTAGCATCTGATGAGTGATACTGAGCCATGGCAGTTGCCACTGCTGCAGCTACGGCAGCGTTCAGAGATGCAGTATCGATGACCGCAGGTGGAGGAGGCGGTGGAGGTGCAGGATTATTCCTTGCTCTAGGAGATTTGCGAGGAGGCATCTTTCAACTATAAGTTTATAAAGATGAGAAAAGTGATAAGAATCAATTTGTAAGAAATGTGCGAATGACACATGGACTAACTAACCATAGCCCAACAATTGAATGAGTGTTTGTGTTCATAACCAGAAAGATGTGTAGGAAAACCCAAATGTAAAGATTCATCCCACAGAGTAGGTAGTTGTCAAATAATACTGGTATTACTGATGTAACGAGTTCAATGAAAATTGACCTAACAGTAGGTCTTACATCATACCATATAGAAAGTTTGACAGTTCCTAGATTCCTAATTAGAGTACTGAAAGTTAGGAATATTTTACAGATAAGTGCTACTTAGAGCACAGATGTTAAAAGACTAATCCTTAACCCAAAAGATAATGATGTACTAGACATCATCTAACGGCGATGAGTATTCCTCGGGAGAACCCTGAGGTCTCTCATTTGACGTACCACCTCTTGAAGGTGTCGTTCATGAGCCCTTTGACGAGCTCGAAGTTCCATGACCTCAGCTTGAGAGGCAACCAGACGTTGTTGCAGAGTTTCATTGGTTCTTCGGGTCCGTTCCATATCTTCTTCGAGACGGCGAATGCGGACTGTGTTGACACCAGAGTTGGCATCAATCTCCACGACCCGGTCGATGGCTGCTCGACCTTGTTCGACATTACGAGAGTTCCTACGGATAAGGACAGGTAGAGCTCGGTCAGCAGAGCCACCAACGCTGACGTTGTAAAAGGTTCGGTCTCCAAAGTATGGTAAGGTTTGACCCTGTTCGTCACTCCAGCGATTCAAGTTATCTACCCACAAGGGAGCGGGACCTAGAAAAGTTGGTCGAGGGTTGTTGTTCGGGACTTGACCTACTGGAGGTAGGTTGTTGACTTCCGGCTCAGAGTCTGATCCATCTGAGAAGCCTTCAGCTTGATGATCATCCAATGGAATTGGGTGTTCATCGTCAGACTCTGCTTCGAGCCATCCTGCGTTACCTTCATTTGGAAAGTACGGGTCGCCGTGATGGAATCCAGCCATCTAAATCTACGCGAGAAGAGAGGTATAAAGATATAGTATACAAGTACTTGGTAGTACAAAATACACCTATAGTATTTCAAGTTTAGATTCTATTGGATCTTCTTGTGGTATTGTTGGTAAGTTTTTAGACTTGTTAACACATCACAACCATTCTAGGGCATGTGCTAATCACTCCTCGGACCAGCATAGTTGATCAGGCTATGCCATTCCCAGGACTGACCATATATCCCCGAGCTTACCTGTGATATTTAACAAACGTAATACTTTTGTTCTTGTCATTGTGACACTGGTTTTAGTATGAATGTAGACTAGTATACTTAATTAAATATTTTAGTATTTTAAGTATAGACTCTTGGCCAGATTGTTTTAATCCCAAATGGGTTTATAGTTTAGTATATCTTTTATGGGTTGATACACTTGATTCACTATACACAATGCTCTGATACCAATCTGTCACACCCCAAAACCAAGAACGGCGGAAACGTTCTGGGGCGGAGGACGTCATGTAAGTATCACAACACAGTAAATGTAAATAAGCAAACAACATCATCCATTGCATTAAATATATAATTTTAATACAAGCGTATTCTGTACATTATAGACACCAAAAATAACGTATATCAAAATAATAAGATGAGTCTTGAATGCGCTCCATCTTCTCAAAAGCTGGTCTCGGTACCTGTCTACTGATGACCTGAGAATACAAGTTATTTTGAAAGAGTTTATCAGCATTAAGCTGGTGAGTTCATAAGTATTTTATTGTCTGTATTTGTCATTCAAAAATGTTTGAACATGTATCAAGTATAAGTTTGTAAAATGTATGTAAAAGTTTGCAATTATTTGTAAAAGTTTGAATCTCTCAGAAAAACCTATATTTTCTATTAAAGAAGCCTTCTACCAAGGCTTAACTGTTTTGTATGTTCATTTGATGTAAAAGTGTGTAATTTCCCAAATGTAACTATCATTTAACAAAATATAGTTTGTACATAAACGTTTAAGTGAGGTTATCACTAAAAATATGTAATGGGTAAATTAATGTAGTACTGTAGCCTTGTATTATAAGAACTACTGTGGTACTAACTACCTTAAACCGGATTTATATTAAGGCATTACGTGATAAATTGCACCATACTATCGACTAGTAACAACGACAAATGAATGGTCGTAATAACGGAATGACGTTTGGCACCCGCAGACCTGCAGGTCCGGCTGTAGCTAGCAGCAAGGTGTAGGATTGTCAATCCAGTATAAATCTATACGCAAACTCAACGCTCTCCCTTCAAGAGAATTCTGGCTAAAACTCGATCCATGATAGTTAAGTCATGCTCCGATTTAAATCGCAATAATAAAGTATTCATGTATATGTACTGTTTCTCGTTCTAGTATATGTATATGTATTGTTTCTAGCATCATTGTATATGTATTGTTTCTAGTATATGTATATGTATTGTTTCTAGTATATGTATATGTATTGTTTCTAGTATCATTGTATATGTATTGTTTCTAGTATCATTGTATATGTATTGTTTCTAGCATCATTGTATATGTATTGTTTCTAGCATCATTGTATATGTATTGTACTGTGTTACCCCGATGGTAACTAAATATTGATGTACTGATAAATATGAATATGGAAGTACTTTTATGTCTATACATGTATATATTATATATAATTAATGTTGAAATGACTTCCGGATGGTCACCCGAAGTCCCACCAGACCACATCTCAGTGCGCGAAAAGGAAATAGGGCGGATGGCTTCCCTAAGCCCTTTAAACATTACTTATATATATACATATATGGGCATGCAATTTATAAGAAGTAGAACAAAGTTTAATAAAAGCATTTGATAAGTAAAAAGAGTTTGTAAAACATTTGAAGTGAAACAGTTTGATAAATAGTTTGAACATTGGTAAAAATCGTTGTTTTCCTAGTTATTAATCACATGTGATTAAAGGCAATCACTTGTGATTGAGGCAATAACTATAAGTATTTGACTTGTATTCCCCCCCCCCCCCCCATAAAGTGTTTAAAACATTTAAAATCATTTCAAAGGTTGATTCAAGGGGTATGAACTCACTTGTGGTGAGTCGTTTGAATTGAGGTATCGGGTACCGTGCTGAGTGTCAAACGGAGACTTGTTCACACGTTCGAGCCTAGTTATCATATAATAAGCATATATATAAATAATTAGCCACATAACAATTTAACAAAGTAAGTTAATACAATTAGGAACATGTAAACACTCTTATGAGTGTTTAAGGTTCAAATGGTTGCATCTAAGTTGCTACGGGACAAGGCAAACGGTTTTGAAACATCAAATGGCCTTGCATAGGAGTTCACCACCCAACAAACCCCACACCTTGGAGTTTACGGCCGTAAACTCATGGGTTTATGGCCGTGAACTCCTCAAAGGGTTGTTTAGGGTGTTTTGTGGTGCTATTTTGGTCCTAGCTCACTCCTAGCTTTGTTGGAATAACATATGAAGTAGTGTAAGGCTCTTGAACACTCCATATGGGAGTTTACGGCCTAAAGGCATTCACCCTAGAGTTTACGGCCGTAAACTCTTGGATTTAAATTGATTTGAGGCTCTTAAACATCAAGGATGGCTTCCATGAATTTATCTAAGGCTTATGGGGACAAGATGCACACATTTAGGGCATCACTTGGAGTTTACGGCCCAAGATATGTTCATTGGCCGTAAACTCCTTTCAAGGAGTGTTCTTGATGTGTTCTACTCTCCATTCTAGTCCCAAGTATGCAAGGTAAATTGTCTTAAGGCCTTAGGTGTGCTTGGAATGATTTTTACTTAAGGAAGAGGGGTTTACGGCCCAAGATCCTTTCCTTGGCCGTAAACTCCTAAAACTCTTTCATTTGGGAGTGTTTTCAAGTCCAAAACAAGCACAAGAACTAGTGGTTAAAGTCTTAAGGCTCAAGGAGGCAAGTTAGGGCATGTTTGTCCCTTAAAAAGGGGTTTACGGCCCAAGAAAGTTCCTTGGCCGTAAACTCCAATAACTTGTGTTTCTTGGCTGCTTTTTGGTCCATAAAGATCATACCCTAACCCCTAAACAAGTTGTCTAACAAGGAATCGGGACTAGGAAGCCATTTGGCTCCGTTTTGGAGTTTACTCCCCAAGAACGTTCTTGGGCGGTAAACTCACGGATCTTGTGTTTTGGACATATAAATGATGTTATAAAGCATATAACAAGTACTAAAACACGTTTAGGAAAGTAGACTCACAATCCGGGATGAAAACCCGAAGATCCGTCAGAGAGAATTGGCTTTTCTCTAGTTGGAATTGTGAATAATGAATTAATTAAATTCAGAAATCTATTTATAGTCCTGGAATATTTTGACAGAAAATATTTTTATTCCAGAAGTCGGACTATAACATTGTGAAACTTACAATGTTCAAGTTTCACGATCATAGGAGCATCCATTCTCCGGATATGTCCAGAAACGTAAACCCTAATGTACACAAACTTGTTCGGACAAGTCTGAAATTTATAGAAATTGGACTAGCTTCTATTGAATAGATGATGTTCGTACAAATGAAAATTTCGGGTTGTCACACTAATGCACCACATGCAAGTGGGTTTTACAAAAGTCAACACATTACAAAGTCAAACATGAATAACTTTGTACCCTAACAGTTTCCCTTCCATGTATGAGTTATTGGATGTCTTAATGCGTTAAGAAGTTAGGTTTTTTGGATATGAGCACTTAATAGCCATGCAAGATCATAAAGTTGGAAACTTTATGGTTAAGGACATCATTTGGGGACTAGATCTGGATTTTGGATGGAATTGCTTAAGGGATTAAGCCCTATTAGGAACAAAAAGTGGCAGACGCATACGTCGTGCGTACAAAGTGGTATGCTATACGTATGTGGTCCGCTCCACGCCTTTTGGTCAATGCAAAGTACATCGTGCGTACGATTCAAGTACGTCCATCGTACTCAGCTGAGTTGATCCGGTTGACTCAGTTGACTTTTGACTTTGACCAGGAGTTGACTAAGTTTGACTTGGGGGTATTTTGGGTATTTTGACCCACTATTGTATGTCGGGTTGAAATACATCCTAGGGTGGGGCCTATAATGGTATGTTCGGGTTGAAATATACCCTAGAGCGAAGCCCTAGGATGGGCCCATATTTGTTTACTAGGTTGAAATATACCCCAGGGCTAGGCCGAGTTGTATGTTTGGGTTTGTGGTTCTTTGCGGGGACTCACTAAACCTCATGCTTACAGTTTATATTTATCGTTTCAGGTACTTCTGGTATAAAGGGGAAGAGTCCAGCGTGATGGGACAACATCCTCCCTTCATGATTTCCGCACTTTTTGGATATTATTACTCTGATAATTTTGATTTTGTACATTGTGAATGCTTTGGTTTTAAAATGGATATTATTACTCTGACAATTTGATGATTGAAACTATTGATTTTAAAATGGAAATTATTATCATACTTTTGGGATGTTACATGTTGTTAAGGTATGGGTCTTGGTTCATTACTTGAATTTCGAGCTACTGGTGTCTCTTACACATTAGGATATTATCATGTTTATTATTTGGATCCAAACACAATGAGTATTGTTTTAGAAGATGGTTATATCCAGCTCACTGCTGAGAAAGTGCATGAGAACTCTAGGTTGCGTAATGGAGGTCAAGATATTCACGTTGTTCAAAGTTGCTCGCATAAAGACCCGATTTATCTATGTTGTATTAGTGAATTCAAAAAACAAAAATTTCTTACTAGTGACATTTATGATTACACCATTGGTTATCAAGAGGATAACATGATGTTCAAGATAAATTTTATTTTGCGATTTGTGAATACACTTAGCGAGACCTATCCAGGTGATACTTGCAAAACCACCATTATTCCTTCAATTTTAGGGTAAGTCGATATATCATGGATTGATTGGTGCAATTTCATACTTTGATGTCTAAGTAGTTGCAAAACTAGTTGGAAAATAGATGAGTCAAACTGTTCATTCATCGGTCTCATCACCATTTTAACGAGATTATATTTTTAATAATTTTATTATATTTATTTATTAAATCATTGATATGTTATATACATTTATTAAGTTGCTTGGATCAATATACTTTGTACTTTGTTTATCTTTATTACACATACATTCCCAAATTATCATTCCCATGTAATCATCTTGTAATCTCATCATGGAATATCAAAAAAATACATTTGCATGAGGGTTATGAAATTTCTGCAATGGGATTTGGTAGATGCATGTGCGGTTATTTTAGAACCCGAACCACCTAAGGAGTGAGGTGTTATTTTATTATATGTTTAATTCTTCCTAAACTTTATTTGTTATGCATTTATGAATGTACCTATGTTCATTAATGAATATATATATATATATATATATATATATATATATATATATATATATATATATATATATATATATATATATATTGAAACGGCAAACTAACTAATCTACTCCTAAATAACCACCTATGTCTCCACCGAGACTTGAACTTCAGACCTCTCATATGAGATGGTCACTCCATACCGCTAGGCTATATATATATATATATATATATATATATATTCATTTATTAACATATATTTGTTCTTGTGCAAATAGCTTGTTCTTTTTTATCGAGAATATTATTATAGATCTCAAACATAGGTTTCAAAAGTTGACAAAAGAATTAGAATAAGTTGATGACTTGTCTTTTGAAAGCAATTCACCCTGTTGAATTTTAAGTAAAAGTCAAAGGAAGAGTTTGATAAGAAGTATGTTTCAAATGTAATATATTTAGAGAAAAAATATGATATTATAAAGATATCTTTTTATTTGGTGAATTATTATATGTTAATATGAATTTATTAATCAGTGTAATTTTTTTTGTTTAACAGTGAACCTATCTTCATGACATCAAAGTGGTGCATGCGTTTCTAGGCAAGTATTTGAAAGCTTCTATCCTCTTGTATAGCTATATAGCAGTGTTATTGATATTTAGAGTTAGAGAAATCTTCAGAAAAATCCTAAAATTTTAGTTTAATTTATGAAAAAAGTCTCGAACTATTTTTTTTCTTATTGAAAAGCACAGAATACCGGTTAAAATTTCGAAAAACCCTTTTTGTCCGGTTTCATTGATTTAGCAGGTATTCTATCCTTTTTCATTAGTTTGCTTAAAATATTAGGACGTTTCTGAAAATTATCCGATAACCAAAATATTAGGATTTTTTTGTAAATTACAATGAAATTAGTGGATATTATTATTAACAAATCATTTATAAGCATAATTTTTTTTTAATTATAAACAAAGGAAATACATTTGTTGGTAATTTCTAGGAATAAAATGGTTGAAATTGTACTTCTCGATTGTTTGTTGACCACTTCAAAGTCTCTATGTTCTTCTTATGTATCGTTGTGGGTGTCATAATGAGAATTACTCTATTAGGCGTGACCACTACAAGAGTTGATAATATTTATTAATACACAATCAATAAGTGTCTACTTGCTATTAGGCATGATGCTATATGATCACGTGTTATCAGAAAATACCATTACACGAACATATAGATCTTTCATTATATTCTTTAACCTAACTACGACCTAACCTCCAAACATTACCCGGTAACAACCATAAAATTACACACATCTATCGAGACTTAAAAGTAAACTTTGAATGACAATTTAAATAGATAAAAACCCTTCACTTGTTTCCATATACATTATCATTCACGGTTCACTTTTCACATTTTATAAATGTATGTTAGTCAACTGGGTGTGAGCCCCATGTATTACATGGGTGTATTTAAAACAATTATATATGTATAAACATTTGAAAATTTTGGATTTTTAAGAAAAATGAGAAAAATATTGAATTACTAAAATTAAAGTGTTTTTTTTTCTTTTAAATTTAAACAAATCATTTAGATAAAATAATCAAAGAAAATTAATGAAATTTTATTTTAAAATTTTGAAATTATAAGGAAAGTCAATTAATGAAATTGATATGCATTTATTATTAAATTTAAATACCATATGGAATTTAATAAAATAGGAAAACCATAAAATTACATATGGAAGAAAAAATTAATTTAAAATAACCACAAAATGATATGTGGCAAAATGAATGAGAGTGTGACAAGTAGCAAAAAAACCTTCATTTATTAAAGAAGATGGTTGCTAACATGTCAGATATGAATGTTGGTTGATAGTTAGGTTAAACAACATAAGAGGAACACCAACGTTAGAGGAATGCTAACTAAGTTCATCTCACCATCATTTCACAATAATGCATAGGAAGAACGTAGAGTTTGAGTGGTCATGAAGCAATAAAATCCTTAAACCACCAATTTATTCCTAAAAATTAGCAACAAATGTATTTTCTTTTTTTATAATAAAAATATTTTTTATGTTTATAAATGATTTGTTAATAATAATACCTTTTAATTTCATGGTAATTTTCAAAAAAAAAGTCTTAATATTTTGGTTATATGTAATTTTTGGAAAAGTCTCAAAATTTTGAGCAAACTAACGAAATATGACAGAATACTGCTAAAATCCACGAAACCGGCCGAAAATGGTTTTTTCGAAGTTTTAACCGGTATTCTGTGTTTTTTTGTAAATGAAATTTAGTTTGGAACTTTTTCATAAATTAAATTAAAATTTTAAGATTTTTCTGGGGATTTCCCTTTAGATGTATCCTTTAAATCTTTATAATAAAAAGAAATTAAAGTCCTCGTTTTACATATAGTTCTTCTCAATTAGAACAATGGTAAGTCATTTATATCATTATATGTCACTTTTAAGTTATTTTATGCTTAATTAAATAAATATTTTCTTCCTTTTCTATAGTATTCATCTCTTTATCAACACAAGAATGACTTCAAGAAAAGTTATGACATTTTTCTGCATTGCCCTAAAACAAAACATGAAACATAACCAAACAATACAAGATTTTATAGTGGTGCGATTTGTATGGCATTATACAACTTAAAGTAACATCATGTGTAATATGGACATTCTTGAAATAATATGATTACATTTATTATGATTTTTTTATAATTCAAATTTCTATGTGAGGGATAATATGTACATTTTGTATATACTTATTTTAGGCAATAGAGTATTCAAATCCATATTTTAGGAAATGATTTTTTTTTGTAAAAAAAACAAATTTCTAGGAGAACTGTTTTTAAAATATACACATTCTTGATAGAATACGTTTTCATTATTAAAATAGTATGAATTTTTTTAAGCAAAACATCTACTGATCATTCTCGCCAAGGGTATTATTGGTATTTTGCTTTTTAAATGGGCTAAAAAAGGTATGCATGGCGGCCTTAGGCAGTATGTATGGCTATCATGTACTATCCAAGCGAGTACAGGACATAGTTCAAATAGCATTGCAAGAAGCTAAATGGATATTTTGTCAAGAGAATGGTTCCGGTGGCAGAAGAAATAGAAAAGCATATGGGTGGTCATGTAATGTTCACGTGTGCATGCTCTCTACATACAACCATTCCGTCAAAGGATTTGTGTGAAACATGATCTTAAAATGGTCATAAACATGGCCTGGTTAATAGTTTTTATATAAAAAATAAAATAAAATAAAAAATAAAAAATAATTTTTTTTTCTAGTTTTAGTTAATTAGTTTTAGTTAATAATAATAATATTAAGAGAAATTTACAAAAATAGCCATTTACACTAATGATATTACAAAAATAGCCAAAAAAAATCGAAATTACAAAAATAGCTACCCATTTCGCAGATGAGAAGGTCCCATCTGCGAAATGGGCTTCTCATCTGCGAAAGTACAAGTGCCTAAAGCACAGTTGTGCTTTAGGCACTTGTACTTTCGCAGATGAGAAGGCTCATCTGCGAAATGGGCTTCTCATCTGCGAAATCCCCTCCAATTTCACTATAAAAACGTTTTTTTTTTTTTTCCTTCATTTTCACCCTTCTCTACACAAAAACTCTCTCTAAGTTTGGGTTAGGTCCGATTTTTTGCTAGCTTTTGAAGAAAATGGAGGATTATGTCAACAATCCCGCAAATATGGTTAGATTTTTACTCTTTTAATGTCATAAATCTCTTTTTTTGTATCATTTGTTGTATTAAGGATGTGTTAAAAAAGTTTAATTTTGTTGTGTTTGATAGGGTTAATATTTTTTTAGTTGTTGTATAACCTGAAATCTTGTATATTCTAATCGTATAGTTGTTTATATAAAGTGGAAAATAGTCGTTTGTATATATATTTGTCGTATAGATATAACGTTTGTATAAGTTGAAAATTTGTGGTATATATAATATTATAAATAGTTTGTGTTTGTCGTATAAGTAAAACATTTGTATTAGTTGAAAATTTGTTTTATATATATTGTTAGAAATTGTTTGTGTTTGTCGTTTAAGTAAAACATTTGTATAAGTTGAAAATTTGTGTTATATATATATATATATATATATATATATATATATATATATATATATATATATATATATATATATATATATATATATATATATATATATATATATATATATTGTTAGAAATTGTTTGTATAAAATGTTTATATATTAGTTGTATAACTTGGGAATATTGTTTTCTATCGTTAATATATTAGTTGTATAACTTGGGAAATTGTTTATATATGTGTATGTTATTGTATTTTTATGGGAAATATATATATTAGTAATTAAGAATTTTTATTTGCAGTTTGTAATCAAATATTTTTTTTAAAAAATATTTTTTAGTTATCTAATTTGTTTTTGTGTTTTTTCTGCAGCATGATTTTAGTTTAATGAATACGAAAGCCTTTGCGAACTTAAAAGGCTGTGGCGGTAACATATGGGAAGTATTTGAAGTTTTAGATGATGCCCGACGTGCTATTTTCCGAGATACTGTTTTCGGTTATTTTATTGATGTCCCTCGTTTACAAGGGGACGCATTATTGTTTCATAAAATGTTCCTTCATCAGATCCGGTCGGACCCTGTTTTATATCCAGATGGAATAAAACGTTTATATTTTCGAGTAGGCAATACGAAAATGGTGTATGGGCCGGAAGAGTTTTGTTTGATTACCGGCTTCAAATTTGCGGAGTATCCAAAAAACATTGGGAGAAAAGGGTCGGAAAAATTAATAAGCAGTAAAAAAAGATGTTTACTTCGTGAACGGCTATTTCCGGACCATACTAATAGTTCGGTGAAAATAGGCGACCTGAAAAGATTAATTTTAAATCAAACATTCCTAGCACTTGACGATTTTGATGCAGTTAGAGTATGTTTGATATACATTTTGTGTGAAGGTTTTTTGGGTAAAGAAGTTAACGATCGGGTGCCACAAGATTGGTTTTATTTGGCTGAGAATTTGGATCACTGGAATAGGTATATTTTGTTTACGTTAAAAATTCTATTTTATTAAAGTTTTAATTTATATAATAATCAATTTTGTTTTTTTGTTTTGTTAGCTTCTCTTGGGGTAGCTATCTCTGGGATTTTACCTATGTTGACCTTGAAGATACATGGAATAAGATACACAATAATTTATCAGTTTCTGAGGGTGGTAAAATTTTAAAGTACTCGGTCTCAGGATTTACTGCTCCAATAAGGGTATAAAAATTTTCTTATATTTAAATTGTTTTATTGTTTGTTTTTATATTTTAATTTTAACCTTTATTACTGTAATTGTTGTAAAAAATTGTAGATATGGATATATGAGATGATTCCGGCTGTTCGTGCATGTGGATTTGCATCGAGAAAAATTAGAGACTTGCCTCGAATGAAACGATGGACCGGAACAAAAAAAATGAAATGGGTGGACGTGAACAAGATTTGGTCAAAGATGGAGGTTTAAAATTAATTCGTTTAATATTAATAAAGTTGATTATTATACTTTTATATGCATTTTTAATATGTTTAATATTTTAGGCGGGGGTACCACCAAGACAAAACATGCTACCGGGTGATGATGAGATGACATCTTTTTATTATATGTCATTTCAAGAGTATGTATATGGTGAAGGGAAAGCAGTTCCATCCCCAGTACGGGACCATTTTAGGAGACAAGACGAATCTTCGTCTAGTATGTCGTCCAGTGGTCGCTCTCATGGTAGAGGTCGGAGCAGTGGTAAACACAAGCTAGACGAGGTGTTGAAACGGCTACATGCATTGGAGCAGCATGTGTTTACGAACCGACAACCTACAGAGGTTTTTGTTGAACAAGTGAATAATGACCAATTTTGGAGCGATATTTTTAATGATGAACAGGTTAGTTACACGCTACACTATTTATTAAATTTTATTAACATATATTAATATCTGTGTTCATATTTTATATTTGAAAATATAGGTTGTACAGGATGAAGTAATGAATAAAAACCATACAACTGAAAATGTTTTTGGTGATACTCAAGACGAGAAGGTTGTTATAGATGTTACATTTACGATTATAATAATTACTTTTTAATAAAGTGTCTTTTTTTATTGAGTAAAAAGTTATATTTTTAATGTAGGTGTTGGAGGAGAGGAATGAGTTTGCGGGGAACAAATTTGATGATGATGTGTTTGATGTAAATGATTATAGTGGAGATAAACAGGTTATTATAGTTACATTAATATAAATATTTTGTTTATTTAGATAATATTGCTGATTAAATTATGTGTATTTCGTTATTAAGTATAACGTATTATTTTTAATGTAGGAGTGGGAGGAGAGGAATTACAATGCGGTGAACAAATTTGATGATGATGTGCCGGACGAAGACGAACTAATAATAACAGGAAATGTAGATTATTTTCAAGACGATGATGATGACAAAGAAGTTACACCCGATAAACCGAGGAGTCGAAAACCATCACAATATTTGTGCACTCCTTTCACCGAGGTATTCCTTTTATTTATAAACCAATGATTATATGTTTTTGTGAACTATATTAAAGATATAGATTTAAACATTTCAATATTGTTTTTAGTTGCAGACGACACCAAAGCAAAAAAGAAGAACAAAAAAGAAGGTTGATATGAAATCAACAACCCCCGTTCCTACTCCAGTTTTTGGTGTCGCTCATGACTTCTCCATGTTGCGCTTGCAACCTTACGTAGCAGGCGGTGAGGATGTCATTCAAAATTATGTATTGCATTCATATGATGTCCAGCATCGTTTGTTTAATTTCGTGTTAGATAGAGATTTTTGGAGCTCATTGTTTGGGCATACACACGACGGGTGGTTGGAGTCAGCGGTAAATTAATTGTTAATTTATTCTTTTAAAAGTTATTTGTTTTTTAGTCAATAACAACAGTATCATGTGTGCAGCATATAACCATTTGGTACCAACTTTTGATGGAGAGACGGTTTGAGAGCGACCGACATACAATAATGCCTCCAAATTTTTTTGTTTCTCATGCTTTGGAAGAAGGACAGGACTGGAGGGCATTTATGGCTGGTATTGCTACGTACCCCAACTTCATGGTTGCTTGGTGGGATGTTGATACGGTAAACTTAATAGTTTATACTGAAAATAAAATCGTTTTTTTGTTATGTTTTCGTATTGTGATGTCTTTGTATTGTGATGTAAATAAACATAATTTTATTTTCTGATTCTCATACAGGTCTTATTGCCGATTTATTCATCCCCTAATCATTGGCTATTTGGGGAACTACGATTAGCGTCAATGGAAGTGCATATTTATGACAGTCTTGGTAGAGGTGCTTATGAAAAATTCCAATCTGAAGGAATTTTTTCCAAATTTGAACGTCGGGTGGCAAGTTATTTGGACAAGATTAAGTATTGGGCCCGGAGGAACATCCCAAGGATTCCATTGAATATGCAATTCATTTATGAAGAAAACGTTCCCCAACAAAGTAGTCATTTGGGAGATTGCGGTGTTTTTCTTTGTATGTTTATGGAGCAATTGGTTTCAGGTCAACCAATACGTGTTCTTATTGACCCAAAGAACGCAGCTTTAGAGTACCGTCTCCGGATGGCAAAAATTATATGGGGGTCTTGTCTTGGTCCTATGTAGTTGTATTATATAAATGTATTTAAAAATCAATGTTGGATTTCATTATTACTTTATTTTTACAGTTTACTCAACGGACGGCAAAAAATATAACGTTACGACAATTACAACAAATTAATGACCTACTAATTACTTAACATTACATAGAACATAAGAACGACTACAACATTTTTTTTAACGTTACAAATACAACAATTTATTGACCTAACAACTTCAAAACCATAAAAACAATATTGAAAAGCTTACAACTTGTAAACAAGAACTGCCAAGAACAACACCCAACTACAAACCAATGCTATCTTTAACTTCTTATTTTCTGATTGAAAGAGCTTATTAGAGTTAGCTACTTTGGCTATTACCATAGAAGATTGGTCCTTCTCTTCATCAACCCAACTGATAAACCCGCATTTTGGTCCCTGTTAAATTAAATATTTACAGTAAGAAAATAAATTTTTGTGATGTAAACACAAAGGTTTAAATTTGAATGACGTTAACAACATGATACCAAATATGGGCAAGCGTAAAACAATCTTCCTGGGTTTTTAGATGTTCCCGAAATCCTAACGATACGTTCTCCTCCGCAATTGCAGTATGCCATTAGCCTTGTTTTTCTTATAAATAGGAGTTGCTTTCACTGATATAGTTTTCATACTGAGTGACACCCTTTTATAGAAGAAATCATTATACAGACAAATCTTTTTGACTATGAAATGAACTGGTTTGACTATGAATTCAAAAAGTAGAACTACGAAATCCAGACAAGTACCTTCTGTAGTATTGTCTTATCGGTCAGTGAAATTTGACTATGAAATGAACTGGTTTGACTATGAATTCAAAAAGTTGAACTACGAAATCCAGACAAGTACCTTCTGTAGTATTGTCTTGTCGGTCAGTGAAATTTGACTATGAAATGAACTGCTTTGACTACGAATTTAAAAGGTTAAACTATGAATTGTGAACCATTAGAGATACAATATTTTCTATTTATAATCACCTTTGTGTGATTATTGTAGGGCACTTTCATCGGTTGTGAAAATGACTACTAACATCGGAAGAAGCTTTTCTCAACTACCAATTTTCTTACATAACCTTCAACAAACAAATCCTAATACCTACACAGCAATCAAGAAAACCGATACCAACCGCTTCCAATTCTGTTTTGTGGCTTTAGGTTGCGTGGTATGACATACTAATTTTATTGACTTACATAATATTTCATGGTAATGTATCTCGATTAGCTTTTACTCATCACTAATATGTGTTCGTTTTTATGTAGATTCGTACCTTCGTTAGGTGCTTCATACCCCTGATATATGTGGGTTATTTACCCTTTATTGGGAGTTATCTGACAACCATGTACTTCGCAGTGGCTGTAGATGGAAATCATGAACCACTTCTCTTAGCAATTGGTCTGGGAACCTTAGAGTGTGAAGAATCATGGAGATGGTTCATGATGAGGTTAAAAGATTGTTTAGGTCACGACATAGAGGTTGGTTTCATAAGCAACATGTGTGATAAAATAGAATTTGGTGTTCATAGTGCCTACCCGGATTCCTATCATGGATATTGTCCTAAAGATATAGCTCGAAAGATACGTGACTGTGTGGGACGTAACAGTACGGAGGCTGAATCGTTGTTTTGGAAGTCATGCAATGCATACAACGTTGATGAATTTTACTTGTGTTTGGAAAGGTTGCAAAATGAATGTAGGAAATCACCTTTATTTTCCTTGCATAGTCCAATTTACTGGCTAGACGATATTCCGATTTCAAAATGGACATGAGCATTTTTCCCAAGAGTACGCTACAATGTTAAATCGATTGACGTCCCTCAAATTTTGCAAGTTATATCCAGACGTGAGTTTCCGATAACAACGATGATTGAGTTAATCACCACGTCAATACAATCCAAGTATGTTGAACGGGTGGACGTGGCGGGTAAGAGAGATTGTTTTATTTACTTTTTTTAATGTGTTATTATTTGTATTAAAATATCAAAATTTTCAGGGAGGTTATCTCGTGGGTTGACCCCTTACGTTGAGGGGAAAGTTCAAAAATCTGTCAACAAGTCTTACAATTGGAATGCTAGACGTTTGTATGGGGATAAATATCAGGTCGATGATAATTTTGCAACCACCAACGTACAACTTGAACGCATGGTATGTAGTTGTGGTAAATGGCAAAAAAGCGGTATACCATGTGCCCACGCTATAGCATGTCTTAGAACCCGTACATCTGAATCCATAAACAGATTGGTTGATTATAAGTTCACTAGTTATGTGTATCGACTTGCATATGGATCTGAGTTGGTGAATAGAATACCATCGCAAGTGCATTGGGAAATACCAAATGAAACGGTGGTCCTGTTACCTCCCTCAATGCAGTAGTTATTCATGTATTAGTTATCCGTGAAACCTGTTTACATTTTATGTTGTATTATGTTTTAGTTATTTATGTACCTCTTTCATATTTTATGACTTATTATGTATTAGTTATTTAATTAATGTCGTATTATGTATTGGCTTTTGAGGAAACAACACATATTAAAAGAAATGGACTTTTATTAAATACTGATGCCTACAGACAACAAGCTACTTAAATAACGAAAATCCATTACCATAACCAACATGCATATTAAAAATAAGGGACATTCTTTAAAACATTCCATGCATCTAAGTGGGTAAACTCGCTACCATCATATTCAAAACGGTATAGTTCCAAAGCCACCTGCCGTAGAATGTCTTCATCCGTATTTGCATGTTCAGAATCCAACTCGTTGTAAATACGTTGAAATTCTTTCACCTTCATTTTCAAATCCAGAAACTTGGCTTTGACATCTTTTCTTCTTCGATATTGACTACGCCCCATTAAATGGTGAAACAAATGACAGACACGAGACCAAAATGATCCAGCACGAACTTGTGAGGGACCCGGTGGAAAATCCTCCTCTACAGTTATAATCCAAGCTTGAACCAAAGCGACCTCCTCTTCGTTCCTCCATGAATGTGGTGAGTCCATAATTGCAGGGATGGAAGTAATACGAAACAACTACAACGCATATTAAAATCTATTTATAACGAATCCTTCATTTGCTGCTGCAATGGCTTGTCAATTCAAGCAGCAATGTATTGTGTTGTCACTCGTCCGGGGATGACTTGTCAAGTCAAACAGTGCTCTGTTATGTTTTTAGTATAGTACACTGCGTTCGTCAATTAATTTTGACTATGAAATGCAGACATATTAGAAGATTGGACTGCGAATTTGTGTAGAAAGTACTATAAATTGATCTTATGTTACACAAATACTTTATTAAATAAACCAATACTGCTATTCAAAAATTGGTTTTTATATTCCACTCTGTTAGTTTCAATCAAAATGAGTTCTATATCATGGGGCAATGAAGAGTTCTTGGTTCTTACACATGCTTATATTCATGTGTACGAGACAAGCAAGTTGAACGATCCAATGTTTTGGACCCGTTTAACCAAAATTTTCAATGCTGAAAACCAAAGGGCTACAACAAACAATCGTGAAGAACTAGACATATTAGCAAGATGGTATGAAATGAAAACCGAAGTTCTATTATTCAACGATCTTTATACCAAAATTGACGACACCCGTTTAAATGCTACTGAGGAGGTTATCTTGGAAGCTACTAAGGAAGAATACAAGTCATTAAGTAACGGGTTGGAATTCCAGTTTGAAGCCCCTTGGAATATTTTGAAATATATCCCGTTTGTTTAGAATCTATTTTAGTTTATTATTTGAGTACTAGGTTATTTTCATGTAGTAGGTTATTTTCATGTATTATTTATCTATTTCGTATGTATTTCTTTTATAAAAAATGTATTTTAGTTTATTATGTGAGCAACTCGTATGATTAACTTGAGTTAATAAATGGTCATTGCATTACTTATCACAATATATTAGAATACATTAGTAACAAGGATTCCATGAACCATTAAAAACATCACAACAATTACATGAAAAACAACGACATAATACGAACAAAGCGTTAACGTAAAACACAAGTCCATTGGTTATTCTTAACACAAGATAGAGCCGTCTACTTGAAATATTGTTTATCTCTAACAACCTTCCAAACTTCCTCATATTCGAAGTCTCTGCCGTCATGCTGACAGATATAAAACTCTGTAACAACTTCCAAGAACTCTTCTTCGTCACGATAACGAACATTGTTACGTTTCGCATAACCACATGC
Source organism: Lactuca saligna (assembly GCF_052625555.1). Taxonomy (NCBI): domain Eukaryota; kingdom Viridiplantae; phylum Streptophyta; class Magnoliopsida; order Asterales; family Asteraceae; genus Lactuca; species Lactuca saligna. Next base: position 169,658,762 of record NC_136424.1, read on the forward strand.
TCGATTGAACCATGTCACTTGTTCCTTTACATCCGTCCACTTAGTAACAACATCTGATTTTTCTCTTTTTTGCCCTTCTCCCATCTCATTGTTAAACAAAGATGTGATGCGACTCCATTCGTCACCAATTAGGCAATGCGGGGGAGCAAGTAAACACACACCTTCCTTAACACTTAGCCAGCATTGTGTTAGAACTAACACCTCGTTTGTCGTCCATGGCCTTTCAGAATTGGAACCAGGTACTTCATTCGTAGAACTTGCTGCGTTCGACGACATTTCTAATAATGGGAATTCGTTTCGTTTAGGTGATTCGGGTGTTTGGTTATTATATCGTGAACATCTATTTATATAAGTAAATAGACTATCAATTAATACTTTGACTACGAAATGGTTATATTTGGACTACGATTTTCAGCTTTATGCAGTGTTTTGTCATGTCAAACTGTAATTTATCTCTTGTCCCTTAAGGGCCCCACTTTTATGTGCAGGTTACTACAGTGACTTGTCATTACTGTCTATCTATACAGGTTACTACAGTGTTTTGTCATGTCAAACTGTAATTTATCTCTAGTCATTTCAAAGTTGGACTTGTCATTACTGTCTAGTTTAATACAATATCGACTTTATTATCACTTCCTCTCACAAAATCGAAATTTGCTCATACAACGAAGTTGATTGTTATTATTGTGATTTGGTAGACCATTTTTTTACACCACTGAAAAACGACTTGCTGAGAAGGATGAGCAGTTGATACACATTATGGTTTAAAAGGATCGTTTCGAAGACAAAACGATAATTAGGGATGACTATATAACAAAGGAGAAAGATAAGTACCCGTTGCAGTTCCCCGAGTTTTAAAATTACTTACAAATTAGGTTGCAAAAGGATCGTTTGTTGTTTTTTTAAATAACATGTTGTAACTGTTAAAAAAATATGCAAACTATATTTTTTAATATAAAGTCTTCACTAATTGATACAATCAACAAACTAAACAAAAATATGAAAGCATAGCAACGTCTTGTAAGATTTAATAAAAATATTACAATACATAATAAGTTAACAACTCGTCAATACTCTTCATTTCAAGGATGTTTTATATCAAAATCAGCGTTATAGGTTTGTGAGCAACTCGCTGAACCACCAATATTAAATGCCATTTCTGCAGTAGAAATTATGTGACGTGCTCCGCTACCAAACGCCCTTCCAGTACAATTATTTCTCGTGTGTCCAATTTGACCACATGTAGAACACTCTTTTATAATTGGACCCTCGCCTTGGGATGGAATGCGGTCTGTGTTTCTTGGCCTGCCTGGCTGGCGTTTATCCATTATTGGTGGCTTAACAATCATCAAATCATCGGGGATCTCCCATTCGGATGGCTTTGGCAAAGCGTTTATTGATTCCTCATATGTTTTCCTCAGTGTTTCGGTAAAGTAAGCATTTAATGCATACCTCGAGCAGTCTTCGTAATTGTTCACTGTTAAACATCTTATGACATGACCACAAGGTATCCCATCAAGTTGTCAATGCCTACATGTACATGTCATATGCTTGAAATCAACAATCACATTTTGTGCCCCCTTTTTTACCTCGCATTTCGTATTAGAGATCATGCGAACATCGCATTTGCTAAAACTTTTCTTGTTCTCTTTTACAATTTCATCCTCCCAAGGGGTAAGAATTGTTGTTGCTTCCGCTAAAAAAAGAGCCAAAATGAAAAAGTTAAGATCAATAAGATCAAAATTAATAAAACATTAATATTAAAAATTTACTTAATACCTGCAAAGTTACGTCTTTGAAACCACCATTGTTGCATTGTAGCACGAAAAAAATCGATCAACATAAGTATTGGCACCTTACGCGCGTGTCTAGATAATGCATTTATAGACTCCGCACTGTTGGACGACATAAGATTGTATCGGTTCCCTTTAAAATGTGCTCTGGACCAAGTTTCTGGATTTATACTTTTCAAATACTCCCATACTGGTTCTTTTGTCTTTTTCATAACATCCATGGCGGCATCAAAAGCATCAACTGTGTACGCCCTACACGCCTCCCAAAAAATTCCTTTAACCGTCTTACTCTTGCCGAATCTAAAGACTATGTTGAAATACAAATGGACACCACATATTCCATGATGAGCGTGAGGAAAAATGTTGGCAACGGATGTTGCTATAGATGGAGACCTATCAGATATAAGTGTAAGCTCCTGCATATTTCCTATGCACTCACGTAGTTTTTGAAAAAACCATGTCCAAGAATCGGTACACTCATTTTTGCATATACCATATGCAACCGGTAATATTTGGTTTTGTCCATCCTTAGTAACTGCAAGTAACATGGTACCTTTGAACTCGCCCTTTAGGTGAGCTCCATCTACTACTAGGGTCGGTTTACAAAAATTGACAAAAGCTCGTACCTACAATACATTGTATATCTATTCAAATACACCAAAATATAATTTAAAAATTAATATAATATGATAATACTAATCGAGCAACCGAGTGCGACGTACAGAAACTCAAAGCGGTCATCAACATCTGTTTTAATATGTGTGACAGTACCCGGATTATGTTTGGCCAAGTTGTGACAATACGCCGGAAGTTTGGTAAAAGAATCCTCTTTCGAACCCCTTAACGACAACAATGCATATTGCTTCGCACGCCATGCCTGATGGTATGAGATATTGATATTCAATTGAGCATTCATATCGTTAACAATTTCTTTTCCCCGATACACTCTACTATAGTCTTCAGCCAAAACATCAGCAACATATTCACCCAAAACATATTTGTTTGCTTGTCGATGATTAGGTTGCAACAATGTTGAAGAACATGTGTGTACATCAACAAATTTATTCACTTGGAAAAGACCATCAGAATTTTTAATTGCTTTTGCTCTTAGTAACCAAGAACAATTTTTAGAAACACACACAGCTTCATACCTTGATTTGGTGGATCTACTTGTCCTCGTCTGGAAACCTTCTCGAAGACATTTTTTACCAATACACCGCTTTAAAAGTTCTTTGTTCTTAAATATACTCTCACATTGAATCTTTTGAAGATTCATGTCTACCATCTGTGTTGGGATATCTTCATTAATATCAACTGGCCATGCTGGTACAGGGGGCATACCGTGAAAAAGGTTATCGGGAAACTTAGCTTTAACTTCATCACCCAACTCATCTCTATCAGAATTGCTTTGTAGCTCGCTTATATCTAAACATACATCACCAACATCAACATAATGCCCGTAAACATGATTTTTTTCATTTTTTTTACTTGAATTTTTTTTCTTTTTTGTTTTATCTACCACACGCCTATTCATAAGTTTAACTTCTTGCTCGGCAACATCATCACAACGACCACCCACATGATTAAGATATGCACCAACATCATCATCACCAACAGACTTGTAATTCTCAGGTTCCACATAGTGAATAGGTGAATAACTAACATTAATATTTTCAGCAACACTGTGAAACTGAGGTACACTAGGAGTATTGTAAGTATCTATCGGATCGTTGCTCCCTTTATAACTGCATAAATTACCAGCAACTTGGTTTCCAATTTCACCAGCCCCATTAACCTCCTCAACTTCATCAACCACCACAAACACTTTCACAACCCTTCCTCCACTACATTTTATTACGTTTATCAACATTCTAACATCCATGTCTTCAACTATAGCTATATAATAATTTAATTCAGGATGGTGGAAACGAAGACTAATTCTATATTTGTCTAACAAACCAATTTTGCTTCTTACCAAAGATACAAAATCACTATAACTAATATACTCAGAAAATATCAAAGCAAGTTCAGAAATACCTCCCTGTGGACATATGTATTCCAGATTAGTTCCATTAACTTGCCATCTCCCACCGGTTACAAGACACACCATATATTCAATCATTTGTTGAGAAAATTGTAGAGAGAGTTCCTAAACAAATAACAACCAAAATGATATTTTTTTCTACAAAACTATTTATATAGCAACCTGATTTCGTAGTCAAAACAAACCATTTCATAGTCAACCTAAAAAAAAAAAAAAAAAAAATTCTAAAAAATCCCACGATTTCGTAGATACAATGAGAGGATTTCGCAGATGGACCTACTCCATCTGCGAAATAACCCCTATTTATACAGCTAAAATTTAAAAAAAAAAAAAAAAAAAGCCTATCTGCGAAAGTACAAGTGCCTAAAGCACAACTGTGCTTTAGGCACTTGTACTTTCGCAGATGAGAAGCCCATTTCGCAGATGGGACCTTCTCATCTGCGAAATGGGTGGCTATTTTTGTAATTTCGATTTTTTTTGGCTATTTTTGTAATATCATTAGTGTAAATGGCTATTTTTGTAAATTTCTCTAATATTAAATAATATTTTGTTTTTCAAAATTTACCTAGTTCTCTTTCAAGATTAACTGTTTTGTATATTTTTGTTTCTAGTTTTAAATTTTATTTCGTCAATTTAATTTTATATTTTATATTCATTTTATTGGTCATAGTTATATATATATATATATATATATATATATATATATATATATATATATATATATATATATATATATATATATATATATATATTAAGGTTAATAGTTAGTTTTTGTTTGAGTTAAACTATATATTTTTAGTTGTTAAATTTATTTATTTTAATTTCTTTTTGTCTCTAGTTTCTAGTTGATTTTATTTAGTTCGCTTAACTTTTATATTTATTTTGTTTTTATTGTCATGTTTTAAAGATAAAAATTTAAAAACAAGTGTTGTGGAGGTCTTCTTAACAAGGGTTCTCAAATGTATAGAAATGCAAGGGGAAGAATGCATCAAGTATCGTAATGGAGTCATTAATTCAAATATGGGGGACAAATTTAACGGTGTGTCTGATGCTTAAATTATTTATGAACATTAGAACTTATTTACCCCCTAAAGCTATTAAAAATTATATCTTTTTGTGTGTTTGAATTTATTTGGTTTAAGGCATTGATTCGTTGTTAGATGAGAGATATCATGAATGTGTGATCATGTGATGTTTTTAGATAGTTTCATATGGGTCTTGGTGGCGGTCTACCTAATGTTTCAATACACATTTTGTTTAAGATTTGTAATTTTAGTGCACCATTTTAATGAAAATGAAGAGAAATGTCATGATTTATGATCATACCTTGTGCTTACAAAGTGTCTCAAACAGTTGAATCACAAGTATAGGGGGGAGAAATTAACAGTGACAAATGCAATCAGGCTAGAAAATTCACAAGTTGGTCATAATGTCATTTGAAACTGGTTGATTTCTGGAGTCGTCTCTTATAAGCTCTATCAAGTATGATCATTCCTTCCAAAGATCATTGTACCTTTCATGATTTGACGGTGACATTTCATATGCCAAGTATGTAACTTTTTACTAGATAGTGTCCCTAGAAGCATGTTGTAGTATGTATCTAAATCTCTTTAAGTATATCGTCAGCGATACCGTCTGTTGAGATGACATTGAGTCACCCCCTCATGCTGATTTTTTGGCATCGTTTAAACTTTCAAAGTGAGATTTGCTAGTCCAAATCAGAAAAATTATAGAAAGGCTTGGGTGTTTATTTTTTATTTAATCATCTCTTACCTTACTTTGTCCCTAGAAGCATGTTTGTCGTATGCATCAAGCCTCATGTTTTGCTGAAACATCGAGCATAAGACAGTGGCTTACCTTGATTTCATAGTCATCATCGTAAGAGATACTTATCTGGTCCTTAAATGACAAAGGGTAATTCATGTCCTTGACCTCCTAGTCCGAGGTATGAAATAATACAATTGAGTGAATTGACAGTGAATCTTTGATTCTAGATTGTAACTAACTCTATGATACAAGGATTAAACCGTTTCTTGTTGATGGATTATTACTATAAATGATTCACACTAATTTCACCTTAGTGTGATTAAGACATCCTACTTCTTTACATAAGTCTTCTTTATAATAATTTGATGATTCACTATGTAAAACCACACACTAATAAAAGTCTGAAACTCTATGCCAATTGTGTATATCATGTATTGTGATATAATACATACACCTACCCACTCTCACCTTTTATTCTTCTAATAAAAGAAGTTAATGATTCAATGTTTATAACCATAGGGTGATGAGACGTTGCAATTCTATGTAAATGATCTATTATTGCAACAACACAATAGTGTGATACACCTATCCTATATTTTAACTTTATTTGATGTTGTAACATCCCAAAATTTTCATAAAATTTAAACTTTTCAAACAAACCTTTTTCTATAGAAGTATTTACAAAAACCGTTGTTCCCAAAACATTATTTAAAAACATAATCTCTTTTAACATAGTTTTCAAAAAGTTCACATTATCAGAGCTTCCCATAAATCATAAGTCCAAAAGGCGAGGATGTGTACGGTCACGCCTTCACCTTGCCACGATCTACTGAAATATATAAATAAAACCATAAAACAAAATTGTAGGAACAAAGCTTAGTGGGTTTCCCCAAAGTACCAAAACCCAACCATATAACATGTACAAACAACTGCACGCTTACACAGTCTTTATCCTGACTGGACCGCCTCGCAGGGATTACAACCTATCTAGACCGCTTCCGAGCCTTCGGCATGACTGTACTGCCTCGCAGGGCCTATAACCTATCCAGACCGCTCCCGAGCCTTTGACATGACTAGATCGCTTCACAGGGCCTACAGCCTATCTGGACCGCTTTTCGGGCTTTCAGCCTGACTGGACCGCCTCGCAGGGCCTTCATTCTATCTGGGCTGCCCTGGGTCTGTTGGCCTTCAACACAAAGCATGACCGCCTCAACTCGACCACACACACACACACATGTCGACATATACATAACTCATAAACACATAATCAATCAACAGGCAAGCATATATAGTATAGATCAATAAGCATATCATCATTCTATCTACCAGGATATCGATCTAATATATCATAACAAGATAGCAACCTCCTATCTACCAGGATACCGATCTAACATATCATAACAACATAACAACATCCTATCTACCAAGATAACTATCTAACAGATCATACCAATACGATAGCATGTATAACAAGATATCAATCCAATGAGTCGTCATTGGTGCCTTCGGCCCGCAAATACAGTAAGTACAACTGACCTCGAATATAGAAGCTCCCCGAACGACATCACTAGCTGATGGCATGTTGACTTCCCGAGTTATCAATACCAACAACACAACCAATTAGAAATTAGGTTCCATGCCATATTCAATAATCCATACTTGGGGTAAAATGGCCATTGTACCCCTGACCCAACATACACCAAAACTAAGGCCCAAAACCAAAAGATCCATAAAGGCCCTCTAATGGCCCAATTTTCTAAATTGGGCCCAACCCCATATAGGTCTTATCCACTAATTCCATCAATATGCACAGATCGGGAAAAATCAAGCCAACTCATTGAGTTTACCCACCAACTCATTGAGTTCCTCTATTAATCTGAAAATGCCGCAGAAAACCAAGCCAACTCGTCGAGTTTATCCATACACTCACTGAGTTAGCTCAAAATCCACTAACTTAATTCATTAAGCACCTACTCCATAAAGAAATGGCCACAAAGCATAAATCTGACTTCCTTGAACTGGAAAACCATGTAAAGTTGCCAACTTTATATTCATGCATGTCTAAATGAAGCTCTTAAGCTTCAAATGGACTTAACACTCAACTTAATGCATACATGACATCAAGATCCTCCTAAATGTAACGTCCAAAATTTTCAACCAATTTAAACTTTTTCAAAAACAACCCATATTCATTAATTCATTACAAAAAGGTTTTCAAATTTATTTATTAACAGAGTATTTCCCAGAACCACATCATAAATACATAAAACATGAGGAGCGGTATGATCACGCCTTCGCCTTGCCACGATCTCCTGAAGTACCTGAAACAATACACTAAAAACTATAAGCCCGAAAGCTTAGTGAGTTACCCCCAAAATACCAACCACATATACCATACACAAACATATCATATCATAAACAGAACAGCCATGGACTTCGGGTCTACTGTGTGACTGGTCCGCCGCACTAGGCCTTCAGTCCACCTAGTCCACCCTTCGAGTCTAGCAACATACATCGAGTCTGCAGTGTGGTTGGTCTGCCCGCACCGGGCCTTCCACCCACCTGGTCCACTCTCTGAGTCTACAGTATGACTGGTCCGCCCGTGTTGGGCCTTTAGTCGGCCTGGTCCACTCTCCGAGCTTCGGCACGTCTGGTCCGCCCTCGTGGGGCCTACAGCCTATCCGGATCGCTCGTTGGGCTTTCGGGATATCCGGTCAGCCTTGGGTATGTTGGCCTACAGCACAAAGCAGGACCCGCCTCAACCCAACCCCAGTCAAACAACCATGTGCACATAAACATATAATCATATAGCAATTCATCACTAATCAACTAATTTAGCAGAACACATATATAGAACACTCTAACCAGGATACCGACCTAACCAGTCGCTAACATAACATCATCCTATTTACCAGGATTCCGACCTTAACCAGGTCTCTAACATATACCATGTTGCGTCAAAAATTTGGTTTATACTTTGCTTTTCTAGGAAAATATATTTTTATGTAATGTTGTATGTGTTTGCGGTTTGTGTGTACGGTCGTACACGTGTGTATGGCCGCACACCCTGTGTATGGCCGTACACGTGTGTACGGCCGTACATAAGGTGTGCGGCTGTACACATGTGTATGGCTGGAGGTCCATATAAATAGAGTGTGCATGTGGGAGTGTACGGTCAGAAGGTAGAAGAGAGCATCTTGTAGAGAGAGAAAGCTAGAGAGAAGAAGTGTGTGTGTGAGAGAATCTGTTGTAAGGAGCATAATTCATTTCATTAATACATCATAGATTCATCTTAATTCTTCTTCTCCTTCTCTTCTATTTGATCTGACATCATCCAATTGATTGGGATTCCGCACCATCAATTGGATCTGATTGATACACAAGCAATTTTGGGGACTTACAATTGGTATCAGAGCATGGTTGTATCAATCAATTTTGTCAGATATGGAGCTTATTTGATCTTATTTTGAAAATAGAATAGCGTTTTTGGATAGATCTCGTAAAATTAAGGGGGGTTACTTCTTTGCATTTTTCATAAAAACGAGTTTTTGATCGAGTTTTAGAGCAAAAAAGGGATGAAACGTCGTTTTTTCGCGAATCTGTTGAAGGTGTGCTGCTGGTTGAAGGAGTGCGGCTCGGTGTGTGCGGCTCGGCTCGGTGTGTGTTGCTTAATCTCGTCCTCGCATCGCAACCTTGCACAACAGCCCTTTCATATTATTAAAAAAAATAATAATAAAAATAAAATAAAATAAAAATAAAAATAAAATTTGAGGTGGCAGGGATCAAACCCTAAACCTCAAGTTTATTACCCAACACCTTACCATCTCAACTAGAATACTCCTTATGTCATTCCTTCGAAACATAAAACATAAGCTATCCCTCTTGGTTTATAATTTCGCAAATTGACAATTTCAATCCAAAAAATCAATTTTCTTTATTTTTAAAATCCTTTTTAAACCAAAAATTTTAGTTTTTAAATTTTAACTTTTATTTTTGACTTTTGACTTTAAAATTTTGACTTTGACTTTTAAAAGTTGACCTTTGACTTTCTCATTTGACTTTTAATTTTTCAAATTTGGCTTTTCGGTTTGACTTTTAAGGTTGACTTTCTCGGTTTTTAAGTCAAAGGGCAATTAATATATATATATATATATATATATATATATATATATAATTAATTAAAAAAATTAAATATATATATATATATATATATATATATATATATATATATATATATATATATATATATATATATATATATATAATGAGTTCTACAGCAATTCCAGTAAATGAAGTTTCATGTACTCAATCTTGTAAAGCTACGATTAAATTTCTTTGCGAACAAATTGATTTGCTAATAAGGGAAAATGAGGACCTTAAATATGAAGGTTATACTCTAAGGAAAGGTCAGAAACCTTTAAAAGCACAATTAGAGGCCAAGACTAAGGACTTTAGGAAATTACAAGAAGATTACAGCAACAAGTGTGAAAATTATGATCACATTAAACGCAAACTTGCTGCTGTAACTAAACAACTTGATGCTTTGAAAATAAAGTGTGGAAAAACATATGTTAGTTTCAAAAATTATACTGCATCAAGTAAGACAGTCGAGTCCTTAGTAGAAAATCAATTGAGTTTTAAAGATAATCAAACCAAGGGTCTAGGGTATCACAGTGTGCCACCTCCTTTTAATCATAATTATAACCCAACCCTTAAGACCAATAAGGAAGAAATGCCTGCTCAGTATGCCCAAAACCCTCCTCCAACTTAAGTTAAGACTGAACAATCAGGGCCAACTGAGGATGTTGAGATGAATGATACTAATGATTCTAGTTCTTGTGCGGGAAAGTAGTAGAGGATGAGAACAAGGAGAAAACTATTGAACACACCAATGACTCCTTGAACTCTGAATCTGTTGCTTCGAACTCAACTGCTTCTGATCAACCTGCTGTTGGTAAATACAAGCCACTATTTCAAGCTAAACAGAGAGCCTGTTGCAACTGTGCGTGTGGAAAAATCAAGAGACAAGGCAAAGATACGCCACCAGGGGCAGGAACAAACAATTTTCCAGTGAAGAAAAAGACTTGTTTTCACTGTGGAACACCTGGTCACATTGTCCGAAATTGTCCAAATCGCGCATATGTTCCCTACTATGCACAAGGATGGCAGAACGCGCCAAGAGGGAGATACTCTAAAAGAAACCCCTCAAGGTCACGTTCAGACAATAGCGATTGGAATGCACAGAAGGCCAAGAATCTAACCCACAAGGCAAAGAATCTGAATCCCAATAGCAAGAAGGAAATGCTTGCCAAGAAGCCCAATCCAAGAGATGCTCCAGTGAAGCTAAGACTGGTTAGGTCAAAGTCATCTCGAATATCAGCTTCAAGTTCCAAAGTAGGTGCCGAGGCACCCATCGAATCGAACAAGAAATGGGTTAAACCCGAATATAGATGGGTACTAAAGGTGAAAACTCCCAAATCTTCTAATGACTCTAATATTTCATTGTCTTCTGTTTGTGATAAGCAGAATATGTCATGGGAGAGAGTAACCTGCATTGATGATAAAGGTCGACCCAGTTTCAAAATGGACTGGGTTCCAAAGACCAATTAATCCCGCTCTGTGTTGGGCATATCATCAGACTTCGGTTTGTTGATAGTGGTTGCTCCAGGCACATGATAGGAGGCATCTCTCAACTGTACAACACTCAGAACATTGTTTGAGAGTATGTGTCCTTGCGGGAAGGGAATAAAGGAAGTGATCACTCACGGGGTTTGTGCTTAATGACATGAAGAATTTTCGGATCTGTTCTGAGATTACGCGTGCTGTTCTTAGACCTTCTGGATGCAAATTCAATCAGTGACTTACGATTTGAGTTTTCTTCTCTATACTCCTGAGTTTTTCTTAAGCTGATTCGCTTTAAAGACAAATTTTTGTTTTAGGATATTTTAAATTTGCGCATTTATTTTTGTTTCTCTCCTACGCACAAATTTAGGGGGAGAAATAAAAACAAAACAAAAATTAGAAAATTTTTTAAAAAAAAATCAAAAAAAAATAATAAGTTGATTATGGAATGTGCTTGAGGGAGATGTTTTGGGAAGTGAAGTGATAACGGGAAATCTGAGTCTGCGTAACGTACCCAAAGTTGAAGGGTCTATGCTCTGGTTTGATGCGTCGGTAGGCACGAAGAATTTAACAGACTTGACTAGGTGCAGATGAACTTAAGGAATCTAGAGACTTAATAAATCTTGACCTAGTTAGTTCCATTTAGCCTGACAATACGACGCTTGGATAGGTTGAGCAGGGAGATATATATGGGAATCTACTCGTCACATTAATTGAACCCGTATCTGGAACCGTGGGTTAACTTTTCCTCGATGTGCGGATTCTATCCTTAATTCCGGTATTGATGGGGCGATTGGTAAATTCCGATGAATTAGGTCTGTAGAAAATTATTTTCTTTCTTTCTTACTGTTAGTCATATGTTGCCTCTTCTGCGTGATTGGAAGAGATACGACCTGGACTGCAACATATGCAAATCTATTTCTCCGCATATTATGTCTATGAAATTCTTCTTATCTGTTAGCCATATGTTGTCTCCTTTGCGTGACAAACAATCCGACCTGGTACACAGCATATGCAATCTTCTACTTCTCAATCCCTCTAAAACTATAAGTGATAATAATTTGAATCTATATTCTCTCCTAGTGATTGTCTGCTCACCCGATGTAAGGAGTACTCTGGAAGTCTTTGATTACTGGGGCATATCAGGAAGCGGGAAACATGTTCCAGTAAATTAAAATTGAACACATACAGATTGTCTATAGATCTCGCTGCTCAATTTAGGTGGACAACAATATCCCTGGTCGACGTCAGCTAATGGTCCTTAAGATATAGTAAGATACAGTATCTAGAAACTTAGGATCAGATATAATATCTAGGAACTTAGGATCACATTGTCTTGTCACTTATAGTAGGTCCTAATTTTGTCACCATTTTTCGTGTTTAAGTGGATAACACTACCGGCGATCGACCAGACAAAGACGTGAAGATAGAAGGTACCGACAAGCGGATAAAGGTTGTCTAAAAACTTTGATCCCAAATCATTCTTAAAGTTAGATATCATTTTATTTTTGTTAAATTTGTTCATAGTTTTTCTCTATGCACAAATTTTAGGGGGAGAATCAAAAATCAAACAAAAATCAGAAAATTAAAATCCAAAAATAGTGTTATTTCTTGTTCAGAAAAATCAGAAAATCCAATTTTTTTTTGTGTGCTAATTTTTCTTTTAGTTTTGTTTTGTCTTGAAAAGTGATTTCAGGTATAGATAAGAATCATGGAGACTGTATCGAGATTTTTTGAGTCAAGGCTTCATCCGTGATCATCAAAGAATTCGCATTCGGAGGAGCAAGAAATGAAGATTATTCTTTAAACATTCAATCTGTCAACCCCAGAAGCATGGTGAAGATGTACTTGAAAATTATGTCACAGATTGCATTGAAGCCTCCTCGATCAATCTATTGCTATCTATGAACCTGCTGAAGTGATCCAGAAGATTCGTTCTCTCTGTTCTCTCTGAAGATTCTCATACTGAAAGCGCTATCTTTCAAAAATCAGTACAACAAGCCTCCTCACCCAATGTGCGTTCAATGTCAAATTCTTGAAGAAATGCCCAACCACTCAAGATGAAGTCATTCATAGAAGATTCATATGTTCATCTTGATGCTGTGAAGAAATCTGAAGATTAATGCTGAAGCCAAGCTCCCAACGAAGATTAACAAGAAAAGCTAGCTACTTTTTAGGGGGGGTTTGTTGGGCCAGTTAGAAAAGAAAACTATAAACCAAGGGGGAGATTGTTGGGTCAAAATTTTGGTTTATACTTTGCTTTTCTAGGAAAATATATTTTTATGTAATGTTGTAGTTGTTTGCGGTTTGTGTGTACGGCCGTACACGTGTGTATAGCCGCACACCATGTGTATGGTCGTACACGTGTGTACGGCCGCACACCCTGTGTATGGCCGTACATAGGATGTGCGGTTGTACACATGTGTATGGCTGGAGGTCCATATAAATAGAGTGTGCATGTGGGAGTGTACGGTCAGAAGGTAGAAGAGAGCATCTTGTAGAGAGAGAAAGCTAGAGAGAAGAAGTGTGTGTGTGAGAGAGAATCTATTGTAAGGAGCATAATTCATTTCATTAATACATCATAGATTCATCTTAATTCTTCTTCTCCTTCTCTTCTATTTGATCTGAAATCATCCAATTGATTGGGATTCCGCACCATCAATTGGATCTGATTGATACACAAGCAATTTTGGGGACTTACATACCATCCTAACTACTAGGATGCAAACATATAGCAAAACAATAACATAACAACTACCCGGATTTCCATCCTCTAAAGGGCCGACCTTGGTGCCTTAAACCCTATCGATATAATGAGGATAACTCACCTGCAACTACCGACTTGAAGAAATAAGACCACGTTGCTCCGACCACCAGCACGAACTTCACCACTGATCATTACCAAATAACCAAAACCAATAAACACCATTAATTACCAACATACCCTTGGAAGTCAAACTGGTCAACCCTTGGTCCAAGTCAAAGTCAAACTCCCTGACTGACTCTACTCGTCGAGTCAACCCGCTGACTCGTCGAGTCCCTATTCTCTGAAAACTCTCATATCGCGACTCAACTCGCTAAGTCGTCCCTCGACTCACCGATTCACCGTTCAACCAGAAAAGGTTAGGACTCACTACCAAACTCGCCGAGTCCAAGAACATACTCGCTGAGTCCAAGGCAATCTTCAACAGACTCGCCGAGTTGTTCTTCCAACTCGTCGAGTTCTTGCCCATTTTCATACAACTCGCCGAGCCATCTCCTAGAATCACCCAGTCCATACGTAATATCTTCATTCAGACGATCACATGCCATTCCATTGCTTCCAATACATAGATCTGGACTCCTAAGGCCAGATTCACACGTAAAGTTTCCAACTTTACGTGCATGCAAGGTTCAACAAGCTCCAATCAAGCTATAAGGAGATTTTAGGAGAAAGATACTCTAAATCAAACCCCATGGCTGATGCTTTAAGTTTTCATAGCTCACTATTAACCTAGATCTGAAGTGGCAACTTCAGATCTAATCTCTAAACCCGAAATGGGTTCCAATCAAGCTAATACTTCCAAAAAACAACCAAGAATGGATCTAGAAGGAGAAAACTCAAGGTAACGACTTGTTACCTCAGAAATGTACCTAAGAAGGAGTAGATTTTGGATCTACAATGATCTCCCGATGCTAGCCTCTTGATCTTCTAACTTCCTTCTCTTGAATTCTTCTTCCAAGCTGAATCTTCAACAATGGAGGCTCATATAAACTAACTAGGGTTGCTGGAACTCAAATGGGCAGTAAAGAGGCTGAGGGTGGCTATAATGGGCTTTATATATGGCACAAACCCCAGATTAGGGTTTTTCTCCCTTCAACACCAACTCACCGATTCCAACTGCTGACTCGCCAAGTTGGTCACTTAACATGCGTCCAAAATCACGACCCGACTCGCCGAGTCAATCCATCGACTCGCCGAGTCGATCTTCCATACTTACACTTAGAACCCTGAACTTGTACTTCTGAACTCGGGGTGTTACACAAAGTTTGAACCTTTAAGCTTAAAGGTAGCAAAACAAACTCATATCTGAAAGGATGAACCTTTACACCACCTAACTTATCCATAAACTCAAAAATGAGGCCAAAATCATAATAAAACCCAAATGAGGAGATCTAATCATCTACCAATCAAGGTTTGAACTTGATACCTTGAAATGGCTACAAGAAGTGGAGTGATTTTGGATCTAAGGCTTCCTTCTCCACGCTTGAAACTTCAAGATCTTCTACTCCCCTTCACAAGGCATAAAATGGACACCAAACTCTTCTCCAAGGTCCAAACACTTGATAGTAGAGGCTAAAGTTCAATTTAGAGTTTTGGGGAACAGTGGTGGCTCATAAGGAGGCCAAAAGAAAGACTTAAGGCCTTTAAATAAGGTACAAGACCCTAAAAATTAGGGTTTCCTTTTGAGTGGCCAACTCGCCGAGTTGAGGCTCCTCAACTCGTTGAATTACCTCATTAAACTTCACGGTCAAGCCAACTTCTACTTGCCGAATTGAGGCTCCTCAACTCGTCGAGTAGACCCATTAAATCTACGATTCTTCATCTTCAACTCACCGAGTTGGCTCGTCCAACTCGCCGAGTTCAACTAGAAATTGGCATAATTCCACAATTAACCTTCTAGATTCCGGGTGTTACAAGTCCCCCCCCCCCACTTGAATTAGATCTCGTCCTCGAAATTGATCCTTATTAATACTCATATCAAAACGACCAACCCAATGATCACATACATAAATTCTGCGCCTAAGACAGTCTTCACATGGCAACCAGAACCCGAATCGAAACTTCCAACCCGAAGATAACAAACAAAACTTCAGCACATGTAAACCACTTCTTACCCTTCTGGGACCTGAAATCTATAATGGTCTGATTCCCACACAGACCACCCACACTGAAGCAACTCCATGCTAAGCTCTCAACGAACAGCAAACCAATCATAACACTTCCAACTCTAATCATATAACGGTCTATCCAGATCAACTAAAACCATCCCTAGAATAGTTCTTCAAGCCCGATGAAGAACGAATCCTCAATATTTGAATAAGAACCAATCTTACCTCCCCTGAGATGTGAAATCTAAAGTCTCAATAGTTTAACTCCCTGTCAGACCTCCCTCACTGAACTGCCACCAAGCCAACCTTATAGGGTCTCGCACCAAATTAAATGCTTCCAACCCCTGATCACATGTTGCATCAAAAGGTAAACAAAGTCACTAAGCATATATAGCGATAGGAGGCTCAGATAATCCTTCGAATAAAAGATTCATTCCTGTAATGGTTAGACTTAGACAAGAGTTGTGCAACTGGGTCAACCAATTACTCTAAGATTATTTAATCCTGCTAGAGTGACTCATCATTTACCAAACACCCAAACTCTCCACACATACGTGAAATCCCATGTCACTAATACCGCCCGAAACACGGATACTGCCCAAAACATTGATACTGCCCAAAACACTGATACTAGGAGCCTGAAACCTCCTCACAAGCCCAACATTCACAATGGTAGAGTCATCCATTGAATCTACCCCCAGTCCCTAACTGGGGCATTACCAAAACCATGAAGAATCATCCTCGAGATACACTGGCCGCGAACTTATCCCATAAAATCAAACCATATGATGAACCAAAAATCTTAACACCCATTGACTCTTTGCTATGCAATTACCGACCACTGCTAACAGCAACGATCAAACCATGAAATATTACGATGCATCCAACCTTTACTAACACTGGTGTACTCCCACCAGGGCAGCCACTAGACACAATCACCAATAATTTTTAAGACATATGACAGCATAAGGAATTCCCAACCTGAGAATCATAACTCTAACAACCACTTACGAATCAATGAAATTATTGCATACAACATGCCGAGACTTCCTGATATCTACTTGATACTTCCCTCAATCCTTACTACTTCCCTTATCCAACCAAAAAATTTATGACTCGCCCGACCCCCATCAACGCGTTAACCCCGAAAACACCACAAGCAGAAGAAATGAACCAGATGATCTCTAGGGCCACATCCTATGACTGGAATTCTTCCGATAACACGCATGCCTTGATGACACTCTCACATCGCCACTGAGCACCACATAGTTGCTACCTAATCAATCCTTACGAAAATGCATTCGCACACAAACCGTAGAAAGGATAATGCTTGGACTATTGATCCAAATCGGAAGCAGAAACCAAAGAGAACCATGAACATAACTCGAACTAAGAGCCCCAAAGCTATTTCGCCCAACTCACATGGAACACCCCCATACACATACTTAAGAGACCCAAAATCTCATCCGAAGAAAAAAAAAACACCAGAGATAGTCGACATTCGCTGAGAATTTGTCATATTTTTGGATGTATCGATGCATGTGCTTCTTCGCCGATGCAGTTGCTTCTTCCCTGATGAAATCCTAATCCTTATTTCATTCTCTATAAGACATCTTCATTGTCAAACACAAAATGTAATCCAGAACGGGTGCAATCAAATTACTTTAGCATAACAGGATCATGGTCACCGAAAATTGTCACAATTTCCCCTGTATAATAAAATTGAAAACTAAACTAACAATTAAATTATTTACAAACATCTCGTACACACCTAAAATACATTTAAGAATATACACTAAAGGATGACGTATTACTCATTTTTTTTTAAATGTGAGTTACGATATGAAAAACTTTATGTTGGAAGGTTTTAAACACCTCTTACACACCTAAAATATATTTACTAATGTAAACTAAAGGATAACATATTACTCAATTTTTAAAGAATGCACCATACAATATTAAAAACTTTATAGTATTCATGAAAGAAAAGCAAATCACCAAACTTTTTCAATTACATCCTTAGCACCCAAAAAATTTCGATTTGTTCTTTAGAATCTTATTTTAAATAGTAAAGTTAATATTAACACTTTCTACAGACCTAATCACGTAAAATATATTGATTTTCGGTGAATAAATCAAATATTCGATTTAAACTGCAATGAAAAAACGAATAAAATTTGGTGGGTTTTAGGTCTGATTCAAGAAAAACTAGACAATGAAGAGAGTTGTAGGCCTGAATCTAGAAAAAAATCATTTATGTCAACCTCATCCAGTATGAACAAATTTATATCAAAACTTTAAAGTATATTCTTTTAACCAGTCGAAGGCAGCAAAGAGTACACCAATCCCGTTTCAACTGAATAAATTTGACATCATTATTTAAAAAAATTAACATACAAATCTACGCTCACCAGAAATCAAATTTAAAAAGAGGTTCACATTTCAATCATTGTTATCTTAGTGATTTTTAATCAATAAAAGAAATAGAAATCGAAAAATCAAAATTAAGAGAAAATAGAAAGTAACATTATTTCTGCAATCCTTCATATCATCCTTAATCTGTGGGTTTTTACATCCAGTGTAGAAATTAGAAATATTATGTGGAAAATTAAATCGAGAACCCAACTGGGATAAATCGACCATCAATTGATGATTGAGAGATTAGGGTCGGCTGAATCGATGAAGCATATGGAAGAATGAGTGATGATGATGATAATATTGATCGATATTAATGGTGATAATGGATTCTCTGGTTGTGGTAATAGTGGTGAGGCTAATGTTAGTTGTTGTCAGTGAGATGATGCATCGAGAGGAGAGAAGTATGAACAAATTGTTTTAGCCCTAGAAAAAAATGGCAGCGTAATATAAGGAAAAAGAAAGAGATTTGTATCCATGTTTTTAAAACGATTGGCTAATATAGAGTTACACATTTACACAATATATATACATTTACATATGAACATTGCTCTCTCTCTCTCTCTCTCTATATATATATATATATATATATATATATATATATATATATATATATATACACACACACACACACATACACAAACACACACTAAGCGAAATCGTACACGTTGTGCAAGTTAAAATCACTTAGTTATGATTTTGACAAATATATATTATTGAAAATTTATTAGTCATCGACATTAAATGCAATAATAATATATATCTTAAGTTGATATATAAAATCCAAAATTAATATTTAGAAAATTTTTCAAGGATAAAAAATGATTAATGAATTAGGTTAACTGTTTTAAACTTTAAGGAATAACTTTACTTATAGAATAAAATAATTTATTAATTTTGTTTATCATGAAAATGTGTGATCAAATTTGTCTTTATCATATGTCTTTTTGTGTTATGTTTTTTTATCCTACATCATTTAAGAAAGAAAGCTGAAATGAAAGCAATCAACTATAAGTGAAGAGGCTAACATATTTCTATATCGCATTGTTTAAGAAACAAAACTCATGGGAAAACACATATCTATGTAAAGAGGCTAAAACCATTTCTCTAATATCTTTGTTCTATTATGTTCTTGATTTTGATCGGTTTAGTCATCAATTACAATATTCCTCAAACCATTTATGTTTTATATTATTATAATTAAATTGTATGAAAATCAAGTAACATTAATTTTCCAACTATTTTGCAGAAAATGAATACCTTATACTCGAAATCAAATCATTGTGTAAGCTCAACATTCTTATAAGCATCCTTGAACTTTAATATCTGGAAAAGTTTTGAAGGATAAAATTATTAATGAATTATGTAACTGTTTTTAACTTTAAAGAAACACCTTTATTTTAAGAATAAAAGGGTTATTAAATGTGTTTACCATGACGACGTTTTCTCAAATTCACATTTATTATATGTCTTTTTCTATCATGTTTTCTTATCCTACATTGTTTAAGGTACAAAAAGTTGAAGTGAAAGCAAGTAAAAATGATAACACATTTCTTATCCTATATTGCTTTAGAAACAAAACTTATGGGACAAAAGCATCTATAAATAAAGAGGCTAAACCTTTTCTTGCATATCTTTGTACTCTTATGTTCTTGATTTTGGCCAGTTTAATCATCAACTGCAACATTACAGGAACCATGTGATCGATTATAAAAATGTTTTTTTTGAATTATAATATGTGCTACCTTTTATGATGTCTCATATTAACATAATATAAAACGATGATATTAAAATGAAACTATTTAATGGCCAGAAATAAAATTAACCCCCCCCCCCCCCCCCCCCCCATGTCAAATATTTTTTAGTATATAATCCTAAGTTTTGAAATTTATATAAAAGTTCATTTTTTTTAACATTTATATAAATTAAAAGTTTAACTTCATTTTTTAGACAATATTCAAATGTTCATTGTCAAAATGAAATTATGTATATGTATTGTCATGATTCGAAAGAAATTTATATGTATCATGCCATGTTTGACTATGGAAAATGACATACTATGAACATGCAAACATAATCATTTTTTAAGTGTTTAACTAATTTTTTAAAATACTTTGAAAATTAATGTTGCTTGATTTTCGTATAATTTATTTCTAATAATATAAAATATAAATGGTTCCTAGAATGTTGCAGTTGATTCCTAAACCAGTTGAAATCAAGAACAAAATAGAATAGGGATATAAGAGAAAAGTTTGGCCTCTTTACTTGTGGATGCGTATTTTCCTATGAGTTTTGTTTCTTAAGGAATACGGGGTAAAAAATGTGCTAACATGTTTACTTTTTGGTAATTGTTCACTTAAACTTTGTTTTTTAAACGATGTGGGATAAAAAAATATGACACAAAAACACACATGATAAAAGTGAAGTTGATCCCACATATTCATGGTAAACAAACTTAATAAACTCTTTTATTCTATAAAAAAGAGGATAAAACATATTTTCTTATATCTTTATTCTCTTATAGTCTTGATTTTTACTGATTTAAGCATCAACTACAACATTCTAGGAACCATGTGTTCGACCATGATTTTTTTTGGGGGTAGAATTATCATATTTTCTGCCTTTTATGATGCCCCATATTAATAGAATACAAAATGATGATATTAAAATAATATTATTTAATGAAAATCTTCTCATTGAAAACTTTCAACTTATATTTTTAACCACCATGTGAAGTCTTAGGAAATAAAATCTTTTAACAATATCATGTCAAATATTTTTCACGGGTTTAGTCCGGGAGTTTATTCTTCTTCTTCTTGTTGTTATATAATTTTAATTTTTGACGTTTCCGTAAAAGTTTAATTTTTCTTAACATATATATATATATATATATATATATATATATATATATATATATATAATGTTCAACTTAATCTTTTCAAATAATGTTCAAACTTTCATTGTCAAAAAATAAATTATTTATATGTATTGTGATGATTCGAAAGTAATTTTCATATATCACTACACATTGAACTATGAAAAATGAGATACTATGAACATGCAAACTTAAGTTGCTTTAAGTGTTTAACTAACTTTTACAATAACTTTTAAGTTTCAATACTTCTAGAATTTTAAACCAAATAATAATGTCCTTTGACACTTTGAGATAAAAACATGTTTATATGATAAAATGACCACTAATAAATATTAGTAATAGACTTTGAAAATCATATGATTATCAAGAATCAAGAGTGAAGAGTGAAGAGTAAAGGATAAAAGAAACACATTAGTCATATTATATTGGAAAAAAGATGAAAGGTTAGATATATGTGTGAAGCAATGTGAGACAAATATATTAGTGTATCACTATTTCAATATTATTTGTATTTTGTATTAACCATATTATGAGGACACCTACATATAAATATGTAGACTACATATACATATCTGTATTGTTCTAGGATTTTAATGAGAATACATAAAAACTTTATGGTATCAAAGCAATACGTGATTACAATCACATCCAAACCCTAAAATCGTCGATTAGGCATCTGGTTATATCTGAATGATCTCGCATCCTTTCAGCTTGTCTTCATCAGCTTCTCTATTGACTCTGATTGTAACATCCATAGAATTTTATCCAATTTCGAACTTTTTAATTCATACAAAACCATTCATCTAGTACAATTTGTTTTCAAAATAGTTTAGACATCAAAGTTCCCAGAAATCCTAATCATCAATCGATGAAGTGTACAGTCACGCCTTCGCCTTCCCATGGTCATCTACTGAACCTGAAACAATAAACTGAAACTGAAATCCCAAAATCTTAGTGAGTTACCCCTAAAATACCAACCTCAACAATACCATAACCATATCATATCAACAAATACAGAACATCCATGCATCTCGAGTCTACAGTGTGACTGGTCCGCCCGCACTGGCCTTCAGCCCACCTGGTCCACTCCCTGAGTCTACAGTATGACTGGACCGCCTGTACTAGGCCTTCAATCTGTCTGGTCCACTCTCCGAGCCTCGGCACATCTGGACCGCCCTCTCGGGGACTTCAGCCTATCCTGACCGCTCATTGGGCCTTTGGCCTGACTATGTGCCCTCCCGGGTCTGCAGTCTCTCCGATCTGCCCTGGGTTTGTTGGCCTACAACACAAAGCAGTACTCGCCTCAACCCAACCCCAACAAACAACCATAAGCACATATAACAGATAATCACATAACAATCCATAGACAAACAAAACAATCTAACAGATCATATAGCATAGCAACATCCTAACCAGGATACCGACCTAACCGGTCACTAACAATATACCATCCTAACTACCAGGATGCAGATCTAACAAATCAATAAGCATATCAAACAAAATCGGTATAAAATCCGAGAAAGGGATGGCCTTGGTGCCTTAGACCCTGTTGATATAGTGAGGATAACTCACCTCGCAACGATGATTTGATCTGAAGAAACGAACTCCCGAACCGCTATCTCACCGAAAATCCCGAACTATCACACAATAAATACCAAGTCATTACACAACATAACAAATTTGGCAAAAGGGTCCACTCAATCCATCATCTCTATTCTCTTTATTGGGACAAGGCCTAATTCCAAGTCCATAACCTTGATAGACTTTATGCAAGGTCCATTATTGGCCTAATTTACTAAATTGGGCCCCACTTCCTTATTGGGCTTAAGCCCATGATCCACTATCACTAAAATTTCCCCAACACAATCTACTCAGAAATTCCAGCAACGCCCAAACCTTAATAGCCCAAAAATTAGCCCAAACCCAAAGCCCAAATCACCAAAGTCCACAGAAGACGTACGGTGGGCATACCCCAAGGCTACGTGGGGCGTACGCGAGTCTCGCATTGACTAGAAAATGGGTCATTGGCTTAGTACGTTGGGCATATAGAACCTTATGTTGTACGTATGCAGGGCTTCATCAAAACCTTAATAAGTGCTTAATGGCTTAAGCACTCTAGCCCAAACTCCAGATCCAGTGACCAAATGTGCCTATGACTCATAAAGTCTCGAACTTTATCACTTTGGACGTCTAGAAAGCTCTTAATCCAAGATCTTAGTCCATTAAGACCCTTCTACATCATGCATGGGACATCTTAAGCCATTGGGACCTCATTTTATCACTTGAGACCTCTTCAAGGTCTAGAAAGGACAACTTATCTCATCCAAAATGCATCATGCAACATATTGGGGTATTTGGGACAAGAAATGGTTCCATAATGCTAGAAAGTCTAGTCATACCTACAAGCATAAAGTTTGAAGCTTTTTACCTCCTAGAGCTTCTAGAGCACAACACAACCTCAGATCTACAAGTTAATCTCCTTCTTCAACTATGTGTTGCAATGACTTCACCTTCAAGAGCTCAAAATACCCACCAACTCACTCTCACACACAAGAACTATGGTTTAGGAACGTTTCTGGAAGATGGAGGCTGAGAAGGAGGAGAGAAATGAGTCATAAGGATGTTTATATAGCCCCAACCCGAGATATTATGGTTTTCATCCTTTATGAGTACGCCCAACGTACATAAGTGTACACCCAGCGTACTGGGGCGTGCCCTAGTACACTCAGCATACCCTTATGTACGTGCAACGTACTCCTCCTGGTCCCAAAATTACAATTTAGCCCTTAGGCTTTTCATGGCTTTACCCTTCCATCCCTAGAGACTCCAAATGAAAAAACTTGGGATGTTACAACTCTCCCCCACTTAAATTCGATTTCGTCCTTGAAATCATTCCTTACCATCCCTGGAACCCGACACTTTGAAGGGAACCTCCGCAACCATAACCTCTGATAACTTTCGAAGGAGACTAAACCCAAAGGGGATCTTTTCATTCCAAAGAAGACGGTTCTACAATCCCATGCGGCGCACAATCCTTTACCACCTAAAACCTGCAATCTGGAAACCTAGATTCGGTCTGACCCCCTGGATGACCACTCGAACTATCCATCGCTAGCTCTCTTTCCATAACTGCTAGCAGACTATTCCGCCCTGAGAACCTGAAGTCCCTACCCGAAATAGAACCATGGGTCATATTTTGTTGAATCCCTGCCCCTACGAATCACCGTTGAACCGCATTGGGTATCTTGGCCTATTGCATAGAGCATGACCACTTCAGCCCGATCAAGCACAACATGCCACATAATAGACCATCGGAAATAGATGTCCACTTAATACCTACGATAAGTTACCATGCCAATCCTTGCCATCCACCACCTCCATAGAAAACAGTCCCGCAATCGATTACCACCAAGAACATACCTACCACTACCGACCCACCAGTACAGCACTCATATCTATCCCATACCACCCTGCGGATGGGATTACCAATGCCGAGTCCAAATGATCATAGGGTCCGGTCATCCTCGGGATGGAATACCCTAGATTGGAATACCAACATGTCGAATCGATTCAATCATCGAGTTGAAACTCCCAGGGTTTGTTAGCCTACCGCTCCTCTTGAGCCTTCGTCCTTATGACTTTCAGTCGGTCCGTACCGGGTATCTTGGCTTACTCAAATAGAGCAAGATCGCCTCAACCCTACCCACATATAATGTGTCGTCAAAGACGATCAAGAGAAAGATCTATCCCGAACGCACCCTACACATGAAAAAATCAACAAAAACTCTATGCCCACGACCTATGACTGTAATACCCTTACATGGTCGTCCGCATAGGTCTGGATTGCCTCTGAGCCCATAGCACGAGTTTGGTATGCCCACTCCGGCCCTCAGCTCATGACTGGAATGCTCTCAATAACTTATCGACACTGTTGTCGTCACCTGAGTGGTCCCAATGCTCCACCCTGGAGATTCACACCTCCTCCATTTCCTAAAAGGGCCTAATCAAAGTCCTTCCCAACACCAATAAGCGTCACAATACTTAAACCTTACTCCACAATATCTACTTGTAGAACAAGTTGCTACACCATATCATATATATACTCAGAACCTGATCATATAACTATCTAATCCCACACAATGTCTTCAACATGTTCAAAACTAGGGGACAGACCAATCGATTGCTATAGCATAGCAGCATGCTCAATATCCACACATAGATCTACAATGCATACAGAGTCTTCAGCATGACGGGACCGCCTCACCATGGCTTCAGTATATCTGGACCACTCTCAGAACCTTCAGCATGTCTGGGCCACCTCTCTGGGCCTTTAGCATGTCTGGACCATTCTCCGAGCCTTCGGCCTGACTGGTACGCCCCTTCAGCCTTCAGTCTATCCAGACCGCTTTGAACTGTTGAGCATCTCCTTGGGCCACGCCTTTTGGTGATCCTTCCTATCCAGACTGTTCTTACCCACTTGGGGTTCTGAATTCCTGATCCGTTTCGTGGACTCTAATCCCAGCCTAATCCCAGACCTCATGCTGATCGTACATCCTTTTGGAAATCTGTGGTCTGTTCCTTGATCCGCATGCCTACCACTTAGGCTAAATAACCTGCATACCTACTGGATGCACTATCGAACCCTGACAACTAACAGAACCCTCAATAGTTGATGCTTCATCTGAGAATTTCCAACTCTCCCCTACTTGGGATACTAACTACTATCTCCTGGTGGTGAACCCATAACACAACTCAACCGTTTCTACTAGGTTTCATCACCCTTAACTATGGAATGATTAAACCCCCAGAGTGAGCAACTTCTGCAGAAAAACCTACCTGACATGGATCAACCGAACTTCAAAGAAACCATATCCTAGCTGAACCCTTCTGCATCTCTGTTTCCTAGCTAGTCCTATATCCTAACTCCCCTTTCCTAATGCCCCTGGAGACTAACCATCTACAACCCCTCGATACTAAACTCCTCTGACCCTCCTATATTCTAATGATACATACAGAATGAGGAGGAAATATTTCACGATATAATGATAACCAACAAGATAAAATATAGCAACATACTAATAGCCACATCTGATGTTGTCCTGACCTCCTCTGCTATAAGATGGAAAGCATGACCCTGAGCCCTCAGAGGCTCTGCTCCACCCTGACCCCCACCAGTAATCCTCAATGTATTTGATGTTTGAGCCTGCACAGGTCTTGCGACAAGTTGTGGACAGCTGGACTTCACGTGACCAACCTGAGGGTTAGGAAGGGCATGCCAGACTCGTACCGATGGCTTAGTGGTATTCAGTCTGATGACTGATCAGGCCGATGAGCAAGTCAGACATAAGTTGTGGGCCCAGGGGGCAAGCCAGACTTATGTTGTAGGCTTAGGGGTAATCCAATCTGTTAGTTGTAGACCCATTTCATGCTATTATTATGTTGTGCTATTTGCTTCTGTATGAGTATTTTGGGGGAACTCACTAAGCATTGGGCTTACAGTTTTGAATTATGTTTCAGGTACCTCAAAGGATTGAGGGAAGGCGAAGTCGTGATCATGCACCTCCTCATGTTTTGTTTTATGATTCTGGGATTACTCTAATATGGACATGTTTTTGGAAAACTATTTGTAAACAATGATGATTTATGGGTTGTTATAAAAGTTCAATTTTTTCATGAATATTATGGATGTTAGACACATACTCATCTTGGGTCAAATTATTTAAACTTCATGCAAACGGGTATAAAGTTTTACAACACATTGATATCATTGACCCTCCTACGGCTACCGACCCCACATACTCTTATTGGGCCGAGATTGATTCCATTGTCCTACAGTAGATCTATGGCACACTATCTGATGATCTATTATTCAGAATTCTAGAGAATGACACTGTCGCCAAAGATGCTTTGTTTAAAATACATATGATTTTTTTGAATAAAAAATTCTCGTGTTGGTAAGTATACTTGCCTTAAAAGAGCACGGATAATATCATTAAGACATCGAATCATACGCTCTACTTTGCAATTTTGGGGTGAGGTTTGAGTGCAAGCAAATCGAAATATGAGACCATGTTTATTCACAAAGGTTTCGAGCTTATTGTCGAAATCCTCCCCCCCACCCCCCCCCCCCCCCACCCCCCTCCAAATCACACTGAAAACTTTTGATAGGTTTATTGAAATGAGTTTTGATCAATGTGTGAAATTTGACGAAAGTAGGAAAAGTTTCAGATTTGAAGTTCAAAGGATACACGCAAACATAATTTGAAAAGTTGTCAATAAAAACCCTATAATATTTGTAACCGGTTTCGCTTGGAATAAGTGAAGCCCATAAATCACAATGTACAATATCAAATGACGAAAAGGTTCGCCTCAAACACATACAAGTTCTTCATGTCCTCTCGGAATTTCAATATGCGGACAGTTTTACAAAAGGCCCTCCTCGACATTTGTTCACCAACTTCTGGTCCGGTTTGCATGTTCGTTCTCCTCCCGCTCGAACTGTAGATGACTACTAACGTAGAATTATTTCAACTTTATTTGTATTTTGTATTAACAATATTATGAGGGTACATGCATGTAAATACATAGACTATATATATATATATATATATATATATATATATATATATATATATATATATATATATATATATATATATATATATATATTTGTATTATTGTGTGATTTTAATGATAATGCATATGACCTTTAAAATAGAAAAACAGATTCATATGATAAAAGATAAATAATTTATCTTGAACCATATTGATTTTAATGTTATATATATATATATATATATATATATATATATATATATATATATATATATATATATATATATATATATATATATAATCAGTCGCCTTCTGAAATGGAATATTAGGTGATTTTCCATCCATGCATGTTCTAAAGAATTCTTAACTAATTTATTTATGATAATTGTGATAATCAGCTACTATTCTGTTATAGTAGACCGGTAGCTAAATATTGTAATTAAAATACAATTATTTTTCATGTTACATTTAAAAAGTCATAAGCCAAACATTTTCTTTTAATTAAGTCAACAAATATAATTTCATATTAACTGTGCATAGTGATGTAAATGAAGTAGATGGCATTACTATATAACATGTGCACGTAAGTGAGTAAATGATGTTATTGTACAAATTTGTTGTGAACGCCTAACGCCCAACTATACATATTTATTCACCACCATATCAATGACATTATAAAATTTGGCCATATACGGTTTAATTAAAGTAAACTGTTACTGAAGTCAAATACCCAAAAATAATAAATATAACAAATATTGTAATTTATAAACCAAAAGTTGATCGTAAAAAGTTCCATTAATAAAAACTAAAACTTATTTTTTGAATGATCTAACATTTTTGTTGTATGTATAACTTTGACCATCGATATCTAAATCTATCTAAATTTGAGTTTGATAAAAACAAAAGATTAAACCCATGTAAATAGCCTCTATCTAAAATATATTTTATCATAATTCATTTCTAATATATATATATATATATATATATATATATATATATATATATATATATATATATATATATATATATATATATATATATATATATATATATAATTTGTTACATTTGCTTATCATCATAATTAAACTACGAGCGTCGGTAAACGGTAATTTATATATATATATATATATATATATATATATATATATATATATATATATATATATATATATATATATATATATATATATATATATATATATATATTTATATATATATATATCATGCATTGAAATAATAATAAACAAAATATATGTGATGTTAAGATCTTGACAAAAATAAATTATTTTATTGTAATTTTTTATTGATGAAAACCAAAAAATTAGTTAATTTTAGCTTATAAATTACTTTATGAGCTGCTTTTTTATAATCTATTTTAAAATAGTTATTAAGAATCTTATGAAATTTTTTAAAAAATATTTCAAATGTATTCTTAATTACATGCAATGCTAATTTTTAGTTTCATATCTAAATCTCTATTTATCTTATTTTATATTTAAAATCATTATTATCAATTAATTTTTACTAAACAAAGTTAGCTCTCTGCAAATAGACTTGAGAATTTATTTTATTTAAATTGGAGTAAACTACCATAATAGTCCTTATTTTTTACCCAAATATACAAGTAAGGTCCTTATTGTAAAGTCATTCTAATGACATCATTAAGTCTCCATTTCATTATTGATACAATGTTGACTCAATGGCCCATATAAAATGACTTTAATATTTAGATGGAACTTTGGATTTTGTGTAAAATATAAGGTCCATATGACCATATTCACAAGCAAATGCAAACTTAAAAGACGAAATTGATACAATTTCATATTTTAGAATTGAACTTGTATTTTTTTAATAAAGTACAAGGACCATATTCGTAATTCACTCTTTTTATTATTTTTATTGTGAAAATCCAGACAGAATCGGAACATATTTAGTATAAAACTACTAAAAATACATGCCCACCAAACATGATGGTCTGAAAAGACAGAAAAATTGAATTGAATTTAGATGATGAAGCATCGAACAACTGTGACCCTTTTTATCTCATTCTGTATATGAAAGACAACAAAAAAGAAGCGATAGAAATTAGAACCTAAGAAGAAATATATGCTCATCTCTCTCTTTATTTTCTCTCTCTACAATCGGTGGCTTTTTCTCCATATCTTTGAAGAAAATTGAATCAAAATCATGGGTCTTTGTGCATCAGCTCCAAAATCAAGAACAAACCCAGAAAGGAATCAGTTTCAGAACCATCAAAAAAGCAATTCTTTTAGCTATAATCAAGCAAACCCACCTTCCACCACCAGCCCACAAAAGTTTTCCGGCCAGGTTCCGCCGCAAACCACCACAAGTCCTGGTGGCGGTGGTGCTACTCCTTCTTTCTCTGAATTCTCTTTCGCTGACTTAAAAACTGCTACTAATAATTTCAGTACTGATTTGATTGTATCTGAAAGTGGTGAAAAAGCACCCAATCTTGTGTATAAAGGAAGGCTCAAGAATCGTCGGTGGATTGCTGTCAAGAAATTCTCCAAATTGGCATGGCCGGACCCTAAACAATTTGTGGTAATTCATCGAATTTCGTTTATTTTTGTAAAATTCAATTCCGTATAGTATAATTTCTTCGAAACTATATGCTTATTTCTGCTTCAATTTCCTATGAAAATTATACCCATCGAATATTTATTGATAACAACAATTAATATATATTTTTGTTTGACAAAAACGATGTGTTAAACTAGTAATCTAATCGTTAATCACTCATTGTATAATAAGCTTTCTACAATACGATCATTGAGAATTTGAGATAGTCTATTTATGTTAGACTTTAGTAAATCTTTCCTAAAGTCAAAATGGACCAACTTTAGCACTCAAAAAATTCAATGAATTCCAAAAAAAAAAAAATTCCATAACGATCGTAATCAATATTAAATTATTACGTGTATTGCATAAAGACAATTGTATTTGCGTAATTTGCGTTTAATTCGTAGATACATATAAGATACCTATCAATTTTGCCTTCAAAAAGTCTTATGTTTGACCACGCAAATGAAATCTAGGGAGTATTCATTTATTTGTTCTTGAGATTTATATTTTTTAAAAGGGAAGTTTTTTGCGGTACACAACAATTTATGCATTATAGAGTTGTACAATACAACACTTTAAAGCACAAATTGTTGTGTATGAAAAAAAAATGTTGTGTACGAATCAGTTCCCTTTTTAAAATAATTGACAATGAATTTTTTATATTTTTAATTTTTAGGAGGAAGCATGGGGTGTAGGGAAGCTGCGACATAAAAGGCTGGCTAATTTAATCGGTTATTGTTGTGATGGTGAAGAGAGGTTGCTTGTTGCCGAGTACATGCCAAATGACACTCTTGCTAAGCATTTATTTCACTGTAATTATGCTTCTAATCTATTCATTTATCATTCTTAAAACATGGGTTTAATGCAAGAAATATAAACATACTTTCATTTACATCGTATTAAAAAATCTACCCAATTATAGCAATGTCATCTGGATACACAACAATGATATAATTGGGGAGATTTTCGAAGTATAATGCTATAAAAAAAAAAAAAAAAGAAGGGTGTTGTAGTAAAAGGAAATGAAAGTGTGTTGCTATTTCTTTCATTTTGCCCTAATTTATTTCCTTTCGTATACATGTTGTGTGACCGTTTGCTTAAATATAACAATTAACAGGGGAAATTCAAACAATCGAGTGGGCTATGCGAATAAGGGTGGCTCAATACATATCCGATGCCTTAAACTATTGTAGCACCGAAGGTCGTGAAGTGTACCATGACCTCAATGCATATAGGGTTCTCTTTGACGAGGTGCATAACAAAAATCCCTATTATACCTTCTGATTCTCCATCTCAATATTTCTATGGTTCTTTTCTATGATGAGTATGAGGACATTTACAGCTTTTGTACAAACAAGAGATTAAAAGCGAGTCCCGGAGCAAATCTTGTTCAACCTTTTAGGGTTAGACAAAATATTACAATTTTTGTCCTGTTGACACCGGTCTCAGTTCAGTCCCACAACTGTTATGTTCTGTCTTGTCTTGTCCTGGGGCCGTTAAGATTATTCACTTGGGGTTTTATTTTTCTGAGAATGGAGTAATTTTTTTTTTTACATTTTGACAAATACATGTGTATCTATTAGCTAATAATTATTGGTTTGATGAACCTTATAGGAGGGAGATCCCCGCCTTTCGTGTTTTGGATTCATGAGAAATAGTCGAGATGGAAAAAGCTATAGCACGAACCTTGCATATACGCCTCCTGAATATCTCAAACATGGTAATCATTTATATTCCTCATGATATACTCTAAAATAGCTTCATAGGACATGTTACTCTTTTCCCATTGAAGTAATAGATAAATGGTGTTCAAAATGTATTTGAGAAATTGACTAGACACGTGGGCATGTAGAAAAGCCTCATTTCTATAACTTTCTCTATTAAGTCGTTCTTTATATTCTTTATAGGAAGAGTCACCCCAGAAAGCGTTGTATATAGCTTTGGAACAGTTCTTTTAGATCTCCTAAGTGGGAAACACATCCCACCAAGTCACGTAAGTTGTTTCTTTCCATTTTACACCTTTTAAAATTTTAGCATTTCCAATTTATTCCATATTTTTACAAAATGAAGTTTCATTTAGTGTTTTTAAATGTAGGCGCTCGACATGATTCGTGGAAAAAACATCATACTTTTAATGGAT
Source organism: Lactuca saligna (assembly GCF_052625555.1). Taxonomy (NCBI): domain Eukaryota; kingdom Viridiplantae; phylum Streptophyta; class Magnoliopsida; order Asterales; family Asteraceae; genus Lactuca; species Lactuca saligna. Next base: position 169,691,428 of record NC_136424.1, read on the forward strand.
TCACATCTAGAAGGGAACTTTTCAACCGATGAAGCAACTATAGTCGTTGATCTTGCATCTAAATGTTTACAATATGAACCCAAAGATAGACCTACCATTAAAGACCTTGTTGCAACACTTAGTCCACTTCAAAACAAATGCGACGTAAGGCGATTTCTTGATATTTTGTAATTTGTAATCTATTACCGTTTTTCTTTTTGGAAATATTGTTGCAATTATGGGTTTTTTTTAGGTTCCATCTCATGTAATGCTTGGGATTTCTAAACAAGAGGAAGCTCCATTAACTCCACAACGCCCACTTTCACCTTTAGGAGAAGCTTGTTCCCGAAAGGATCTTACTGCAATTCATCAAATTTTGGTTATGACACATTATCGTGATGATGAAGGAACCGGAACTAACGAGGTAATTCGACTTTTGACTTGTACCTTGTGCTATGTTCATTGTACCTTTTAACTTTATAACTTATAACTTGTGCTATGTTCATATTATCCTTCAAATGTATATATATATATATATATATATATATATATATATATATATATATATATATATATATATTTTTTTTTTTTTCAGTTGTCATTCCAAGAATGGACCCAGCAAATGAGAGATATGTTGGAGGCAAGGAAACGAGGAGACCAAGCATTCCGTGATAAGGACTTCAAAGCTGCCATCGACTTTTATTCACAGGTATAATTGTGATTATATAAACGGTTTTATTATTGATTTATTTCTAGATATGACAATTTACACTTGTTCACCTAACAATGTGTCGATTGATCTTAGAATCAAATGGCTAAAGAAGAAACAATTCAATAAGTCGAAGGGGTTAGAAGTTAATGTACAACCTTCTAATTTCTAAACCGTGGTTAATCATTAAAATGACAAAAATGGACATGGTCCTATCACAAAATAACCACTTTTTGTACATGTATCATAAGAAAATAACCACCCATTTCGCTAAATGTCTATTTCGTTGCTATATGAATGGTCCCTACTACAAACGAATTTAAAATGATAAAAAAAATTATGGGAAAAATGAATTTAGCAAAAAAAAGGCATTTCTCGAAATGGGTGGATAAATTTAATTGTCATAAACGTTCAAAAGATTGTTGTTTGTTACACAACACTTATTTTCAATGACGAGAATGAAAAGGGTATTTACATCTTTTTTTTGTGACTATTCCAACTTATTGGATGAGACAAAAAATTGCAATTTTACCATGTGATCCTATGTGTCATATTCTCTGTCATGTAAATGTTCACCTTTTTTGACCCATTTTCTTGAAAATTGTGCATAAACAGTTCATAGATGTGGGAACGATGATTTCACCAACTGTTTATGCAAGGAGAAGCCTATGCTATTTGCTATGTGATCAACCAGATGCTGCTCTTAGAGACGCGATGCAAGCACAGATTGTATATGCAGACTGGCCCACAGCCTTTTACATGCAATCGGTTGCTCTTGGAAAGCTGGACATGCATCAAGATGCACTTGATATGTTAAATGAGGCTTCTGGGCTTGAACAAAAACGACACAAAGGCGAACGACGAGGGTCGTAGATATATATATAGTATTTTATTGGTGGGTGGGAAGTTTTTTTTTTCTTGAAAACAATGGTTGACTTCAAATTTTTGAATGGATTTTACATACAAAGGTTTTTATATACTTTGATAAATGCAAAGCTTGTTGATTATATAGTATTAGTGTTATTATCTTGAGCGCGTACTTCTAAGAAAAAGAATAAATTAACCGAAAGTATGAAGGTGTTTGTTATAAAATAAAGTAAATTGTGTGTATAATTATAGTCTTTAAAATAATAAAATATGTTAAATGATAAAATAGTCAAAGATCCGGTATTGTTTGGGTATGGCTTCGGTATGATTTAAATTTAAACATGTCCTATTCTGATTTCAGAATTGGTTTTATTAATAAACTAACAAAAATGTGAGATTGTTGGTTGTAAATGTCGAGAAAAGATACTGCTTTTTAATAAATATAAAAGGGTTAGAGTTGCTTGAGAGAGTCGTGATTAAGAGAACGTATAAATAAACTAATAAAGGTTGGAGAAAGAACTTGTCACGGTCAACGTAAGGATCGTTTAAAATTTGTTACACTGTTTCAAAAAATTTCCATTTAATGGATATGGGTTGCCATTTTTCGGTGTAAAAAAAATTGAAAAAAAAAATAAAATCATTTTGATTGGTTGGTCAAAAAGTCAAATTGGGGAAATGGGGGAGAATACTCGGCAATAAGTTGTCGAATAGAGTTGCCAATTCTTTTCCATGTTACACTCATGATGCGGTGTACCAAATGCCAAGTAAGCAAATGTCAAGTGGTTGCCGAGAGAATATTTTGCATAGCTTAAAAGGCAACTTGAACTAGAATTATTTTTGGTGTAAAGTGGACGAAGCCGAACGGGTTCATGTTATGGAGTTGCTTGAGTCTAAAAAATGACATGATGTCTACTTCTGTTTGTTTAAGTTCCTTTACTTTGTCGTGAGATTTAGGATAAAAATAATCTCAAACTTGTTATTTGGATTAGAATTTGAAACACTGTAAGAATGTTGTTTTTTTACAGAAGAAAACATTATGTACGACTTGTTTATCAAGCTTCATGATATTGACCCAAAAAAAGAATCAATTAATGCGTTATTTTGATGTTCGGAACATTTATTTCGAAAATGTATCAGCATATTTCTGACACACTAAAATGCATTACAAAACATCCTTTTTTTTTCTGAATATTAGTTGTCTTATTAAAAAAAATGTTAATACAAGGTACTTAAAGTCCAAGCGTAATGGATCTAGAAAAGTCACTCTTACCATGAAGTGATATGAAAAAAGTCATAATATTTAAGGTGATTTTTTCGATTTTTCTGATCGTAGGCTTAGGCACACATTCAAGGAATATGAGAGATTGACAATTAAGAGGGTCATGGTTCTAGACTTAACAATTCCTAGCAGTTGACTTGCATATCTTCAAGGAAGAAGGAACCAATTCCATTGCATTTTTCAGTTTCCATTAAGGTTTAAGGATTTGAGATTAAGGGTATCTTGTATTTGGTATATATAAATGAAAGTATCAAACTTTTAAAATCCATTTGTTTTGTAACTTCTTATCATTGATAAGTTTGTAAATGCCATATATGTAACGTCCCAAAATTCATGATAAAAAAAATTTCATTTTTTATTACGAAATTATAAAAGTCAATAGTCTAAAAACATCAATAGTGTCATCACATGTCATAATCAAAATCAATATCTAAAACATGTCATAAAAGCATCATCAGAGTACAACTCCCAAAGATCTCATGTGTGGAAAATCATAGTGTGATGCGCTGCGATCATGCCGACTCCTTTCCTTTTGAAGAAGAGGTACTTGAAACCAAAACTGAAAACCGTAAGCATGAAGCTTAGTGAGTTCCCCCCCCCCCCCCCCCATCATACCACATACCACACAATAAACATATTGTCAAGCATATACGGGTGCTGGCCTACTCATTCGATCTCTTTCAACCGGTAACCACCTAGCATATCTGGGAGCTGGCCTACTCCTTCGGTCTCTTTCAACCAGTAAGCACCTAGCATATATGGTTGTTGCCCTACCCCTTCGGTCTTTGTTAACCGGTAATTGCCTAGCATATTTGTGTGTTGGCCTACCCCTTCAGTCTCTTTTAACCGGTTACGTGGTCTATTTCACCCCTACCACTACCACATAATAACATAACATATAAGCACATAAAACATATACTGCCTAGCATATCTAGGTGCTGGCCTACCTGTCACACCCCTAAACCAGAACGGCGGAATCGTTCGAGGGCGGATGACTTCATGTAGTATCGCAACAATTGAATACATAGTAAAGAAAGCAATACAATCATCACATATATAATTTAAAATTTTACATTGTTTAAAGGTACTTGTTTCAAAAGAAATTACAATATGATGTTTAAAATGAAATTAAACTAACGCTGCAACGTCCCTTCTTCAAAAGCTGCAGTTTACCTGTATTACTGAATCCCTGAGAAATACAAGTGGTTTTGAAAGAGTAGGTCAGCATTTAAGTTGGTGAATTCATAAGTTTTTAGTGACTATGTTTATCTTAAATAGAATGAAAATGGTTTGTACATGTTAAATGTTCCTAGAAAATCTCATATTTTCTACTATAGTAGATGGTAGTTTGATTTTTCCAAAACTGTAATTCAATAGTGCTTTTCATGCCTAAAATAGTAGTTTTATGTGTAAATCGTTAAGGCATTTGAAAAACCCTGTAAATCAATGTGTTTTTAATACTCCATGTGAGTCTTATAACCATGCTATTTGACCAGGATGCATATATCAATGTTTTTCAGGCGTTGGAAAGTTATGACGTTTGTCACCCCAGGCCTGCCGGCCTAGCTGTAGCTAACAAATCCCCCTACAAGGGATTATGGTATATAATACAGGACTTAAAGTGCATACTCAAAAGTACGTAAAATGTCTCACAAAATTTAGTATAAAACATATTTACGTATGAAAATGTCCATTTGTTCTTGTATATGAAAATATCTCTTTGATATAGTATTCCTAGTATGTAAATGTTCATGATTTTCTTGTAATCTATACCTATTATAGTTTTTCAAAGTTTGTTTCGTTCATATAATAAACCCTAGTATAATGCTCACTTGTTATGTAAAGTATAACATGTAAAGTGACATAATTGATCATATATACTTAATTTATAAATGAAGTGTTTGATTCGTATATATATATATATATATATATATATATATATATATATATATATATATATATATATATATATATATATATATACATATATATATATATATATATATATATATATATATATATATATATATATATATAAACACGTTTTATTTCCACAAGACAAGGTGTTATCGAGAATATATATTTTATACGAAAATACTCATATAGTAGTTTATGAATCTCATATGATTACTTAGATAAAAAGTTTATATAGTGAAACTTTAGGTTACACACGATAATAACCATGTTTTTACTTGCATCCCCCCCCCCCCCCCTTATTATTGTATAAAAAGATTTAAAAGCGTAGTTTATATGGGTATGAACTCACCTGATAGATCGAAGAAGGCGAGACGAAAACCGAGCAGAACTTTGACTTGAGAAAGTGGATTTTCTCAGGATTCTCCGGAGCGCAAACTACCTTCGGGGCTTGAGTATGGAAACCGCGGCTTCGAGATATCACGTAAACGAAAAACGAGGCAAAAACGCAAGAAAGAGAAGAGAAAATGAGCAATTTCCCCGGAACCCTCGCATCCATTTTATAGGGGCTGGGAACCGCCTCGGTACGCTGGTCGTACGCGGTTACGCTGGGCGTACGCATGCGTCATGCGTGACCGCATCCTCGAATTCCTCGAATGGGACTGGGCATAGCTTCGTAGAGGGGCGACGTGGACGTTCCAAGGCCTAGTCCTCGAGTACGCTGGGCGTAACTCAGATTGGCCCGGTGACTCCCCCTTCGGATAATACTGAAATTTAATTTAAATTTAAATTTTATTTATTTAGCAAACTTCATAAATTCATATCTTCTTCATACGAACTCCGTTTTCGAAGTTCTTTATATCTACATGTAGGTGAGACTACGCTCTAAAACTTTCGTTTAGACTCCATCGGCAAATTTTGAAATTTTTTATTATTTATTTTTAAAAGGTCGGGGTAAGAAAAGTTCGTTAGAAATTCATAACTTTTTTATCCGATGTCTGTTTTTGCCAGACTTTTTACCGTTGAAATACCATTGTCGAGACCTTCGATTCTCGTTTAGGTCATTCCGGCCAAAAGTCGCTCGCTCTCTGTTTCGAGTTTTTAGCTGTCTACCGCTATACCGAACTTGGAAAAATCATAACTTCCTCATACGAAGTCAGATTTGGATGTTTAGTTTATGTACGCTCACGGTTTAATGATATCTAACATAGTAGGTAACCAAATAGAGACTTTTGTACATTTTATTTTCAAAGTTAATTTCATTATTTTCAAAAGTGGTTATAGTACTTGGCTTTTTAAGTCATTACATAGAATCGAAATATCAAGTTGTCACATCATCCCCCCGTTAGAGGGAATTTGACCTGGTGACTCCCCCTTCGGATAATACCGAAATTTCATTTTAAACATCATATTGTAATTTCTTTTGAAACAAGTATCTTTCAACAATGTAAACTTTTAAATTATATATGTGATGGTTGTATTGCTTTCTTTACTATGTATTCAATTGTTGCGATACTACATGAAGTCATCCGCCCTCGAACGATTCCGCCGTTCTGGTTTGGGGGTGTGACAGATTGGCATCAGAGCATTGTTTATAGTAAACTAAGTATATCAAACCACATAAGATATACAAACTATAAATGCATAGGGACTCAAGGTCTCTGACAAAACGTTTTTACGCCTAAAACCTCGTTTCATTTAATTTAGATTATTTTGGGTCGTAAAAGTACAAATACATGCATACAACGATATATTTTCATGGTTAGAACTATACAAGAAGTATTAAGACAAGTTGGACACTACGATTAGTCCTCGATATATGTAATCGAATTTGGGACGAATATAGCCTGATCAACTATATTTATCCGAGATTGGACCAACGTATGTCGAGGAATGGTCGTAGTGAGCAAAAAGTCAAAACTTACCAAAATAAACACTAGTATCAAACATACAAATTTAAATACTATAGGAGTATTTGGTGCATGAAATAGTTTAATCAACATGTGTGTTGTTACATGTTTTCAAATTTTGTTCAATTCTTATAACCCTATTCTCGTATAGTCAACTGGCTGGATTCCACCCACCAGGGGACCCCTACTACCCAAACCAGGGCAATGGAGGATGGGTAGAGGAGGATCCCGAAGAGGATGAAGAACCTATCGAGTTGGAGGAAGGGGATGACTCTGGGACGGACTCAGAACCAGAAGTAGTCGACCCTCCATCCGCTCAACCTCCCGCTATTAGGAGGAACTTTCAGGGACCGACTCCCGTTTGGGGAAGTCACCTCCACCATTGGAGCCAACAACAAGGGATACGTCCTCCCTATGGTATGTGTCGGGACTTCTACGACCTCAGGGACGGAGGTTCAGCCGACCGAGCACTCCCAGTTATGGTGGGCAAACTAGCCAACCAGTCCTATCAATCCAGGGTCCAAGCAAACCGACTTCGCGAAGTTAACGTGGAAGTACAAGTTCACACTTCCGACATCCGTCGACTGGATAGGTTGCAAGATGATACCTAACTCCTTGCCGACGCATTCCAAGCACAAATGATTGTAGCCCTCTCAGAGGTGAGGGAACAGCAAGCCGCCTTCGATAGGCGTCTTATGGAAGCAAAGCAATCAGACACGGAGTCAAGCTCCAAGCGCAACCTACGTCACAAGTAATGCTTGCTAAATCCCAAAATTTTATTATAGAATAGGAACTCGGCTAAAAGTCTTACTTTTCTTTAACTTCTGTATCGGAGATCCTTAGAAGGGTCGAAAATTTTCCTAACTCCAAATGTAACTCGGCATGTGTTTAATATATATGAAGAAATTCCGTTGTCTGTAAATTCTTTGACTACTACCCAGATTTAAAAGTTTATCTAACACTATGCAAACTTTTATTATGAGTCAAACTCTAAACCATGGGTAGGTCAATCGAATGTATAAATTGATAAAAAAAAAAATGACAAATTTATTAACACACTAAAAACTTATGTTCTTCATTCTATTTCTTTATCGGCACAATGTCGCCCTGTAGATCTACACGTCGTGTCAACAACGCACCACCTTCACTACCACCCCATTCCACGACGGAAAATGTCGCATTGATAGCTGCTGTAACGGCTGCAGTAACAGCGGCAATGGTCCAAATGAGTAACAATGGTTCTGGTGGGGGAGTAAATAGTTCTACAAATGACCAACGTCAAGGTCACCCAGGGGATTGTACATACAAGGATTTCATGAATAGCAAACCCATTACTTTTAATGGGGCCGGAGGAATAATGGCTCTATCACAGTGGATAGAGAAAACTGAAGCGGTTTTCGAAATTTGTTCTTGTCCGGAAGGGAACAAAGTGATGTTCGCTACCTGTACTTTCTCTGAGAGAGCTCTGACATGGTGGAATGGCCACATCAAGTCACTAACGCTAGTAGCGGCAAACTCTATGGGCTTACCATCCTCAGACAGATGGGTTGAGTGAGAGGAACATCCATACCTTGGAAGACATGTTGCGAGCATGTGTCATCGACTTCGGTAAATCGTGGGACACCCATTTGCCCTTGGTTGAATTCTCCTACAACAACAGTTATCATACTAGCATCAAAGCTGCACCGTTCGAAGCCCTCTATGGCCGCAAGTGCAGATCCCCTCTGTGATGGGCTGAGGTGGGCGACACGCAGCTAGCCAAGGGGCAAGTCCTTGATAGCACTCTCACTGGCCCAAAATTCATCCGTGAAACCACAGAAAAGACCATACAAATCTAAGAACAACTGAAAGCTTTGAGAGATCGGCAAAAGAGCTACGCCGATAAACGATGAAAACCCTTGGAGTTCGAGGTCGGAGACCATGTGCTGCTGAAGGTCTCACCCTGGAAAGGCATGATATGTTTTGGAAAGAATGGAAATCTAAATCCGAGGTACATAGGACCATTCAAGATCCTTGTTAGGATCGGTCCCGTAGCCTACAAACTTCGTTTACAGCACGAATTTAGCAACATTCATCCTGTATTCCACGTTTCAAATCTTAAGAAATGCTTGTCCGAAGAAACCCTTGTGATTCCCCTCAATGAGATTGAAATCAATGAGAACCTTAACATCGTGGAAGAACCAGTCGAAATCATGGATAGAGAGATCAAACGAACAAAACAAAATCGCATCCCGATAGTGAAGGTTCGCTGAAAGGCCAAGCGGGGACCTGAATTCACTTGGGAGCATGAAGATCAGATCAAACAGAAGTATCCGCACCTCTTTCCTAATCCATGATTTGTATTCTATGTTCGAATTTCGGGACAAAATTACCTCTAACGGGGGGATGATGTCACAACCCGAAACTTTTTCCGTTATCCTTACCCAGTTTCCGTTAATAAAATTTGGGTTTTTTTATTAAATTCCGTCAAATTTCTTAGTTTCGGAAAGAATTTACATTTTAAATAAATAGTATGTATTTTATACGAGTCAGAATAAATCGGAAATCATGCGAAAAACTTGAATTTCCTCAAAAAACACCGAGTTCACGGTCCAGGACGAGTTTACGGTCGTAAACTCATGTACGACCGTAAACCCTGTTTACGGTCGTAGTCTGGTGGACCCCATTCACCGACCACAAAAACCCCTATAAATATGAGACCCCCACCCTCATTTGAACACTTTAGACCAGAAACTCTCTCCTTCTCTCTCTCTAGAACTTCTAACCGAAAACTCCGAAACACCCTCATTTCTCTTGGAAAACCATCAGGAAACACTTCTGGAGGTAGTGTAGGAGCATCTGAAACACGTTTTCAAGGAAACCAACAACACTGTTCTTAAGTTTACAGTCAATCTTCATAGACCATAAACCCGTTCACGGTCAAATGTTCAAGGACGATAAACTCATTTTACGACTGTAAACCCTAGTTCACGGCCGTAAACTGCCTGTCAACCGTAAACTCTCCTGTCGACCGTAAACTGGTCTTTCGTGGGGAAAGGCCTATTTTCTTAATTCAACCAAGTCCCGGTAACCAAAACCAAGTGTTTATCTAACACTTTATCTAACAAAATCACTAATTTAGATACATATATGTATTTATTTGATATTAGGAGTCCATTAAGTGACACACGCATCGACTCAAGGATCTTCCAGTTCAATCCTCTATGACCAACCAACTGTGAGTTCATACCCCTACGCTTTTATAGTTTTTAAAACGTTTTCACGGGGAATACAAGCTACACACAAAGGTTTTCACAACTTAAAACCCGATGCAATTACAACGGTTTTCCATCAAACATTTAGATACTTATCCCTTTTGTATTATGTGAAGCATAAGGGATGTTTTCTAAACCTAATTGCATAGTTTTTCCAAACAGTACATGAACATAACAAACTAGTCAAACTATAATAGGTATAGTTTGGGAAATTCATTTCCGATTTTATAGAATCAAACACATAAACTATGACAGATTTAGTTGATGTATTAATACGTATAGAAAACTAGAATATCTTGCTAAATAATCATTTTGTGTATAATTATTTATACTCTACACAGTTACAAACAATTTCGAACTCGAGAACAACCGAACCACACGTATACTAGTTAATATAGGATTGTGAGACCTATCTTCGTTATGCCCCTCGGGGTACCACTAAATCCTCACCTTTAGTATAACCAGAGTCTCTTGGAGGGAGAGAGTGAAATTTGTGAATAGATCTATTTGGGATCGACAATCTCACACCTGAACTGTTAGCTACAGTTAGGCGGGCATGCCTAGGGTGACAAATTTTGCAACCGTACTACGCCTGGAGAAACGTCAAGGACGTCATCAGTCATATTAGCATGGTTATACGACTCACAATAAGTATAAAATAACCTTTGTTTACGGGATTTCTTCTCCAGTAGTTTTATTTTAATTAATAAGACCACCTACTAACTACACTGGAGGGTAATCCAGGGATCCAACCTTTGGTTTTATTTTAAGTAATAAAACTACTATACATACTGGTGGTAGCCAGGGTTTTCAAACAGATCATACACTACATATTGGTGGTAGCCAGGGTTTTCGATCAGAACATACACTACATATTGGTGGTAGCCAGGGTTTTCAAACAGATCATACACTATATACTGGTGGTAGCCAGGGTTTTCGATCATAAGATACACTACATATTAGTGGTAGCCAGGGTTTTCAAACAGATCATACACTACATATTGGTGGTAGCTAGGGTTTTCGATCAGAACATACATTACATACTGGTGGTAGCCAGGGTTTTCAAACATATCATACATTACATACTGGTGGTAGCCAGGGTTTTCAAACGGAACATACGTTTCATACAGTAATCAACAAACATGTTAGAAAATATTGGATTTTCTTGGGAAGCATGCATACATATTTCAGAACTTGATAACAATGGTTTTCAATACAAATGACATTTTACTTATAATGAAAAGAAACCATTTGTACAAATTCAGTGACTAGTTTTCAATACAAAAACATGCTTATGAACTCACCTGCTTTATGTTGATACATTTTCAAAACCGCTTGTATTCTCGGGACAATGATAGACAAGTACCTTCACCAGATTTTGGAGAAGACGTAGCATTTTGGAGACTCATCTTTATCTTTTGTTTCTTTTGATGTACACAAACTATGTTTCAAACAGATGTAAATATTCTTATTGTAATGTAATGGTTGTATTTACTTTGATTGCTATGATACGATTGTTGTTATACTACGCATGACGTCGCCCGCCCCCGGACGTTTCTGTTGTTACTTCTGACGGTTCGGGGGTGTGACACATGATACTAAAGTACTCTCCCATCTTTTCAGATTTGAGAAACTTTTATCCTTCTGCCTAATTTGATTCTTCTCATTTGTTCTGCCATACATCGAAATTTTTCAATGTATCAGAATTACACTGAAACTTGTAAGTGTAACCATATTTAGTAAACTTTAGTAAATCATGACGAATAGTCTGATAGATCTTTTGTGGTGGACTTGATCGGTGCAAAAGAATGTGTACTCGATCCCTTAGTCCTTCACTTGACTCACATATAAATGTGAACAAGGAACTAGTGTTAAATTTCCAAAGCTGAAAGTTCTCATTCATCATACTATACAACTTCTATGATTCCAAGTTTCTATCCAACTGAAAACTTGGACGATGAGAAGCTTTCCTTATTTGGTAAATTTAGACACTACCACAAATGAAAGAGTCAAATTCATATTTTTCAATATTGCTAGAAACATACAAACATCAAGTTTTCATAAATGTCATTGCAAGGAGATATAAAATAAAGTAAAACAAAATTTTGTTTATTTATAAAAAACGGAAAGAACTTTTCCTTACAATGCAAATTTAAATGAAAACTATGCTATTACATGTTTTCTAGCAATCTATCATAACTCCTAAGAGTAGCTCAAGAATCTGATCTTCAATCAAGCGATAGAAATCCATCTTCGCGATCAGATTTAGCATACTCTTTCTTTAAGTTTCCTTCACTTTTCCTTTGATTCTTAAAACATCAACATGTGACCTAGTCACATCATGTAATAAGAATCTCATAATAGAAACTTACCTGAGTTAGATAAAGGACTTTACCTGAAGTAGAGTCAAACTTATTGACTTTATCAGCCTTATGATCTTTCAGGCAAATTTAGCAGCTTCGCAACCAATGCCCTTTCCTTTTGGCAATAGAACCATATGGACCCTTAGGGAATGGTACATGGGATAATCTCAGACTTAAATTTTCTCTTTACCATTTGGACAACCGAGTTGACTGTGGCCAATCCCTTTCCATTGGGAAGAGAAAGCTTTTACTGGGTATCCAATGCAACCATTGTCAATGTCTATTGAAGGTTTGGAAAGTTGATCTATTAATCAAATTTGCTTTACCAAAGCTCCAAATCATTACTGATTAGCAGTACCAAGCAAACAGATATGATCATTAAGGGTCATGTCATAGTCTATTTCATAGTAGTCCCAAAGGTAACTCACTATGTAACTTAGAAAGTGATTGATAATTCAACTTTCTTAAGACTTTGACACCCGACTCTCCCGGCTTGTCAATATGTGACTTCATCTCCAAGATGCGATCACACATAGACCTTGCTTTCTAATAGGGCTTGAGCGACCTTGAAATTGTGGGTTAGGGAGGATAATTGGAGGAGGTGGAGGAAGTGAAGTTCCAAGATATTTAGGAAGATCATAGATTTCTGAACTAGACATCTATTGGGAGATATTCAAGATAGTTGATTTAAAGTCTTGAATATAACACCTAATATGAAATATTAAGGCTAGGACCCAACACAATACTTTTATAACTTGGAAGAGGGATGCCGTAATACAAGATATAAAATATTTGAAGGTAGGCGAATGACGACTCACCAATTTCCACCATGAAAACGAAATAATTTAATTAGGTTTTACTTGGATTTGAAACTCCTAGATCTTTTGAGATTCATTGAGCTGTTCAATGGCATGTTTCAATCTCAAGTGTGCCCTTCGGGTTTGTGACTGGGATGCTAAGGATCACAAAACAAGGTGTGAAGTAACCATGCAAATTACTTGGTACTCTTGAGTGTTTACCCCTTAATCGATGTGTCGGTTAACCACACACGCTCCATCGATACTATGATAAACATTAAGTTACCCTTTTCCTACCTTGTTAAATATGAGTTAGTGTGTCGGTTAATCACACACGCTCCACTAACCGACTTAAACAAAGTGCAAAGTGTAATTTCATGGATTAGCACCTTATTCACATTTTCCTAAAGTAACTAAGATTTGAATTATAAAAAAAATCATTTAGTTACTTTATATTTATCATTAATACTTTTAATGAAGGGAGAATTATAGTCCTTGTCCTACCTGTTCAGATAAAGACCCTCCACCAATCAAGGAAGCGGTGGGTGAGAGTGGACACCCATTAAACTGCCATTTTATAGGAAGTAACCTTATACCCCTTTGTAGACCGGCTTTGTGAATGAGGCCTACTAATGGTAAGACGACTTGCTCTTATACATATATATATATAAATATTATTAACTTATAATATTATAAAGTATAAGGATTGAATTTTGACTTTTAAAATTCTAAGGGCTTAACTTGGAATTAAATTATTCATGGGGAAAACTTTACAAATTCCAAAACATGAGGGCAAGTTTTGAAACTATTCAAAACTCTTGGATTTTCATAACTTAAGAGTTTAATTAAAGTTTTAAAAAACTTTTAATGAAGAGACTCTTGAACATCCATAACTTGAGGACAAGTTATGGAGCCATAAAAACTATTTATAAGAAAATGACTCTTAATTTTTGTAACCTAAGGCACATTTATGAGTTTTAAGATTCATAAATGTGACTTTTCATATAACTTGAGGACAAGTTACAAAACACATTTTATGAACAATTTTTAGATTAATTCAAAATAACTCATAAAACAAGGTACAAAAACTTTTGGTAATCCATAACTTGAGGACAAATTATGGACTCCATTAAAATACATTGATATCAAGAATTAACTAACAAACACTTTTGTAAATAATTCCAATGATCTACCAACACTCATAAGCATGAACAATCCATATCAACAATTTAAAAAATTACATAAATCTTGAAATTTTTTATTTTCACCTTGAAATTGGTTTACTATAAACATTACCACTTTAAAAACGGGTTTTAAAAGTCCAAAACAACTTAAGGTAATTATTCTAGAACAATTCCAGATTTAAAACTCAAAGATATGCCGTCAGGGGGTCCAGCTCGTCGAGTGCATGAACCAACTCGGCGAGTTGGATGAGTTTGTACTTGGACTCTGTCACACCCCGAAACCGAGAACGGCGGAAATATTCTGGGGCGGAGGACGTCATGTACAGTATGACAACAATGAAAAGTAGTAAACAAGCAACAACATTATCCATTGCATTAATAATAGAATTATTATACAAGTGTGTTCTGTCAAATTTTGATAAACACTAAAGCATAAATCAAAATGAAATATGAATCTTCAACGAGCTCCATCTTCCCTAGTCCTTGCATCGGTACCTGTCTATGATGACCTGAGGATACAAGTAATTTTGAAAGCGAGTATTAGCTTTAAAGCTAGTGAGATCATAAGTATTTTAGTGTCTTAATTTGTATGTAAATACTTGTATGTATTTGAAATGTAAGTATTTGTATGTATACAAATTGTAAGTATTGAAAATGTAAATGAACTGTAAGTATGAAAATGTATATGAATTGTAAGTATGAACATGTTTGTAAAACAACTGTAAACATTTGAAAAACCCTAGAAATCCCTATGATTCCTATAGTAACAAAAGGAGTCTTCTACCAAGACTTAACTGTTCTCATGTAGTCTTCTACCAAGACCTAACTGTTCTGAATGTAGTCTTCTACCAAGACCTAACTGTTCTGAATGTAGTCTTCTACCAAGACCTAACTGTAGTATCACCCTTTGGTACTCGGGCAAATAACAATGTCAACTGAAGACATCCGTAGATGTACATTTACCTCTGTTGCTAACAGCTGGGTATAAGAATAGTCAGTCCCCAAAAGTATACCTGTAATGGTATCAACCGTTGACATCTGTGGATGTGCTTTTACCTCTATAGCTAACAGAGATTCTAGGAATGGTCAGTCCCGCAATGTATCCTTGGGTACTAGGATATTAATCCCAATCTATCTCGTCGATTGTGTGATTGAATCACAAGGTAAAGATAAGAATGAGGATTATATAACAGAATCTATACATATAAAATGTACTAGTAATTCCTGTAAGTGTATTCATGTACATGTGATCATGTAAACATATCTATGTAATAGTATACTAATGTACTGTAACGTTCCACGTGTGCTAGCTGTAAAGTGTGATCTCTCTCTATCTAGCATGTATAGTAATGTACTCGTTCTAGTATCGTTGTATATGTTCTTCTCTAGTATAGTTGTATATGTTCTTCTCTAGTATAGTCGTATATGTTCCTCTCTAGTATTGTTGTATATGTTCTCATAGTAGTAAGTATTGACTCGTGAATGAACTGACTCATAGTATGATATTGTGTTCTAGTAATAGTTCTAGTATCTTCCTAAACTACCCCTATGGTAGTTTACTAGTAATCTAACTAGTATGTATGGACATGGATGTATACCCTTGCTACCCAAGGGTATTGATTGAACTGGGAGAACCTTTATGACTACATATGTACACATGGTCTATAACTAATATTTAAACAACCTTCGGATGGGTACCCGATATCCCACCAGACCACATCTCAAGCGCGAAAAGGAAATAGGGTGGATAGCCTTCCTAAGTCTTTTAAACATTACTCATATAAATATACATATATAGGCATGCAATTTATAATATAAAATCATAAAGTAAGTTTTGTAAAACCTTTGAACATAATTATTATCTTAAGAAAAGATCGACTTGATGTCAATCATTAAAACATTTTAAGGCATGGGTTTGATAAAACAGTTTAGTATAAAGAAACATTTGTTTGAAACGCAATTGTAAATAAGTTTGAAATGTAATATACAGAGTAAAATGTACAGTGTAATAAAGAGTTTAAAACATATAAAATGTTTATGAAAATCATTTGAAGAAAACTGTTTGGTAAAACGGCTAATGTGTAGTAAATCATTTGAATGTTACATATTAATCACATGTGATTGATATAATAGCTAGCGTAATTCTACCTATTAATCACATGTGATTAATATAATAACTAGTATGATTCTACTTGTATCCCCCCCATAAAACATTTAAAAGTAGTTTAAAACATTATTTAAGGGGTATGAACTCACCTGTAGCAAGTGGATCGGAAGGAAGTGTCGGATAAGTGCTTGGTGTCAAGTGAAGACTTAGACACGCACAAAGATCCTAATATATATGTATATAAACAATTAGTCTTTAAACAACTAATAAACAAATTCAAGACACTCTAAGGTATGACAAACACTTTGTATAAGTGTTATAAGTGCTAAGGAGTGCATCTAAGTGTTGTAGGGAAAGGCTAGTGTGTTTGGGGTTCAAGGGTAAACTCCCTTGGAGTTTACGGTTTTCATGACCATTACCCAAGGAGTTTATGACAGTAAACTCAAGGGTTTACAGTCGTAAACTCTACACTTTATGACCATTTGTTGGTTTGAAGTCTTCTAAGTTATTCCAAGTATTCATACTTCATGATTTAGCCTTAGGAAGTGTTGTGTGGCATCAAAACACTCCTAAATGGAGTTTACGGTCTAAGGTCCATTTCTCCATGAGTTTACTACCTTAAACTCCTAAGTTTGGTATTTGGCAGTTTTCAAGTCCTTGGCTCAAACATGGCACTAGTCTAGGTTAGATTCTAGCCATAAGGAAAAACATGGGCCATTTATGGGACATTTACACCACATTTGAGGTGTTTACGGTTTTGGGAGATCCCCAAACCCTAAACACATAAAAATATATGATTTTGGTGCTTTTTGTGTGATACACTCATCAAGGATGGATCTAGACAAGTCCCTAAGGCATTGTGAAGCATCTAGACACCCTAAAGCACCCTAAGGCACTATATTGGGTGTTTACGGTTTTGAGAGCCTCCCAAAACCGTGAACACCTTGTTCTTGGTGTTCTTGGGACTTTTCCTTGGTATAAACATGTATAGAAAGCTTAAATCGACTCTAGGATAGAAGTACTTACATAGAGGAAGCTTGAAATGAACTTTAAATCCAAGAACACTTAGTATGTGTTCTTGGTGTTTTTGGAAACTAATCAAAACACAAAAATTGATGGATTAAAGGATGTAAAATCACTAGATTAAGTGATATACTAACTTGAAAGGGCTAGAAACACTTACTATATTGAAGATTTTGAATAAAAACTTGGATGATACTTGAGAGGATATTTTGGAGTTTACTCTTTTGACATTTGGGGAGTAAACACAAATGACTAACTTTTTGGGGAGTAAACTCATACATAGGTATGAGTTCACGGTTTTTGGGTGATTTCTCAACCCAAACATAAAAGTTTGGTCGGGAATTTCTAAGACGTGAGGTGTTTGCGGTTTTTTTAAAATTCAAAACCCGAGATGTGACTTTGTTTCGCCCGTTCGTTTAAAAATAATATTAAAATAATCAAACGAACTTTATATTTCTTAAAAATAAGAAATAATGATATTGACTTATGATACGAAGTGGTTGACTTTTAGGGTTTGACTGAATGGAAATTTTGGGTTGTCACATCATCCCCCTGTTAAAGGGAATTTTGTCCCGAAATTAGAATTTAGATAAGGAAGTAGGTATGAATGATCGAGTCGAGAAGAGGAAACTTACTAATCGATTGGTTCTAG
Organism: Lactuca saligna; assembly: GCF_052625555.1. NCBI lineage: Eukaryota > Viridiplantae > Streptophyta > Magnoliopsida > Asterales > Asteraceae > Lactuca > Lactuca saligna. The sequence continues at coordinate 169,709,466 of NC_136424.1, forward strand.
CGCTCCTAAGTGAAATTGGGTCCTCGGTTGGTATCCCAACGAACCTTCACTAACAGGCGACTGCGTTGTTTCGTCCGCTTGACCTCTCGGTCGAGGATCACTACGGGTCTAATGCGAAGGCGAGGATCTCGACGAGTGAACTTACAAGAGTCCTAACGGAAAGGTACGGTTTCACGATTGAGATGCGAAGGGAAAAATGTACGTTACTGAGTTCGCGGAGTAGGTCTAGTTTGCGAGGTACAGGACCAATTCTGGTAAGAATCTCGGAGGTCCTATCTATTTTGGATTTAGCTTTCCACGCAATACGAAGCGTATTAAGCCATTCCCAGAGTGAGACTTCCTAAACAACTTGATCTCTAATTTGGAATCTCCAAGGTTTCCTTTTCTTGTTTAACTTTCCAGTCAAGGGCCACCCCTTGCTGGGTCAAAGTCGAAGGGGTTTCTGTAGTTTGCGAGGAGTTCTGAATGAACTATGACAGTAGGTTTGTAAGACCTAGAAGTTGGCGAATTCCTGTCGGTGTCTCTGGTGTCGACAAATTCTCTACGGTTTTGACAAATTGTAAGAGTACTCAAAATTTCCTACATCACTAATAGTGTGTCATAGAAATTTGACTCTTCAATTTCAAAACTCGTGCTTAGAGAACTTCGCGAAAAGTACCTTTGAAGGTAATGTTTCCATGGGTTTCTTCTTACTACGAGGGTAGATAAGTAAGTCATTACATGGAGAAATGACAAACTGATCCAAGTAAGAATGACGAACCATATTCATTAAACTCATGAATACTATGGGCGTATTGGTCCTATCCGAAGGGTATCACTACGGACTCGAAGTGTCTGCATTAAGTTCGGAAGGTAGTCTTCAAGACGTCCTCCTCTAGCACTCGAAACTGTTGATATTCGGATCTCGGTCCATTTCTGAAAAGTAACTCGTTCATTGAGTTTGCTCCATTGATTCATCTATGCGAGGCAGAGATAACAATTTCTAATGAAAAATCTTAATGGAGTCCTCGATATCCAAGGTACATACGATGCAATCCGTCGATCTCTGGAAGAATAAGACCGGAGTTCTCTAGGGTGAGAAGCCTAGTCTTCCAATTCTATTTCTGAGGAATTTGCTGAGTAGTTTGCTAAGTTGTCCGGACTGTTCTTGTATCTTTGTTTAGACTGTAGGGCGATCTGTTTACAGGAGTCGTATTAGGTTCTAAGTTTGTTCACATGACGATGAGATTACTTGTAGTCTTGGGTAGTTCTCTGTCCTGAAGTTCATTCTAGAATCCATACTTGGTTCAACGATCCCCATCTCGGGTATACGAGTCGTATATAACTAAGATTGAAAAGATAGTCGAATAACTGATTCTTCTTTAAGTTCACATCCTATCGAGGACAAAGAAGTTAAAGCGGAATCATCAATTCTAAATCTGTAGAACCTTGATTATATATCGCCCCTATGTATACCTTTTTCAGCGACATGTCAATCGTATGGATATTTGGATTGAACTTGACATATTGTACGAGTGGTACTTCAGGGATTTCTTCGGAAAAGAAAAGAACTATGGGGTACTCCAGGCATGAGTACTTCGGTGTTCTGATATGATGGCTTCGCTGGAAAGGCAATTTCGAAGAAAGAGATTTTAACGACCCAATTTTCATGTCCAAAAATTTTCATTTTAAAGTATTACTTTTAGAAAACATTAATAAATAAAAGCATTGTTTGATCACGCCATAACACATCGCAACCCATGTTTTAATATTCAAACCATACAATCCATCAAATATCAGAGTACAATCCCAGTAAATCTCGTAATGCGGAAACCGAAGAGTGTGTGTGTGACATGCTGCTACCGTGCCGGCTCCTTTCCCCTAGCTGAGGAGGTACCTGAAACCAAAACTAAAACCGTAAGCACAAAGCTTAGTGAGCTCCCCCCATAATACCCCATACCATACAGCCTATAACAAAACATGCAATTAGGAGATACGGGCCCCGCCCACACTCGTGAGGATACGGGCCTCGCCCACACCTCACTTTCTGAGAGATACGGGCCCCGCCCACACTCGTGAAGATACGGGCCCCGCCCACACTTCGCTACCTGGGAGATACGGGCCTAGCCCACACTCCATTCTCGGAGGGATACGGGCCTCGCCCACACCCAACCATCAACATATATCATACAAGTATCACGCAGACAACAAGTATAGACAGTTCTATCATACTGGTATATATATATATATATCACAATCAACTTGACTAATAGATACGGGCTCGGCCCACACTATAATACTAACGTCACATCTATACGGGCCGGCCTTGGTGCCTTAGACCCACTACTAATGAAAGGAAACTCACCTCGAAATAGCTGCTGGTCTGTGTGGGAACTGATCACCTACTACTGCTGCTGCTGCTCCGGAAACTCCCTGGCTGTAATTCCCACAATATACTTAATCATACACTGCTAACTGTCCTTTGGGTAAAAAGACCATTTTACCCCTGGTCTAGCCCTAAGTCAAATCGAAGTCAATTATTAGTTTACCCGACTCGCCGAGTGGATCTCCACTCGCCGAGTCCCTAGCAAACTATCGTCCTGGGTCCCTGATTCTACTCGTCGAGTTGGGCTATGACTCGACGAGTTCATCTTCTAAACTGACGTTCACCCTCTTCATCCTACTCGCTGAGTTGTATGAACAACTCGTCGAGTTCATCTTCATCCGAAGAACACTTTATGCTAAGACTCGCCGAGTTGTAAGAACAACTCGCCGAGTCTGTTCTTGATCTATGAAGATTGCCTTGGACTCACCGAGTCAGGGCATTGACTCGCCGAGTCCTATCATGGGTGAGTTCAGCTTCCAACTCACCGAGTCACCCCCTGTGACTCACGGCTCAACTCGATACATCTAAAAGGGACCGGTTCAGTGACTCGCGACCAGACTCGTCGAGTCACCTATACGACTCGCCGAGTCGTCACCATGCATCCACCAAATACACAGATTTACTCGATTTCAGTCCATGCCATTCATAGATCTGGACTTCTAGGACACAAATCACACGTAAAGTTTCCAACTTTACGTGTGGATATTCACTAATGTGGATTTTAGGGTGCAAAATGCCTCAAAAGGGTAGATCTAGGATGAACAAGCCACATGGGGCCATAAAGCTCACAGATCTGAGCTCCTGGAGCTCAATCTTGCTTAGATCTAAAGGTTAATCCACTTATTACGAATCATTAAGCACAAACAAGCTTGAAGAATTGCCCAAGAGTGTCCCAAATGAAATTCTATGCATAGAAACAGGGGAAAAACGAGATATACCTCAAGGAAAATGTTGAAATGACACAAAGATGGCTGATCTCCTTCTCCTCTTCTTGATCTACTCCGCTTTCTCCTCCAAACCTTCAAGAACACACCAAGAACACTTCAATCTCTTAAGGAAATAAGGGAAAACGATGTTGGGGGAGTTCTGGGGGTGAATGGGGACGAGTTGGGGCGGAATGAGGGTTTAAATAGGGTGCAAACCCTTGAAACTTAGGGTTTCATCTAGCAGCGGTGACTTGCCGAGTCCAGGATATGGACTCGCCGAGTCGCCCACTTAAAACGTGTCCTGAGTCTCGTCCCTACTCGGCGAGTCGGACCTTATGACTCGCCGAGTCCAAGGCTAAAATAGGGCAATGCTCAAATAAAATTCACATACCGGAAACCAGGTGCTACAGAGATGTACGTATGAAGCTAGTATGGTGTGGATCAAATTGAATCTAGTTGTATTATAATGTCGGAATCATACGAGAACTTAAAGACATTAGATTTGAACATAAGATGTTTACAGACAAAAACAACCGTGCAACCATGAACATAGTTACAGTACTTTAGATTTACTACAAGACTATTGCTGCGAATAAGGTATACTACAAAGGACAAGTATACGCAGCACGAGCATCCCTATACAGACAGGATCTCGCAAAAGACAAGACTCTAGTTTCACTAGTTTTGGATACTTTATAAGTCTGTTACAACGAAACGCCTAAATTACATTAACGTGAGTTCCGGAGTAGGTTCTCCCGCAGATGTGATCCTGAGAATCTTCCCATCTGCGCTAGAGTTCTTTGCTATAGGGCAATCCTTCTTGAAGTGCCCTATCTCACCGCATTGGTGGCATGACTGGCTAGTACTAGCATTGGTGACGGGAGTGCGGTGTTTAGCCAGTGTTATGTGGACACGAGTGTCTTCCTCATTACTCCACCTTGGAAACTGCTTCCTAAAGCATTCGACTTTATCACTACTTTTGTGCGTAGGGTCAGTCCCGATGATAGGGACTTGAGTGATGGGTCGTGCCGGTGTTCCACAACTACGAGCATGGTGCCCTATTTTTAGGAAATTGCAACATTACATCTCATGGCAGGCCCCATGATGATGGAAACTACACTTGTCACACTTCGGGAGTTTTCCCTCGTATGGCCTGCACGGTATGGGGATAGCAGGGGTTTCCACTTGTTGCTGTTGCATGACCAACTATTGAGATTTCTTGTGTTCTTTCTGGGCTTGACGCTTTCATTTCTTGTTCTTTGTTTTTCGGCTTTACGAGCCTGTGACTGTTACTGTTTGATGACTTCCTGGATTGATACTACGATTGGAATCTTTAATCCTATCATCAATATTGCTTGAGCTGATAGCGCTACAGTGTGTAAGGACAACTGTCACGATAGCCATCATAGCAGTTGTAATTGTGGTTTGGAAAGTAGCAGCGTCCATAGGAAAAGCGGAGGTTTCTTTGTTCGGTTGATTGTTTCCGGATGACGACATGATTGTGTAATACGAAAGATAAGGATTTTGTGAGCGATTCTAGCTGACCCTCAATGTACTTTGATTGCTCAAACAAAGAGTAAGAGTATGTTCTCGAAAGGTTGACCTACATCCCTATGATGCAGTCCTAGTACAGAATGGAAGTGAGTTTGTAGAATGGTCTCAAGACGTTTGTCATTCAAGCTGAGGTATCGTAGGTTGGTGAATAACAAGATCCAACCACTAAAAGAGACATGGAAATGTCTCCGGAGCTAAATTACTTTAGTCCAATGACTTAACTAACGATAGACTCCAATGAAAGTATGATAAGAGTACTTGAATGAAGAATGACACAGAAGTTAGCCGGCTGTCAATATCTTTGATATTCACGATGTAAAGGTTCGGGTAAATGACCTTGTAAGGGTCTTACATCATATCTAGAGAAGATAGTTCTTGACAGCGTAAAGACCTAACCAAAGTACTTACGGTACAAGATAATTTCATAGAAAATGCCACTTCGGGCATAGACAGAAAAACATTCCTTTTTAACAAGGAAAATAAAGTAAAACATTTATTACTAGCGACGGTAATCCCTCTGGTGAACTCTTAGTTCAGCCAGTTGACTTTCTACATCGAGTGGGTGTCTTTCGTACACCCTCTGTCGTACTCGGAGTTCTATGACTTCAGCTCGGGATTCAGCTAGTGCCTGTAGCAGGGTTTCATGGTTTCTCTCAGATCTCTCACGAGCATCTTCTAGACGAATGGTGCGGAGGTTAGGCATTCTCGCATTGGCGACAACTTCAGTGATCTGATGTAGGGTTGTCCTGCCTTGAATCTCATTTCGGGCCACTCTGCGGACCAGGATTGGCAAGCTTCTGTCTGTCGAGCCCCCGTTTCCCAGGTCATAAAATTTTCGATCACCATCAAATGGCATGGGCTGATCTTGTCCTTGGCTCCATGTTTCCAAACATTCCACCCATGGAGGCGTCGGGCCATGAAAAGCCGGACGAGGGTCAGGAATTTGAACGGGAGCTGTCTGGGGTAGATCTTCAACCTTGGGTTCGGAATTAGAATCATCCGAAAGGTCTTCATCATGGTGATCATTCATAGGGATAGGATGATCATTTTCTGGCTCTTCTTCAAACCATCCAGCAATAACTTCGTTCGGAAGGAACAGGTTGCCGTGGGGATGGAGTCCAGCCATGTTATCTACGCGAGATTTGGGGTAAGAAAATAATTATTAGACGAAGTATCTAGATAATTTAGAAAATCTTCATCAGTTACATCGCTATTTGTGAAGTGCATACCAGTTATATGTAATCCAAACAGGATAGGCCTTTGAATAAGTGACCTTAACTCCATATTCACACAGAATAGGGGTGAAGTAAAATTTTCACAGATTCTCAGTCTATGACATCCTAATTACATACAGCCTTAGTGTATCCACTTAGCAACTATCAACTTAGTAATGAAGATCCCGTTTTAGTTCTCAAGTATAAAGTACTTATAGTAACACCAAATACTCCTATAGTATTTTAATTTTTTATTTTTTATTTTTTATGTTATGTTCTATTGTTCTCATTATGGTAGGGTTGGTAAGATTTTAGCATTGTTGCAACCACACAATTAAACTTAGAGAGATGTTATTCAACTCTCGGATAATATAGGTGATCAAGCTATATCTTCCCAGTTTTGACTATATGTCTCTAAGCCCACCTGTGTTGCCCAACAATCGTAATTCTTTTGTACTGTCCTAGTGACACTGATTTTAGTATGAATACAGGCACGTATACTTAATTAAATATTTTATTATTTAAAGTATAAACTCTTGGTCAGAGTATTTTTAATCCCTTATGTATTTATAGTTACTATATCTTTTATGGGTTGATATACTTAATTCACTATAAACAATGCTCTGATACCAATCTATCACACCCCAAAACCGAGAACGGCGGAAACGTTCTGGGGCGGAGGACGTCATGTATAGTATCACAACAATGAAAAGTAGTAAACAAGCAACAACATTATCCATTGCATTAATAATAGAATTATTATATAAGTGTGTTCTGTCAAATTTTGATAAACACTAAATCATAAATCAAAATGAAAGATGAATCTTCAACGAGCTCCATCTTCCCTAGTCCTTGCATCGGTACCTGTCTATAATGACCTGAGGATACAAGTAATTTTGAAAGCGAGTATCAGCTTTAAAGCTGGTGAGATCATAAGTATTTTAGTGTCTTAATTTGTATGTAAATACTTGTATGTATTTGAAATGTAAGTATTTGTATGTATACGTATTGTAAGTATTGAAAATGTAAATGAACTGTAAGTATGAAAATGTATATGAATTGTAAGTATGAACATGTTTGTAAAACAAATTTAAACATTTAAAAAACCCTAGAAATCCCTATGATTCCTATAGTAACAAAAGGAGTCTTCTACCAAGACTTAACTGTTCTCATGTAGTCTTCTACCAAGACCTAACTGTTCTGAATGTAGTCTTCTACCAAGACCTAACTGTAATAGTATCACCCTTTGGTACTCGGGCAAATAACAATGTTAACTGAAGACATCCGTAGATGTACATTTACCTCTGTTGCTAACAGCTGGGTATAGGAATAGTCCGTCCCCAAAAGTATACCTGTAATGGTATCAACCGTTGACATCCGTGGATGTGCTTTTACCTCTGTAGCTAACAGAGATTCTAGGAATGGTCAGTCCCGCAATGTATCCTTGGGTACTAGGATATTAATCCCAATCTATCTTGTCGATTGTCTGATTGAATCACAAGGTAAAGATAAGAATGCGGATTATATAACAAAATCTATACATATAAAATGTACTAGTAATTCCTGTAAGTGTACTCATGTACATGTGATCATGTAAACATAGCTATGTAATAGTATAGTAATGTACTGTAATGTTCCACGTGTGCTAGCTGTAAAGTGTGATCTCTCTCTATCTAGCATGTATAGTAATGTACTCGTTCTAGTATCGTTGTATATGTTCTTCTCTAGTATAGTTGTATATGTTCTTCTCTAGTATAGTCGTATATGTTCCTCTCTAGTATTGTTGTATATGTTCTCATAGTAGTAAGTATTGAATCATGAATGAACTGACTCATAGTATGATATTGTGTTCTAGTAATAGTTCTACTATCTTCCTAAACTACCCCTATGGTAGTTTACTAGTAATCTAACTGGTAGGTATGGACATGGATGTATACCCTTGCTACCCAAGGGTATTGATTGAACTGGGAGAACCTTTATGACTACATATGTACATGTAACGACTGTGTTTCTGGGCTTGCCATTTTTAGCATGTGATAGTCTAGGTTAACCTTTGTAACCCGTTTTGAAATAATAGAAGTGTATTATTTGAGTATTATGTGTTTTGTGCTTAATTGCTTAATTATGTGGTTTGATTAATTAAGAATAAAAATAAGTGTCAAAATTGAAGTGTAAAATAAGCTTGATATATTTAGATAATGTTGTAGTAGTTGAAACAAGGTTTCCGAAGATATAAAGAATGCCGAAATCCGAGTTATAACGAGGAAGTTATGACCTGTCGAAGTTTCGCGACAGAACCGGCAACGCTGAATGACGTAAAAAGTGAAATTTACGTTAGAGCGATAGTTAGCCTTAGTGATCTAAACAAGAATCGAAGATCTCATTGTTAGTATCAAAGCGACAAAAAGTTATGCGAGAACGGACGTCAAACGAAGAAGTTATGAATTTATAACGAAATTTTCTGTCCCGGCCTATTAAAAATAAATAATAAAAATAAATTCAAAATTAGCCGATGGAGTCTAAATGAAAGTTGTAGAGCGTAGTCTCACCTTCGCGTGGATATAAAGAACGTCGAAAACGGAGTTCGTATGAAGAAGATATGAATTTCCGAAGTTTATTAAATAATTTGTATTTAATTTTAATTGGAAGATCCGGCCTTATCCGAAGGCGAGTGACCGGACTCATCCGGAGTACGCCCCGCGTACTCAAGTATGCCCCACGTACTCGAGTACGCCCCGCGTACATCGAAGATGTCGACACTCGCACTCGAGGACTTCAGATGACGAATGTAGTGACGATTTCGGACCAGTACGTCCCGCGTACTCCGAGGCTCCAGCCTCCTATAAATAGGATGCGAGGGCAGCCGACTTCTATGCTATTTTTCTCCATTCTCTCTCCCGTTTTGCCTCGATTTGCGCACCAGAAATACCCCGAAGCCCCGGTAATATTCCCGAGTCCCGAAGCAAGTCCCGAGATCCTGAAGATCCAGAGAAGTGCGGTTTCCGAGCCGAAGCCCTGCCCGCGAGAAGTTCGATTTTTGTAGAGATCTTCCAGATCTGCTAAGGATTACTACTTCTACGAGCCGTAGTGCTGTCCGATCATCTTCTGATCAAGTGAGTGTGTAGTTAATTTCTTCTAACGCATAATTATGAAGTATTTTATACGAAATACGTGTTATGTGTATAATTTTGTTGTTATATGCGTGAATGTATATTCACTCTTTTCAATCTCATAGATCTGAATTGTTTTCTATGAAATACGTGTTATGTGGGTATGCCTCATCTGTTATGTGAAATATGTATTGGATGAAAATGCTATACAGGTTTTAAACTATGTATATATATATATATATATATATATATATATATATATATATATATATTTATCTACTAATATGTTGGGTAGAACATGGGTAGATAGTTGGTGTGTAATAAACAGATGAGAGGCCTTGATGTTGTTTTTGTTGACCTAGTTATTCCGCGGAGTATGGATAAAGACCACAGACTCCTTCTAGACAGCCTCGTGGAACGCTAGCAGGTTCATAACCTGTAGGTGTTGTGAACGATGTGTTCACCGGTGTACTCTATCCCCCTCATGGTTGCCTTTAGGATATCTATTGTTGAGGAAACCCCTTAGTAGTAATGTCCGTCCCGATGAAAATCCTAGATTAGGTCCCTTGAGATAGATGTTGTTTTAGGGACGTAAAGTGAGGATAACGGGAATGGGTAATCGGGATAGTGATTGGTTGGTGAAATTAAATATAAATTATTTATTGTGGGTTGAAAACCCTATATGCTCACCAGGATCCCAAGCCTGACCCACTCAGTTTTATTTGTATTACAGGAAGTGGCGCAAGGGCGTAAGATGGATGAACCATCAAGTTGTTTTGTTTACAAGTCTGCATATGTATATATTTGTTGAATGACTTGTAATGTTATCGTTTATGCTTATTGGTCTGTATCGAAACATGACACCCCGAGTTTTGATTATATAATGAAAAATACATTTCTTTTATGAAATGCTTTGGTAAACATTGTTTTATCATGTTTTGTTTTTGGGAACAAATTCCGCAACTCTTTCAAATTAAAAGGATTTACTCTGAAATTATTTTAAAAGCATAAATGGAAATCGGTCTTTTCTGGCTGTGATTTTGGGGATGTCACAGTACAGATGATATATAACTAATATTTAAACGACCTTCGGATGGGTACCCGATATCCCACCAGACCACATCTCAAGCGCGAAAAGGAAATAGGGTGGATAGCCTTCCTAAGTCTTTTAAACATTACTCATATAAATATACATATATAGGCATGCAATTTATAATATAAAAGCATTAAGTAAGTTTTGTAAAACCTTTGAACATAATTATTATCTTAAGAAAAGATCAACTTGATGTCAATCATTAAAACATTTTGAAGACATGGGTTTGATAAAATAGTTTAGTATAAAGAAACATTTGTTTGAAACGCAATTGTAAATAAGTTTGAAATGTAATATAAAGAGTAAAATGTACAGTGTAATAAAGAGTTTAAAACATATAAAATGTTTATAAAAATCATTTGAAGAAAACTGTTTGGTAAAACGGCTAATGTGTAGTAAATCATTTGAATGTTACATATTAATCACATGTGATTGATATAATAACTAGCGTAATTCTACCTATTAATCACATGTGATTGATATAATAACTAGTATGATTCTACTTGTATCCCCCCCATAAAACATTTAAAAGTAGTTTAAAACATTATTTAAGGGGTATGAACTCACCTGTAGCAAGTGGATCGGAAGGAAGTGTCGGATAAGTGCTTGGTGTCAAGTGAAGACTTAGACATGCACAAAGATCCTAATAACATATAAGGATATATGTATATAAACAATTAGTCTTTAAAAAACTAATAAACAAATTCAAGACACTCTAAGGCATGACAAACACTTTGTATAAGTGTTATAAGTGCTAAGGAGTGCATCTAAGTGTTGTAGGGAAAGGCTAGTGTGTTTGGGGTTCAAGGGTAAACTCCCTTGGAGTTTACGGTTTTCATGACCATTACCCAAGGAGTTTATGACAGTAAACTCAAGGGTTTACAGTCGTAAACTCTACACTTTATGACCATTTGTTGGTTTGAAGTCTTCTAAGCTATTCCAAGTATTCATACTTCATGATTTAGCCTTAGGAAGTGTTGTGTGGCATCAAAACACTCCTAAATGGAGTTTACAGTCTAAGGTCCATTTCTCCATGAGTTTACTACCTTAAACTCCGAAGTTTGGTATTTGGCGGTTTTCAAGTCCTTAGCTCAAACATAGCACTAGTCTAGGTTAGATTCTAGCCATAAGGAAAAACCATGGGCCATTTATGAGACATTTACACCACATTTGAGGTGTTTACGGTTTTGGGAGATCCCCAAACCGTAAACACATAAAAATATATGATTTTGGTGCTTTTTGTGTGATACACTCATCAAGGATGGATCTAGACAAGTCCCTAAGGCATTGTGAAGCATCTAGACACCCTAAAGCACCCTAAGGCACTATATTGGGTGTTTACGGTTTTGGGAGCCTCCCAAAACCGTGAACACCTTGTTCTTGGTGTTCTTGGGACTTTTCCTTGGTATAAACATGTATAGCAAGCTTAAATCGACTCTAAGATAGAAGTACTTACATAGAGGAAGCTTGAAATGAACTTTAAATCCAAGAACACTTAGTATGTGTTCTTGGTGTTTTTGGAAACTAATCAAAACACAAAAATGGATGGATTAAAGGATGTAAAATCACTAGATTAAGTGATATACTAACTTGAAAGGGCTAGAAACACTTACTAGATTGAAGATTTTGAATAAAAACTTGGATGATACTTGAGAGGATATTTTGGAATTTACTCTTTTGACATTTGGGGAGTAAACACAAATAACTAACTTTTTGGGGAGTAAACTCATACATAGGTATGAGTTCACGGTTTTTGGGTGATTTCTCAACCCAAACATAAAAGTTTGGTCGGGAATTTCTAAGACGTGAGGTGTTTGCGGTTTTTTTAAAATTCAAAACCCGAGACGACACTTTCTTTCGCCCGTTCGTTTAAAAATAATATTAAAATAATCAAACGAACTTTATATTTCTTAAAAATAAGAAATAATGATATTGACTTATGATACGAAGTGGTTGACTTTTAGGGTTTGACTGAATGGAAATTTCGGGTTGTCACAGACTCGTCGAGTCCCCTGTCCAGACAGCACTAATTTTCGATTTTTCAGCAATTTAAGCAAGTATAACAAGAAAACTAGCCTAGGCTCTGATACCACTGTTGGGTTTCAGGAAAATCTTCTTCTATTGGATCTGCAGGATCATCCTCGGGTTCAGCATTGAGCCATCCCCCGTTCCTTTGATTGGGAAAGTACGGATCTCCCGGTAGATGGAAACCATCCATGTTATCTATATGAGAATTGAGCATTCTAACACTCCTAAATGTACATGAAACCCTAAATACCTTGGATCTATGTTTTCTCTATTATACATGCAAATATAAATATTCCAAGGTATTACCCTAACTAGCATACAATCTTTTGATAATGGAACAATAAACTAGTGCCCCATGTGTGACACCTCAAATGGTTCACACAACATCATCAACACTTGGAATAACCATGAGAAGAAGACACTTCATGCTCAAATCGGCTAGCCCTCATATATGTATCACTAGTGCCAATTTCTTGAGCCAAAGGGATCCTTATATAGTGTACACATTAGTGTTACACCATGTAACCCATGACTTTACCCATTCCTAATGCTCCATGGGTTTTAATATCCATGAAGTGTCCATGGGTTAAACCCAACATAAGGAATCATGGATCATAAGCCCACATATAGAAGAATGAATGATTTACACAATCAATCCCTATATATTTAATTAGTCTCTTTTGATCACTAAATTAAGTCCAAATTAATTATTGATCAATACTAATTAAATTACATGATTTCATATTAATATATTAGAACTTATAATATATTAATTTGTCACAAATGTCCACTTGTCACAAACAGTCTATCCAAATGTTCTGATCCCATGCAACCCAAATGGACCATGCCGAGTCGGGTCAAATACATACCAATTATAGTTATAGACTTAGACACTAATCCAACAGATACAAGTGTTCACAGCCCAAAGATCTTGAATATCTTGAGTTTACGGCCCACATGATGAAGAATCAAGGTTGAAATCAAGAGAGTTCCATATGAACTACAAGAAGGAAGGTGCTTCTTATGATATTGAGGAGAGAGGAGGGTTTTTGGCTGATGAAACTTGAGAGAAAATGGTTGAGTTCACGGTCAGGAATGAAGAAATGATGATAAAATCGATCAAACACACACACACACACACACACACACACACACACATATATATATATATATATATATATATATATATATATATATATAGGCCGAAGGTTCACTGCCGAGGGATTCATGGTCAAAGGTTCACGGCCCGAAGGCGGTTCGCAACCGAGAACGAAATTCCGAGAAGGGTTCACGACTATGCGAAGTTCTTCATGGCTATGCGAAGTTGTTCATGGTCCGAGGGTTTACGGCCCATGTTTGCGGTCCGAAGCGAAGAGAGAAGAAAAGAGGTGCGAAGTTTCTCGGTTCTAGCTAATTCCCTTCTTGAACACATAACACCTTGAATACAAGGTATAAACACTTATAAAACTTTAATCTAACCCATTTAAAATGGAATAAGATTTAAGTTGACCTTAGTTGAACAAATTGACTTTTACAATAATGAAAATAACGAGTTGTTACAAGAAACTATAGACTTCAATTCAGATTTGAGACCATTCATGAATGTTACCTTTTCTTAAATGACTTGTCACTTAAGATTGTATTTAAGCATTATGCTTTACAAGTGATTAAAGCGATTGACTGTCTTTTCTAAATTCTCATCTGGGTTCTGCACAAAAGATCCAAATTCTAACAAAAGTGTCATCTGTAAAGAATGTTCCAAGTTGGCATCACCTGAATATAATTCCTTCAGTCTGTCCCAGATTCCTTTTGCAGTATCACATGAACTGAGAATACAGAATGTGTCAGGAGGAAGAACAAAACAAATGATTTTAATTGCTTTTAGATTGCACAACAACTTATCCTTATCATCATTTGTAATGTCAGTATGTTCAACAATGATTGAGTTATAGTTAGCCTAAGTCTTGACTTCTTGTCTGGTACCCGAATACGTATATGTTTCAACGGTCATTGCATGACAAATAGTAGATCCATGCGTTTCAATACCTAGCACATAGTCTTCAAAGAAGAGCCCGGACTTCATAATCTTCTGGAAAAAGTATAGGAATCCTTGTAGTTGAACCGATGCTCCTTAGGAGATTGAATGAAATAGAGTGGAGATCGTCATTAGGCATTTAATGATAATTCAATGAAACAAAATATAGAATCAGATGTGTAAACTTGAATCGAGTTCAAGGGAAAACGAGGGATCTAGATCTGAGATCTACAATAGATCGAGACGATTGAAATAACAGGAGCAGGTCTGAGAAAACGAAAGAGCCCAATGAAAAACCCTATACTCAACAGAAGAATAGCAAATTGATTACACTATCTCCTGCTCTGATATCAATTGTAAGAAACAATAAAAGATCGAAAGATTCTATATTATGAGAATAAATAATTACAAGAAACGACAATGATTGAAAATGTAGCGAATGTATTAATCACAACAATAAAATAGTTCTTGGAGGCAGAACTATTCTGTAAATTGCTTCAAAAGTTGTAACCCTAGAAGTTATGTGCACACTATTTATAAACAAACTAATACATTAATTCCAAACATGGACAGGCCTATTTCGGAATCGAAATTAAAGCAATAAATACGAAACTATACACTTGACACAACACTAAAATATACTTAACAACTATCCATGGTCCTAAAGTTGGGGTTGGTGATGTTGTTCCCATTAATAGAAACTCTACTTGGCTTAACATTACTAAAGAGGTAGATCATCTTAAAAAGTTGGGATTCATTTGTTCGATCTGTTAAAAAAAAATAATAAATAAAAAATAAATAAAAAATAAAAAAAATGGTGACGGTGCCTCTACTAGCTCTTGGGATGACAATTGGTTGAATGGGTTGTCTCTTAAGCTCCAACTTCCGAGAATCTTCAATTTGGAGGAAGATAAGCTCATTTCGGTTAAAGATAAATTGGGTCACACTTCTTTGCTTGATCCTATTCGTAGAGATATGATGGGAGAGCCAAGGATGTGCAATGGGAAGGGTTGTTGGGTCTTATCCATTCTGTTTCCCTCTCTCTAGCTGTGGATAGATGGTTTTGGTCTTTATTGGGTATGAGAGACTACTTGGTTAGGTTTACTCGATCCTATATTGGTGGCATTTATTTACCGGTTTCTAGTGTGCCACCCAGATGGGTGCGGATTTTCCCTATCAAGATTAATGTCTTTGTTTGATGTCTTTCTCTTGATAAACTCCCGACTAAAGTTGTTCTTCATGGTCGTAGTTTTGATGTGTCATCTTTGTTGTGTCCTCTTTGAGAGAATCATCTTGAGATATGTTCTCATTTGTTTTTATGTTGTGATTCTGCATTGGCTATTTGTGCTTTGATTTCTAGATAGTGGGATATCTCCATCTCTTCTCTTCTTTTATATGCAGATTGGCTTGTGTGGTTCAAGACGCTTTGATGGATGTAAAGAATTTCTTGGAAGCTATCTTTTCTCGCGTATTGGTGGCATATTTGGTTTTTCAGGAATGTCACATTGTTTGGTAAGGATAAACCTCGAGCGGTGAGTGTTTTCTCTTTTTTTTTTTTTGTAATACTAGGTGTAAAAAAGACATTAATTGAATTGGATGGCTTCATAACCTACGACTAGTGATTATATAATGTTTTGCTTATTTTCCTGCTAGTTTCTTAATATCCGACTAGTGATTATATAATGTTTTGCTTATTTTCCTGCTAGTTTCTTAATAGTCCCTTTTTTAATATAAATATCGCCGTTCAAGAAAAAAAAATTATTATAAGACCTAGTGCCACTTTTACCACAAGATATTGTGTGCCCTAGGTCTAATACAAGAATAAACAAACGTACTTCGTTATATTGTGTGCCAAATCAATATCTCACACTTGCCGCTAGTCTCTTATTTCTTGTGATATGATGGGATGGTTTACCCTGCCATTTAAAAAAAAATATATGGTACAAAAAAACAAAGAGAAAAAAGGTTTAAAAGAAGAGACACAAGATGGCTAAGAGTTTGTCGTTTTCAAGGCCCGGTATTTGCCGAGCCACATATGCAATTACGAAGCCAATGCTGTGACCACACCCTAGGTTTAATACAAGAATAAAAAAAAGGATAAGTTAAAAAAGGTAACGAAGTTTTAAAAATATGCAAAAAAGATCATTATTTTTTTTAGTACATAAAATATCATTAATGTATATTTTTTGTATATAAAATACAAACGGAATACACATATATTTAAATAAAACCTTATGGTAACCGGTTACCTTAAGTAAACGGAAAAATAACCTAAAAAGGTAATAAAGTTTCCAAAATGTTCCAAAAATACCATTATTTTTTTAGTATAAAAAATATATTTGAAGTATATCATTTGTACACAAAATACCAACAAAGTACATATTTTAATACATAAAATACCATTGAAATTTCCAAAAAGTTCAAAAAAAACCATTATTGTTTTTTCAGAGCACATTTTGTTAACTACGTTGTTTCCGAATTATATAGAACACAGTCATCGGAGATAAGTCACCGTCATACCAGTTCACACCAGTTTCTCATGACAAACGTCACACTTGTTTCTCCTTTTTGTCTCTCTTGTGTCGCAACACTATTGAACGGTTAACTTTGATGTATTATATATATATATATATATATATATATATATATATATATATATATATATATATATATATATATATATATATATATATATATATATGTGTGTGTGTGTGTGTGTGTGTGTTTTAGGTTTGAGACCTAAGGTTATTGTCTATTTACTTCTCTTGTTACCATAAGAACGATCGAGTGAAGAAATGAAAGAGATTTGCACAATTGTTGTGAACTGATATGACAGTTGATCTCCGGTTATTGTGTTCTACATAATCCGACAATAACGCAGTTAACAAAAAGTGTGTTATTTTTTGAATATTTTGGAAACTCTGTTACATTTTTTAAGTCATTTTAAGATGTACCTAAAGTGTCTGGATACCACAATGTTTTATTTGAAAACATGTGTTTTTATTGGTATTTTGTGTACAAATAATAACACTAATGATATTTTTTATACTAAAAAAACAACAATGATATTTTTTTAAATATTTAAAAACCAGATAACCTACAATAACCAGTAAAATTGTTGTATTTTGTGTACTAAAAAAAATAATGATATTTTTTATATATTTTTAAAACTTCGTTACCTTTTTAAGTACTTATCCCATAAATAAACGTATTTTGTTATATTTTTTGATAGCCAACATAGTAATACACAATATGCTTGTACAATTTTATCGATTTATTTAAAATAATTTTTAATCATCTGAGGTAACAAACTTAATCTTTTATCACTTTTTTGTAAATATCACAAACAAAAAAAAAAAAGTAAAAGGCACTACATAAATTAATAAAAAGTAAAATAAAAACATGATATGAGCATATGTCCTTTTCCTTTTCCTTTTTTCTTTTTTTTGCAATTAACCGTAACCCTACCCATATATGTTTATGTTTTACAAATGCAAACAAACAATAGTACTCCAACTTTTCATAAATGCCATTATATCACAATTCCAAAAGGCCTTACAAACATCTAGACTTGTTTGATCATTTGTTACCATGCATCGAGTATTTATACGGTACAACTCTTAATTACGTTACTTGGTTGTACCATACAACAACTCAATGCACGCAAAATCAAAAACATATTTACTTAAAACAGAAAAACTAATCTTCATTCTTCAAAAACCACCCCCACCATTCGATTGATCTTCTACAAAGCGATTTCAGCATGTAGAGCACTGAACCCAACTGTCTGCTGCTCCACCTGAACCTCCCACTTGGCCTGAGGAATTGCTCCATCTTTTACAGGGATGTACTCCTGGTCCCCCCCCAAGTTTTTAGAATTTACACAAAAGGAACAAAAAAAGTTTTATTATGACAATTAGATACAGACAAAAGAAAGTAAAGACTAAAGAGATTGTAAATCTGTCAAGATTCTTTATCACGGCATACCCATTTTGTCTCTGCTATTTTTATGAATATTTCATCAATTATTGGATTCGGTTAGCCCCCGACCAGACATTTTTTTCATACTTTCACTTTAGTCCCTACAATTTTACCATTTTCCATTTTCACCCCTTCAACTTTGTGATTCCAAAAAAATTAGTTTTTACTACTTCGATGGTGGAGAACTTGTTATAAATCCCACAAAAAGTAAAACTAAATTAAAGATTTGTAATTAAACCCCATTGTTCTTGCAAAAAGAAAGAAAGAAAGAGACTTTTCAAAAAGACATTAATGACCCTATAAGTTATATACCTTTAGAACCTAATGTGACCCACAAAAGAAGATCGTGAATAATTCTAGACAACAAGATCCGAAAGATATGTGAAGAAGTCTATAAGCCGCTTCCTCTTGGCTCTAGTTTCTTGAAGTGACATTAAGGACGAAAGACCCTATTGGCCTATACATTTATTGAATGACGTTTGTAGTATGTTTTGCATTTAAAAGTTAACCCTATCACTTACATAACATAAAAGAGTTGTACAAAGCATTTAAACATGAGATAAGATGCATATATATACATGCATTATCCATGATCAATAATGATGATGATGAGTACACACACATACCTCGAGTTTCTGAACAAGTTCTTTGGCATTAGGTGCAGAGACAAAGATGTGACGTTGAGAAGGTTTGATAAATCCATCATCAACTGCTTTATCGATGAATGTGAGCAGATAGTTGTAATACCCATCAACATTCAGTAAACCCACCTGTACAGTTTTATCATTTCCCACCAAAAAATATCAAAAAGATTTATCGTTTCAAGAAGTTTTTACCCTTTTCAACACTCAACTATATACCAGTTTTATGAGTAAAGTACAAGTAATCATTTGCACGATTGTTATAGATGCAACACTTTTTGCCACTACATACGTAAATCCAACAAAAAATACAAAGATTTATCATGTTGAACAAGGTTGCGGATTTAGGAAAAAGGAGTTATAGAACCATCGAGAAAGTGTACATACACAACGCGAAAGTACAAGTTTTATTTTTTTTACTAAAAAGTACAACTCATCGTTGCAGACTTTGTTTCGATTCGATAGGTTTACTTGTTGGAGAAAAGGGTAGAAAAGAAAGAAAGAAAAACAAGTAGTTAACAAATCCAAACGAACGTAAAAGTTTTTATGCATAAATTAAGTACAAAAAATCTATTTATAGTTTTGTTCTTGAGTTTGCGAGTTTTAAAGAAGTGAAGTTGACGAAATTTACAGGTTTGTCATGGATTCCAAGCTGAGCCCAAGTAATAACTTCGAGTAATTCTTCAAGTGTACCATAACCACCTGTAGCTTCAAGAAAACATGTTGTGCATTGAATAGTTGTACAATGAAAGGTTTGTTGTGCATTAAAGAGTTGTAAGAAGAGCTAGAGAGGACCTGGTAGGGCAATGAAGCAATCGGAGTGGCGGGCCATCTCAGCTTTCCTTTGGTGCATGTCAGCTACAGCTTTAACCTCACCTATGTTTTCACCAGTTTTCTGTGGAATATTTTAATATATACTAAATATTAATATTAATTATATATAAAAACTTGATTTTTGTAACTTTTAGCGTATTTTTGTGTTTATCACCTCCTTCCCCATTAAAGCTCTAGGTATGATCCTGCAAAAAGAAACGTTTTTTTTTGCTTTAGATTCTTGTTTCATTTACTTGAAGAAAATCAGATGAAAAATAGTATATGTATATTCGAAGAACACAACACGTATAAAGTATAAAGATCGGTTTTTGTTTTTTAGTTATAGAAAAAGTATTAGAAATAAAGGGAATAATTAATACCCAAGAACATGACCACCACCACAGTGAACAGCTTGAGAAATTAAACCCATCAAACCAATGCTTCCTCCTCCATAGACAAGATCAAGCCGCTTTTCAACCTTCAATCATGACAAATATACTTATATAATTAAAGAAAAACATGCAAAGTTAATTGAATTTCGGCTAATTATAAATGAATCTTTTTTTTTTTTTTTTTAATTTATGAAAAGTCAAATATATACTTTATAGAACCCAAATAATTAATCTTTGATTAAGATTTTAAAAAGTTGTTATTTTGACTCTCTTATCCTCTTATTGATTCACTTGTGAAAGAAATATTACACTACAAATGTGTTTGTTTGTAATATACACATCGTTTTGGTGTATATTAAAGATTTTCTTTACTTCATACATTTATAGTATTTTCACTTACACATTATACACATACATTTGTGTTTTTCTGTGGGTATTCAAAAAAAAAAAAAAAAAAAAAAAAATTCAAAGTACATTTGATGATGATAAGACTACACAAACATATATAACCATCTTAATGTGTTAAGTGTGTTTTCGAGTTATGAAACAAGATATAATCTCAAATGAATAAGTGCTTGCGATTTTGCATGAGAATTAAGAATCATACCAGTTCTTGAGCCAACTCAATGGCAGCATCACCATAGACATCTCTTTTTCCAGAACTACTTCCACAAAACACACAAACTCTTTTGAACCTTGACTTGTTTAGTTTCTGTTCATTCTCCATGTTTTGTGTTCGATTCTTTGTCAAGTTTATCTTTCGATTTGAAATGACGATAGTGATCCCTAACCACTCACCATGGATATAATTGTGAAGTGTAAAGAAACAAAGTCTTTTACTTGTGTGATGTGTATATATAGTACCCAATTAGTTCAAAAGATATTATTTTTCCACAAAATTTATTTTACTTTTCAAATGTTTGACATGAAATCACCTTTTTCTACAAATGAAATTGTAACGCTAATTGATAAAACGACTACTTTCCATTAATTATATATATTATTTTAAGGACGGTGTCACTCACGAATTCACTGTTTAGTTGTTTTTACTAATGTCACACCAAAACAGACTAATTTAAATCAAGACACAAGTTTTATAAAATATAATATAAGTTTTGAAATAAATATTTTCCTAAAAATAACAAATTTGCTTCTGATAATAAAAATTCTCATATTTGCATTTTCTTTCTCAAAAAACAAAAAAAAAAAAAATTGATTAAACAGATTTTATCTTTCAAAAAAATTTCATAATTCTAAAGTTAAATTATTTTTATTTTTAGGTTACAATTTTAAGACAAAATTGCAAAAAATGGTCCTTGTGGTATGCAAATTTTTGAGTTTTTAGTCCAAACCCCGTGTTTTTTGGATTCATAGTCCTTTTAGAGTGGTTTGTATGTGGAATTGGTCCCCGGACTTAACTCCCGTTAAAAATGATCTGTTAACCCCCTCATATGCTTCACATGTGAGGGTATATCTGTCATTTCATATGTAAGGGACCATTTTTTGTAATTTTTCCATTAAAATTAGTGAGTAACAAAATTTGTATCTAGTTTCCATTTGCTCTTCTCCTTCTAAGATTCTGCAAATTATGAGCAACATCTGTATCTTTCACCACAATCCTCTTATTCATTCACGAAATTGTCAACATGATAATCATTGTTTCAGAGTTCAATCATTCATACAAATCCCTGATTCTTCAATTCGATTTCGAACTCTACCCAAATCATTATCTAGGCAAAACCCTAACACTTCATCCCCAGAACGCCCTATAGAAAAACCCAGATTTAAATCCCAAACTGACTCAGATGATGATGATAAGAACTTAGATGAAGTCGCACCTTCTTCACCTTCCAGTTCCATTTCATCCAAGTTATTCGCGTCGTTGATTTAAAGTTTTAGGTAATATTTCTTGACATTTGTCTAGCTTTTACCATCGATTTTAAATATCTGAATTCTAGTAACAGTTTAAACGAGTTGATTTGGGGAGTATGAATGTCTAAAGGAAAGGTACGATTGAATTTTTCTTATCGAAGTGTGTGATTTAGTTCTTTTGATTTGTTTTGGAGTGTAGAGAGAAGCTTAAGTTAGATGAACTTGGAACGGAGATCATGTCGATCACATTGCTAGCTACATTAGCTCTTCCTGCTTTTTTGTATTCTTTTTGGGAGAATTCGAATCCGATTTGCACTTTTTCTGATACTGATTCTTTGCTAGTTTTATCATCTTCTGTAATGACAATCGATTTTCTTGCTTTGTTCATGTGGACGTTACCTAGGTTGAACAAAGCTAAAGTGGACATTTCTTGGAATTTTGATCCAGCTATGTCGAAAAGGTTCTGGAAGCTTCCTGTTGTGATTGTATCTTCCATTGCTTTTGAGTAAATCTCCATTCTGAGTTCATGAAGATCTAAATATGGATCTGTATCGAATCCTACATGGCTCTTGAAGAGTCTTGAGAACTAGACAAACCATTCCTCTTTGGAATTCGTGATTCCTTCCGATTTTCCCTCAGAAACAATGGGAAGTTGTTCGTTTTGGAAGAGCTCGTATGTTGGTTCTTTATCTGGAGTAACTTCCACTAGGTTTCTTCAATTGACAATGTTTTCTCTGAAAAAATTTATCCAATTCTCATATAAGCATTTTATGTATCTAGTTACTCCTTTTAGGCTATGCTGAATTGGCTGTTGTTGGCGTTTCCATATCAATATTCAATCTGGTAGCAAAATTGCTCAATATTCCTCTACTCAATATCACAACCTCATTAGTTGCTGAAGAACAAGCAGTATTAGTTAATGATGAGGATGATGATAATCACTCCACTTTTCTCAGCCATGGTAATTCCAATTTATGTATCGATAACTACTTGTTATTTACTCTTACTTAACCTGATCAAGAACAACTTTTTTTTTGTTTAGATAGCATGAGTGAAAGCAAGAAGAAGTTTCTTCCATCTGTTCAACTTTTTTAGCCTTAGCTGCTGCTTTTGGGATTGGGGAAACCATAGCACTTTTCTTTGGATTTGGATCACTATTGAACCATTGTTGTTGTAACAAAGCTCAAGAAGAAGGGTAGAAATAAGAGACGTTGGGAAACATTATGGAAGAAGATAGCAACAATGGGGATCTTTAAAAGGAATTAAGCCAAAAAAATGTTTATGCAAAAAGCATCCCTTACATATGAAATGACGGATATACCCTCACGTGTAAGGCACATGAGGGAGTTAACAGATCTTTTTTTAACGGGAGTTAAATCCGAGGACCAATTCCACATACAAACCACTCCAAAAGGACCATGAATCCAAAAACCTCGAGGTTTGGACTAAAACCCCAAAAATTTGCATACCATAGGGACCATTTTTGCAATATTGTCCAATTTTAATCTCTTACTTTAAAACTTACTATATTTTAAAGTGATATGCCGTGTTTATAAAATTCTTTTTATATTTTTGATTTTTATTAATATTACTTTTTTATTTAAACTATGTGTGAGACCCGTATAATAGACGAGTTTTTAAAAAATTAAAAAAAATAATAATATATTTTATTATGCATTACATGTTTAATAATTTACAAAACTGAATTTGGAAATAATATCAATATTAGTTGTGAATAGGGTTGTAAACGAACTAAACGTTCGGCGAACCATTCGTGAACTGTTCGGCGGGAAGTTCGTTTACCTTCGTTTATTTAATAAATGAACGAACATGAACAAAAATTATCGTTCGTTTAGTTAAATGAACGAACATGAACAATGATCTCGTTCGTTCATTTATGTTCGTGAACGTTTGTTTATGATGTTCATTTACGTTCGTTTATGTTCGTTCGTTTAAGTTTATTTATATTCATCTATAGTCAATTATTTTTTATTATATTGCTATAATATATGTTCAATTGTGTTTTATTATCTTTGTTCGTTTATGTTCGTTTAGCATGTTCACGAACATAAATGAACGAACATGAACAAAGTAATTTGTTAAACGAACGAACATGAACAAGAAAATCTCGTTCGTTTGTACGTTCGCGTTCATTTGTTGTTCAACTAACTTAAACGAACGAACATGAACAAGACCTTGTTCGTGTTCGTTTGGTTCGTTTACAACCCTAGTTGTGAATGAAGCAATTTTTGCAATGTTTCTGCAAATTATAGTGAATTCAAAAGGGATTGTCCGAAAATTATGTTTTTCAATTAGGTAGGTTTATCTGAATTTAAATTGAATTTAATACATTAATTGACAAATTACGTAAGAACTTATATGGAGACATTTAAATTTTTTTTTATTTTGTTTATAATATTTTTAGATTAGATTTTTTATAATTTAATACCAAAGCAAAAAAAAATATCATAATGTGTCAAGTGGATTTAAATGAAATTGAAAAATTAAAAAGACGTCATGTGTCATATTGAATTAGGTGATAACATGTGGCAAAAAACTTTCATTTATTAGGTAGGGAAATACATACCTATATATATACTGGTTAAATAAAACAAAATGCTAAATACGAATGATTAAACCGGAAGTTTATTTGAATTTGAAAATTAAAATAAATAAAAATTATGAAAAAAAAACATGCACAAATTAAAATTATGTATTTAGTTGTCAGGCTCATGTGTTTAACGTGTTAATTATAACAAAATATTAAATACAAATGTTTTAATTATAAATTTATTTAAAATTGACATTGAACTTTGAAATTTGAAATTTGAAAGCTATATAATCATTATAGTATGTTTCATTTATGAAAACTAAAGTAATGATAAAGTATAAAATGAAAAATGAAATAAATAACAAGTGGAAAATAAATATATTAAAATTATGAGAAAATAACATGTGACATGCAAAATTATTTTCATTTATTAAATATGATGTTATCAATTTTTATCATATTTATTATGGTATTAACTCATAAAATTAATATATTCTTACTAGACAAAATTGCAAAAATGGTCCCTATGGTTCGATAAATTCTGTAGTTTTGGTCCAAAATGAAATGTTAGTGCACCATTAGTCCAATTTTAGATACATTGTGTGGTTTTGGTCCCTATAGGTGTATTTTCTTGTTTTTTTTGGTCCACATCCCACCTAAAATGACTAATATGCCCCTTAAATAGTTATATTTTAATTTCTTTTATTTATTTTCTTATTCTTATAATAAAATGAAAACTAAAACGAAATAAACCCGTCACTCACTCACTAACTCTCTCTCTCTCTCTCTCTCTCTCTCTCTCTCTCTCTCTCTCTCTCTCGGATATTATCTTCCCAATTGGAACCATCAACACCAAAAACAAATTTAAACCCACATCGCCACCATCAAATCTTCTACTTGAACCTTGGCTTCACCGGTGTCGACTTTATCGAAGAAAGCTTTTCCGATGGAGACTTTTACAGTGTCCGCATCTTCATCTCCTATGCCTTCAAGACGGTTGCCATCCCAAACCTCCATCTTCGCCCATTTCCTTCTCCACCTGAATCGAAATTTCCACTAAAATCGAATCTGAAGATCGTTTTCGATTTGGTTTCTCAAGCTTAAATATTCTTTCTCTATACCACTGTCTCTTCATCCTATTCTTTTTAATTTTGGATTTTAGACATCACCACCAGTATCAGACGACCTTCCTCCTTGCTGAAAATGAGACTAAACTCTCACTCTGACCACCCCTACTTACTCTATCTCTCTCCCGTCACCACCTAAACCCAACAACACGATTTCCTTCTTATTTCCCCATTTATATGTGCGGATCTTGAGAACCACAAAACCACCGATAAACTTAAAGCTCCCTTATACATTATCGTCATCGTTAAATCGATCTATCTTCCATCATCGTCACTAGTATCTGATCTAGGGGATGTCGATCTAACCTTCATCATCGACAAGAACAGTGGTTTACATGCTTAATGTTGGAAAATTTTAGGGTTTCACGATGGGGGATTGGGGTGGTCCGATGAAAAGCGGAGCTCCTCTGTCAAACATTACTAAGGTAATGATGGTAGCGGCTGAAAACCCTAATCGTTGAAAGATGGTGGTAGCGACATTTAGGTAGGGACAGATCTAATCGATTAGAATGGCAGTGTTGATGGGGAAGTTCTATCGGGCATGAGGAAGGAAAGATGGGGGTGAGGGTGGGATTGGATGTTTATGGTGGACAATGTTGGGAGTCAATGGAGATGGTGGCGAACAGTGGTAGCAATCGGTGGTGATGGTGGTGGCCACTAATGGTGATATGTTCTTTCTTAAGTGCGTATGTGGTTTTTTGTTGAGCGAGAGGGAAAGAGAAATGGTGCGTAGACCCCTTTTTATTTTTTTTAAGTTAAAAAAATTAAATTAAATTAACATATGTGTTTCAGCAATTGAAGAAAAATAAAAATATAAGTTATAACGGCAAAATCATCTTTTTAAGTGTATAGGGACCAAAAACAGTAGAAATATCAAGTTTTGGACGATTGGTACAACAATATTTCGTTTTGGACCAAAAGCACATAAATTTGTCAATCACTTGGACAATTTTTGCAATTTTGTCTTCTTACTTTCAACATAATTATTTAATATGTGTATTATTAATTATATAATTGATTTACATTATACAATATTCTTAATTTATATTGACGTTTTAAACTTTTATGTTATTTATTGTGGTTTTAACTTTTAAATTTTTTATGTTTTTACTACCAATATCATTTAACGTGTTGGTATTAAATAACAATGTTATTATCAGTTTCCAAAATTAAGCGTATGAATTTATATGGTGTTACATCAAACAATATACACTTTCAAACCTTATTTTCGTCTATCTCCCCCGTATATAGTTGTTTTGATTGATTCTTTATTTAAATAGTTATATGGTCCGACTCATATGATATAATCGTTATCCTTCTATATATAAAATGTTGACACTTGAAAATCACATTGTACGTTATTGGTCATTTATATAGTTTCGTTCTTATTAATTACAAACAAATTCTCCAGCACAATGTAGGGGTGACTTAAATACTAATTATATATATTTTTCATGATCAATTATCACTGAAACATATTTGTATTATCTTAACTAAAGAAGATTACCCCACATTATGGGGTTTGAAGAGTAATCCTTTGTAAATTATACATGTATCATTACAAGCTTTATGGTCTTCCTTAGGCTCATTAAAAGTCATATAAACCCCAAAAGATATAATAAGCAAAAAGTAGTTAATAAATTCTCGTAATAAGCAAAAAGTAGTTAATAAATTCTCGTGTAAGTAAACATGTTGTGAAGATAAAGAACAAAATGCCAAGTTAGTAAAGACATAAATAGGGGTAAATTGGTTTCACCATAATTGGAGAACACGACTCCATCAGATGCATATCTCCTGTAAAATAATTTGGCAATAAATTTAATTTCTATATCTAATTTGATTGATGAATCAGATGGTACATTTCCAATCTGTTCTCATCAAAATAATTAGGTCTTTGGTCAAGATATGGAGTTCCCCAAAATTTTGATTGTTCTTTTTGAAAAAAGAAAGGTAAAATGGTTATTTACTCATTTGTAAATATGTTCTCATCAAAATGATCAGGTCTTTGGTTGGTATGGAGATTTCCAAAAGTTTTATTGTTCTTTTTGAGAAAAGAAGGGTTAAATACTTCCTTTTCTTGTTTAAGAACTTTTTGGAATATTTACAACTAATTGTTGTCCAAAATCAACATATTTTCAAATTTTAACAAAGTAATTTAACCTTCATCCATTATAGCAGCCTACATTACTCATATTGATAAAAAGAACAAAAGGTAGATTGTTATTTTCTGAAATTTATTTAAATTGATACCTGTGTAGAACTGGTTTCGTGTTTTTCTATGAAGGTCATGGGTTGGGCAACGACACCTAGCGATTTGTCTATGGCTATCTTCATTGTAATCCATTTCACCAACGTTCTCTAACAACAAAATATGATTAAGTTGCATGCATGTAATCTTTTACATAACCTCCTCAAAATCCCCTCGCAAAATGAAGCCTCCATCCATCATATCCTATTTCTTGGCTGTAAATATCAACATTCACTAACCACTTACAAAGACTATTGTTTAAGATTTTCCCTTACATAGTCCTGTGAATGATACCGTGAAAATTATCTCCACTACTCTTATTTCCTCAACCCTACGTAGAATGGTCCGAATAGGGTTGAACTTCAAATTATATCAGATTGTCTTCAGGCATGTTCCAGATCTGTTGCCATGCCACGTAAAAAAGAAAATTTGGATTAGAACTTCTAGATGCCATTTCTTTAACATTATACATGAAGTTTGATTCTGAGTCCAAAATGGATGGAGAAACTAACCAAGTGTTCACCCAAAAACCATATGGACGATTACCAAATTGAAAAAAAAACATAATGTGAGTTTCAAATTACACTCTTATAGCATCAATGTAGAAGTATTTCAGATAAACAAACAAAAATATCTTACCTTATTATGTTGTACGTAGGCTTTCATCAAGGGATCATACTCCTGCATAATTTTGACATCAAATTGAGCTTTTTTTTTTCTCTTACACATTTCTACCAATTAAAAGAAGAAAGAACACAAAGATGAAGCAGAAAAGGAAAGAATATACAGACATTAGCAAAAGCTTGGCTGAGTTGTTGAATAAGATCCACCAGGGAATGGCTTTGAAAAACTGCTTTCCCATGGCGTAGAAGCCCTTTGTGGATGCAACCACTTGAAATAACTTCCTGTTACATATTTTAATCTGCAAAAAGAGAAGATATTATCATCTTTGTGAATCATTCACTATGGAGTACCATATTATCATGGGGAGAGGGACCTCATTGCAAGCACCAGGTGGTTAGAAGATGTTGCTAACGCCTTCCATACTAATCGTTGTCCCGAGGGGGACAAGGTCGGACTAGCTTCCTGCCTCTTGAAGCGTATGGCACATGATTGGTGGGAGGAGGTGGGGCATGATGTGGGTGATGATGCTGTTGCTCAAAGACCTGGGGTGATTTCTCGACCAGGTTCCGATCCGAGTTTGCACTGGTGATTAAGGTGCATCAGCAGGCGCGAGACTTCCAGGATCTCCGCCAGCTACTAAGACAGTGGCTGAGATGACCGCTATGTTCAGGTATAGGGCACTTCTGGTTCTGCAATATGTGGAGGACGAGGAGATGACGAAGGTTTGGTACCATGAGGTGTTGAGGAGTGATATTCTGCAGTTTGCTAGCCGATCCAGCTGCAAGATGCTGGAAGACATGATAGCACGGGCTACACAGAGGGACATTGATTTGGAGATGGAGAAGAAGAGGATGCCAGATTCTGTGTCTAGTGTTGAGGGTTTGGAAAAGAGGCTAAAGGTGGTTGATACGAGAAGGAAGGGCCAGCGGGGCCGAGGCCTTTGTAGCAAGTGCGACAGGTCACACGAGGGGACGTGCAAGGTAGGTGGTTCTTACTACTTCAAGTCTGGCCGGACTTGTCATATCTATAGGGATTGTACTGCTACCACTACGATCACCCTGATATCTGATATGATTTGGTTCCAATGCAATCAGAGGGACCAAAAGAAGGCCCATTTTCTGAGTTTGGCTGCAACAGGACCGGTGTCAAAACCTGCTCCTAGAACTCTCCGGATTACTGACGGCCGCCAGGGGCGGGCAAATGCGCCTGCAACGAAGAACTGGGATTTCGAGCTGACGACAGAAGAGGCGTGTGCAGCTCCTAATGTTGTGACAGGATGTATGTGTTGGATTAATGTCTAAGTCCATAACTATATTTGGTATGTACTCGACCTGACCTGGCATGGTCCGTTTGGGTTGCATGGCATCATACACTTGGATAGACTAAATGAGAGAAATAAGACACTTATGGTTATTAATATATTATAAGTTATAATATATTAATAATAAGAATAATAATATTTAATTAGTATTGATCAAGAATTAATTTGGAATTAATTATGTGATCAAAAGAAGACTAATTAAATATATGGGTTGATTGTGTAAATCATCCATAACTTATATAGTTGGCCAAAGCTCCATGGATAATCAAGTTGGGTTAAACCCATAGGATGCTCCATGGTGGTTACATAACCCATGGGTCGTGGAAATGAAAGGTCATGACAATTAGGGTTTACATGGTGTAACCCTAATTGTAACACACTATATAAGCATCATATTATTCACCAAAATCGGCCACTAGTGTGTGTAAAATAAGGGCTAGCCGATTTCATGATGTGTGGATTTCTCTCTAAGTTATTCCAATAGAATTTAATGTTGTATGAGCCATTTGAGGTGCCACATTTGAGGCACTAGGCACTCAAGCCCCATGGAGTCAAGCTACACTACAAGAGGTATGTATTCTATCTATATTATTACCCAAGTATCTATGATTGTGTGCTAGATAGGGTAATACCTCGGAATATTAGTATTTGCATGTATATTAGAGAAAACATAGATCCAAGGTATTTAGGGTTTCATGTACACCATAGGGGTGTTAGAATGCTCAAAACCCAACAGTGGTATCAGATCATAGGCTTGTTTTCCTGTATACTTGATGTAATTGCTGAAAAATCAAAGTTTTTGTGGTGTCTGGGCAGTGGACTTGCCGAGTTCCCTCATGGACTCGACGAGTCCAAGGAAAAACCCATCCAACTCGTCGAGTTGGTTCATGTACTCGACAAGTTGGACCCCCTAACAACTTATCTTCGAGTTTTGGTGCTGGAATTGGTCTAACATCATTATCTTAAACTGTTTTGGACTTATAAAAACTATTTTTTGATGTGATAATGATTATGGTAAATCAATTTCAGAGTTGTTATCAAAATTTCAAGTTTTATATGGTTAATTTTATGATTCTTGAAATCGTTGATATTCATGTTCTTGAACTTATGAGTTTTGATGATCATAGGAATTATTTGTAACCTTCTTGGTAGTTTAATTCTTTATCATTATGTGTTTTAATGGATTCTATAACTTGTCCTCAAGTTATGGATAACCAAAATGTTGGGTTTTAGCCATAAGAACTTTCCTATGTGCGCATGCAAAACCCTAATGCTTGGATCTAGGCTTTCTAATTAAACATGCTTTGAATCCAAGACTTCTAATGGCTAATTAGGTTAAATAACAACATTGAAACAGATCTAGAATCATACCTTTGAGTTCCTTGTTGATCTTGTTGTCTTGAATCAAATGTCACTCCTCTAATGGCTTACAAACACCAATAGAAAGCAAGATGATTTAGGAGAGAGGAGAGGGGAGGAATTCGGCCAGAGTATCTCTACTTTTTGATGGTGTGTCGAATTCCCTCACCCCTAGGGTCTATTTATACTTGTAGACTCCTTAAGGGTTACAACCTAAACCCTAATTGGATAATCTTCTCTTAAGGCTATCCAAATCCATTCCATAGATAAGCCTTTAGACGATTTTAGCTATCCTATATCTCATAGAAGTCGTCCAAAGCATATCCCAATGGATTTATAGTCTAAAGTTTAACTATCAAACAATTGACAGTTTATACCCCTTTATTTAATTGATCTCTTTAAGTCACCAAATTAATTCCAATTAATCTATGACTTATATTAATCAAATAACCATATATTATTCCTTATAATATTTACTCTCTTTTAACAAATCATCCATCAAGTTGCTATGGTGAAGGCAACCCAAAAGGACCATGCACAACCGGATCAAATACTTGCCTAATATAGTTGCAGCCTTAGACACTATTCCAACAGTCTCCCACTTGGATAAGTCTAGTAACTATACAAGTACAATTCGGTTTGCAATCGTAGCTCTCAAAGACGCTGTCAACTCTGATCTAATCAATCTTGTCCTTTAGATAAGGGATCGTACAGTCCTCTGTTAGATATCATGCCGACAATCCTATGGAATGGTTAGTCAAGCATTTAGGTTTCTCGATCTCTGATTTATTTGACATAGAACTTAATCAAACACATCAATTCAGTTCTGACCGGGCCCGGCACATAAGTCAAATCAAATCATCGAGCGGCCGAGATATCGCTTTTACCTTCTTAGATAAAAGTTACAGATAAACTTCGACTTATATGCATTTACTTATTCATTAACCAACTATACACAACAATGCGTTTTATAACACCGAGTTACTGATGCGTTTTCGCATTATCAATGTACAATCAATTAACAAATAATAAACCATATATCTAGGTTTTAAGACTATATGATATTATCGTCTTGCGATCACCTTTTATATCGTATTCCATAAGGTGATTCCAGCAAGCGCGGGTTTATTCCAATGCTCAAAACCAGTTCATAAGCCCTCATGAACGTTGCAGCAACCCTTGCTATGTCTAACACCATTTAGACATTCTACACACCAATTCATGACAATCTTCATTCATATCTACTCCCAACATATGAACGATTGTGGACCATTTGAATAATTCGATTATTCCTAATAAACTCAATTATTCTGGAAGTCAAAACATGCAAAGTGAAACAATAGTTAAACAATTAACATGTCACAGTAACTTTACTCATAAATAAAACTCCTTTATTTAATCATTAAATGTTAATTACATTTATCTATTATACGTTTCTAACACTATCTAATCTATACTAATATCATCCTTCAGCCCAATACTCCTAGCATGCTGCAAGTGCTTAACCCTACTCAGTCCCTTCGTAAGCGGATCTGCTGAGTTATCTTCTGATGATATCCTCTTCACTACGAGTTGTCCTTCTTCTACACGATGTCTAATGAAGTGATATTTTCTGTCGATATGTCGAGATCTACCATGATCCCTCGGTTCCTTGGTCAAGGCAACCGCACCTTTGTTATCACAGAAAATCTCCATGGGCTCCTTTATGGCCGGCACAACTCCAAGATCACCAATGAAGTTCTTTAGCCATATTGCCTCCTTCGATGCTTCGCTCGCTGCAATGTACTCTGATTCGCATGTTGAATCAGCTACGGTTTCCTGCTTGGAACTTTTCCATGTCACTGCTCCTCCATTTAGGGTAAAGACCCAGCCCGACTGCGAACGGTAGTTGTCCCTGTCGGTCTGAAAGTTGGCGTCACTATACCCTCGCACCTTCAAGTCATCACTCCCTCCAAGGACTAAGAACCATTCTTTCATCCTCCGAAGGTACTTAAGGATGTTCTTCACCACAATCCAATGTGCTTTGCCAGGGTTCCCTTGGTATCTGCTAACCATGCTCAAAGCGAAGGCTACATCAGGGCGAGTACAAGTCATAGCGTACATGATTGAGCCAACTGCGGAAGCGTATGGTACTCGGCTCATTTCTGCTATCTCAGCTTCGGTACTCGGACTTTGAGTCTTACTCAACTTGGCATTTCCTTGTATCGGTAATTCTCCCTTCTTTGAGTTTTCCATACTAAAACGTTTTAGTACCTTTTCTAAGTAAGTATTCTGACTAAGTCCAATTAGTCTCTTACTTCTTTCTCTTACTATCCTTATTCCCAAAATGTAAGAAGCTTCTCCGAGGTCCTTCATAGCGAAACACTTCCCGAGCCAGGACTTGACTTCCTGCAAAGTCGGGATGTTGTTTCCTATGAGTAATATGTCATCGACATATAGAACGAGAAAGCTTAATATACTCTCACTGGCTTTGACATATACACAAGATTCGTCTTCGCTTCGTACAAATCCAAACTCTTTGACTTTCTCATCGAAGCAAAGATTCTATCTGTGAGACG
The DNA here is from genome assembly GCF_052625555.1 of Lactuca saligna. Classification (NCBI taxonomy): domain Eukaryota; kingdom Viridiplantae; phylum Streptophyta; class Magnoliopsida; order Asterales; family Asteraceae; genus Lactuca; species Lactuca saligna. Next base: position 169,743,278 of record NC_136424.1, read on the forward strand.
CTTGCTTAAGTCCATAAATGGACTTCTCAAGCTTACACACTCTATTCGGATGCTTTGGATCCACAAAACCCTCTGGCTGAGCCATGTAAACATCCTCAGCCAACTTTCCGTTAAGGAAAGCGGTCTTGACATCCATTTGCCAAATCTCATAATCATGAAATGTGGCAATTGCTAGCATCACTCTAATAGATTTAATCTTCGCAACTGGTGAGAAGGTCTCATCATAGTCAACTCCGGGAGTTTGAGTAAAGCCCTTCGCGACCAATCGCGCCTTATATGTGTGTACGTTCCCATCCACGTCGGTCTTCTTTTTGAAGATCCATTTGCACCCAACGGTCTTACGTTCGGGCACATAATCAACCAAATTCCAAACTTGGTTATCGTACATGGATTGGATCTCGCTATCCATTGCCTCTTTCCATTTCGCAGACTCCGGGCCTGCCATGGCTTCCTTATAGCTATTAGATTCATCAAGATTTACTAGTGTACCATCACTAATATACGTGTCCCCTTCGGTAGTAATATGAAAACCATAAAACTGGGGATGAACTCTAACTCTATCGGAACGTCTAAGAGGAAAGGATTCGTCAATTGGTTCAACTGGAGTTTCCTCCTCGGGTTGAATGCCAGCGGTAGAGGTTCCTTCATCTATCGATTCTTGAATCTCTTCAAGTTCGATTTGCCTGCGACTGTCTCCTTGGCTTATGAGTTCTCGCTCTTGGAAAACTCCTCTCCTCGCAACAAAGACAACATTGTCTTTCGGTCTATAGAAGAGATATCCAAAGGATGTTTGTGGGTAGCCGATGAAAATACATTGCTCACTTCGAGGTTCAAGCTTGTCGTGAGTATCTCGTCTTACGAAAACCTCGCAACCCCAAACCTTGATATGTGCCAAAGAGGGAGCTTTCCCTGTCCACATCTCGTGAGGTGTTTTGGCAACCTTCTTAGTAGGGACTCGGTTAAGGATATGGGCGGCAGTCTCTAAGGCATACCCCCAAAAGAAGATAGGTAGTGAAGCACGACTCATCATAGAGCGAACCATATCCAATAAGGTTCGATTACGCCTTTCTGCCACACCATTCAACTGCGGTGTCCTAGGAGGCGTCAATTGCGAAACTATTCCACACTCCTTGAGATAATCGTGGAATTCAAGACTTAGGTACTCTCCTCCTCGATCGGATCGAAGCATCTTGATTTTCCTGCCCAATTGATTCTCCACTTCATTCTTGAACTCTTTGAACTTTTCAAAGGTGTCTGACTTTTGCTTGATTAAGTAGATATACCCATATCTACTATAGTCATCGGTAAAAGTCACATAGAAGTGGTTCCCATCCTTCGTGGTTGATCTAAAGGGTCCACATACATCGGTATGTATTAGGTCCAATAGCCCCTCACCCCTTTCACAAGTACTCGTGAAGGGTGACTTAGTCATCTTTCCAAGTAAACAAGACTCGCATGTGTCATCTTCCCTAAGGTCGAATGACTCCAACACTCCATCCTTTTGGAGTTGTGCTATGCGTTTCTTGTTGACATGTCCAAGACGACAATGCCACAAGGATGCTTTTTCCATACTAGTGGAATAATCAATATTCAAAACATCATTTCCTAAGTTATCAACAATCATAACAGTTTCATATATTCCATTACATGGTATAGCTTCAAAGTAAAAGACACCATTTAGATAAGCCAAAATAGAACCATTCTCATTATTAAAAGAAAATTTAAATCCTTGTCTATATAAAGCATGAAATGAAATGATGTTTCTAGCCATTTCTGGCGAATAGCAACAATTGTTCAAATCTAAAACCAAACTATTCCTAAGCACTAAAGAATACACTCCAATCTTGGTCACAGGCGACGATCTTCTGTTCCCCATGATCAAATTGATCCTTCCTTGCTCCACATCCCTACTTCTTTTTAGTCCCTGCACATTAGAACAAATGTGATAACCGCAACCGGTATCAAGAACCCAAGAAATAGCATGATTAGAATCGTTAGATTTGATTGTGTATATACCTGCGAAAGATGGCTTGATCTTTCCTTCTTTGATCGCTTGCAGGTAATCCGGGCAGCTTCTCTTCCAATGTCCTATCTTGTGGCAGTGGTGGCACTCTGCCTCCTTTGGGTTGGAGCAGGGCTTAGCGGGATCAACTTTGGTCCCACTAGAAGAGACACCATCTCGGGCTTTCACCTTGCGATAGTTATTCGATGAAGCTTTCCTCTTCTTTCCCTTCCCTTGACCAATAGCCAAGACAGGAGCAGTGGACGGATTGGGAGTAGGTGCAACAGACTTGTCCTTGAAGTTGCTCTCAGCGACCCTCAAGAGACTTTGGAGTTTGCTTAGGGTGACCTCTTCTTTGTTCATGTGGTAGGTCATCCTAAATTGGTTTTACATCAGAGGCAAAGAGTGAAGCACCATATCGATCGCCAAGTCTTCACCGAAGTCAACATTTAACTTGCGAAGGCGGTCGACATACCTTTGCATCTTTTGCAGGTGCACGGTAAGAGATTCTCCATGACCCATCTTAGCGGAGATCATGTTAGTGAAAATCTCATAACGCTCTTGTCTCGCGTTTTGGTGGTATCTCTCCAACAAGTCTTGATGCATCTCGTATGGATACATGTCCTCGTAGGACTTTTGGAATTCGGAGTTCATGGTGGCAATCATGATGCAATGTACATTCGTTGCATCTCGCTCATGAGTTTCAAAGGCGGTGATTTCTTCGGGAGTAGCAACTTCGGGGTTGATTTTCTCGAGCTTCTCATCGAGGACATACTCTTTATCCTCATAGAGAGCAATGGCGCGAATGTATCTTATCCATTCGCTAAAGTTCGTTCCATCGAAGGTGACCTTTTGGCAAAGGCTCATCAACGTGAAAGAACTAGCAGCAGCGTTGTTTGCGTTCGACATCTTCAATTAGAAAAAGGACAAAGATAGATTAGAATAATAATCCCTAATTATCACCCAATAAGAAAATTAGGGCTAGGATCCAACAATAACATTTACATACTAGAAAAGGGATGCCGTAATCTAACACGCAAATAAATTGAAGGTAAGTGAATGACGATTCACTAATTCTCCATTACAAAACTTAAACTATTAGTCCTAAGTGTTTTTGAGAATTCCTAGGTTCGGATGAGATTCATTGAAACTATTCAATGGCATGTTTAAATCTCGATATGCCCCTCTCGTTTGTGACTGGGATGCCGAGGATCACAAAGCGGGTGTGAATTACCATGCAAATTCACATGGTGCCTTCATTGTAACGATCACCTATTCGATGTGCCGGTAAACCACACACGCTCCATCGAACTATGATAAACAATGAATCACCCTTTGCCACCTTCGCTTAGAACCAATTAGTGTGTCGGTAAACCACACACGCTCCACTAACTTCTTAGCAATGTGCAAAGTGTAATTTCATGGGATTGCATCAATTCACTTTTCCTAAAGTAACTAAGATTGGGAAATTTTTAAAACGTGTAGTTACTTTGTATTTCTTATTATACTTTTAATGAGAAGATGAGGTTTCCCTATGCTACCCGTTCGGCTAACGACCCTCCACCAATCAAGCAAGCGGTGGGTGTGAGTGTACACCCATTAAGCGCCATTTTATAGGCCGCAACCTTATACCCACCTTATAGATCGGCTTCGTGAATGAGGCCTACTAACGGTAAGACTAGCATTTAGTTATACATATATATATATATATATATATATATATATATATATATATATATATATTATTCTAGTAATATCATATTAGTACAGGGTTGTATTTTAAAACTTTTTAAAATATAGGGTTTGAAATTTAAGTTGTCTAAATTAAAACTTTTAATCACAAATATAAATTTCAAAACTTTAGGGTAGGTTTTAAACATTTAAAACATGGAGGATCAAATAACAAATAATTCCAATTAACAATTAATATCCTAATTATCTTTATTTGATTTATCCAAGATTTCTTTTAAGATAATTATCAAAATAATTAATCATTTATCACATAAGGAAATTAAATATTTTATTAGATGATAAATATCTTTAATTAGATCAAGATAATAGTCATATATATCAAAAAATCGGATTAGGGTTGATCTAATATGATTAAGGTAAGTTTCCATAAGATAAACATGAAAAAATCCCGGTTTTGCCTAATCCAGACGCCCGGACTCGCCAAGTACAGGCCTACTCGCCGAGTCCACTTTGGAACTCGCCGAGTACATGAATCATAAACCCAAAATCGAATTTTGCAGGCTTGTTTCAGTTAATCAAGCAACAATTTAAAGAAAACTAAACCAGTCTCTGATACCACTATTGGGTTTTAGCCATAAGAACTTTCCTATGTGCGCATGCAAAACCCTAATGCTTGGATCTAGGCTTTCTAATTAAACATGCTTTGAATCCAAGACTTCTAATGGCTAATTAGGTTAAATAACAACATTGAAACAGATCTAGAATCATACCTTTGAGTTCCTTGTTGATCTTGTTGTCTTGGAGCTTCTAGAGTCACAAATGTCACTCCTCTAATGGCTTACAAACACCAATAGCAAGCAAGATGATTTAGGAGAGAGGAGAGGGGAGGAATTCGGCCAGAGTATCTTTACTTTTTGATGGTGTGTCGAATTCCCTCACCCCTAGGGTCTATTTATACTTGTAGACTTCTTAAGGGTTACAACCTAAACCCTAATTGGATAATATTCTCTTAAGGCTATCCAAATCCATTCCATAGATAAGCCTTTGGATGATTTTAGCTATCCTATATCTCATAGAATTCGTCCAAAGCATATCCCAATGGATTTATAGTCTAAAGTTTAACTATCAAACAATTGACAGTTTATACCCCTTTATTTAATTGATCTCTTTAAGTCACCAAATTAATTCCAGTTAATCTATGACTTAGATTAATCAAATAACCATATATTATTCCTTATAATATTTACTCTCTTTTAACAAATCATCCATCAAGTTGCTATGGTGAAGGCAACCCAAAAGGACCATGCACAACCGGATCAAATACTTGCCTAATATAGTTGCAGCCTTAGATACTATTCCAACACAAAAGTCACAAGTTATTAAATCCATTAAAAGAACACAATGGTTACATAAAATGAAAAGTCACTCATTTTAATAAGCCATTAAAGCATAAGTTATGAGAAAAGAAAAACTTCCATAAGTTATGAATTATGAAGAGTCACTTACTTAATTAGTTTAAAGTCTTCCATAACTTGCCCTCAAGTTATGGAACTTGAAGAGTTTTTAATTAAAACTACTTTCAACACATAAGTTATGGAATTGAAAAGTTTTGAAAGTTACAAAACTTTCCCTCTAGCTTTGGAATTTGAAAAGTTTTCATGTATGAATACTTTAATTCCAAATTAAGCCCTTATAATTTTTAAAAATTAAAACTTAACCCTTATACTATTATAATATTATAAGTTAATAATATGTGTATATGTATAAGAGCAAGTTGTCTTACCATTAGTAGGCCTCATTCACGAAGCCGATCTATAAGGGGGGTATAAGGTTGTTGCCTATAAAATGGCAACTTAATAGGTGTCCACACTCACCCACCGCTTCCTTGATCGGCGGAGGGTCGTTAGCCGAAAAAGGTAGGACAAGAACTATAATTCTCCCTTCATTAAAAATATTAACGATAAATACTAAGTAACTAAACACTTATAAATTCCCAATCTTAGTTACTTAGAAAAATGTGAATAAGGTGCTAATCCATGAAATTACACTTTGCACTTTGTTTAAGCCGTTAGTGGAGCGTGTGTGGTTAACTGTCACACTAACCTGGACTTAACAAGGTAGGCAAAGGGTAACTTAATATTTATCATAGTATTGTTGGAGCGTGTGTGGTTAACCGGCACATCGATTGAGGGGTAAATATTAAGGGTACAAAGTATATTTGCATGGTTAATTCACACCTTGTTTTGTGATCCTCGGCATCCCAGTCACAAAACCTGAAGGGCACACTTGAGATTGAAACATGCCATTGAAAAGTTCAATGAATCTAAAAAGATCTAGGAGTTTCAAAACCAATTAAAACCTAATTAAATATTTCGTTTATCTTGGTAGAAATTGGTGAATCATCATCCACCTACCTTCAAATATTATAGCTTGGATTACTACATCCTTCTTCTAAGTTATAAAATATTGTTTTGGGTCCTAGCCTTAATATTTCATATTGGGTGTTATATTAAGGACTTAAATCAACTTATTTGAATTTCTCCCATTGAGATGTCTGGTTCAGACAACAATGATCTTCCCAAATCAATCTTTGTAATGAAGATGATTTCCCAAGTTTGTCTCATGGAAATCATACTTCTTATCCTTCACCTCCTTAAATTATTCTCCCTATCCCACAAGCTAAAAGACTTGAAAAGTTCAAGATCACTCAATACCTACTCACAATAAAACATAAAAATGGAAGTCCTATGTGCACTCATGTCTTAGGACTGAAGTCACAGATTGTCAGGTTGAGAATGTTGGGTGTCATTGTCCCAATGAAGTTAGCTATTGACTGGGTATTTCAATAACTTCTTGAGTTATACAGAAAGACTACTATGTGACAGGTCACGACATGACCCTACTGGATCTTTCTTATTTGCTTATTGCTGCTGAATCAAGAATGGTTTGATGCAATAGTCACGCAAATATGGATGGAAGGTCTATTTCTCATACTTCCATGGACATGGAGAATGGTAACATTAGAAGTCCAGAAAAGCTTTCGCTTCCCAATGGAAATGGATCGGCCTTGGTCAACCCGGTTGAGCAGAAGGTAAAGAGAAAGTCTAAGTCTGGGAGAGTCTTTTGTACCATTCCCAAAGAGTCTATATGTTTTCGTTTTGAAGAAAAAGGGTCATTGGAATCGAAGCTGCCCTAGCTACCTGAAAGAAAAAAGAATCAAAAGTTTGACTCTGTTTCAGGTAAGTCCACTATCTAACTCTCTTAAGTTTCATTTGAAAATTCTTCATACATTTTTATGTACGAAAGGATGAAGCAAAGGGTAGGAAACTTAAAGAAAAGAGTATGCTAAATCTGATCGCGTAGATGGATTTCTATTGCATGGTTTGAAGATCAGATTATTTAGCTACTTCTTAGGAGTTATGATAGATTGCTAGGAAACCTGAAATATCATAGTTTTCATTTGAAGTTGCATTGTAAGGAAAAAGGTTTTTCTATATTTTGAAAAAAATAAATATAAGTTTTCTTTATTTTATATCTCCTTACAATTGCATTCATGAAAACTTGATGTTTGTATGTTTCTAGCAATATTGGAAATATAAATTTGATTCTTTCATTTGTGGTAGTGTCTAAATTTATCAAATAAGGAATGATTCTCATCACCCAAGTTTCAATTGGACTGAAACTTGGAATCATGCAAAATGTTTAGTATGATGAATGAGAATTTTCATTTTTGGAAAATTAAGACTAGTTTCTGGTTCACATGTATATGTGATTCAAGTGAAGGACCAAGGGATCAAGTACACATTGTTGTGCACTAGCCAAAGTCCACCACAAAAGATGAATGAAACTATTCATCATGATTTACTAAGGCTTAGTTAATATGATTATACTTACAAGCTTAAGTATAACTCTGAGACATTGGAAAATTTCCAAATGTATGGTAGGGTGAATAATAAGAATCAAATTAGGCAGAAGAATAAAAGTTTCTCAAATCTGAAAAGATGGGAGAGTACTTTAGTATCATGATTTATGATCATCTTAATGATTTTGAGACCTTATCACAATTCATCCTCTAAGTTCCTTCTGATAGCTAAGAAGAGGAGTTATGAATTGTTAAAGTGGTTAAATCAAGAAAAGGATTCATACTTGGTTCCAAAAATAAGTCTTAGAGTTATACTGTAAGATTGTGACTTGAGTGGCATGTCTTAAAGAAGGTTTAAAACACTTGTAAGAGTAAAATTTTTCTACTCTTGTACATTTGAAGTTGGTAAGTTGTGATGTTTTGGATAAAACAAAGACCAACTAAGGCCAATTGTGTTAAGTGTTTGTCTTTATTAGAATCCACACTATCTCTTGAATATTTGACAAGTAAGTCTTATAGGTCCAGAAGACAGTGGGAGTCAAAAAGATCCTGAAATGGTTTCATAAACTAATCAAGAATAAAACTTGTATTTCATCACTAGCACACAACTAGAGGTTTATAACCTAGCTTGTTGACATTTATGTGCCCATTCCAGTTAAGTTGGCATTACATTTATGTTCTACATGTTCTCAATTGTTTGCATAACTACTTGGAAGCACTGGCAGACCCTTGTACTGCAAGATGGCAAGAAGTTTAGATTGCACAAGTTCAATCCATATGAGTTTGGATTTGTCACTAACCTTGTCTTGTGATTATGGTTTTGACAAATTCACGTGGATAAGAACAAATACACCATAAAATCTAAGGGTCATATGTTTTCTCTCCAATTCATGAAAATGATGGTGAGGAAACTCTTCCACCAAGTAGATTTTATGTAGATAGTAATCTTTGCATTCTCAAAGTTGTTAGTAAAGCACACTAACATGGACTTATGAGAAATAGAAAAGGTCTAACCAATTGAGACTATGAATATAGCATCCATTTTCATAGTTCTTAAATTGTTTAGACACACTAGTAAGCTATTTACAGTAAGGTGTATGATTTTGATAAAGTCTTATCAAAGCAATCTAGTATCAGAAATTTGAACTTTGGTAAGAAAGTCAATAAAGTATTGATTTCTAGAAGTCCACTAATTTCTGAATACGTTTCAAAGCTAGTGGGAGCATAAGTATTATGTTGATAATCATCATGTTAGTGGGAGCATGATAATTATGATAAGTATTGCAAGTTAGCAATGTTAATTATAGAAAACAAAAGTTCAACTCGTGAGGTTGCAAGGGTTGAAAAAGTTGTTTTGCTATAATTAAGGGAGAGGAAATTATACTTCATTTCAATTCTAAAAGGCTTAGATTGAGATTTTAATTATTTTAGTCAAGAATATATATATATATATATGAATTTAATGTTGGATTGGTTCAACTTAAGGAAATTCTATATATTGTGTTCTCAAAATTCAGTTATGATTATGGCATCCCTCTTCATAGTGAAATTTTGAGAACATGGCAAACAAAAATTATTGTAGAAAAAGACTGATCTAGAATCATGTCTTTATGTGAGACATCATGAATCGTGTCCCGTTTGCTTTGGGTACAAGATCGATTGCATGTGCTATAATATTTATCTTTACTAAATTTTCCAAATGCCTTGGGGCATTAAGGGGAAAAAGGTCTAGAATTGGATATGACTTAAAGTGATTAAGCAATTGTCAAGAAAAATCTAAGGTTTTACCAAAGATTGGTTGCTCAAGGACAGTTGCAAGTATACTATTAATATTGGAAAGACCATATTGACATATTCTGGAAAAGAGACAACTCTTGTTCTAAAGTAGTACTCAAAATAGGAATATGGAGTTGTCTCCATATGTGGAAGTTATATGTGTAAGATTAGAAAACTTAATGCAAGAAGGATATTCAAAGCAATGTGCTTTGAGACTTCGTCTCCATGGAATTGATCTCCATTAGAATAACCTGTAATGACTGTTGACAAGTCTTTATGACTTTGTACATATTCATTACAAGAGGGTCTGTGCCTATAAGTTTAAAATCTAAACAGATTTTGGTAAATGTTAGGAATTTGGAATTCTTACATTTTTCGATAAGGATTTCGGAGTGTGAAAAGAGAATCATTGAAAGTACGTTCAATCGATCTATTTCACAAAGTAAGGATCATAGACAAACATATAGTGCATACTTGATGTATTGCAAAGCTATTGTTTAGAAAACATAGTGTACATGCTTGGAGCATGGGACAACTAGTGTTTTTTAAATTCAAGTATAAAGTTGATAAAACCGAAACAATGAATAATGAGTAATCAGTATGGTGATAAATAAAAAGTGTTTTATTTATATTCATAGTTTTGATACCATATTAGATTCATTTATTCTTGTGTTTCATTTTGCATGTTTTGACTTCAAGAATAAACTAGGTTATTCTTCCTGAATGACTAAGTTATTCAAACCATCCACAATCGGTCATATGTTGGAAGTAGATATGAATCAAGATTGTCATGGGTTGGCTTGTAGAGGTCCAAGTTAGTGGACAAAGTGGTGCTACAACACTCATGAGTGCTCATAAGTTCTGAGTATTGGATTCAACCCGCGCTCATTTGAATCACTTCATGGATTTTATCACGAGTGATCATGAGACAATAATATCTTATATTCTTCAAACCTAGAGATATGAGTTGTTACTATGAGTTGATTTCACGGAAACGCATTGGTAACTCGATATTATAAAACGTGCCTTTGTGTATGACTCAACAAGTAATAGACCAAGCCATATGAGTCGAAGTTTATCCATTCCTTTACCTTCGGGATAAAAGAGATATCTATGATCCCCTCGATGATTTAGTGATGACACGTGTGAGTGCTTGGCCAATCCAGGACTGATGTGATTTGCTCAACCAGTCAGTCGTCATAAATCGAAAATCGGGATACAACAAATGGACAGAGAGAATGATTATTAATCCATGTCTCAATCCATATAATATCTAGAATGGAGGAATATATGATCCCTTGTCTAATGGAAAAGTCATTAACAAGGTCTGAGTTTAGTTACAAGGTCAGATTTCGACAACGGCTTTTGAGAGCTATGATTTCTAGTTGGGTTCCGAAGTCATACGCAATAATAGTTTTAGACGTATCCAAGTGGGAGACTGATGGATTAATTTCTAAGATCATAACTATATTTGGTATGTACTTGACCCGACACGGCATGGTCTATTTGGGTTGCATGGCATCGTGCAGTTGGATAGACTAAATGAGAGAAATAAGACACTTATGGTTATTAATATGTTATAAGTTCTAATATATTAATAATAAGAATAATAATATTTAATTAGTATTGATCAAGAATTAATTTGGAATTAATTATGTGATCAAAAGACGACTAATTAAATATATGGGTTGATTGTGTAAATCATCCATAACTTATATAGTGGGCCAAAGCTCCATGGATAATCAAGTTGGGTTAAACCCATACGATGCTCCATGGTGGTTACATAACCCATGGGTCATGGAAATGAAAAGTCATGACAATTAGGGTTTACATGGTGTAACCCTAATTGTAACACACTATATAAGCATCATATTATTTACCAAAATCGGCCACTAGTTTGTGTAAAAGAAGGGCTAGTCGATTTCATGAAATGTGGATTTCTCTCTAAGTTATTCCAAGAGAATTTGATGTTGTGTGAGCCATTTGAGGTGTCACATTTGAGGCACTAGGCACTCAAGCCCATGGAGTCAAGCTACACTAGAAGAGGTATGTAGTATATCTATATTATTACCCACGTATCTATGATTGTGTGCTAGATAGGGTAATACCTTGGTATATTAGTATTTGCATGTATATTAGAGAAAACATAGATTCAAGGTATTTGGGTTGCATATACACCATAGGAGTGTTAGAATGTTCAAAACCCAACAATATCTTCTCCTTATCTCTTTATTTATATTGAATTCCTGCTTATGTTTATGTGTTTTATTTTACGATCGTTCCTTATCAAGGGTATCTCTATTTTGGTATTGATTAAGTCGGGGGCAACCCGATCATTTGTATCTCTTTCACTTAGCAAGAGATTTGATGGAGCTCCGGTGGAGCTAGATTGTACTCTAGATGTTGAAATTGATGATGATATGTGTATTCAGGTTGCGGGGGTTCATCGAGGTTGTACTTTCTAGTTATTTAGCAAGCAATATCTAGTTGATCTAGTTCCCATTCCTCTTTGTGGGAACAATGTTATCATGGGCATGGATTGGTTAAGCCCTAAGGGGCAATGATAGAATGTGAGTAGCATTTGGCGGGTTCGGACCCTAAATGTGGGAGAGTTAGTGATTCGGGGTGAGAGACCGCAACGTGGGTTGATTGTATGTTCCGCAACGAGGGTCAGATGCTATCTTCATTAGGGTTGTTCGGGTTTTGTCGCCTATGTGATGGATACCCGGGATAAGGGTAAGGAGGTTGTGGGTGATGTGCCGATAGTACAGGATTATCTGGATGTGTTCCTGGAGGATTTTCTAGGGGTACCTCTAGAGAGGTAGGTGGATTTCAGGATTGACTTTGTTCCAAGTGCAGCTCCGATAGCCAAAGCACTGTGTCGGTTGGCTCCTCCTGAGATGCAGGAGTTGTCTACACAACTATAGGAGCTTTTAGACAAGGGATTTATTAGGCTGAGTCGTTCACCTTGGGGATCCCTGATTCTATTTGTGAAGAAGAAGGACGGGTCTCATTGGATGTGTATTGACTACTGGGAGTTGAATAAGGTAATGGTGAAGAACCGTTATCCCCTACCAAGGATTGATGATATTTTCAACCAGCTTCTAAGTGCATTTTGGTTCACGAAGATTGATTTGCGATCGGGTTATCATCAAATGCGGTTCTAGGATAAGGATGTGTTGAAGACAGATTTTTGGACTTAATATGGTCATTATGAGTTTGTGGTGATGCCTTTTTGGCTCGCCATTGTTGCAGCCGCTTTCATGGATCTCATGAACCGCTTGTGCAGGACAATGTTGGATTGGTCTGTGATAATATTCATCATTGATATTTTGGTTTATTCCAAGACTTAGGAGTAGCATGAGGATCACTTAAGGGAGGTGTTGGAGACTTTAAGGAAGGAGAGAATTTTCGCAAAGTTCTCCAAGTCTTAATTCTAGTTACGCGAGGTGTAGTTTCTGGGGCTCCTTGTCAACCAGAAGGGTATTCTGGTTGAACCGGCCAAGGTCAAGGTCGTGATGCAGTGGGAGGTTCCAAAGTCTCCATCTGAGATTCAGAGATTTCTTGGTTTGGCTAGTTATTATCCGAGATTAATTCAGGATTTCTCCAAGATCGTTGTTCCCTTGACCCGACTAACCAAGGTGTCGGTGACTTTTTGTTAGGGGACTGAGTTGTAGGCAACTTTTGAGACACTTAGGCAACGGTTATGTGAGGCGCCAATTCTAATCCTACCAGAGGGTGTTGATGACTTTGTGGTGTTTTGTGATGCATCAATCACTGGTTTGGGGGCAGTGTTGATGCAGTGGGGTCGCATGACTCTTCGAGGAAATTGAAGACTCATGAGGCGAATTATCCGACACATGATTTTGAGTTAGGGCTATGGTTTTCGCCCCAATATTTGGTGGCATTACCTCTATGGGGTCCGGTGTACCATCTACATGGATCACAAGAGCCTGAGGCACTTGATGGATTAGCCGAATCTGAATATGAGGCAATGTCGATGGTTGGATGTGGTGAAGAATTATGATTATGAGATCCTTTACCACCCATGGAAGGCCAATGTGGTGGTTGATGCTCTCAGCCATAAGACGGACGCAGTTCCGATCAGAGACCTATGTTTGAGGTTAACCATGATTACTCCGTTGTTGGAGTAGATTTGTGAGGCACAAGTTAAGGCTATGAAGGAAGAGCATCGGAAGAACAAGCGTATTGTGGGTCAGGTGACTTCCTTCGATTATGATATCCGTAGATTGTTGATTCTGCATCAAAGAGTTTGGGTTCCATATTGGGGTGGTGTGCGCCATGTTCTGATGAAGGAGGCTCACAAGTCGATATTATCCATTCATCCCAGGGCGATAAAGATGCATAGGGATCTCCGTCCTGATTATTGGTGGCCCTTCATGAAGTGGGATGTAACATGGTACGTGGAGCGGTGTCTGACTTGCAGCGACAGAAAGGTCGAGCATCAACGACCTCATGATAAGATGCAGCCGTTGGAGATTGCCGTATGGAAATGGAAATACATCACTATGTATTTTATCACAAAGCTTCTCATGAATGCACACGGTGTGGGTTCTATCTGGTTCATCGTGGATAGATTGACCAAGAGCACGCATTTTATTCCGATCCAGGAGAGTATTTCTACAAAGAAATTGGCCGAGATTTATGTCCTGGAGGTGGTGGCACGTCATGGAGTGTCGGTAACATTGGTTTCAGACATAGATGCTCATTTTACTTCCAAATTTTGGAAGCAATTTAATGATAAAATAGGCAATCATCTCCATTTCAGTACATCATTTCATCCGTAGACCGATGGCCAGAATGAGTGGACTATGCAGACTCTGGAGGATATGTTGCGTGTACGCGTGTTGGATTTTGGTGGGAGTTACGATACATATCTTATGTTAGCATAATTTTCATATAACAACAATTATCATGCTAGCATTGATCAACCTCATTTTGAGATGCTCTAATGGAGGAAATGCATGACCCTGATTTGTTGGGGCGAGGTGGGTCAGCGAATTATGAGGAGTACCGAGGTGGTACTCAAGACCACTGAGGATGCAACAGGTTCTGAGCAGGCTCCGGATAGCTCAGAGTCGGAAGAAGAGCTATGTCAATAGGTGCCGATAAAAATTGGAGTTCCAGGCGGGAGATATGGTTCTCCTGAAGGTGTCACCTTAAGGTGTCATCCGATTCAGGAAGCTGGGCAAGCTGGGCCCCAGTTATAATTGTCCTTTCAGGGTTTTGGCTAGGGTGGGCCGGGTAGCATATCATCTTGATCTTCCAAATTAGCTCAGTCAGATGCATTGCCTATTTCATGTCTTTCATTTGTGGAAGTGTTTAATGGATGATTCTGGAGTTGTAGATTTGGAGGATATTTAGGTGGATGACCACCTGAATTATATTGAGAGACTTGTGGCCTTTTTAGATCATAAGACAAAAGCTTTGAGGAACAAGGTTGTGGAGCTAATGAAGGTGCAGTGGCTGCATCGCAAGGGGTCAGAGTGGACTTGGGAGCCCGACGAGGAGATGAGGGAGCACTATCCAGAGTTGTTCGGGGCAGCGTACTACAAGGACAAAGTCTGATCCAATTAAAGGAGAATTGTAACGCCTGATGGTTCCAAGGTATTATTCATTTAATTAGTTATTTATTTATCTAAATCATGTAAGTTATGTTGGGCTTAAAGGATTGGGCCTTTATGTGTAGGCCATATGTTGGGCATAAGCCTGGTGTACGCGGGGCGTAGAATGATCACAAGGATACCAAGAGGCATGCATGTACACACAACGTACAAGGTGGTACGCCCAACATACATGGTTAGACTCAAAACCCTATTTCTCTAAGGTTCAAGCCCTATATAATGTCATTAAGTCCCAAGTTGCAGCCTCCCTATCAGCCTCTACTGTCCAGAAACCCTAAAATCGAGTCTTTGCTTCCATTATATAGTGTGTGAGCCTTTGGAGAGATTTTGGTCTTCATTTTTGTCCATTTTGAAGGCGTTGAAGAAGATAGAAGTTGCTTAGCCTGAAAAGGAGGTCCTAGATCCAAAATCACTACCTTATTTGCCAAGCTTTTGAGGTATCAAGTTCTCATCTTGTTTGCTAGATGATTAGATCACTTTTTGGGTTAAATTGTTATGTTTCTAGCCATGGTTTGGATGGATGATGGGATTAGAATGTCCCAAAGGCTTATTCGTTCAGATCTAAGGTCTTCATGGACTCCTTTGGTATAAAGGTGCCATCTTTATGGACTTTAAGGTTCTCATGCTTTCATTAAGTCCTTTATTAATTCCTAGTTGAGCTTTAGAGCTTCTTATGGTCATGCATGGACGTAAAGTTAACAAATTTACGTGGTATTTCTGATGGATTAGGTGTCTAAGACCATAACTATAATTGGTATAAACTTAAATTAATGGTAGCATAGTCCTTTTAGGTTGCCTTCAAACCTGGCAATTGAGTAGGATAGCTTTTAAGAGAGTGAAGAATGATTTATTAATCTATTACGTGGTTAATAAATTAATTAGAAATCAAAATATATGATTTATTAATGTATTATGGAAATAATATATTAATTTGAAATCATATTGTTTAATTAATATTTGAGAGTCATGGAGGTCTGGGGCCAAGTTCCTGTTTAATTCCAAAGAAGCCAAGTTCATGTTGTTGTCATCTCTGATTCCAAACACTAATGGAGGCAGTGTGGCAATTTGGGGCTCCAAGAGGTTGTTTGTTGGTGTCACGTGAGGAGAAGCCAACTGTGGACTCCTGATATTTCTTTTGTGTTTTTTAATATTTGGTCCCTTACTGTTTGAGTTTGTTCCATAACTAGAATCCGTTAGTTGGGTTAATTCAGAATGCCTAGGGGGGAAAGGGTTAGGAAAAGGCCCAAAACAGCCAAACCAGACCATCTTTTGAGAGATCCCAAATTGATTAGGTTTATTTCCACCACATTAGGTTGCAGCTAACTCTTATCGCCATGATCCATATAATTATTTTTGATTGCCTTGATAACCACTGTTACATTATTTGTAATTCTTTGTACTTCATTCGTATCGGCATCAAAGATACCAAACGTTTCCATAGTCTTAGGAGCCTTCTCATTCACATTGAATGTAATAAATGTTGCTTCAGTTTTCCAAATAGGCAATGCTCCCAACATCTGTGTTGGCACCAAGCCGACGATGCCATAGATTCTGGTAGTAGCATCGAGATTGACTTCATCCTTTTTCATTAAGTTTTCTGGTGGGATCTCCCCATATTCGATCTCCTTATTTTCATCACCCATCCATGTATCTGATATTCCTTTTTCCTTGTTTTCTCCTTCTTCAATTATGACATTTTATTCTTCTTCGTAATCTTCTACAACCTTGTCAAACAGAGTTAGGTGGAAGGGGGCAAATGTTTGTATACTTAACTACCCCCAGATTGTATTGTTTTTGGTCAGCCATGACGGAGATATCCTCATTTATCCATTTCCTCTGTAACGTAAGAACACGCACCTTTCCCATGGAATAATCTCTTTTGGACCATAATTTTTTGAATGAGGAGATAACTCTGTTGAACCTCTCAACTATTTTAGAGAAGTTCTCCTTATTAAAAAATCTAAGAGGTAGCCAAATTATTTTTAGCCAAAACATTCTTTTGTATGGAAACTCCTTCTGATATGATGTATCATCCATTTATATCAATCTTTCCACTTGTTATTGACCTCTAGGAACTCACTAGCCTCCACATATTTCCCAATGCCTAGGGTAACACGCAATCCTCCAAAGTCTTTGGTGTCGTCATTCATAAGGAGAGAAGTTGGTAGACTTACTATATGATCGATACTATGTGCTTTATTGCAATATCCCCCTTTGGCACGTATCATAATATTTTCCGCTTTAGCCTCCCTGTATGAAAACTTCGCAGGGGGTCACCCATCCCTGGATTGCTCTCATCCAGGTACGCTTAATGCAGAGTTCGTATGGGATCTGCTGCCCTCATGGCTTTAAGACGCGTTGTGATATGGAAGGTATCTGCACCCCTTATAAGGAATGTTTAGTTGTCCTACCCAGTCGATATGGGATTAGGTACAACTCCACCTTCACCCCCATTATAAGGTTCGATGTCCCTATCGAACACCTTGACTCATAACCTGGATCTGATACCATTTATAACATCCCGCTCTGGCACATATCACAACATCGATTAGGAAGGAGAACTAAACATTCCTTATAAGGGATGTGGATACCTTCCCTAACACAATGCATGTTAAAGTCATGAGGGCAGCAGATCCCATAAGAACTTTGCAGTTAAGCGTGCTCAGGCGAGAGCAATTCAAGGATGGGTGACACCCTAGGAAGTTTTCGCACCAGGAGGCCAAAGCGGACGATATTGTGATACGTGACATAGAGGGATGTTTCAAGTTGGTATCAAAGCCATGATGTGAGTGAACTAAATACATAGGTTGGTGTTCAGACTCACAGTGTAGATTGGCTTAATTAGCTGCTCTAGGTTTCTTAAGGGGGGAAGGGTGTGTGATGAGTGTTTTATTTGCTTAATAGCTCAGTCAACATTAGAACATTTATACCACCTTATCTTATTAGAATCATTCATTTTTTTTACCTAGTAAATTTTAAATCCTTTCGTCGTTTAGAGGGATGTCTCCTCCATAAGAGAACATTGGACCAGATATGGTCAGAGTTATCTCAGAAATTTTTCATCGAAGTGTTTTGTTTCTATGTATAATTGTGTCGATGTTAGTGTTGGCATACCATTTGTATTTGATAATTTACGTGTTTGTTGTATGTTAGTTTAGAGTTTTTCTGAATTTCTATGTGTTAGACATGATGATAGCGGTAGAGAATCTTGTTTTCGTCTCTTTTGGGGAATGTACGAGGAGTGTTCTAATATGATGGTTGGACACACTTTTTCCATTTTGACTTGGACTCCGATTAGTATCAAGTCGTGCGATGCCATTATTGGTGCATTTTGGCTGTCTGCTAGACATGATAAGATTCACTATACTAAAAGAGTGTGTGAGTTCTGCATTTCGTGTGAGGGTAAATTTGTTTTGCGAGATGAAAACTCTAGGATTTGGTTTCATGATGAGTACTTGAGGTAATAAAGTGTCCAGTGACGGGGAGTGAAGTTCCCCGACTCATGCAGTAGAGAGTTCAAGGAATTCATTTGTAGAAGTGGTCAAGGAGTTTTGTGAAGATAAATTTCCATTTCTATGATCCAGGAACGCTAGGTTGTGATTATGTTCTTGTTAGACAATCTACCAGGCAAGGGACTAATACACGAGTTGAGAGAGTTGTGCTGCAACTTCGCAACCCAAAGTCTCGCAGCCAGTCACTTCTAATCCTAAGGTAACTTTTCAAATGCCTACCTTTGTTCCGATCAGAGATGATTTTTTTTCCAAGATTTCTTCGTTCCTTCACCCACCTCTAATGTCTCCACTCCCATTACTATTGCTTCTTAACCGCCTGTGTCTATGGGAGTTTTGCAACCCGAGGTTACTATCGCCCATTCCACCCCACTATTCACTTGTTGGGTCTTATGTGCTGCGTTATTGTGGGCATGTAGTTTAATATGTTTTGTATCGTGTGGGGCCTGTCTACCTGTTATTTATTATTAGGTTTTAGCTATTTAACGTGCATACATGCACTGTATCTTGTAATTGTAACTTTTTTAAACCCTACACAACCTATATAGTAGCAGTTCTTCATCGAGCTCTTCTAAGGCTATGATTATTAATCATTCGACATATTTGATATTGATTATGTGTTCTCGATTCTTTTACCTGTTGAATGTATTCGATCATTCAAGATTTATTATTAATAATTGGTATCAGAGCAGGAGACTATGTAATACATACGCATCTCTTCTGTTAAAAGAGCTATTAGGGTTTCCGCTTTAATAGGATTTGGAATCTGCTGACTTCTTCGATTTCATCGATTACAAATGTTGAATCTTGATCTTTATTTTACCCTAAAATCGATTTTAGGTTTACTCATCTGGTTCATACATGATTTCATTAAATCGACAACATGACGTCTGATGATTCTCACGCTAACTTAATCAATCTCTTGAGCGGCATTGGATCTACAACAAGGATCCCTATTATGTTTCCAAACAATTATGAAGTGTGGGCACTGCACTTTGAAGATTACATGTTGGGTCTGGAAGACAATGGATCTTTGATATGGGATGCATTACAAGGAGACGTTTGCTCACACATGTACAAAAAGAGTTATCAAGACTCAAGCAGAGTACAACGGTCTTCTTCTTGAAGTTGCTGATATACCTAAAGATGAAAAGGACATGCTAATCAACAATGTCAAGGCTATGATGATTACTCGCTTTGCTTTACCAGCCGAGAAGTTGCGTTTAGTAAGCTCCTGCAAAACTGCAAAACAAATATGGGACGGTCTTAGGGAACTATATTCAAGCGACACTGATCTTGAACATTCCATCCAGACGTTGTTACTTTCGGAGTTTGGATCCTTTTTTCAGAATCCTGAGGAGAAGCTTTGAAAGATCCCCAAAATACGGTCCAAATATTTCATGTTTCAATTATAAATAATACCATGATAACCCAAAAACATCTCATAAAAACATAAGTAAAAGTATCTCAAAACATCATATCATAATGTTGTATCAAAATAACATATATAATATCAGAGTAAATCCTCATAAGCTTAAAGCTGTGGTGTGTGCAATGCCCTCATCCCGAGCTCTTCCCCTTAATAGCGGAAGTACCTAAAACCAAAACTGAAAACTGTAAGCACGAAGCTTAGTGAGTCTCCCCAAACTACCACATACCATACACATAATCACATATAACATACATTGGGCCCCGCCTTGCTACATCGGGAAGTGGCTGGCATCGGCTATGTCCAGCATAGGGCCCAGCCCGTCATCAAACTGCATCCAGCATCGGGCCCCGCCCGACATCGAGCAAAGTTCATCATACATATGAGCATAACAACTAATACACATAACATGAGCATAACCACCTAATCATAGACATATAAATGTTCCTCGGGCCCCACCCGGCATCGGATCGAAATCCGGAAAGCATACAACATTCCTCAGGAACCTACCCGACATCATAACGTATTCCGGAGCATAGAGATACAAACACATGCATGAATCAAAAAGACATCAAGCATACTAACATTCTTTGGGCACCCCCCCCCCCCCCGGCATCAGGTCGAAACCTAGAAAACGTATAGACTACATCGTGCTAACCCCGTCATTGGACCGAAGTCCAGCACACGCTAGCATACATAAACGGGCCGACACTGGTGCCTTCGACCATTCCTACTAGAGGAAAACTCACCTCAAATGTCTAGTGAATTAGTTGAACGACTCTGCTCTTGCAACCGGCTCTATTCACGCCCTATACAACACAACCCCTTAGATACCATGCCTTACTTCAAGACCCTTTCACGGGTCAACCTTGGTAAAATTTAATGTATAAGTCAAAGTCAACGCTTAGTCTAAGTCGAAGTCAACAATCTGAGTTGACTCAACTCATCCAGTCACCCTCTAACTCTCTGAGTTCCCTTGCTACTCATAGTCGTGATAACACGAACCAAATCGTTGATTCCCTCTCTGAGTTCCCTTGTATAGAATCAAGACATATTAACTCAACTCATCGATTCCCTCTCTGGACTCGTAGAGTTCCTTAGTTTATTTAGGCCATGTTAATAGATTAAGACCTAACTCTTTAGATATAAGCTTCATACTGCTCATATACCCTGAAAATGTCCTTTTAATGGTAAAGTTTCCATCTTTACCCATTAATACCTTTCCTCAATGGGTTTAGCTCAACCCCTAACTCCTTAGGACCTAGATCTTGGTCCACAAGCCATCCATACTCCAAACTAAATCCTACACAGAGATATAGACCCTAAATACTACATGGACATGTAAAGCTTCCACCTTTCACTCCATGCATGGCCTTTTGGAGCTTAAAAGGCCAAAATGAGATCCTATAGCTTGCATGGGGCTTCAATGGCCATAAAGTTTGCACCTTTATTACTTGAAAGCCCTCTATCATCCCATATCTGAGGATATACTCACTTGGGACGTCCATCTCCTAAAGATCAAGCTGCTTCGACCAAAAACCCAATAAGATGAAAATAAGGAGATCTAAAGAACTACTAAGCAAGTTAGAGACTTTATTATCAGAAAATGATGAGGATGAAAGGAAGTATCTGGATCTACTATATTCTCCTTGAATACTTTAGCTTCTTCTTCTTCCATAAGCTTCAAAACACACAAAGTTCACTCAAACATGGATCAGAAGCTCACAAATATATTAGGGTTTCTGGAACTAGGGTTTGGGACTTGGAGGCTGTAAATGAGGCCAACAAGTACGGATTAGTATGCTTACATAGGGTGCAAAATTCTGAATTTAGGGTTTCATCGTGGGAGCCCTACTCGTCGAGTTAGGGCTCCCAACTTGTCGAGTAGGTGACTTAAAACCCTGTTTCAATTCTGGTTTCTACTCGACGAGTTTGGGGCTGCCAACTCGTTGACTTGCTCTACAAAAGTGCATAAATTATAGTTAAATTCGCACCAGGACATAAGCATTATTTGTCTTAGACTTCGTCCTCGAAGTCTACTGCGTCAGGAAACAACTCCGAGTAGTGCTCCCTCATCTCTCCTCGGGCTCCTAAGTCCACTCTGAACCCTTGCGGTGCTGCCACTGCACCTTCACCAGCTCAACCCTCTTGTTACTTGACTCCTTTGTCTTCTTATCGAGGATAGCTATTGGTCTCTCAATGTAGTTCAGGTTGTTATCAACCTGTATATCCTCTAGAGGCACAACTCCGGAGTCGTCAACTAGGAATTTCTGCAGCTGGGAAATAAGAAAAGTGCTATGTATCTGGTTGAGCATTGCTAGAAGATCCAATTGATATGCCACCTTGCTCGCCTGGGCTATAAACCTGAAAGGATCGATGTAATTGGGGACCAACTTGCCCTGTTTCCTGAACTGGATGACACCTTTCCAAGGTGACAACTTCAGGAGGACCATGTCACCCCCGGAAACTCCAAGTCTGAACGACTCTTATCGGCATAGCTTTTCCGCTGACTCTAAGCAGTCTGGAGCCTGCTCCGAACCTGCGAGATCCTCTCAGTGGTCTTGACTACTACCTCCTTACTCCCTATAACCCTCTGACCAACCTCGCGCCAACAGACTGGCGGTCCTACACTTCCTCCCATAGAGCATCTCGAAGGGAGGTCGGTCTATGCTGGTGTGGTAACTGTTGTTATATGGAAATTCCGCTAACAGAAGTTACGTATCCCAACCGCCACCAAAATCCAATACACATGTGCGTAACATGTCCTCGAGATTCTATATCATCCTCTCGCTCTGTCCATCTGTCTGAGGGTGGAAAACGGTGTTGAAGTGGTGACGAGTACCCATCTCATCATGAAATCTCTTCCAAAATCGGAAAGTGAAACGAACATCTCGGTGTGAAACCATCGAAACATCTCAGTCTGAAACCATCGAAATAGGCACTCCATGTTGTGCCACTATCTCATGCACATAGATCTTGGCCAGCATCTCAGCTGATAACTCTCCTGGATCAGGATGAAATGAGCATTCTTGATCAACCGATCCACGATGACCCATATCGAATTTACTCCACGTGCGGTCCTGGGAAACTTAGTGATGAAATCGATAGTGATATCTTCTCATTTCCACACAGGAATGTATAATGGATGCATTTTGTCGTGTGGTCGCTGGTGCTCGGCCTTGACCTTCCTGCAGGTCAAGCACCGCTCCACGTACCATGCCATATTCCTCTTCATGTAGGGCCACCAGTAATCAGGGTGAAGATCCCAATACATCTTCGTTGCCTCGGGATAGATGGAGAACATCGGCTTGTAGGCCTCATCTATCAGAACTTGTCGTACCCCGCCCAGAACTGAACCCAGATCCTTCCATGGATGGTCAACAACCCACGATTGTCATAATCAAACGAGGCCACCTGACCTATGATCCTCTTACACTTTTGGCGCTCCTCCTTCATACCCTCGTTGTGCGTCTCTCTAATCCGCTCCAACAACGGAGTAATCAATGTCATCCTCAGACATATGTCTCGTATCGGAGCCGTCGCCGCCTTGCAGCTCAGAGCATCAGCCACCACATTAGCCTTCCCTTAGTGATAAAGGATCTCATAATCGTAGTCCTTCACCACATCTAAGCACTGATGCAGCCTCATGTCCAAATTCGGCTGATCCATGAGGTACCTAAAACTCTTGTGGTCCGTGTAAATGGTACAAAGGACCCTGTAGAGGTAATGATGCAAATCTTGAGGGTGAAAACCACAACCCCCAACTTTAAATCACACATCGAGTAGTTCGCCTCATGAGGCTTCAACTGCCTCAAAGCGTAAGCTATCACGTGACCCAGTTGCATCAATATCGCGCCCATGCCTGTGATAAAAGCGTCACAGTAAACTACGAAGTCATCGACTACCTCCGGCAAAGTCAAAATCGGTGCCTCATGTAACCACTGTTTGAGAGTCTCGAAGGTTGCCTGCTGCTCAGGCCCCCATCGGACTGTCATCGACTTCTTGGTCAATCGGGTCAAAGGAACAACGATCTTAGATAAATCGTAGATGAATCTCCGATAATAACCCGCCAGACCAAGAAAACTCTGAGTATCAGTTGGAGACCTCGGAACCTCACACTGCATCACGACCTCTATCTTGGCCAGATCGACCATAATACTCTTTTAGTTGACAAGTTTCCCCAGAAACTACACCTCGCACAACCAGAACTCACACTTGGAGAACTTTACGAAAAGTCTCTCCCTCCTCAGTGTCAGCAACACCTCCTTTAATTGCTCCTCATGATGCTCTTGAGTCTTGGAGTAAACAAGATGTCATTGATGAAGACTATCACATACCAATCCAACATCATCCTGCACATGCGGTTCATGAGATTTATGAACGCGGCTGGAGCATTGGTGAGCCTAAAGGGATCACCACAAACTCATAGTGACCATAGCGAGTCCTAAAAGTTGTCTTTTATACATCCTTGTCTCTGACTCGCATCTGGTGATAACCCAATCACATATCAACTTTGGAGAACCAAGATGCAGCCTGTAGCTGGTTAAACAAATCATCAATCCTCGGGAGAGGATAACAATTCTTCACCATTGCCTTATTCAGCTCCCGGTAGTCTATGCACATCCAATGTGACCCATTCTTCTTCCTTACAAATAGGGTCGAGGCTCCCCATGGCAAAGTACTTGGCCTGATAAATCCCTTGTATAGTAGCTCTTGTAGTTGCGTAGACAACTCCTGCATCTCGGGAGGAGCCAACCAATATGGTTCCTTGGCCATCGGAGCGGCACCAGGTACTAGGTCAATCCTAAAATCAACCTGTCTCTATGGAGGTATCCCAGGAAAATCCTCTGGGAACACGTTCGGGTACTCCCGTACGATCGGTATATCATCCACTATCGCCTTAAACTTGTCCCGTGTATCCATAACACAGACGACATAGCCAACGCAACCGTGTTGTAGGTAGCACCTCGCCCTCGTTGCTGAACACAGAGTCCTTCCATACTGCGACCTCTCGCCCTGAATCACTAACCCTACCCCACTAGGAGTCCGAACTCTCACTAGTTGCTGCTTGCAGTCAATCACTGCCCCATTAGGGCTCAACCAGTCCATACCTACTATAACCTTATTCCATCGCATGGGAATGGGGACAAAATCCACGGAGAATAGCTCGTCGAACAATTGTAGTGTACATCCCCGATGCAACCTCGCAACCCGAACGATCCTATCATCGATCAAGTGGACAGTCTAGCTCCCTCGAAGCTCCAACAAATTGCTTGCTAAGCGTGAGCGACACAAAAGATCTGGTAGCCCGCTAATCGAATAATACCAGAGCTAATATACCGTTCATTAAGAATTATTGTATAACTAAACAAGTAAACATACCCGTCACAACAACAGGAGCTGAACGTGCATCCTCTGCACTAAGCTAAAAATCCTTGCTCCTCACCGTAGGCGTCTCAGCCCGACCTTAACGTGTATCAGTAATCCTCAACATAGCAGGAGCGGGCGTCGCCACCTGTCCTGCCGTTGCTAAACCCGGACACTGGGCCCTTTTTTGGCCCCTATGATTGCATTGAAAGCAAATCAGATTTGAAATTGCTATGGTCGTGGTGGTAGCAATACAATCCCTGCTCATATGACCAGTTTGGCCGCACTTGAAGCAGCCCGAACTCCCCACCCTGCACGTCCCCTTGTGCATATTGCCACATTTGCCACACCGATTGCATCCCTGCTGACTCCTCTATCTATGATCTGATACATTGGGATTCTTACCCAAACTACTTGTCCTAACCCTATCTGGTTTCCTATTCCTCTCCATCTTTAAATCCAGGTCCATCTCATGAGCCCTAGCAATCATATCATCCAGCGTATTGCAGCTGGATCCGCTCACAAACTGACGGATATCACTCCGCAGCATCTCAAGATATCGGGACTTTTTCAAGTCCTCGTCTGCCACATATTGTAGAACGAGAAGGGCCCTCTCCCTGAACATAGCGACGATCTCGGCCACTGTCTCTCTAGTCTGCTAGAGATCCTAGAACTCCCTGGCAAGGTGTTGAACCTCAATCACATGTGTAAACTCGGCCCTAAAATTGGCTGAAAAGTCACTCCAAGTCATCACATCAATAGATGTATCATCACTAATATCTCTCCGAACCTACTCCCACCAATCTCATGCCCTGTCCTTCAGTAGGTAAGGAGCAAGTCGAACCTTGTCCCCACGGGTCATCTGTTGGTGGGAAAGGTGTTGGCGACATCTGTCAACCATCTGCCGCTAGCAATGGAGTCCTGAGCCCCATGATAGTCGGGAGCTCCACAGGCTCTGAACTCCATGAATGTCAGCGTGTAAGATCCTATCATGGCTTCCACCTTAGTGCGGAATGCACTAAGCCTCTCACCCAAAAGCTCCAAGATACCCTCCTTGTGATGGGTTTTAGTATACTACAATATCTTATGTTGTACATACAACCCTAAATACCTTGAATCTATGTTCTCACTAATTATACATGCAAACGGATTCCAAGGCATTAAACTTATAACTAACATGCATTTTCATATACCAAATAAGACACTAGTTAGAGTAACATACCTTTTGTGTTGTAGCTTGATTCCATGGAGATTAAGAGCCGAGTGCCTCAAGTGTGACGCCTCAAATGGTTCACACAACATCAACAACAACTTGGAATAACTTGAGAGAAAAGTCCTTATGCTCAAAGCGGCTAGCCCTCTCATTGAACCCCTTAGGGCCAATTTCTTGAGCTACGGGGTCCTTATATATTGTGGCTATTAGGGTTACCCCATGTAACTCATGTCTTTCCGTATTCATCATGCTCCATGGGTTAAAACCTCCATGGAGTATCCAAGGGTTAGTCCATGGGTTTATCCAACATGATGAACTACGGATCATAAGCCCACATATATAAGAATGAATGATTTACACAATCAATCCCCATATATTTAATTAGTGTCTTTTGATCACAAAATGAATTCCATATTAATTCTTGATCAATACTAATTAAATAATATGATTTCATATTAATATATTAGAAATTATAATATATTAATAAATCATATATATCATTTTCTCACAAAAGTCTATCTAAATCGTTCCAACGTCATGCAACCCAAACAGATCATGCCATGTCAGGTTAAATACACACCACTAATAGTTATGGATGTAGACATCTAATCCAACAGTCTAACACTTGGATAAGTTTAAAACTATTATTTTTGTATGACTAAAAAACCCGACTAGCAATCATACCTCTTAAAGCCGCTGTAGAACTATGAACAAATCAATGACGCGTCCATGAGATAAGGGATAATATATACCTCCATTATAGATACATTTTTGTGACAACCCGATATTTCAACTCTATGTAAACGACCTAAAAAGTTAAGTATTGTAACCACGTGCTTTATAATGAAATTAACTTCGAAAATAAAATATTCAAAAATCACTAATTAAATTACCTATTATGTTAGATGTCAATAAACCGTGATCGTACGTAAAAAGAACGCCCAAATCTGACTTCGTATAAGAAAGTTATAAATTTTCCAAGTTCGGCTTAGCAACGGACAGCTAAAAACTCGAAACAGAGATGGAGCAACTTTTGACCGGAATCACCTAAATGAGAATCGAAGGTCTTGACAATGGTTTTTCAACGGTAAAAAGTCTGGCAAAAACAAACGTCAGATAATGAAGTTATGAATTTTTAAAGAAATTTTCTTACCACGACCTTTTAAAAATAAATAATAAAAATAATTTCAAAATTTTCCGACGGAATCTAAACGAAAGTTGTAGATTATTGTCTCACCTACGCGTGGATATAAAGAACGTCGAAAACGGAGTTCGTATGAAGAAGATATGAATTTTTGAAGTTTATTAAATATTAAGTATATAATTTTTAATGTAAAATTCGGTATTATCCGAAGGCTGAGTCACGCCCGAGTACGTCCAGCGTACACTCGTACGCCCAACGTACTAAAGGCCTTGGCCTCGGATGGTCCATGTCGCACCCTATGCGAAGCTACGTCACGTCCCATCCGGAGTCCGAAGCAGTCGAGGATGCGCGCATGCGTGACGCACGGGTACGCCGAGCGTACGCGCGTACGCCTTGCGTATGGAGGCGGCTCACACCCCCTATAAAAGGGATGCAAGGGTTCCGAAGAAAAGGGCCATTCTCTCTCATCTCTCTTGCATTTTTGCCTCATTTTCCGTGCCCGTGCTATCCCGAACTCCCGGTCACATTGCTCAAGTCCCGAGGGTCGTTTTTGCTCCCAAGATTCCCGAGAAAATCTGCTTTCTCGAGTCGAAATTCTATCCGGTTTTCATCCCGTCTTCTCCGATCTTTCAATATAATTCACACTTTTAAATGTTTTATAAGTACTTTTATACGCTTTTAGGCGGGGGGGGGGGGGGGGGGGGGGGAATACAAGTAAAACACTCGATTATTATTGTGTGTTATATAAAGTTTCATTATACGATTTTTATCAACGGAATCATATGTGATTTATAACTATTATAGGGAAACTTTCATATGCAAATTATACCATGATAACATTTTATCTTTTGAAATAAGAAATGATTTATGTATTTATGTAAATCAGACACTCTGCTTATACTATATTTATGTGTGTCGGTTTTGGCACTACAAAAAGTATACTTTTCATAACAAGTGAGCATTTTCACTAGGGTTTATTATACAAACGAAACACACTTTTAGGAAACTATAATAGGTATAGTTTTACGAGAATACTACGGACTTTTACATACATGGAAATACTATTTCAAGAAGCTACTTTCATATACAAGAACAAACAAACATTTTCACACGTAAATCTGTTTTATACTATGTTTTGTGAAACATTAAACTTCACGTACGCTCGAGTACACATTTCAAGTCCTGTATTATATACTAGAATCCCTTGGAGGGGGAGCATGGTGTTTGTGTATAGATCTATACGGGATTGACAACCCACACCCTGACTGTTAGCTATAGTACACCATTTGGGATGACAAACATCAGAACATTCCAATGCCTGAAGAACGTTGTGTATAGTCATTCCTTGTCAATAGCATGGTTATAAAACTCCCATAGAGTATTAAAAACACATTGATTTACAGGGTTTTTCAGATGTAATGGAGGTTTTATATGTACATAAATTCATTTACTTTATGCATGAAAAACCCAATTGTGATATAAGTTTGGAACTTCTAACCACTACTCATAGATGGGAAAACATCAACTTTTTAAAATATATTGGTCTTGATTTAAGGCTACGCTTATACCAGTAGGAAATATGGGATTTTCTAGAGACTAACAAACAAAAACGAACCATTTCAGTTTCATACAAATACTATCATTAAATTCTTATGAAACTCACCAGCTTAAACGCTGATCTACTCTTTCAAAACTACTTGTATGTCCCAGGGACTCAGTAATTACAGGTACTAAACAGCTTTTGAAGAAGGAACGCTGCGACACTAGTTTAAATTCATATTTTGGAATCATATTTTAATTGGTTTTGAACATGTACTCTTTTAAACAATGTAAACTTTCAATTATATATATATATATATATATATATATATATATATATATATATATATATATATATATATATATGATGGTTGTATTGCTTTCTTTACTATGTATTCATTTGTTACGTTACCACATGAAGTCATCCGCCCCCGAACGTTTCCGCCGTTCCGGTTTGGGGGTGTGACAGATTGGTATCAGAGCAATATTTATAGTGAACTAAGTATATCGAACCTCATGAGATATACAAACTATAAATGCTTAGGGACTCAAAGTCTCTGATAAAAGGTTTTCACACCTAAAATCCTTATTTCATTTAAATAGATTATTTTAGGTCATGAAAATACAAAATACTTTCATACAACGACATATTTTCATGATGAGAACTATACAAAAAGTATTAAGATGAGTTGGACACTACGATTAGTTCTCGAGATATGTAATCAAATTTGGGACGAATATAGCCTGATCAACTATATTTATCCGAGATTGGACTAACGTATACCGAGGAATGATCTTAGTGAGCAACAAATCAAAACTTACCAAAATGGACACTAGCATCAAACGTACAATTTAAATACTATAGGAGTATTTGGTGTATACAATATATTAATTAGTGTTACATGTTTTCAAGTTTTGTTCAAATCTTATAACCCTATTCTCGTATAGTCAAATGGATGGATTTCACCCACAAGGGGACCCCTACTACCCGAACCAGGACAATGGAGGATGGGTAGAGCAGGATCTGGAATAGGATGATGAACCTATCAAGTTGGAAGAAGGGGATGACTCTGGTACAAACTCGAAACCAGAAGTAGTCAACCTTCCAACCATTAGGAGGAACTTCCAGGGACCGACTCCCGTTTGGGGAGGTCACCTCCACCATTGGTGCTAACAACAAGGGATACGCTTTCCCTACGGTATGTGTCGAAACTTCTACGACATCAGCGACGAAGGTTCGGCCGACAGAGCACTTCCGGTCATGGTAGGTAAACTGGCCAACCAGTCCTATCAATCGGGAGTACAAGCAAATTGAATCCGCGAAGTCAACATGGAAGTACAAGTTCACACGGCCGACATCCGTCGTCTGGATATGTTACAGAATGACACCCACCTCCGCGCTGACACATTCCAAACACAAATGAATGCAGCCCTCGCAGAGTTGAGGGAACAACAAGCCGCCTTCGATAGGCGTCTTATGGAATCAAAGCAATCGGATGCGGAGTCAAGCTCCAAGCGCAACACACGTCGCAATTAGTACTTGAGAAAACCTCAAATTTTGTTATAAGTTAGGACCTTAGCTAAAAGTTTTTACTTTCTTAAAATTCTTGTAATCAGAGACCCTTTTAAGGGTCAAATTTTCATGATCGTTGTATCATCTATTATATTAATATAATTCGCACGCTATTATTACTACGTTGAGTATCTCGTTCAATCTTTAAAATATTATGGAAAAAAAACCATACGCTTGTTCATATATTCGGATTTACGAATAACCTTTGTTCCTTTTATCTTTGAGACTCATACTATCAGCTGTTGTTGAACTATAGTGATTTAGTTCATGAGACACATACATTTTCTATACTATGGACTTCTTACCCTTGTCTTTTCAATATTTAATTGAAGGATACCTCAACGTAGAAATCCGAGACGAAACAATGGTGGGGAAACACCGATACCACCACCACCTCCACCTCCTCAATTTGATGCTGTCATGTTCCAGGCAGCAGTCACCGCAGCTGTGGCAGCTGCCATGTCAAAGATCAATACCCCTGCTACTACTGGTTCAAGAGTTGGGATACATCCTTCAAACCATGGCGATAGTCATGGGCAACCTTGGGAGTGCACCTATAAAGACTTTACGAATGCTAAACCCCGGATGTTTAATGGAACGGGTGGTGTGATGATTTTAAGGTAGTGGATTGAAAGGACGGAATCAGTCTTTGAAATCTGCTCCTACCCCGAACACAGCAAAGTCAAGTTTGCAACTTACACACTTACTGATCGAGCTTTAACTTGGTGGAATGGCCACGTTAAGGTACTTACACTGATAGTGGCGAATTCAATAAGCTGGGAGAGCTTAAAAATCACGTTGATGAGGGAGTACTGTCCACGAGGAGAGATTAAAAAACGCGAGCATGAACTCTGGACTCTGGGAATGATTGGTACCGACATAGCAACTTATACCAACAGATTCTGCGATCTGGCAATCCTTTGCCCATAATGATTGCTCATGAGAGCAAGAAAATAGAGCGACACATTTGGGGATTGTCGCCCCAAATTCACTCAAGCGTGTTAGCTTCAAAACCTGACACTTTTGAAAGTGCCAAAGAGCTACCACAATCGCATATCGACCACGAAAATCATCAAAACTCAACAATTTCTACACCAGAACCACAAAAGGGAAACAACAATAACAACAAGAAGAAGAAGAGAGGGTGGAATAAGGGGAAGGGTGGGTCTTCCCAAGAATCCTCGAAGAAACAACAATTGGTTACAATAAACGCTGCTACTGTACCTACTACAACTCCTACAAGCCTCTACCCAACAAAGCCTTATGTGGGCAAGCTCCCAAAGTGCACCAAATGCAATTACCACCACCACGGACCTTATCGGGAAATGCAGTGCTCCAACTGCAACAGAAAGGGACACACTGTCCGTTTCTGCAAGGCCCCCGTAAAGCCGATCACTCAAGTTCCCAATATTGGTGTAGGCCAAACATGCTACTGTTGTGGCGAGGTGGGCTGCTACAATAGAAACTGCCCAAAGGCAGCGAATACCGGTGGAGTGGGACGAGTTTTAGCTATTAGTCACGAGGAAGCCGTAGCTGATCCTACAATATTTGCTGGTACGTTTCTTCTCGATAATTCATATGCATGCATACTATTCGATAGTGGAGTAGAGAGAAGCTTCGTGAGCCAAAACTTTATTCACTTACTTAAACATAAACCTAGCATGTTAGAAGAATCATTCACTGTAGAAATGGAAAATGGAAAAACGGAAAACACTAACTGCATATATATAGGTTGTACATTAACTTTAGACGGTCACTCTTTCCCAATCAACCTCATGCCAGTCCAAATCAAAAGTTTCAACGTCATAGTTGGCATGGATTGGTTAAGTCCTCTTCGCGCCGACATCATGTGCTATAAAAAAGCCGTTCGTCTAAATCTCCCTAACAATGAAACATTAGTGATTTACGGCGACAAATCAAGTACAAACCTTCGCATCATTTCGTGCATCCAAGCTCGAAAGTGTTTGTGGAAGGATTATCATGCATTTCTTGCACACATTGTCGATACGAGTCGGGAAGTAAAGGATATTAACAACATTCCAGAAGTACGTGACTTTCCCGATATCTTTCCAGAAGAACTACCGGGATTACCACCACAACGCCAAGTCGAGTTCAGAATCGATTTAGTTCCAGGGGCTACCCCTGTAGCGAATTCTCCTTATCGTCTGGCACCAGCAAAGGTGCAAGAACTTTCCAGTCAGCTTAACAAACTCCACTAAAAAGGATTCATTAGACCAAGTTTCTCACCTTTGGGAGCATCGGTCTTGTTTGTAAAGAAGAAAGACGGATCGTTTCGGATGTGCATCGACTACCGAGAGCTGAACAAACTCACTGTCAAAAATCGTTACCCTCTGTCCCGCATTGACGACTTATTTGATCAACTTCAAGGAGCGAGCTACTTCTCGAAGATAGATCTACGATCCGGATATCACCAATTACGAGTTCTAGAGGAAGACGTTCCCAAGACAGCCTTCCGAACCCGTTATGGACACTACGAATTTCTAGTGATGCCGTTCGGATTAACCAACGCACCAGCAGTATTCATGGACATAATGAATAGAGTGTGCCATCCTTACTTGCATCAGTTCGTCATCGTCTTCATCGATGATATACTTATCTACTCCCGAAGTAAGGAAGAACATAGTCAGCACCTACGAAGAGTCTTAGAAACACTATGATTGGAGAAGCTCTATGCGAAGTTCTCTAAATGTGAATTTTGGATTCGAAGAGTCGAATTTTTGGGCCACGTTGTTAGCAAAAAACGGATACATGTGGACCCCTCCAAAATTAAGGCCATTAAGAACT
The DNA here is from genome assembly GCF_052625555.1 of Lactuca saligna. Classification (NCBI taxonomy): domain Eukaryota; kingdom Viridiplantae; phylum Streptophyta; class Magnoliopsida; order Asterales; family Asteraceae; genus Lactuca; species Lactuca saligna. The sequence continues at coordinate 169,776,834 of NC_136424.1, forward strand.
GGTCGGCACCAAAGAGACCTACATAGATTTGTCAATTTCTAGGTCTAGCCGGCTACTATTGCATATTCATAACGAACTTCTCTAGCATTGTGAAACCTCTTACTAAATTAACCCAGAAAGGCGTGGTCTTTGACTGGGAAGCAAAACAAGAGAAGGCGTTCCAAACACTGAAACAGGCCTTGTGCACCGCACCGATACTATCCCTCCCCGAAGGGATAGAAGATTTTGTAGTGTATTGCGATGCATAAAATCAAGGACTTGGTTGTGTTCTTATGCAACGAGGTAAGGTTATTGCCTATGCCTCCCATCAGCTTAAGATTCACGAAGTAAAATATACAACACATGATCTTGAGTTAGGAGCAGTGGTATTTGCTTTAAAGATCTGGAGACACTACATGTACGGAACGAAGAGTACTATTTACATCGACCACAAGAGCCTTCAACACATTTTCAATCAGAAGGAGCTCAACATGCGACAACGACGATGGGTCGAGTTACTTAATGACTACGAATGCGAGATTCGTTATCATCCTGGCAAGGCCAATGTAGTAGCTGACGCCCTCAGTAAAAAAGAATACACTGGTCGGAGAGTCAAATCTCTGAGTATGACTATCCATTCCCACTTATCCACACAAATTAAGGAGGATTAACTGGAAGTTTTACAACCCGAACACGTGATGGGTGAATCCCTGAGAGGAATGGAAAAGAATCTAGAAATCAAGGGTGGCAGAGCCTATTATCTCATAGACCGTATCTGGACACCGAGACATGGTGGTTTCAGAGACGTGGTCATGACCGAAGCACACAACACGAGGTATTCCGTTCACCCAGGTTCAAATAAAATGTATCTGGATCTTAAGAAACTGTATTGGTGGCCTAACATGAAAGCAGAAATTGCTACCTTCGTAAGTAAATGTCTTACTTGCGCTAAGGTTAAGGTCGAGTACCAGAAACTTTCAAGATTACTACAACAACCAGAGATACCGGAATGGAAATGGGAACGAATTACTATGGATTTCATAACCAAGTTGCCCAAGAAAACGGGTGGACTTGATACCATATGGGTCATCGTCAACAGATTGACCAAATCTGCGCATTTCCTACCAATCAAGGAGACTGACAAGATGGAAAGGCTTACAAGAACTTACATAAGGGAAATAGTGCGATTGCATCGTGTTCCGATGTCCATTATCTCCGATAGAGATAGTGGATTTACATCAAGGTTCTGGCAGTCACTACAAAATTCCCTGGGGACTAGACTAGACATGAGTACAGCCTACCATCCACAAACAGACGCGCAAAGTGAGAGAATGATACAAACTTTGGAAGATATGCTGAGAGCCTGTGTGATTGACTTTGGAAAGGCATGGGATATCCATTTACCCCTTGTTGAATTTTCATACAACAATAGTTAACATACGAGTATAAAGGCTGCTCCATTTGAAGCCCTCTATGGCCGTAAGTGCAGGTCCCCTCTGTGCTGGACCGAAGTTGGCGACACATAGTTAGATAAAGGACGAGATACTAAAAACACTCTCACCGGTCCGGAAATCATACAAGACACGACAGAGAAGATCGTTCAGATTCGTGAACGGTTGAAAGCATTTAGAGACCGTCAGAAAAGCTACGCTGACCAACGGAGGAAACCTTTGGAATTCCAAGTAGGAGACCGCGTTCTATTCAAAGTTTCGCCATTAAAAGGCTTAATACACGTTGGAAAGCGTGGAAAGCTAAATCCAAGATACATAGGGCCTTTCGAGATTTTTTCTAGAATCGGCCTTGTAGCTTACAAACTTAATCTACCATGTGAACTTAGTAACATACACCCAACCTTCCACGTATCGAACTTGAAAAAGTATCTGTACGATGAGACTCTTGTTATCTCACTTGACGAGATCGAGATTAACGAGAACCTCAACTTCGTGGAAGAACTGATAGAAATCATGGACCGAGAGGTCAAACAAACGAAACAAAGTCGCATACCCATCGTGAAAGTCCGTTGGAATGCTAAGCGAGGACCTGAGTTCACATGGGAACGCGAAGATCAGATGAAACAAAAGTACCCACATCTTTTTCTCTGATTCACTTGTATCTTTATTTCTTTTAATTTCATGAAGAAATTCCCTCTAATAGGGGGATGATGTGACAACCCGATATTTCAACTCTATGTAAACGACCTAAAAAGTCAAGTATTGTAACCACGTTCGTCATAATGAAATTAACTTTGAAAATAAAATATCCAAAAATCACTAATTAAATTACCTATTATGTTAGATGTCAATAAACCGTGATCGTACATAAAAAGAACGCCCAAATCTGACTTCGTATAAGAAAGTTATGAATTTTCCAAGTTCGGCTTAGCAACGGACAGCTAAAAACTCGAAACATAGATCGAGCAACTTTTGACCGGAATGAACTAAATGAGAATCAAAGGTCTCGACAATGGTTTTTCAACGGTAAAAGTTTGGCAAAAACAAACATCAGATAATGAAGTTATGAATTTTTAAAGAAATTTTCTTACCACGACCTTTTAAAAATAAATAATAAAAATAATTTCAAAATTTGCTGATGGAATCTAAACGAAAGTTGTAGAGTATAGTCTCACCTACGCGTGGATATAAAGAACGTCGAAAACGGAGTTTGTATGAAGAAGCTATGAATTTTTGAAGTTAATTAAATATTAAATATATAATTTTTAATGTAAAATTCGGTATTATCCGAAGGCTGAGTCACACCCGAGTACGTCCAGCGTACTCAAGGCCTTGGCCTCGAATCGTCCACATCGCACCCTATGCGAAGCTACGTCACGTCCCATCCGGATTCCGAAGCAGTCAAGAATGCGCGCATGCGTGACGCACGGGTACGCCCAACATACGCGCGTATGCCCCGTGTACGGAGGCGGTTCACACCCCCTATAAAAGGGATGCGAGGGTTCCGAAGAAAAGGGCCATTCTCTCTCATCTCTCTTGCATTTTTGCCTCGTTTTCCATACCCGTGCTATTCTGAAGTCCCGGTCACATTGCTCAAGTCCCGAGGGTCGTTTGTGCTCCCAAGATTCCCGGGAATCCCGAGAAAGTCCGCTTTCTCGAGTCGAAATTCTGTCCGGTTTTCATCGTGCCTTCTCCGATCTTTCAAGTGAGTTCATACCCCTCTAATTCACACTTTTAAATGTTTTATAAGTACTTTTATATGCTTTTAAGGGGGGGGGGGGAGGGGAATACAAGTAAAACACTCGATTATTATTGTGTGTTATATAAAGTTTCATTATACGCTTTTTATCAACGAAATCATATGTGATTTGTAACTATTATAGGGAAACTTTTATATGCAAATGATACCACGATAACATTTTATCTTTTGAAATAAGAAATGATTTATGTATTTATGTAAATCAGACACTCTGTTTATACTATATTTATGTGTGTCGGTTTTGGCACTACAAAAACTATACTTTTCATAACAAGTGAGCATTTTCACTAGGTTTTATTATACAAACGAAACACACTTTTAGGAAACTATAATAGGTATAGTTTTACGAGAATACTACAAACTTTTACATACATGGAAATACTATTTCAAGAAGCTACTTTCATATACAAGAACAAACGAACATTTTCACACGTAAATCTGTTTTATACTAAGTTTTGTGAGACATTAAACTTCACGTACGCTCGAGTACACATTTAAAGTCCTGTATTATATACTAGAATCCCTTGGAGGGGGAGCATGGTGTTTGTGTATAGATCTATACGGGATTGACAACCCCGCACCCTAACTGTTAGCTACAGTACACCATTTGGGGTGACAAACGTCAGAACATTCGAACGCCTGAAGAACGTTGTGTATAGGCATTCCTTGTCAATAGCATGGTTATAAAACTCCCATGGAGTATTAAAAACACATTGATTTACGGGGTTTTTCAGATGTAATGGAGGTTTTATACGTACATAAATTCATTTACTTTATGCATGAAAAACCCGATTGTGATATAAGTTTGGAACTTCTAACCACTACTCATACATGGGAAAACTTCAACTTTTTAACATATATTGGTATTGATTTAAGGCTACACTTATACCAGTAGGAAATATGGGATTTTCTAGAAACTAACAAACAAAAATGAACCATTTCATTTTCATACAAATACTATCATTAAATGCTTATGAAACTCATCAGCTTAAATGCTGATCTACTCTTTCAAAACTACTTGTGCGTCACTAGTATAAATTCATATTTTGGCATCATATTGTAATTGGTTTTGAACATGTATTCTTTTAAACAATGTAAACTTTCAATTATATATATGATGGTTGTATTGCTTTCTTTACTATGTATTCATTTGTTACGTTACCACATGAAGTCATCCGCCCCCGAACAATTCCGTCGTTCCGGTTTGGGGGTGTGACAATTTTGGACTGAGACATGGATTATAATCATTCTCTCGGTCCATCCGTTGTTTCCCAATATCCGATTTAAGACGACCAACTAATTGAACAAATCAAATCAGTCCAGGCCTAACTGAGCACTTACATTTTTCATCACTAAAGCATCGAAGGGCCCACATATATTGCTTTTATCCCTTCAAGGGTAAAAGGAATGGATAAACTTCGACTCATATGCTTGTTCTACTACTTGTTGAATCATACACCAAGACATGTTTTATAACATCGAGTTACAAATGCGTTTTCGTACAATCAATGTATAACCAACTTATAGTCAACAACTCATATCTTTTGGTTTGAATAATATAAGATATTATTGTCTCACAATCACTCGAGATAAAATCCATGAAGTGATACAAATGAGCGTGGGTTTAATCCAATACTCATAACTTATGAGCACTCATGAATGTTGTAGCAACTCAAGCTATGTTCAACACCTTAAACATCTACAAGTCAACTTCAAGACAATCTTGATTCATACCTACTTCCAACATATGACTGGCTGTGGAGAATTTAAATAACTTAGTCATTCGGAAAGAATAACCTAGCTATTCTGGAAGTCAAAACATTCAAAGTGAAACACAAGAATAATATTAATCCTCTATGGTCCTAAGAAACTTTGAGTGTAAATAAAAAAACCTTTTATTTAAACACCGTATTGATTACTCATTATTCATGTAATGTTTCAATTTATCAACTTGATACTTGAATGAAAACAATAGTTGTCCAATGCTCTAAGCATGTACACTATGTTTGTCTAAACAATAGTTATGCCATACACCAAGTATGCACACTATGTTTGTCTTTGATCCTTACTTTGTGGAATAGATCAATTGAACATAATTCTAATGATTCTCATTTCACAATCCCAAATCGTTATCGTAAATGTAAGAATTCCAAATTCCTACCACTTGCCAAAATCTGTTAGATTCTAAACTTATATGCATTGATCCTCTTGTAATGATTATGCACAAAGTCACAAATACTTGTCATCAGACATTACAGAGTATTCCAGTGGAGATCAATTCCATGGAAACGAAGTCTCATATTCAAAGTACATCACTTTTAACATCCTTCTTGCATTAAGTTTTTTTAATCTTACATAGATTGAATAACTTCAACCTATGGAGACATTTCCATATTCCCATTTTGACTATCACTTCTGAATAAGAGTTTCCTCTTTTCAGAATATGTCAAGATGGTCCTTTCCAAGAATTTACACCATACTTCCAACTGTCCATGAGCAACCAATCTTTTGTAACACCTCAGATTGTCCTCAGCAATTGCTTAACCACTTTATTCATATTCAGTTCTAGTACTTTTTCCCTCTTAATGCCCCAGACATTTGGAAAAATTTAGAACAGATGAATATTATAGCACATGTAATCAATCCTATATCTGAAGCATATGGGACACCATTCACGATGTATCACATAAAGACGTGATACTATACTAGTCTTTTGCTATAATATTTCTATTTCTATTTGTCATGTTCTCATAATTCAGATTATGAAAAGGGATGCCATAATCATAATCGAATTTTAGAACGCAAATAATGTTCCCATATATAGAATTTCCTTATGTTGAGGTATTCCAACATAAAATTCATATATATACTTGAGTAAAGATGATTAAAATCTCAATCTAAGCTTTTAGATTTGAAATGAAGTATAATTTCCTCTCCTTTAATTATAGCAAAACAACTTTTCCCAATTGAAACTTTTGTTTTCTATAATTAACACTTAACATAATAATCATTCTCTCACTATCATAATAATTATTAGCATAATACTTATGCTCTCACTAGCTTTGACATGCATCCAGAAATCAGTTGGACTTCTAAAATCAATAATTTATTGACTTTCTTACTAAAGTACATATTTCTGATACAAGATGCTTTGATAAAACTTTATCAAAATCATACACCTTTCCTTAGATAGCTCACATGTGTGTCTAAAAAAATTTATAAATATGAAAAGGGATGTCGTAATCATAGTCTCAATTGTTTAGACCTTTTTCATTTCTCACAAGTCCATGTTAGTGTGTTGGTTAACCACACACGATCCATTAATGAACTTGAGAATGGAAATATCATAATTGCTATCTACTTAAAATCTATTTAGTGAAAGCGTTTCCTCACCATCATTTTCATGAATCGAAGAGAAACCTTATTACACTTAGATTTTATGGTGTATGTGTTCCTATCCATGTGAATTTGTCATAACCATAAGGGAAGGTTAGTGACAAATCCAAAAACATATGGACCGAACTTGTGCAATCTTAACTTCTTGCCACCTGGCAGCACAAGGGCCTACCATTGCTTCCAAGTAGTTGTCCAAACAATGAGAAATTGTAGAACGTAGATGTGTAGTCAACTATAACTTGAATGGGCACAGAAATAAGAGTATGTCAACACGATAGGTTACAAACTTCAAGTCGTGAGCTAGTGATAGACTACAAGTTTTTATTCTTGATTAGTTCTTGAAAATCTCTCGGGATCTTTAAGACTCCCACTGACCTCTTGACATATAAGATTCTCTTGTCGAGAACCATTCTTTGACAAAGCAAATATTCAAGAGTTAGTGTGGATTCTTATCAAGACAAACACTTCACATAATTGGTCTTAGTTGGTCTTTGTTTTATCCAAAACATCACAACTTACCACTTTCAAATGTACATGAGTAAGGAACCATTTTACTCAACATTTGACAAGTGTTATAAACCTTCTTAAGATTATGTCACTCAAGTTACAATCTTAGAGTATTAATCTAAGACTCAATTTTTTGGAACGAAGTATGATTGATCTTTTGATTTAACCAATTCAACAATTCACGATTCCTTTTCTTAGTCAAACAAATCACTAAGATAATAAAAAAACAAGATACTAAAGTACTCTCCCATCTTTTCAGATTTGAGAAACTTCTGTGGACTCTTTGGGCAGCTTCGCAACCAATGCCCCTTCCTTTGGCAACAGGAACATATGGACTCTTTGGGAATGGTTCACGACACTATCTTAGACTTAGTCTTTCTATTTACCATTTGATTAACCGAGTTGACTATGGCCGATACCTTTCCATTGGGAAGAGAAAGCTTTCCTGGATTTCCAATGTTACCCTTTTCAATGTCCATGGAAGTTTGGGAAGTCGATATTCCAATCAAATTTGCTTTTACTAGTGCTCCAAATCATTGTTGGTTCAGTAGCACCAAGCAAATAGGTAAGATCATTAAGGGTCATGTCATGGTATGTCATATAGTAGTCCTAAAGGAACTCAATATGTGACTTAGAAAGTCACTGAAGAACCTAGTCAACAACCAACTTCCTCAAGACCTTGACACCCAACTCTCCCGACTTGTCAATATGTGACTTTATCTCCAAGATGTGAGCACACATAAACTTTGCTTACCAATAAGGCTTAAGTGACCTTGAACTTTCCACGAACTTGTGGGTTCAGGAAACTAATTGGGGGAGGTGAAGGAAGAGAAGTATGATTTCCATGAACCAACCATGGGACATCATCTTCATTAGAAAAGCTTGTTCCGAGGGAATTGGGAAGATCATAGTAGTCTGAACCAGACATCTACAATGGGAGATATTCAAGTTAGTTGATTTAAGTCCTTAATATAACACCCAATATGAAATATTAAGGCTAAGACCCAACACAATACGTTTATAACTTGGAAGAGGGATGTCATAATCCAAGCTATAAAATATTTGAAGTTAGCAAATGACGATTCACCAATTTCCACCATGAAAAACGAAATAGGTATCAGGTTTTAATTGTTTTGGAACTCCTAGATATTTTGAGATTCGTTGAACTACTCAATGACATGTTTAAATCTCCATTGTACCCTCTCAGTTTTGTGAATGGGATGTCGAGGATCACAAAAAAGGTGTGAATAACCATGCAAATATACTTAGTACCCTTAATATTTATCAATTAATTGATGTTCCGGTTAACCACACGCGCTCCACCGATTCTATGATAAACATTAAGTTACCTTTTTCTACCTTGTTAAATCCAGGCTAGTGTGCCGGTTAACCACACACGCTCCACTATCGACTTAAGCAAAGTGCAAAGTGTAATTTCATGGGTTAGCACCAAATTCACATTTTCCTAAAGTAACGAAGATTGGGAATTTATAAAAGGTTTAGTTACTTTATATTTATCATTATACTTATAATGCAAGGAGAATTATAGTCCTTGTCCTACCCGTTTGGCTAACGATTCTCCACCAGTCAAGGAAGCGGTGAGTGAGAGGGGACACCCATTAAACTGTCATTTTATTGGCAATAACCTTATACCCCCCCCCCCCCTTATAGACCGGGTTCGTGAATGAGGCCTATTAACGGTAAGACTGACTTTGTTTTTACACATATATATAACTATCAACTATTAATATTATAATAGTATAAGGGTTGAATCTTAACTTTTAAAATTCTAAGGCTTTAACTTGGAATTAAAGTATTCACGGGGGGGAACTTTACAAATTCCAAAACTTGAGGGCAAGTTTTGAACAATTCAAAAACATTTCAATTCCATAACTTATGAGTTTAAAGTAGTTTTAATGAAAAAACTATTCAAGTTCCATAACTTGAGAACACGTTATGGAAGACTTTAAAACATTTAAAAATGAGACTCTTCATTTTCATAACTTATAGAAATCTTATGAGTTTTAAAAAATATTAAATGTGACTTTTCATATAACTTGAGGATAAGTTACAAAAACACATGTTATGAACAACTTTTAGATCAATTTTGATTGAAAACAAATTATCACATAATTTTTCTATTAATCTAAAGAACTCATAAGAACAAGATAATTCAAATCAAACAATTTTCATGTAATTAGCCTAACCATTAAACAAATACAAAACATGAATCTATTGATAATTATCTTTAGAATTGATTAGAATGAACATTCACACATCAAAAATAGGTTTGTAGGTTCAAAAACAGCTTAGGGTAATGATTCTAGTTTATTTCCAGCCTTAAAAGTCGAAAATATGTTGTTAGGGGATTCTACTCGTCGACTGTATGAACCTACTCGACGAGTAGGATGAATTTCTTCATGGACTCGACAAGTCTATCAGTGGACTTGGCGAGTCCAGTGCCCGGAAAGCCAAAATTTTGGAATTTTAAGCTATTTCAGCAAGTATAACCTGAAAACAAGCCTTGGCTCTGATACCACTGAAGGGTTTTAGTATACTACAACATCTTATGGTGCACATACAACCCTAAATACCTTGGATATTTGTTTTCACTAATTATACATGAAAATTAATTCCAAGGCTTTAAAACTATAACTAGCATGCATTTAAATATACCAAATAAGACACTAGTTAGAGTAACATACCTTTTGTGTTGTAGCTTGATTCCCTGGAGCTTAAGAGCCGAGTGCCTCAAGTGTGACACCTCAATTGGTTCACACAACATCAACTACAACTTGGAATAACTTAAGAGAAAAGTCCTTATGCTCAAATCGGCTAGCCCTCTCATTGAACCCCTTAGGGCCGATCTCTTGAGCTATGGGGTCCTTATATATTGTGGCTAGTAGGGTTACCCCATGTAACTCATGTCTTTTCATATTCTATATGCTCCATAGGTTAAAACCTCGATGGAGTATCCAAGGGTTAGTCCGTGGGTTTATCCCAACATGAAGAACTATGGATCATAAGCCTACATATATAAGAATGAATGATTTAGACAATCAATCCCCATATATTTAATTAGTGTCTTTTGATCACAAAATTAATTCTTGATCAATACTAATTAAATAATATGATTTTATATTAATATATTAGAAATTATAATATATTAATAAATCATATATGTCCTTTTCTCACAAAAGTCTATCCAAATCGTTCTGATGCCATGCAACCCAAATGGACCATGCCAAGTCGGGTCGAATACATACCATTAATAGTTATGGACCTAGACATCTAATCCAAAACCTTGATCGTACCAAAGATCACAGGAGTCTGATCTAAAACTTTGCACGTGACCTTAGTTGAGATGAACTCTCTCGTCTGCTCATTTAACTGCCTGACTCCAGAGCCCGAGGCTGATCTCTCGTCAGCGCCTAAAGCACCAACTGGTCTAGTGTGTAGAATCACCATACTGAAAATACACCATAACAAACATCAGTATACATATCATCACTTGAGGGATCTCATATAGTACAAGTTTCATGGGTTCATCTCTGTCTTCCTTATTTCAATTATGGATCCTCTGCTTTCAGTAGTATGGGCCACACTACATTCAACATCTATCCGTACTTTCCTCAAGAACTGCCTAGACTTCACCAAATCCCTTCTACTACTACTGTTGTATGTGCTAAACTCATCCTAGGTTTGCCCTGGGTAATCACCGATCCACTCTCCTCCATTAGCTGCATAAGAAGTTCTTGCTATCTCCCCCTAACTAGCTCACGAACACTATTACATATCACTAAGACTAGATAATTCTTCGAATGAGAGGTCCTACCCTACAACGGTTGGACTCAGACAAGATTTGCGAAATAGAGCTAAACCTCACCTTCTGAAATTATTTAGTCCTTGCAATATTTAACTTAACATATTCGCGTACTAGTTAGTTAAAGATAACTAGAACTCCTAAAAGCACAAAGCAAGCAACATTCAAGCATTGAGTACATATAATCAAGCATGTCCTAATCAGGCCATCATATCACTGACTAATTTGTATTAGCATGCAGTTCATAAAGCTGATACACATATAACAGGAACATAAGGCATACTTCCTATATTCTTCGCCCTAATCTAACATGCAGTTCTCATAAGTATATCATAACATAAACTTGTATGCGTAATTTGGGAATGCTTACTAGAGCTCGGTTGATTGCATGCACCACATCCTTTTTCTCTTTTCAAAATTCTTTTCATAAAAATGCCTTTCTGTTGAAAATTTTCATACCAAGTCCTTAGTTTGAGTTCAGACACACCCGAGAGTATGCCCGAATCCATCAAACCTAGAGTATGATACCAACTTGAAACATCCCATAAATACGGTCCAAAATTTTCATTTTTCAATTATAAATAATACCATGATAACCTAAAAACATCTCATAATAACATAAGTAAAAGTATCTCAAAACATCATATCATAATGTTTTATCAAAATCACATGTATAATATCAGAGTAAATCCTCCCAGGATCAAAGCTGTGGTGTGTGCAATGCAGTCATCTCGAGCTCTTCTCATTACTAGCGGAAGTACCTAAAACCAAAACTGAAAATTGTAAGCACGAAGCTTAGTGAGTCTCCCCAAACTAGCACATACCATACACATAATCACATAATCGTATATAACATACATTGGGCCCCGCCCTGCTACATCAATCACTGCTTGGCATCGACTTTGTCCGATATTGGGCCCAATTCGGCATCTGACCACATTTGGAATTGGGCCCCGCCCAGCATCGAGCAAAGCTCGGCATGTATATTAGCATAACTACTAATACACATAACATGAGCATAACCACCTAATCATAGACATATAAACATTCCTCGGGCTCCACTCAACATCGGACTGAAATCTGAAAAGCATATAAACATTCCTCGGGAACCGCCCTAGCATCAAACCGTAGTCCGGCGCATACATATACAAACACATGCATGAATCACAAAGACATCAAGCATACTAACATTCTTTGGGTACCGCCCTGGCATTGGGTCGAAACCCGGAAAACATATAAAGTACATCGGGATAACCTCGACATCAGACCGAAGTCTGGCATACGCTAACATACATAAACGGGCTGACATTGGTGCCTTTGACCCGTTCCTACTGCAGGAAAACACACCTCAAATCTCGAGTGAAATAGTTGAATGTCTCTGCTCCCACAACCAAATCTACTCACGCCCTATGCAAGACAACCCATTAGACACCATTCCTTACTTCAAGACACCTTCACATGTCAACCTTGGTCAAAGTCAATGTCCAAGTCGAAGTTAACACTTAGTATAAGTCAAAGTCAACAATCAGAGTTGACTCAACTCTTCCAGTCATCCCCCTTGACTCTCTGAGTTCCCTTTCTACTCATATTCGTGATAACACGAACCAAGTCGTCGAGTCCCTTCACATACTTTTCGAGTTATACCTTGTATAGAATTGATACAAATCGACTCAAGTCGTCGATCCCCTTTCTAGACTTGCCGAGTTCCTCAGTCTATTTGGGCCATCTTAATAGATTAAGCCCCAACTCTTAAGATCTAAGCTTCATACTCCTCATATACCCTGAAAATGTCCTTTTAAGGGTAAAGTTTCCAACTTTACCAATTAATACCTTTCCTCAATGGTTTTAGCTCAAACCCTAACTCCTTAGGACCTAGATCTTGGTTCACAAGCCATCCATACTCCAAACTAAAGCCTAAAAATAGAGATCTAGGCACTAAATACTACATGGACACGTAAAGCTTCCACCTTTCACACCATGCATGGCCTTTTGGAGCTTAAAAAACCAAAATGAGATCCTATAGCTTGCATGGGGATTCAATGGCCATAAAGTTTGCACCTTTATTACTTGAAAGCCCTCTATCATCCCATATCTGAGGATATACTCACTTGGGACGTCCATATCCTAAAGATCAAGCTTCTTGGACGAAAAACCAATAAGATGAAAATAAGGAGATCTAAAGAACTACTAAGCAAGTTAGAGACTTGATTACCAGCAAATGATGAGGATGAAAGGAAGTCTCTAGATCTACTTTCTTCTCTTTGAATCCTTTAGCTTTTTCTTTTTCCACAAGCTTCAAAACACACAAAGTTCACTCAAAAATGGATCACAAGCTCACAAATGTATTAGGATTTCTGGAACTAGGGTTTAGGACTTGGAGGCTGGAAATGAGGCCAGCAAGTAGTGACTTAAAACACTGCGTCAATTCTGGTTTCTACTCGACGAGTTTGGGGCTGCCAACTCATCAAGTTGCTCTTTAAAAGTGCATAAATTATAGTTAAATGCGTACCAGGAACTAGGCGTTAAAAGCTTGACCAAATGTTCAACCGTTACAACTATCTATTGAGTAGGATAGTGAAGCACAAGATCAAACGTGAATTGATATAGCAGAAGGTAATGTTTATGAACGGGTTAAGGTCTGAGTGGAAAGCTGCGGTGTCAAAAGTTAAAGCACACGAGTAGTTCAAAAGTTACTCCTTGTCAAAGCTCGTTGTTATTCTAAGGTCACATGAAGACGATGTAACAAGTGATGGAATTTTTGTTTCTAGAATGAGCTCTTTAGCTCTTGTGGCAAAGGGTAAGAAGGTAGTTGATGATGCTTTAGAGTTAGACCTATCCGATTGTGAAATATCCATGGAAGATTATGCTTTGATGGTGTCCAGCCCAAAGAGCTTTGCAAAGAAGAATTTCGGTCGCAACAAAAACCAAAACTGGTAGGGGAGTTATAGTTCTGAGAAGGTAAAGGATGAGAGTGTGGACAACTCTCAAAAGGAAGAAACCAAGAAAGAGAAGAAGCTTGCAAGTAACCCCAGCTATGACTGTAATTATTGTCATGGCAAAAATCATCTAGCAAAGGACTGCATGCTACGAAGAATGAATGAGAAGAAGGAAGAGGAGGATGACGAGTCTTTTTCCTCAGAAAGATGGAGGATATCAAGAAGAAGAAAAGTGTTGATAACGCTAAACCTTCTTTAATTGTCCAGGAACAGGATGATGAGTTTGGTAGAGTCGAAGTGTGGTCGAGTGACTCTGAGGACGAAGAGGTTCATAGGCCAACTCAAGGGAGAATCTTCGTGGCGACAATTTATGAGTCGTAGTTCAGTGGAAGGTGCTTTATGGTAACAAATGAAGGTTCAAAGCTTAGAGGATACGCCACTGAAGATGGTCGTGTCTCCCATAGCTGTTTCGCTGCAAAACCCATCCCTAAGAAGATTAGCAAGTGCGAGAAGGTGATTAACAAGGTACACACCATTCTTAAATCTCTAAATATTCTTGTGTCTAAATATGAAATTGAATTAGATGATCTGAAATATGCAGTATCTAGTTTCAGTGAATATTTAAAAAGAACCTGTCTGAATAATTCTAACGTAACCGATCAACTCGGCAAGGTTTCGAACAAAACTGAAGAGAGGCGCATATGGATTGAAAAGTTGTAGTCAGATTTGTCTAGGTCCAGGGATGATTTGATTTATTTGCAAAGGGCTTTTAAAACAATGAAACATTTTTTGTTTAATTGCTAAAAGACTTTATTTCAATATTACCCAGTTACATCTTGATTGCAAAATTGGAAAGAAAATCCATAAGATGATTTTTCCCTTTCTTGAATTGCAAGAGGACGAAATCGATGCGGATTGTTACAGGTGCTAATCCATCATCTCACCTGACAAAGTCTCAGATGCTTACAAAGTAGGACTGGACAAAATTGAATCTTTCATAAAGTCTAAAGATCACAAAAATATGTTAAAACAACTTTTGGATGAAAATGACAAGGAGTTAATCAAATTTGATACTATGCAGAAGTTTGACTCATTAAACACTAAATTGAGTTCAGAAAATAAACTTAATGTTGAAAAATACATCTGAATTCAATGATGATAGTGATATGAGTAAAATCTCTTAAAAGATATCACTAAAATCCCATAGAATAATGTTGATTTATTTCTTTATCTTTGGCACACTCTCGCACGACGATCCTTGTGATTTTCCAAATTCTGGTTCATGGTACTCATGAATACTTTCAGTTTCACACAATAATTGATTGGGATTAATTATGAAAGGGTGCAACTGAATCAACTACAAAAGGGAGTAACTAAAACGACACCTTAAAAGGATAAGATTTTGGCACATGAAATTTGAAACTGGCGTTGATATGACCCCACCTGACACACGTTACAACTGTCACCCACACCTTTTAGGCGAATTTTAGTTTTCGATGTAACCAACCGCTAGATTTATCTAACTTGCTATACGGTATAAAAGGTTTTTGTCGATTCAATATTCATTACCACTTTCAAAAGAAATAAAAATCCTCCCGACGATTATTCTCTCTACTGTTCATCATCGTCTTCATCAAGCATTCGTGGCTGCTTCATCATAAACCCCCTCCGTTGCAGAAAAAATGGAGCAATCATCCATTCTCAACATCAAGAAAAACCAGAACCTCATTATGGACCTTGATCCGGCCAAATATGATGCTTTTCTTCAACCACTTGTCAAGTATCTCCGCTACTCTCCACTGATCAAAGTCTGACTAAATCGAAGATTGTTCCCTTAGTTCATCTGTCCAAGGCCTATTCAACAGCTAGCTACCAAAAGGGTGAGGAGATGATTACGTTCAACATCTTTAACAAGAAAACCAATATTACCAAATCCCGAGTTTGTAGCCTGCTAAGGCTTCCTCAAGGTTGTGATCTAGTTGACCCTAAGACCGTCTCCAACTCTGCCATCTTGGAGATGTTTTACCCATCTTGGATATGTTTTAGCAGATAGGGTAAAAGGAAGTTCTGACTGTCATCTCAAAGTTCAAGAAGACAAACATACCGCTGATGTGGAATGGGTTATTTACCAGGGCTTGATGGCGACAATCCCTCGCGAAGTGCCCTTCCTTTCGGTATTTGCGGCATGCACTACCCGATCTACAAAGTCTCTAATGAACCTTCCCGCACTTCCCATAAGACCGTCTCCAATATTACCAAATCCCGAGTTTGTAGCCTGCTAAGGCTTCCTCAAGGTTGTGATCTAGTTGACCCTAAGACCGTCTCCAACTCTGCCATCTTGGAGATGTTTTACCCATCTTGGATATGTTTTAGCAGATAGGGTAAAAGGAAGTTCTGACTGTCATCTCAAAGTTCAAGAAGACAAACATACCGCTGATGTGGAATGGGTTATTTACCAGGGCTTGATGGCGACAATCCCTCGCGAAGTGCCCTTCCTTTCGGTATTTGCGGCATGCACTACCCGATCTACAAAGTCTCTAATGAACCTTCCCGCACTTCCCATAAGTACGACCGCGTTGGCCCACAGACCTAGAATCAGCAGTCTTGGACTCCTTTGGCGCATGCAATGTCTGCGTCGGGGCCTGCCTCTGCTCCCTCAACTGTAACTCAAGCTCCATCTCACGTCGTCTAGCGTCTTCCTGTAACTCCAACAATGTATCACAACGCTGGGTAGCAACAAACTGACGGATGTCAGTCTTGAGCATGCTTAAATAACGTGTCATCTGAGCCTGCTCGGAAGCAAACTCTGGGCAAAACATCGCCCTCTCAGTGAACATACGGGTGATCTCCATCACCAACTCCACACCATGTCTCAACTCCAAGAACTCATGTGCCAACTGATCGCACTCAACCCATGGAATTTAGCGAGCATGGAATATCTCCCTGAACTGATCCCAAGTAACCTCAGCTCTCTGATCATCAGTATACGACCCCGTCATCAACCTCCACCAGTCCTTGGCTCTGGACCTCAACAGGTTTAAGAGTACACCTGACCTTCTGGTCAGTAGGACATGAGCATGTGAAGAAACATCCCTCCACGTCAGATAGCCACCTCATGGCTATGATCGGGTCCTGAATCCCGTCAAAAGTTGGGGGCTTCATGTTATCGAAGTCCCGGTACTGAAAAGACCGACTGGTCCCACTACCAGCGGTTGCGAAGGCTGTAGCGGTAGTTGTCTCAGTAAGGATTGCATAGCGCTCATCAAAGTACTCCACCATAGCGGTCTTGATAGACCAAAATATCTCTGGAAACTATACCCGAAAAAGAGTAGCAACCTCATCATGCAAGATCTCTCAAATCATGGTGTCCAACTCATCTGGCCTCATCTGACCAATGACGTCGGGCATTGCTTGTCCATCCCGACCATCATCTCCTGATCCTGATCTGGATCCATTCACAAATTGCCTCATAACCATCATGCTGAAAGTATACCAGGAAGATATCAGAAATTCCATATAATAATGGGGAACCAACTCCCAATAAAACCCTAAGGGTTGTGACTTCCTTGCTACGCGTATCGATCATATGCTTTTAGTAGTACGGGCCCATACTACCTTCCAAACCTACCCATATTTGTCTCAAGTATCATCACAACACCCTAACAATATACATAAGCATGGAGAGCGCTCAATCCTCGCTCCTGGAGGAAGGCTAAATATATCATAATTGGCCGACTGACCCCGCACAACTCACCCATGAAACTTCCTCCAACCGTGCAGCACTCTTGTCTACTAATCATACATAATGTTGGACCCTATAGACATTCAAATATCTGATCCTACCTTAAGCCCTTCATGAAACAAGAACATGAAATAAGGCCAAACCAAACATTCTCATGCTATAAGATCCTAATTATGTACAACTATGATCCATACACTAAGTAACTACAATAATGATGTAAATTTCATATAAGGAAAACCCTAGGCTATCAGGCATCATATAATCAGGAAATTCTATCTTGAAATTCTTGAAGATCCCTAGCATAGAACTAGCATGCCGTTCTAACATATCACAATATCAAATATCTCTATGGTATTTTGGGGTCTACTTACTGGCTCCGACTGATCGTACACTCTACATCCTCCTTTAGTATTTTGAAAACCATTTGAAAATCTTTTTCCTTAGCTTGAGACTGGATTCACACGAGTGTTCCTCCAATTCACTCAAACTAAGGCTCTGATACCAACTTGTAACATCCTTAAAATTAATGAAAATTAAAAACTTTTTCAAGCATTCAAAAACCATTATTTATCATAAACTATTTTCATAATAGTTTCATATCATAGTATCCCAAAAATTAAATCATAAAAATACAAGGAGGTGCACGACCATGCCTTCGACTTCCCGCGATCATCCGAAGTACCTGAAACAAAATCCAAAACTATAAGCCCGAAGCATAGTGAGTTCCCCCAAAACACCAACATTATACAAACCATAACCATATAATAACAAACAACATGCATATAGAGTCTATAGTATGACTGGACCCCTCTCACTGGGACTTTAGTCTATCTGGCCCAATCTCCAGGCCATTGGCCTGACTAATATACTCCCATGGCTTGCAGTTTATTTGGGCCACCCTGGGTATGTTGACCTACAACACAATGCAGGTCTGCCTCAACCCACCCCTAATCATACAATGAACGCATAGATAACAAATGCTAGCACATACAAACAGTCAAACAAATCTAACAAATCACTGATCATAGCACCATCCTATATACCAGGATACCGACCTAACCATTCTCTAACATAACATCATCCTATATACCAGGATAGAAACCTAACAAGTCACTAAGCATATCATCATGCAATAACCAGGATATCAATCCAAAAAGAAGGGTTGGTGTTGGTGCCTTCGACTCTGTTAGTATAGTGAGGACAACTCACCTCAGAATGTCGATCAAAACTGAAATATCAAACTCCTGAAACACGACTCCAAACACCAACACCAACAACCACCAATGATCCACTTCGATAAATTCCTAAATTACCAAAATACCCTCATAAGTCAAACTGCTCAACCCTTGGTCAAAGTCAATGTCAACGATCAAGGTCAACAGTCCATGTTGATCCAACTCATCGAGTGCAGCTTCCAGGCTCGTTGAGTTCCTTCAGAACTCAGAAAGTCACGAAAACCCCAGTCAACTCACCGAGTTACCAAGTAACTCGTCGAGTCCATGCAACATCCAGAATATCGGAAAAACCCTAACCAACTTGTCGAGTCATCTCGCTAATTCACCGAGTTCACACGGGATCTAGAAAGTAGGAAACCATCATCTAACTCGTCGAGTTAGCTATTAAACTCATCGATTTCCTTCAGTCATTTCCTCATTTAGAGGTCTCTAAACGAAACCAAGGCTCCAAACTGTAGATATAAACTCCTAGGGTGTAGTTATCACGTAGAGTTTCTAACTTTACGTGCATGCAAGGATTCAAGAAGCTAAAACACTCAAAACTAGCCTTACAAAGAGGTTTAGGACATGGAAAAGGGCTAGGGCTAGATAAAGTCGAGAACTTTATGTTTATGAGGGCCTAGAGGAGTCCAGATTTGAGACCACGTTCTCATGACAAGTTCAAAATCGAGCATGACCCCCTTTTGGCACCAAAAATTGCCCTATACTAACATAAGAAGAGATCTAGCAAATGGAAAGCCAAGGTAAATACTTTTTACCTTCAACTAGATGCCAACACGATGTAGATATTGGATCTATAAGCTTCTACTCGTTCCAAGCCTCTTAATCTGCAAGCCTCTTCAAGAAATTCACCAAACACAAACTTTAAGCCTCACACACTCAAAAATAAGGTTAGATCGATTAGGTTTTGCTTCGGGATGTGAAAAGTGGAAAGGGTGGCTGGGGTAAAGGAATTAAGGTCCTTTAAATAGGGTGAAAACCGTAAACATTAGGGATTTCATGCACATCGTCTACTCGTCGAGTTGGGGTCCTCCAACTCGTCGAGTAGGTTCCATAAACCACACGACCATATACGTCTCTAATAATGAGTATAAAACTTTAAAATTTATACCTGGAAGTCAGGGTGTTACACTAAACCTCAAAGTATAGTCAAGAACATTGGCCAACATTTCGCGAGTTAACATAAAAAACCCGATTAAGCATACAAGTCAGTGATATATATAAGTCAATAATAGCGGTTTTATGAAGTCTGAAACGCACACTAACCGATCAACATGAACCCTAGATCAAGGGAGTGTGTAGAAAATAATTACAGTAGAAATGTTGAATAACCCTACCCTAAAGATATCACAAGTCAACTCAAAATACAGAATAAGTATTTCTATACCATGTACGAAGAAAAATACATATTTCTTGGTCATTGACGACCAGTATCTTTCATTAAATATATAACACAAGGGAGTGCGGATACATTACAGAATGAACAAAAAGGGACAAACAAAAATCAGTCCCTAGAGTCCGAGGAAGAGCTTCCTAGACCTGTCCTACGACAAAACTAGTGGAAGCTGTCATAATCCAGCTCCCCCAGATGAAAGTGGCCTGCAAAATCTATCTCAGTAAGGGACGAAAGCGCAATATCCACCTCTTCGGCTCTTCTCGATACATGGCCAGGATCCGGGGCTTCAGGTTCACCAGAAGTTGTTGAACAACCAACTAACTGTTTCCTTTTTTTCAAGCCCAAGGGCCTCGCACGCCTTTTTGAATACCTTGGATCCCGGTGGCAAATTCCGTACTGTTGATAACCTTATCGATTACTCAGACCACCCCCTTATCCACCATCGATTACAATTTTCCTCGGGAAACAACACCATCAACCCGGGCATGGGCCAGTTGACGTTGGCACTTGGCCAACTCACTCGCTAGAACACCATTCTCTCGGGTTAGAGAACTCAGCTGATTTTTGAGTCACTCTGCTTGGCCCTCTAGGGTGGCCACATGATCTTCCAAAGTAGCCTTCTCACAGGCCACAATGCAATTTTACTCGAATAGTACTCGACGCTCTGCCTCTAAATCATGGAGTTCCTCCCTTAAGCTGGAAAAGGCCTCTCGCAAAGTTTTTACTTGTGCTTCATTTATGCCAAAGTAGCAAACCCGGTCAGCGACAGCAACCATAAGGGAATAAGTTTGAGCAGTGATATATCGAAGGTCATCGGCCATGCGAGTTCCCGATTGGGATGCAAGCAACTTCATTGTGGTCGGTGGATGGACAAAACTACTCCACTCATAGGAGGTGATGTCTTTCGACAGTAAGGAATCTTAAGTAACCATCCAGCCTGAACATAAGCCTCGAAATCCAAGGTGTGGGACGCAGTTCTCATTTTGTCAACCATGGAAGGTTTATCCGACGGGGAAGAATCTCCTGACATGCCTAGTGCACCCCCAAGCACGAAATAAGAACCAGGATCAACTAAGAGTGAGCCAGTAAATGGAGAATGTGATGCCTTTAAGGAACTGGGCCCCACCACTATCTCTTTCTGCCTGGGTAGATAAAACTTGTTGCCAAGAACATCCCCAATATCACGAAGAAGCTTGGGCATAGACACCGTGTTGCACATCTTACGAGGACCGGGGCCTGCATCATCAGATTCAGTCTCCTCGTCCGATGACAACACCATATGCAAGCTTCATTTTTTCAGGATAGGAGTAGTACCTTTTCCTACCTGAGCCACCACAGGAATATCAGCAGAATCAGAGGCCGAAAAACGAGCTGTAAAAATGGCCCCAACAACCGGTTGGGAAGGCAAGGAAAGTCCGCTAGAACCAACATTTCTCTCTTTTACTGAGAACAATCCAATGACTTCCTTCATGCATTTTTCAGATACAGGTGGGGGAAGAGTCTCTAGAAGTTCAACCTCCCGGTGACAAAGCTTACCCCGATAGTGACGACACATGGCCATCTCTAAGGAAATCTCGGCTTAGGCACCTGCAAACACAAACACCAAGTATGAGAAATCACAAGCCAATGAAATACCTTGTTCTTTTAAAAAAACAAGGGGGGGGGGGGGGAGAAGGAGATGAGTGAATACCGCATCTCACTACGAATAACTGTGCCATCTTCCCACGTGCCCTCCGGGAAGCACTCATAGCGGCTGCAATAATGATGAAATCTTCCCAGTTCTCCCCGATGACAGTTATGTATCCCAGCTGTTTTCCAAGAGTTACGTTACCTATGAATAGCTTAGGAGTACGGTCAATAAAGTCTCGGGTTTTACGAAACCCATGCCCCACAAGGTTTTGTTTGACCCAGAGCCATTGCCTCTGCCAATTTTTCTTCGGAGTATCTTGTTCAAAGATCAACTGACAAATGCCCCACCTTTTCGCCAGATCTGTTCGAAGCCTACAATCTTATTGATGACACTTGGGGTTAATTTGTCAACGTAAAATCCGTCTTGATGCACGATCATATCAAAAAAGTCAGATGTTGGCAGGCGTAACCCCGCTTCGAATAGGGAACAGGAACCCCCATTTTCCCTTGAGGATAGTCATAAACCGATGATCCCTTCGCTGGAATCACCACACCATGCTCTGGTAACAAACCGAATCGTTCTTGCAGAAGTTGGAATTCCTCTACGGTAAGGACTCTTCCATAACGATCCATCATCAAGAACGGATGAATGATAGAAAAGAAAAATTCGCAAAATGCCTGAGTTGCTATAATGAAAGAAAGGAAAGGAGGCAAATATGAAAAGTATTGGGTAGATGGGGGATTCTAAATGCAAAACTGGTGTCACGAACTGTCTCGTGATGGATCTAACACACATCGATGACGCTGTCTAAAGTATGTCGATAATCTTTTTTTTAAAGTGCCAAAGCTCAACAAACTTGCTAGAGATAATCTTAGACATACACATGTTGTAATATAGGCTCGAACGGTGACACTACCAAGCCAACACGTACGCCTTCAATCCTAAGGGACTTGTTAATGTATCCCTTAGAAAAACGTCATAGAAGTTAAACTAACATCAAGCTTGGCTTGGTTAGAATCTGGTCATATCCAGTCTGAGGCCATGGTCGGGACTTCGCCAACGCGGAGTCACTGGTATGACAGTTAGGAGCAGAACTGTGTCTTGCCCTCTTCTCCCATAATAAGTACCCAAGAAAACTTGGGACCAATCAGAGAGTTCCACTTACCCATCCAACGACAGCCACGATCATCATAATATCGAAGATTCTCCTCTATCCAATGAGGCAACGATGTAGAAAGACATGATGGAGGATCCTTCAATACGGATCCGCCACAGCATGTCTCATGAGGGAAGGCGCAACAGAATCATTTAAGAGGCACGCACCTCTCAATCAGGTATTAAAGGACCATTCTTCCTCATGAAGAAGCGGACAAAACTCTTTTTTCCTTAGAATTACCCCTTCTTCTCTCGAAATCAATTCTAACTTGATCGTCGGAGCTTCTTCCTTGGAATCCCTCCCGGATGTCGATTAACGATCATCTTTCTCTTTTGTACTGTAATATTAGGAGAAGGAACCAGATCGACTCTCACCCTCGATCTCAATTCAACCATCTCTGGTATATCATAACAATTGTCTTCATCAAAACTATCTCCACCGTCTTCATCATAACCATATCCACTATCATCATCAACTAAACCCTCAACATTTTTCACTCCCACTTGAGCATCAAATACAACTTTAATATTAAACTCATCATCAAATTCACCCATGACTAAATAACCTTCTAATATGGTTCAGAATCATCAACTCTTACACTATGGACTCCATTATTAGGTTCATAAATTCACTCTTTTACATTTTGAAAGTTGTAATCAACATGATAACTTGACACTAGTTCTTGAGCTTCAACTTTGTCATTGTCTAAATTACCCTTGCACATTAATTTTTGAGCTTCAACTTCATCTTTATCAACCAATCCCCCATCATTATCTAAATTACCCTTATTCACTCATTCTTGAGCTTTATCTTCATGATTAAACTCAAAAGTTACATGACTTTGTTGGCTAACCTGTAATGTTATAAATGGTACAATAGTCTTGGAATAATCATGGCCTTCATATACATCTATTACATGTGACTACTCAACTATATACTTGACATGTTCATTTAAATCAAGCTTCTTACAATGTGAACATGCTTCTCTTTCACCATGTTTCATTCTATTCACTTTTGGTGACACAATGTAAGTTTCCAAATCCTCAATAACAACTTTGAAAGGAGACTTAAAATAAGTAGGTACCCTAGTGTGCCCATTTTCAATGTACAACCTTATAAGTCTATGTTTAGGGACATATGTAACCACTTTAAGTACATCTCAGTCATTCCCCTAAAGGCATTACGTCGTAGTCTAAGAAGTAATCAATGTTACTGAGATGGTAGTACAAGGTGTGCTCATTCTGGTACCCTAATTCTCGAAGGATGTCATCAACTTCATGTATTGAAAAGATATCGGTGTTAACATAATATATGTATGATACAATATCATCAATGTAATTTCTTCATGGTGGCTTGGTCAGGATACCACTATAGTGTATCATTAACATGAAATAGTTGTCAAATCCTTCTGCAAACACAAAAAAATATATGGTAAACACGATGATAGTCTTGGATAAACACCTTGTAAGAGAAAAAATCTCATTTTTTTTGTAGAAGCGTATCGTATTCGGCTTGCAAGTCCTTAAAGCTTGAATTATTTTCACGCAAAGTCCATATTGTGAGGACCATTGTAAATTCCTTATCATTAAACCCTAAAACCTTGAATTGTGTCTGGTAACCGTAAAGTAGGAATAAGAAGATGAATTGTGGTTTCTTAGGAGAGGGACGACGGGTGTTGACTTGAAAGATGATGAAATAAATTGATGCATAATCATTTCCCACATTTGATTATAGGTCACAGGTGAAATGATGCAATTACATCACCTAATTTGTTGTGATGGAGCTTAACATACCAAAACTGACGGAGTAAACGAAAAGGACTTGCTGTGAAAAGTTTTTAAACTACATAGACCTTCCTTGATGAAAAAAAGTTAGGGAATAAAGCACATGTTCTGGAAAAGCACAAAGGCCATTTTTGAAGTTTTGTTTAACTTCAATTTACGGAAATCTCTAGTAATGTCCTAATATTTCACCCTAGTTTATGAAAAAATCTCAAACTAAATTTATTTTCATAAAAGCATGGAATACCGACTAAAACTTCGGAAAAACCTTTTTTAACAGGTTTCAAATATTTAGTTGTTATCTCGTCATTTTTCGTTAATTTGGTCAAAATATTAGGACCTTTATGAATATTACCCTATTTTTAAACAATAACAAAAATATTGTGACATTTTCTAAGATTACCTTTAAAATAATGTATATTATTATAAACAAATTGCTATGAACATAACACATATTTTTATTATAAAAAAGGAACTTCAATTGTTGTTAAATTATTGGAACGAAAATATGGATTAAGCATTCCTATGTTGACCACTTTAAATTCTCTCCATTCCTTGTATGCATGGTTGTTGAATTCATGGTGAGATGCACTATGTGAATGTTCTTCTTATGTTCTTTAACCTAAATAACTTGCATACCTTACCTCATAACAACTATCAAATATCATACATTCATCAAAGAGTAAAAAGTGAACTTTAAATGAAATTTTAAATAGATAACCACACTTTGCTTTTTTTTTTTTTCCATTTGATTACCTTGTAACAACTATCGACTAACACATATCTATTGAGAGTGAAATGTGAACTTTGAATGAGACTACTCGGATTCTACATTTTAATGTTCTTAAACATATTATTTGGTGTTTAAACGATACAACCAAACTCACCCTACATCTATGCCCTTAGGCTCCTACACAACCTGTCTCGTATACTAATGTCGACTAGAGTGGTTGTTCCGACGCATGATGATCAACATCACATTGTTATGTTTTCTTAGGTCATCTTGTATACTCTCCACGCCAAGGATCGTGGAAAGCTTCCATGTCAGCCGCTTTAGGCCACCACGAACCACCAAATGCACTCCCCATTACCGGAAAGAAGCGAGAGAAGAGAAAGAAAGAAGAGAGAGAAGAGCAAGCTGGGAGAGAAAAGGACGACCATTGGTCGTTTACAATCGTGATGCCCATCACAAAACACCAATAAACACCTCCACCACGAACGGTTGGGCTGGTGTGCACGGCTGTTGTTCGTTGCCACCTCAACCACAGACCCGTTCGTGGAGAGTATACCGGTAGACCTTATGAGATAATCTTATATGTTGGTCTACAAACGGCAAGCTACACTTTCTCGATCTAGTACAAAATCTATATACAATGACGTAACCAATTTCCCAGTGGAAGCATGTTGGCTATAAAATCTTCTCTCCGAGCTTCATACTCTACTTCATGGAGCCACTATTTTCTATTGTGATAAATGTCTTTGTGGTTTACCTCTTTATTAACCTAGTTCATTATCAACATAAAAATATGTCAAAATAGACACACTTTTTATCTGAAAAATTGCTCTTAGCCGTATTCGAGTATTCCATGTCCTTTCGTCCTACTAAAACGATAATATATTCACGAAAAATCTCCTTTGACTTCAGGTCTTGAGTATCTAACTCCTTCCGCTCCAACTATAGTTTGCAATATATTGTATTTTAACATTATATTTGTATCATATTACGCTTATTTGTTGATTTAGGATCTCTTCTATTTAAGACCTGGTGATCCACGGGAAAACTGAAGAAATTTACAAAACTCTATTCAGTTTGATAATAAATAATATAAAATGAGGAGATACTTCAAAATATTGTTAAATCTGAAGAATTTAAATCTCATTTTATTTTTTTGTTTTTATTCTTTTTTTTTTTACTTATATAAATTAATGACATGTATCCATTAATTATTTTTTTAAATCTTTTTGTTTATTTTGTTATTACCATTATCTATTAAGAGGTAAAATATTAAAATGTTTTTAGTCCAATAATATCAAATTTCATCATCTTTCTTTTGTAAGATTGAAAGTTCAAATCAATGTTCTAAATAACATAAGGTATAACTTGGCGACAATGTCAGATCTCAAGTTTTTCTGAGTATTGGCGAGTTATGACATTTGTAAGGCATGACTTAATGCGATAATTTTCGAGATAATTAATATTTTTATATGTATTTTCAATTATTATTCATTTTTATACACATATATGAGTTAAGGTGACGTTTTAGCAAAGCTTGATGGCAGGTACAAGCACTGGAGCTGTGACATGGCATGACAAACTTTTAAGAATCTTAGTTCAAATAACACCTAAAACATAACACATAATAGATTTAGATATATAAATAATTTAAAAATAAATTAAAATTACCGTTAAAAAATAGAAAGATAATCAGTAGAAAAAATTTGAAGTATAATTTTCCCATCAAAACGAAGAGTCTTTTAGTGGTGTATTTTTTAATATATTTTGCATGCTTTCAAACATCAATGGTCTCTGTTATATGACAGTAATCGAAATTGAATGCAATTGTAATCATTTTGATAGCCGCCTTACAACAACCAAAGAGAGTGGTGGATGGTGGCGCGTGTGTTTCTTTCATCGACATTACAAAGCAATCCCCTTCGTACAAGTAAGCTCCCCTCTCCCATCTATTCAACATTTCCTCTTCTCCAGATCAAATAATACTAAAACATAGTAGCTAAAATTTTTCATTAATAATTTATTGCATAACAATTACTTTAAAAATGAGAAGAGTTTTAGTTAAACTAAAATATTGAGAGTTTTAAATTTTTAATGAAGCTGGTTCAGTTAAATTATTGGTAAAAAAATTCAAGCAAATAACCAATCAAATTTATGTTTATAAACATTTGCGTAAAAGTATTGACGAGTATCTGTTTTTCTGGAAACGACTTGACCAGTTGTAGTACCTGTTCCCTATTTGTAAATTTATGATTTAGACTAACCTGAAAAAAAAAAAAACAAAAAAAAAAAAACAAAAAATTATGTTGAAAATTTCATTTTAGTTGAAATTTTTTTGTCCTAACACCACGTGTGAGCTGTGTCTAATTTATTTTGATTTTCTTTTTCAAATAACAAGTTTGTTCTTTGTATTTTTATTTCCAATTTTTTAAATTTAATTTAACAAATTCATAAATTAAAAAAGAAAAGAGTGGCCCCACCCCCAACCAACCCAAATATTTATTAAAAAATATTTTCTCTATCTTCCACATATATAACTTAACTAACTATGAATTTTTATCAACATTAGCAATACAATTAAATCCTCTATTTTATTTTTAAAAAATTATCAAAAAATACACTAGCATTAGACTCATTTTGTAGATAATTTTATTTTATGCATTTTAATATATTTTGTTTATTTTTAAAAGTAATATCACATCTATTTTTTATAAAATAAACGAAATATAAAAAAATGAAAGAGAAAGATAGTGAAGATCACCGGTAGGGATAGTATTACTAACCCATAGGCTCATTTCTCTCTTGATACTACTCTTTAATATATTATTATTATTATTATTATTATTATTATTATTATTATTATTATTATTTAATAAGAGTATTAAAAAGAAAAAAACTAATAAAACAATATTTAAAAAAAAAAACAACTAAAGACAAAAAAATATTTATTATATAATAGTAATTTGATTCTCTTTCTAAAAGGATAATAATTTGATGGTACATAAATTACGGAAACAAAAATCTTTACAAATAATAACATATGTATAATATAAATAAAAAAATTAACATAATTAAATAATAATAATCCGAACTAAACATAACATATAAATAGTTTGAACAAACAAAAGAAAAAAAAATATCTATGATAATAATAATAATGAAAATTTTAAAAGAAATTGAAATGACAAATAAAAAAATAAAATCACAAGGTGCACCAAACAATCGAGGGTCCTTAAAGATTTTTTTTTTAATTGCAAAAATGGTCATATTGTATCTTAAAAAGTATAGTATGAGTTTATTTCAGTGTCAATTGAAATTTATATGCAGATTTTGTCCATTTGGTATTTAAAAAAGTACAGTGCAAGTCTTTTTTAGATGTCAGTTAATTCGATGGATCAAATAACCTAAGGAGTGGAAATGTCACTCTACAATGTAACGGGTGAAAATGCAATATCCGTGTTTTGGGCTAATCATTAATGATGATATAATACTTTAGATCAATCATTGTAATTCGTTTTGAAGTAATAAAAATGAATTATTTGAGTATTATGTGTTTTATCCAACCCGATATCTATGAAGAAAGTTGTAGTGGTCATAATAAGGATTCTGAAGATATAAAGAACGTCGGACTCCGAGTTATAACGAAGAAATTATGACTTGTCGAAGTTTCGCGACAGAACCGACACGACGTTGTGTGACGTAACAATGTGAGTTTACGATAAATTGTTTTTTAGCCTTAGCGATCTAAATGAAAGTCGTAGTATATGTTAAACCAATAGCGTGCATAAAAAAAATGTCCAAATCTGACTTCATATGACTAAACTATGAATTTTCTAAGATTTGACATAACAGTATGCAGCCCGAAATTTGAATTATAGATCGAGCAATTTTTAGCCGACACAACCTAAAAGAAAATTGAAGATTCCATCGATAGTAGTTCAACGGTAAAAATACAGACAAAAACGGACGTCGAATGAAGAAGTTATAAAATTTTAACGGACTTTTCTTGTCCCGGCCTGTTAAAATATAACTAAAAAAATAAATTCAAAATTAGCCGACAGAGTCCAAACGAAAGTTGTATAGCAAGGTCTTTCCTACACTTGGATATAAAGAACGTTAAAAATGGAGCTCGTATGCGTAAGTTATGAATTTTTGAAGTTCGAGGCACACACTTCAAAGCTTATCCGAAGGAACGCCCAACATATGAAGGGGTACGCTAAGCATATTGAGGTGCGCCCAGCGTACGAGGTTCGTACGCCCAACTGTCTCCCATTTTGCTCGGTACAGAATTGGCCACGACATACCCTTCGCATTCTTGACACGTCTATGACACGTCTGAAGTACCCCCGCTCCTCCGCGCAGCGTACGAAGGTACGCTTAGCGTACAACAGTACGCCCCGCGTACCAAAGTTACGCCCAATGTAACCTGAAGCTTCGGCTACGTATGAAAGGGGTGTGAGGCTGCCCGAATTCGTTTACCATTTTCAAATCTCTTTCACCCTTATACTTTCTCTGAAGTTGCACTAAACCCCCCGAAGCCTAGGGTACCTTCCTAGCACTAAAAGAAAGCCCCGGAGAGCCCGAAGTCTCCGAAAAAAGAGTTTTTCGATTCGAAACTTTTCCCACGCAGAGCCCAATTTTTTTAGCAAACCTCCTTGTTTCATCGAAAAAAATTGCTTTAAGGAATGAAGTGTTGTCCAATCACCATCTTACCAGGTGAGTGTATAGTCACATTCATCTTACATATAGATATGAAGTAATTTATATAAATTACATGATATGTGTGTGTGTATACACACACACACACACACACACACACACATATATATATATATATATATATATATATATATATATATATATATTGTTTGTTTATTCGAGATGTATGTTGGATGAATGTTTTATACATGTTTAGAATGATTTAAAATGTATATGTATTTTCATCTACAAATATGCTGGTAAAACATGGGTAGATTAAATAGTTGAGGTGTAATGAAATAAAATGATAAGAGACCTCGAAGTTGACGATGTTCCCGTCATCTAGCGGAGTATAAGTGATGACCATTTGACTTTTCTAGATAGTCCAGTGGAATGCTAGCAGGCTCGCAACCTATACGTGTTTGTGAACGATGTGTTCACCGGTGTACTCCATCCCCCTCATGGTTGCCTTATAGACATATATGGCTGAGGAATCCCCTTAGCAGTAGTGTCCATCCTAATGATGATCCTTAAGTCAGGTCCCTTATGATAGGTGTTTAGGGACGTAAAGTAAGGATAACGTGAACGGGTAATCGGGGTTATTGTTGGTTGATGAAATTAATAAGTTTATTTATTATGGGTTGAAAACCCTATGTGCTCACCAGGCTCCCAAGCCTGACCCACTCAGCTTTCTGTATTACAGGTAGTGGAACAAAAGCATAGCTAGATGGTAACGAGGGATTTTGGATTATAGGCCAGTAGATATAAATAAATGTTGTAATGCCTATATTGTACTGTTTATGCTTTTGATCTGTATCCGATGTTGACATCCCAAGTTTGTAATGAAATGAAAATACATTTCTTTAAGAAATGCTTTGATAAATTTTATCATATTTTGTTTTGGGAACAAATTTCGCAACACTTTTAATTAAAACATTACTCTAATTTTATTATAAAAGCATAAACGAAATCGGTCTTTTCTAGCCATGAAAAATGGGGATGTCACAGTTGGTATCAGATCATTAGAAGCGAACTAGGAATTTGTAGGATTTCTGGACTTAAACTCAGAATGCTAAGTGATGATCGTGAGATGAGTGTCTACCATATTTTAGACATGAGCACTAGTATATTTTTGGACAGATGCCTAAAATGCTTTTATGTGCTAAATGTTATATGTTTTCCGTAATGCTATTATTTGTGCGGATCTATGGTCTATTGCCGACCGGATCTGAAAACCTTATGTGTTCAAGATTCTAAGTATATGACTACGATATTAGAACTAGCATGTAACGTTTCAGAGTGATAATGAGAATTTAAATATCTATCGTGAATAAAGATCTAAATTCGCCTAATCCGGTATATAGATCAAAATGGCAAGAACCCGAAGTGGAGCTGGAAACGCGAATAGGAATCAGCAACCTCAACCCCAAGTGATTGAGCAGGTGTCGATAGTAGAAGCTGCACCAGAACCAATCACAATGGCTGGAGTACATGCCATGATTCAAGCAATGATGGTTGAACAAATGGAAGAAATGAAACAAGTATTACTGAACAACAAGAGTGAACCTCCAATTCCTGTTGAACAACCTGAACTAAATGATGAACAGTCAGAGGAAGGAAATTATAGTCGTACTGTCAGTCAAGCGGAACCCACAGTGGTAGAAAGGAATAAACCGGATAGGGAAGTCAACAGAAATGAACGTATGTATAAGAATTTCTTGGGCACCAAACCACCAAGTCTTTCCGGAAGCCCAAAGCCTGTAGAGATTATGGACTGAATCTTCCAAATGGAGATGGTATTTGAAAGTTGTAACTATAGTGACAAGCTGAAAACTATTTTTGCGATCAGACAACTGAAGACTTGAGTTTTAAGCTGGTGGAAACTATTGGCATGAGAATTTGCAAACTCTGTGTTGATGGGTATATCACGTCCCGTGATGTATTACACACACCTACCTATTATTTCCTATAATTCTTTTATTAAAGAGGTTAACGATTCACCCTATTAGCTGTACATTGATAATACTTCGACACTCTATGTCGATGGGTACATTTCATGTCGAAATGTATTACACGAGTCATCCCATTATCGCCTTTTATTATTCTAATAAAAGAAGTTGATGATTCAACATATGAAACCATACACTGATGATATTTCACAATACTATGGCAGTGAATGATAGTTCAAACCCATGCTATCAGTAGACATCACAAACTCACTTGATTACAAGCTGCAACTCTGATATGCTGATTGGATAACCTTAATACACAGATTGGTTCTGTTGATGATATGTCTTGCTGATACATAATTCCTTTATCTCAACGATAACTTTTTGATGACGATGAAAAGATGTAACAAGATTTTGGAATATGATATTTTTACAGTGTTTCTTTCTTTAATCATAATTAGGTAAATGGGAAGAAAATTTACGAATAAATTTGGAAAATTCTCTCTCCTGGGTCACTTTCACAACTCATTCAAGCAGTTGATTTTCTCTCTCGAAAAGGCTTTCTCAACCACCATCTTCCTTAACTTCTCATCATGTCGAAGGTCCTTTATGTGTTTGCTCCTAATGCTAATGTAATCAAAGGTCCTTATGCTCCTGATTCTCCCATTGTCGTTCAAGAAAACAATGTGTCATTCTCTGATGTTATCCCAAATCAGTTCAAGAACTCATGAATTGAAGACTTCGTCAAGTACGTCAAAAGATGCCCTTTTCGATATGCTTACTTCGACTTCCCAGAGCCATTCTATCCCTTAGCAATTATGTGAGTTCTATTATTCCTGCTCTATTGATTCTGGTTCTCAAACCATTACTGGAACCATTGGAGATGGTCAATCTAAGGTTACTATCAATACATAATTTTTTCGAACTCCTCTTTGTCTTCCCCAATTAGATACCTATTCATTCAAGATTAGGGTATAACTTTTCCTTTCAAAGCATCACTCATGAGCCAACCAAATACACCGTTTGTCAATATTATTGTCTAGGTTTGAAGTACTTATATGGGGTGATTGGTAAATGCTTTGGACACAAAATTGGGTGCTTTGATCATTTAAACCTATTTCAACAACGAATTATGTATTATATGGCTTGGAACAAAATAATGGATATTGCTAAACTCTGATTTGATCAACTAATTGAATGTGTAATTGGGAAGTGGAAGTCAACATATGTTCCTTATCCTCGTTGGCTTGGACTAATTTTGGTTCTTAATGAAGAGGGTTATAAAGTTAATCATGGACTCGTCATTCCAATTGTATCTCTCTCATCAAAGATCATCAATGATGTTCCCTCTGATGGAGATATGCATCTTACCTAGAATATTGCAAATTCAGTTGCAAAACCCTACGTTGTTGAATCCTATACCTCTAAAGAAGAGGATGATGAGAATAATAATGAAGAAGATTCTAAGGAAGATGAAGACACTAACAATGAAGATGATGAAGAATGTAAGGCCACACCTTATGATATGTTGAGTCAAACACTTTATATGTTGACCGCCAACGCCAGTGCCAGTGCTAGTGCCAACATCAGCACCAACGCCAGTGCCTCAAGACCTTATCAGTATCAACATGAAGATAGTGATCTAATGTAATCTTTGTATACTAGATATTTTTACGGATATGTATAGAATAGATAGCAAATATGATATCTTGGTGATAAGGATCAGTTCTTATTATAGATTAGATATAATCCCTTGATTGAAAGGATATACTGGTATAGTTTAGTGTGTGTGTGTGTATATATATATATATATATATATATATATATATATATATATATATATATATATATATATATTCAACATTAAGGTGTAACCCTAATGCATGTCTTGGTGACCGTATTTGTGACCTTTGTTCTCTTGGTGACAACAACCCCTTTATTGGTGAAAGACATTTTTGTGATTAACTCATGTTCTTTAGTTTTTCTGTTCTTTATTCTTTGTTAATTATATTTGAAGTGTATCCTATTGATATAAACCTGTTAGGTCATAAATTGTGGTTTATACTTTGCTTTTCTTAAGCTATTAAAGTTCTCGGTCCAGGACCGAAAACACCATGTTTTGGTATTGTTTGGACCAAAATCACATGTGATGTTAGGCTTAATATTGTCTTGTTTGGGTTTTGGGTTGGACTTTTGTTATTAGGTCTAGGTATAAACAGTGTTATTTTAGCCTTGTAATGAGAGAGGGATGTTTTTGGGGCTGCCATAAGTCAAGAACAAGATCTAGAGAGAAACAAAGAGAAAACAAAGTGTAATCGTGAATCTTATGTACTCGGCTATTCATCTATAATAGTGTGCATTGAACATTAATCATCTTGTTCGTATTCCATATTATATCTTGCATCATTCGCTTGATTGGGATTCCACACCATCATAGTGAAATCCGATTGATACATATCGATTTGGGCACTTACATTTCGTATCAGAGCAAAGGATTGGTAGCAATCAGGTTATTGCCAAATGTTATTAAGAGTTTTTCTTGGAGATTCTTGGTGTTTTTATTTTATTTTTGACAAAATTTTGGCCATTGTTCTTCATGTTCTTCATATTTTGAAGTCTTTGAATGAGTTTGGCATTAAAGATTTGAAAATCCCGTGTTTTTGGAATGTTTTGGGTGTTTTTGGTCAAGATTTACAAGATTTCGTTGACAGTCCTCGGTTTTCGGTCAAACCCTTGAAGATCTCGGGGGCCAGCAACATTCTCGGTTAGGGCGAGGGTTCTCAGTCTCCTTTTCGGTCGCAACTACATTCTCGGTGCGAAGGATTTCGGTCAGACTTCTTGGCCTCGCTTCCAGTATTCAGGCTTCTCGGTCAAGTTGTTTTCGGCCTACGTCTTCGGATTAAGTGTTTTCGGTGCGGGACTTCTTGGTTAGGATGAGAATCCCCGCATTTTCGGTCTAAAAATCAAGTTTTCGGTATTAAAGCCTCGTTTTTTTATATTAAATCTTCGTTTTGGTCCTAAAGCTTCGTTTTTACTTTCTAGTTTGACTTTCGACTTTGACTTTCGAGGTTTCAATTCAAAGGGGATTTTTCTTGGCTTCACAATCAGTTCTATTTTTGGTAAATTATTCTTTTTGGTGAATAATGAGTTCTACAATCACTAAGTTTAATAAAGCTTCATCTCTCAGTCATGTGAAGCTAAAATTAAATTTTATCGTGATCAACATGAATTATTAATTGGGGAAATTGAGGACCTTAAATATGAATGATATACTATCAGAAAGGACCAACAACCCTTGAAAGAAAAATTAGAGGCCAAAACCAAAGACTTTAGAAACTTCAAGCAGAATATAATACTAAATGTTAACACTATGATTATGCTCAAGTAAAGATTGCAGTCTAACTGTCGAGCTTAACACATTGAAAAATAAGTTTGAAAAAGCATACTTTAATTTTAAAAAATTTGATGTGACAAGTAAAAAGTTTGAGACAATGATTGAAAAACAATTAAAATTTAAAGATAATCATAATAAGGGTCTAGGGTATCACAGTGTTCCACCTTCATTCAATGATAACTATACCTTACCCCTTGAAACCAATGAGACAGAGACACTTGCTCAATATGACACGCCCTCTGTACTAGCTTCAGTTGAGGGTGAACAATCTTGTAAGGGTTGTTTTGTTGTAATTAGTCGAAGCATACTTTGTACTCTTCATATGAATTGTAATCTATTTTACTAGGGCGCTTTTAATCGAAGCTGAATTGTTAATGCCTTAGTATATTTTTTGTACGCTTTATATATCCTATAAATAGGATCATTTACTATAGTTAGACAACATGAATAGTCTTGTCTATTTTTCTCTGTAAACACACAAAGTGTAATAGAGCTGAAGCGAGATCTTATTTACATCTTGTGTTCAATTACTCATTCTTTCCTTAATATCAACTCTGATTAATTTCATACTCGATTCATTGATTCATTAATTGGTAAAAGAGCAAGAATCATCTCTGTGATCTTATTTTTAATTGTTCAAAAAGTTTTTGAATCAACTTTTTGGTTCAAAAGTTTCCGCGCTTTTTGCAATAGAAAAATTCTCTTAGATCTAAGATTGTGATTCGATGCTGCATTTGGATTGTTGAATCGAGTGTTTTATTGGATTTTCTGAATCATTCCAGATAATCATTTTCAAATTCTTGTTGTTAAATCAAAAATCACGAAAAACTTCATCTGTTCTTCAATTGCGAATTTCAATATTAATTCAATGACTTCGTTTTCTCATCTGCTTGGATCATCAACCAAAATTCCAATGTTAATTCCTAAATATTATGATCAGTGGGCTGATCGTATGCAGGATTATCTTAACGGGCTTGATGAAGATTTATGGACTTGTATCAGTGGATCAGTTTAGCCTCCAGTAAATGTTCAAACTTTAGGTTCGTTTGGAACTACTTCTGCTGTTGAAGATCAACAAACAAGACTGAAGAACAATGAAAAGCAATGCATGAGAAAGTTGAGATGTGCTTTGCCACCTGTTGTTTACAACTACATTCGTGGTTGTAAAACTACTAAGGAGATTTGGAATACTCTCAAATAAAAGTATCAAGGAAGTGAAAAGACAAAGATCAATTCTGTAAAGCAGTGTTTGGTTGAACCGAAGGAGTTCAGACAGAAGGAAAAAATAAACAATTCAAGTCTATTACGATCATCTGAATGAGTTGATCTACAGGTGAAATCGCTATGGACTTACAAGTTCCTTAATGGAGTATAATCTTACTTTTGTTATGGGACTGAGGAAGGAGTGGAGAAGTGTAAGCATGATGATCAAAAATCAGCAGAGCTTATACAGTTCCTTTTTGAATGATGTTTACAATCAGCTAAAGACACACGAAAGTGAAGTTTCTGAAATAGCTGAAGAATCGATGCTGAGTTTAGGAGGACCACTGGCTTTAGTTTCGAAAGTGTCTGAGGTGGAGTCTGCTGAAAAGGAGAATTCGGATGAAGAAGGTTTTCTTTTGAATTCTGATGATGAAGCTGTAGCTTTTTACTCGAATAATCGAGTTAAAAAGTTTTTCAAAAAGCCTTTTAATCCCAAAGGGAAGAAGAGTGAGCTGAAAGGAAATTTTACGAAGTATAGTGAAGAAGAGAAAAAGAATTTTGAAAAGTCTAAGAAGAATGATGACAAGTTGAAAGAGTTTAAAGGAGAAAAGAAATTGAAAGGGGATTCTGGCATAGACTGACATTATTGCAATGGTGCGAATCATTTTGCAGTTGAGTGTATGCTTTGCAAGAAAGAAGAATAGAAGAATAGAAACAAGGACGAAGCATATTATGTGGAAAATTTGGAGGAAGTTCGTGAGAAGGCGAAAGGTTTGTCTTTAGTGGCAACAAGAGAAAGTGAAGATGAAGAAAGTGGCACTTATCAGATCTGGCCATTTGGGTCTGATGATGAGGAGATGAGGCATCCGAATCATGGTGCCATGTTTGCAAGCTTTAAGGAGGAAGAAGAGGAGGAGATATTTGGACGCTGCTTTGTTACGAAGTCAAGTGACAAATCTCATATGACAACCAAGGTATGTTCTATACTCGAATCTTTGAATATTCCTTTACATGCATATGATTATGAAATAATTGATTTTGATGATATTGTTGCTTACTTTGATGCTATTGTTGTATCTGATAGTAACGAGGCAAAGAAACTTAATAATCAATTGCTTGAGACATGAAAGTGTCTAGACACGAAACGTAGCAGGGTAGAGTATCTAGAGTTACAGTTACAAAATGTCAATAAAGATTGAAAGAATCTAGACAAAGATGTAAGGATATTGTTGGCACAACGTAACATATACTGTAATTCTGCCAAACGTTTGTATGCCAAATTAACTGCTTTACATCATTCTTCTGACATTAGCAAAGAACAACATCGTAAATTGTTACCTTTTCTTGAATTCGAAAGAGAAAAAGTTGATGTCATGTCATATGATTGTGAAAACACAATAGCTGATTTTAACAAATTACCAGATGATAGGTTTGCATATGGCATTGTTAAGATAGATGAGTTTTTAAATGCTGATGAATTGGTTAATACTGTTAATGAAAGTTTGACAAAAGATGAACAAGTGAAAATTTTGAAACGAACTGAACATTCAAAACTTGATTCATAACTCAATTTTGTTGATGTCGATGAGAATTCAGATATTCTTAGCGAATCAGTGAAATTGAAGAAGAAGAAAGTATTCATTGTTCTCAGTTATCTATCATTCATATCACTTCTAAGGCCAAAGATAAAGAAATTGTTAATGATTCGATGCTTGAGGATGACATTGGAAAACCCTCTACTGCAATTTTTTTGACTTTGATGATGTGTAAGTCCGAGACAGTCAGACAGATAGTAGTGATGATGAGGAGGACGAAGATATAGTTTCAAATGTTTGTAAGGCAGAAAAGAAAGTTTTAAGTGAAACTTTAATTTCAAGAGTTGTTGTTGAACAAGTGTATGGTGACACTGAAAAGTTTGACAAAGTGATGAGTGACAAAGGAACACATTTTCTGGAAACTAACACAGTTGTATATCCAAATTTTACATGTACTGATAATGTTATATTTCCAAATCAAGTCTTCATCACCACTGTAAATACAGAGAAAATAAAGCCAGAATTCAACAATTTGGTCGAAGAGGATAATAAGCGTTCAACAGACGAAGGATTCTTTGCGAATCAGAACATCGTTGAAAACAACCTCACTAAAAATTCGTATGTTTTTCAACAACAGAAACCAAAACAAAAATGGGTAGTTAAATCTGAAAAGGAAAATGAAGTTGTTACAAAAGAAGTTGTTAATTCAACTTTAATTGTGAAACTTAATTCAAATGAATTCAAAGTGTTTGTTGATAATTTTTCAAAAGATCATAAAGTTTCAAAGAGAAAGGCACAGACAGTAATTTTTTGGCGAGTTGTGTCTAAGGAAAAACTTTCTTTAACCAAATCCAAAGTTTCATATGAGAAAAAAAAAACTCAACATATATTTCAAAATCAAAGAGTTTTCAAAAGCCATTACTCACAAATAAACCACGAAACACATCTTTTCATCAACCAATGAATGTAATAGAAACCTTTCCAATTAATCAAAAGGTTGCATATGTTCGAAAATTTGATAACATTCGAAAGTATGAGACATCACAAAATGTTGTGAATGATCGAAAACTTAACAATTTTTGAAAATGAATGAATAGTAAACCCACTTCACACGTGGCTTTCAAATCATCCAGAAAATTGATACCACAAAAGCCAAAATTTCCAAATCTCTTCCAATCACAATACCAAGAAAGGTTTCAAGAACAAAAGGAAAATCAGAAGTTCATTCAGTTAATCATTGGCTTGAGGGACAAGGAAAAAGGTTTCAGTCTAGAAAGTTTTCTCAAGGTCAGATCAAAATAGCCTATGAAAAGTATTTGAATGAGTCCACAACTGGCAGTTTATCTTCTCAAGATTCGAATAATCTAGTTCAGAGATGGAAACCAATCAACAAATTAACAAATATTGAGAAGCCTGAGGTGCAATCTAGTGAAAATCCAAAACTATCGAAAAATTACATTTCAATATCTTTAGATAATAATGTTAATTTAATTGATAGGATCAAGACACAAGTTTTAACTTGGGCTTTCAGTTCTAAAATTCATTCTTTGTTTCACACTAATAACAAAGGACCCAAAAAGCCTTGGGTACCTAAATTTTTCAATAACTGCAGGTACTATGTGACGAGCAATACGATAATAAATGGTACATTGATAGTGGTTGTTCTCGTCACATGACTGGGAAGAAGGAGAACTTAAGAGATTTTCGAAGCTTGAAGAATGCTGGAGTGGTTAAATTTGGAAACAATCAAAAGTGTCAAGTCAAAGGATATGGGAAAATAACGAATGGTCAATTCATAGTGAATTGGGTTGCTTATGTAGAAGGTCTTCAACACAACTTGATAAGTGTATCACAACTTGTGGTAGGCACTGGAAATGAAGTACGTTTTAACGAAGAAGGAAGCATTATTTCGAATGTCAACACAAAAGAAGTTTTTCTTAAATCCAAAAGGAAATGTGACATGTTTACATTGGACTTCAATCCAATTGTGGGTAAACCTGCTGTATGTCTACTTTCGAAAGCTACATCGGATCTTAGTTGGCTTTGACATCGAAGACTTTCACATCTCAACTTTTGAAATATCAACAAACTTATTGTGCAAGATTTGGTACGAGGTTTACCTGTACTTAAATTTGATAATGATTCTTTATGTGAAGCTTGTGAAGTTGGAAAACAACATAAGCAAGGTCATCGAGTCACGATTGATTTGAAGATTCTTGAACCTTTGTAGCTTTTACATATTGATTTGTGTGGAGCATCGACTGTATCCACCCTCAACAAGAAATGATACATTTTAGTAATTGTTGATGATTTTTCAAGATTCACGTGGGTTTATTTTCTCAGGCTTAAATCCGAAGTTGCACAAATCATGATTGACTTTATTAAGAAGATGGAAACGATGCTGAAGAATACGGTCCAAAAAATAAAGAGTGATTATGGAACTGAATTTAAGAACAATGTTCTTTATTCATTTTTGGTGGATAAAAGAATTTCGCATACTTTTTCATCTCCATATACACCACAACAAAATGGTGAAATAGATCTCTATGTGAAGCCGCAAGAACTATGTTGGCATATGTGAATCTTCCACAATACCTTTAGGCTGAAGCTGTCTCCACTGCATGTTTTACTCAAAACAAATCTTTCATCCATCGTCGTTTTAATATCATTCCATATGAAATAACCAATAACAGAAAACCTAATGTGAAATTTTCCATGTTGTCGGATGCAGTTGCTTTATTATGAATCTTAAGGACAACCTTTCGAAGTTTCAACCAAAAGCTTATGAAGGGATTTTCCTTGGATATTCACATAATTCAGTCGCCTATCGAGTGCTAAACAAAAGAACATGAAAAGTGGTAGAAATGTTCAATCTTAAATTTGATGATTATTATATCAAACAAACTGAAAAACATTTTGAAAATCATCCTATTTTGAAAGAAATTCATGAAGAATCTGAACCTTGACAACCATTAGATATTGATTATGATTTAATTTTTGGAAGTTCGGATCATGCTGTTGATGCTGAAGTTAATGCCAATGACAATCATATCCTTGAATCAATGAAGCTCAATGATAGTTCAACATCACATCATCAAACAATGGATGAAAGTATGCATATTAATCCAACGGATGGGGAACACTTGGATTCGAACACTATTGTTGAGGGGGAGCATTCTTTTGATGGGGAGAATGAGAGACTGAATGCTGATGTTGAGGGGGAGCAAGTTAAACAAAATGAAGATTTTCATGATATTAATGATGCATGTTCAATTGCAGGATCAGAACATGATGATTTATACGAAGATGCACCTTTGGAATTTGATTCAGCTTATCCACCAATAGAAAAATGGACAAAGGATCATCCACAGGAGAAAATAATTGGTAATCCACAAGAGGGAGTCTTAACAAGAGCTCAAATTCATGCAAAGAATGAGGTATTAAATACTCATCAAGAATTTTGCATGTTCAATGTTTTTATCTCTAAAATTGAACCAAAGACAGTTAAGATTGCAATGGAACACTCAGATTGGGTTGTTGCAATGCAATCTGAATTATCTGAATTTGAACGAAATAAGGTTTGGAGATTAATTCCTAAGCCAAATGATGTTTTGATTGTCGGGGTAAAATGGATTTTCAAAAATAAAACTGACAAAGATGGAAACATTGTTCGAAACAAAGCCAGGCTTGTTGTTAAAGGTTATTCTCAACAAGAAGGAATAGATTACGAAGAAACTTTGGCCCCTGTCACAAGACCCGAGGTTGTTCGTATATTTCAGGCTTATGGAGCTCATAAAGACTTTGATGTTTTTCAAATGGATGTGATCGATGGAAATTCAGTTCCATGCTCCTGTCACAAGACTCAATGCTGTTCGTATATTTTGTAAGAATTTTGGAAGGACTTGGAATGATCGGTGGAAATTCAGTTCCATGCAAAAAAGGAGAATGATGGGTAAAAAGGAATGGTTCATAGACACGTCATCAAAGAAAAAGGAATGTCTTTTAGTATTCAAAGGTTATTGTTCATAGTCAACTCTTTGAATCCTTCGAATTCGTATATCTGTCATTTTTAATGGGTGTCTAAATTTCGTATGTTTGCAACAACTACATTTCTGTCTTTTATTTTCGAAAAATAAAAAAAAATTCCAAAAAGATTTTTTTTGTTTTGTTTTTCAAAAATTTAAAAACAATAAAAATATTTTGTTTCTTCTTTCTTTTTCGTTGATTGTTGCAGATTTTCATGCTGAATCACCTGGTGTAGTGCTTGCAGTTTTTGTCACACCCCGAAAACCTAAGGCGGAAACGTTTCCGGGGTTGACTCCAAGTTGAGTATCAAATCCAGTGTACATAGTAAGCAAAGTAAACAACCATTACATTACATATTCGAATTTACATTTGTTCAAAAGTAAAAGTTGTACATTCGTAATACATAGTATGTATAAACAAAAGTAGAGACGAGTCTTCGGTACGCTCCGTCTTCTCCAAAAGGATCGCTAGGTACCTGTCTAATGTTGACCTGAGAATACAAGCAGTTTGAAAATCAGCATAAAGCTGGTGAGTTCATAAGATGTTTGCTTTATGAAAATGTACGAGTTTCCTTTAGTTTACCGAAAAGTTGTTATCCAAGAAAATCCCATATTTTCTTAAAAGAGAAGGTTGGTTGATTGTTAGGTTATACGGTTCTGATTGTTTAACTATGATCCCAGGAAAGTCCCATACTTTCCTGATTGTATATTACTAATTGTGAAAGATGTATAGTTGTCTAGTTTATCACTCCTTCTTAGTTATACGATGATTCCCTAGGAAAGTCCCGTACTTTCCTAAAAGTAATTTTAGTTATTAGATTTCGATATACTGATTTATTTCCATTCGTACCTATT
Organism: Lactuca saligna; assembly: GCF_052625555.1. Taxonomy (NCBI): domain Eukaryota; kingdom Viridiplantae; phylum Streptophyta; class Magnoliopsida; order Asterales; family Asteraceae; genus Lactuca; species Lactuca saligna. Next base: position 169,820,017 of record NC_136424.1, read on the forward strand.
GTATTAACTAGGTATTCTGATATCCTAATGATAATATCTTGGAATATACTTAGATTCACATCTTCATATTCGTGTTCTTATTCTTAAACATATTCTTGTACTTATTCGTGTTCGTGTTCGTATTCGTTACTGTATTCGTTTCCCTATTCCTACTCCTATTACTATTCGTATTCGTATTTGTATTGGCAGTCGTATTCATATTCGCAGTCGTATTCGTATTCGTATTCGTAGTCGTATTCGTCTCCCTATTCCTATTCCTATTACTATTCGTATTCGTATTCGTATTCGCAGTCGTATTCGTATTCGTAGTCATATTCGTCTCCTTTTTCCTACTCCTATTACTATTCGCAGTCGTATTTGTATTCGTTCTGTTCCTAATTATAGTTTCATTATCCATTCTGTTCCTAGTTATAGATGTGTTATTTGTTCTATTTCTAGTTGTAGTTTTGTTATTCGTTCTGTTCCTAATTATACTTTCGTATTCGTAATTAGTTATAATTGGAAATTAGTAGAAGTTATTCGTAGATTATGAAACATAGTTCAGATTAGAACATTTTATCGAGAAATCTATGATTAGTTTGAAAGCTAAATTCGTAATTCGAACTATTTGATAAACGCAGTTATTGATATTAGAACATACAGAATGAAAACGATTAAACTGAAAACAATAAGTTTGAGTACAAGATTTCATTGTACTTTTGCTTGTATTCCCCCTGAAAACAGTTGAAAAAGGGTAGGGGTATGAACTCACCGGACGAGAAATGTGGCGATTTCGGATGCTAAGTGTTGGTCCGGGGCTTGCAAACACACGAGGTTCCTAATTATAATGTAAAGATACACATTTGTATCTAATTAGGACTTAGATTGGTTATTTGATAAGGACAATTGTTTCTAATTGCGAAAACACCCCGATACAAGTGTTTGGAGGGACCCGGGTGGCGTTTAGGGACACATATAGTTAGGATAATGAGTTGGGACATCAAAAGAACACTCCTTAAGGAGTTTACGGCCACAAGACCCTCTACCCATGAGTTTACGGCCGTAAACTCATGGTGGGGTGAGATATGGCACAAAATGGCTTGAATCACTTAAGGGTTTCTAGGTTTGGATTAAAGTCTTGGAATGGATTTTAAACATTAAAATGACCCACTTAAGGGAGTTTACGGCCTAGCATAGGCTCCTGGCCGTAAACTCGTAATTACTCAAGAAAGATTGTGTTTTTGGTTTCCAAACAAATCACATGTGATTGCTAAAAATTCCCACAAGCCTAGAAATGAATTTTGGGCACCATTTGGCATGTTTTTGGGAGTTTACGGCCATGGAGCATGTTCTATGGCCGTAAACTCTCATTTGTGGGGTTTTGATATGTTTAAAGTCCTTAAACTATTTTTGGTTGGTCCTATGATTTATTCCAAGGCTTTTGGTGGTGTTGGATGGCTTTCTAACACCTTGAAATTGAATTTATACCCATTTTTAAGGAGTTTACGGCCCAAGCATATGCCTTGGCTGTAAACTCACACAAACCCCCCCAAAAATTATGTTTAAGGTGTCCAAATGCTAAAACCAATATTCTATAATTCATATCTAAGCCTTGTTTGTGATTTGGAAGGGTTTAAGGTCATGAAAACCCCTTTTATATGAGTTTACGACCCAAGCTTGTGCCTTGGCCATAAACTCCTTCAAACCTCTCAAAATCCATGTTTTAAATGTTTTAAGTCCATATCTTGAAGTCATTTAGCCATATCTAGGTCCCAAAATTGTGTAGGAGGGGTTTAAGGGCTCAAAACCCTTCAAACTTGGTGTTTACAGCCTAGGCACCTTCCTGGGCCGTAAAATCACATGTCATGTCCAATTCCATGATTAAATCTCGAATTTGGAAGTCAAATAAGCTATATAATGAGGTTAGGAAGTTACCTTAAGGATTTGAGACCTTAAAATTGAGTTTTGGACCCTTAAATTTGGATTTAGGAGAGAGGTTAGAGAGAGAGAGAGTAGAGAGAGGAAGAAAAAGCTTCAAATGAGTGCTTAGGTCACTTTAAATAGTGTCTAAGTTTTGGACACGGTGGAATTCTACCCGATACCAGCATTAAACGCGGCTTTTGGTCGCACCCGATTAAGTTACCGTCACCCGGCGGGAATGTTTCTAACTTTTTGAAATAAACATTTTTGGGTTAATTTCATGAGTTCCAAGAGGTTTAGACACTCATTCAATTATAATAAACATATAAATTTAATTAGTTTAACCTAAAGCGAGAACGAAACGAATCGATTAACGGCGAAATCTCACGGGTAGAACAAGTTTTCGACGATGGAAAATTTCGGGTTGTTACAGTTTTGGGGTCAGGTATTTTTCACACACTTTGAACTAGTTAAGATGTCCATAGAAGCATGCTGCAGCATGTTGACCAAAGCCTCTAATTGACACAATGTGTATGTTTGAAAGCCTTAATGAAAATTTTCATATGAAGATTTCTTTCAAGTCAGGGTTGTATTCACATTAGTCTTTTGAGCTACCTGACTACTCTAACATGAGTTAAGAGTTTACTGTTTTGTCCAAAAATAACACATACCAATCTTTTTCATCTCAAAATTATTACACAATCACACACGAAGACATATGTCCAAGAGGTATCCGATCAAACCAATTGAAACCTAGACATATCACAAATCTGTGTTTATGATCAGACATCATGAGACCGTGATGAAAGTGAAACCTAGATCTCTCAACATTTAAGGAATTGATGGGGAACTATGTTCCAGGTTTTAATGAAACATTTGTTTCTGTACCTGCATTTGAAACTCCAAATCATATTCAATTCTTATGATTGGTCTTGATCAAACATTCGAAACCCACGATGTTTGTTACCCAATAAGATCCAGTACACGATTTTTTCTTGAATATGATTTCAGTGTGACTTTTATCCGAAATTCAATGTCAGTTAAAAGTTTTTCAAAGCAAACTTGTCACTGGTCAAACAAGTTATTTTTGTTACACTTACTCACCTTATGTTTAGGTTGCTATGTAACGAAATTCATTAAGCCACCTTAAAAGCCTTTTTAAAAGAAGCCCTTCGATACTTCTTTACACGTATTCGATTGTAATTCACGGGAACATAAACAAGCTGTTGATTATCTCTCTTGATGATTAACGAAGCAATCTTTGCCCGAGGTTTTAATTGCCTTCGTGTCAAATTGAATTTTTGACATTAGTGAATATCCAAAAAAAATTGTTATTGCTTCTCATCTACATTCTTTGAAACACTACACACACGAAATCCTTGAGGTTCTAAGGAATAACAACGCAGGCTGATGATTTCAAAAATCTGACAAATGACTTTACCTTGAAACCCTAAAGTAAAAGAGCCTTACTTGCATACGAAGTGTTCCGACGGTTACTATTCCATTGGGGCAACCAAACCAGCCTGTTTGAGGTGACGTTTTGTATTCAGTCCGGGTTTTGAGGCGACGTGACTGTTACTTTATCATCATCATGAAACGGTTTTATCAGTGACACATCAAATTTCATTAAAAGGCATATCCTGCTTTTATTTCCAAATCAAGGGTTACATATAAAAAGGGATTCAAGGGTTCATTATCATTTTACGCTTTCAAACTTAATAATTCCCAAATACTCTCTGATAAACATCAAGCTTTCAAACCCTAACAATGGCGACTGCTACTAATCCGGATGCAACTCTTTCTCACACCACTGATGATGTTACTTCTTTACCGATTATGAAGATTCAGGGTACGAATTATCAAGTGGAGGCAAATGTTTCTCAATACCCTAAAGAAATCAAGATGCTAATTGTTGCCTTGAAGAGTTATGTTATGTCAAAAGCTATGTTCAACTCGTTTTCTGTTCCACTTTCATGGATCTCTCAAGCTGGATCAACTGCTACATATTGAAAAGCTTTTGATGCAGTTACTTTCAATTTGGTGAATGATAAAAAGGTCAGACTATCTAAGAAGCTTTTCTGATATATTTTTCACATCCCTAATTCCCCACAGTATGTCAATGTTACCTTTCAACAAAATGTACATATGTTTAATGAAATGGGCCATCAACATCAACTATCAAAGATAAGTGACTTCAAGAAGTCTGGTCTTCCTAGTGTTTGGAATTTCTTATTTGGTATTTTCTTAAGGTGTTTGACTGGAAGAACAGTTGGTTTGGACAAGGGTAGAATGCAGGTTTATGCAATGGTAGCAGGGCTTTATTATGATCTTCAAGTGGATTACTTTGCTCAATTGTGGAAGGAATTTTTGAAGAGTATCAAAAACACGAATGCTCTTCATGGAATTTCATGTGCGAGATATTGGAACTTGATCTTGCAGTATTTTTACAAAAAGGAGGGGATTATGGTCCCTAATGATGACAAAAAAGTTGTTTTTCATGTGTATAGTTGTTCGAAGGATGCAACTGATGATGCTGAGGAGTTTCCTATTGTAGCTCGTATTCCAGATGCAATGCTCAAACGAGTTGATCCAACGAATACATTCTTAGTGACTTATTTGCAAAACAATTGATACAACTATTGAGACTGGAATTATTTTGGCAAGAGAAGAGACGAAGTCAAAACGTACGAAGAAGACTGACGTTGGTTCTTCTGATAAACAAATCAAGGCGTCTAAATCTACGAAGGTTCCAATGAAGCTACCAGTTACTAATGCAGAGCCCATAATACACGAAGTTTCAGTTGCTAATACACCCTTAACTCAAAAAGAAATTATTCCTTCAAAGACCGGTGTTTTTTGAAGAATCAAAATGAAATCAAACCACAAGAGCTGATCTCTACTCACAAATGTCGTCCGAAAGCCACAGGTTATTCATCAAGGACTTCTATTTTGTGAAATTCCAGCACCTGCTTCACCATCATCAAAGAAACGACGGGCTACTGATATGGCTAAACATATTTCCAAGAAGAAGAAGAAGAAAAGAAAAATGATCATCTCTTCTGAGCCTACAGCTGACGAAGATGAAACAATTCCAGAAACTCCTGAAGCCAATCTTAACAAAGATACTTCTACTCTTACACATACAACTGTTATACCACCCGAAGATTCGGTTGCCAAGTCATTATCTGAGGAGGCCCAAACTTCTAACATTCTTGTAAATGTATCTAATACGGATACAAATGTGATCATGGGTGAGGATGATTCGAAGAAAGAAAACCAAGGTAAACCTTCGACTGTTACCTCAGAAACATTTGTTTCTTTTCCTCCACAAATTACACCTGTCATACCCACTACTTCCACCACTGATTCTCGTATTTTCGAAAACATTATCAAACAACCAATTACTTCTCTTTTTTCTTCTCAATCCACTAATCCACCCATAAGTACTTCACCAATTCAAGAGTCTATTTTTATGGAAACTGAGCAGGAATATGAAGGTTTTGGAGGAACTTTTGAGAACTTGGAATTTAATGAAAAAGAAGCTGATTTCCCAGATCACATGCTTATGACAATGAAACAGTTTAAGATCTTGAATACAAAGCTAAATTCAATTCTTCAATCACAAGCAGATCTCGGGGGAGGTAATTCTATGACGAGTTTAGAAGTTGATGGTTTGTTAAAACTGCTAGAAGGAAGGATCACGTCAAAAGTTTCGGGCGTGATCAAAGACTTTGAGTCTTGTCTTTTGGAGAAAGTTGATAATTTTAATCATAACAATGAGATAAGGGTGAATTCTTAGAAGTCTATATTTGAAGGTGATTTGAAAGAATTGAGAATGGTGAAAAAGGGAGAAAGGAAGGGAGAAGTTTCAAAGGCTGGAGGTGATGATGCGAAGGTGGTAGGAAAGGTATTTCCTTCGAAGATACCAACTACAAAACCAGTTATAGCATCTGCTGGTCCAATTTCTTCAACAGTAGTAACAGCTATGCCAACTACAAGACAAATTTCGATAGTAGTAATAGAAGATTTAGCTTCGAAGGCAAGAGGAAAATCTATTTTGATAGAAAAGTCAAAGAAAGAAAGGAAGGTTGAGGCTGAGGCTGAACTGGAGAGGATGAGACTAGTACAGAGTATAATGACTTAAAGAGCAAGTGATCCTCCAGGCATGAACAAAGGTGATCCATCAAAGCATTATAACTATGAAAACAATTGAAGCCAAGGTTGCATTTAATCATATGTATTCATTCGAAAAGAAGCCAAAACAGAGCTACATTGTCATGAATACTGATGCAAGCCAGTTGGACTTACCAATCAATGAGATGATGTTCATCATGCCCCAGTTCAAAGCCGAAAGCAAATTCAAAGAGAAGGATGAAGTAACTCATATGAAAATCAGGTTTCATGCAGTCCTTGCGAAACCAGCTAAAGTGGTGTGGTCATTAGTAAATATAAAGAAAGTAATCAACATAAAGAAGGATGTTGTTTTTGAAAACACAGTCCAAAATATGAATTATATGGTAGCTTGGGCGAAAGAGAATGTTTGTGATTTGACAATTGATGATTTTCTTTTAATGAACTTGTATGACCTTATACAAGTTGCATTTGCTAAGGAAAGATCTTTCTCTTATCTTCAGAAAACTAATCCAGATGAGTTCAAGCTTTGAGTTACTCACATCAAGATCTTTATTGAAAATTATTATGAATGCTTAGCATTAACTGATGTGGAGTTGGCTACAACTAAAGGATTGGAAATTACAGCTCCTATGGCTCCTTCGAAGACTCAAGTAGATTTAAAGAAGTATGCTGATGGTGAAAGTTGCTTGAAGCCTTTTGGATTAGTCTACTCAGAGAAGGACTAGTCTAGAAAATCAAAACGATTTTTTTTCCAGGCTGGTAAGGTGGAAAGGTACTCAACTACTTAATATACGAACTTAATCGTTCATATGAATCATTGTAAGAAGAATAATGAAGGAGATAAAAAGGAACTTAAGAAGATTATCTCATGGTATACTGAGATATGAAGAGTGATGTTGTATTCCATTCAACTGCTTATGAATTGAAGTCTTCGACTATGATTACAAAGGGGGAGATTGTAAGGGTTGTTTTGTTGTAATTAGTCGAAGCATACTTTGTACTCTTCGTATGAATTGTAATATATATTTACTAGGAAACTTTTATTCGAAGATTAAGTGTTAATGCCTTGGTATATTTTTTGTACGCTTTATGTATCCTATAAATAGGATCATTTACTAGAGTTAGATAACATGAATAGCCTTGTCTATTTTTCTCTGTAAACACACAAAATGGAGTTGAAGCGAAATCTAATTTACATCTTGTGTTCAATTACTCATTCTTTCTTTTATATCAACTCTGATTCATTTCATACTCGATTCATTGATTCATCAAATCTGGTTCCACTAGAAGTGTTAAGGTGAATGATTCTGATACTTTTACCTCAAGTGTAAAGCAGACTAAGTGCAAGATGGGCATGAACAGAACACAAATAATTCTTGTTCTACTAATAATGATTGAAAAACTCATGATGATGAGAACGATTCTAATGCTTATACTTCATATGCAGAGAATGTAGCAATGCAAGATCGGAGTGAGCAGAAAAAAATCAATTCTAGTTTTACTGAAAGGGCTTCAAAAAGCATGTGATGATGATACCCCCACTATAATCTGTCAAGCAGTCTAACAAATATTTTTTGTGCTTGTGCTTGCGGAAGCTCTTCGAAACGAACTTTTTTTGGACAAGGACCAAGTCACAATCTGAATTATATGAAAAGACAAACTTTCTTTAACTGTAGGACTCCCGATCACGTTGCCAGAAATTGCCAACATCGCTATATGTTCCTTACTATGCACAAGGTTGGAAGAACGTGCCAAGTTGGAGATCTTCCAAAAGAAACCCTTCGAGGTCACGTTCAAACAACGGTGACTAAAATGCTAAGAAGGGCAATAATTGTAACGCCCGCATATTCGGGCTAGTCAATTTAGAGACGATAAGCGTCAAAAATGTCTTTTTTGATAGAGTATTATTTAGAATATATAATCTCAACTAAGTTTTAATATACGACACAAGGTTTCCGTACATATAAAGAACGCTAAAATCCGAATAATGATGAAGAAGTTATGACCCGTCGAAGTTTCACCGACAAAACCGACGTGACACCAAGAATCATATAAAGTGAGTTTATGATAAAATAATTTTTAGCCTTTATGACCTAAAAGAAAGTTGTAGAGTACGTCTCTACCTATGTGTGGATATAAATAAAATCGAAAACGGAGCTCGTATGCAAAAGTGATGACCTTCCGAAGATGCAGTTGTCTAAGGGCATGACACATGGCAGAAACCCTAGCCGCCTTAAGTCACGACGTGAACATGAAGTTCACAATGTGAAATGTGTCAGGGACACTAATCGGGGATAGAAAACATGTGGTAAAGATACGGGATGACTCATGGAAATTCACGATGTGAACCTATCATGTTCACGACGTGAATGGCCCCAAAACACCCTTTAAATAGCGATTAAGGCTCATTCATTCCTTACACATTTTACTTTCATTCTCTCTCGTTTTCCGAAGGCCGTTTCCCTACCCAAGCCTAACAACGCCGTACCGCTAACCCTTAGGTGTTTTTGATTTACGTGTTCACCAGTTGTAATCTAAATATCCTATCAGATGTGCATAATGGATAATATTGGTAGCTGTACCTAATAGATACAACATAATCTTGGCAGCTGCTCCTAATGGATAATATTGGTAGCTGTGCCTAATAGATACAACATTATCTTGGCAGCTGCGCCTAAAGGATAATATTGGCAGCTGTTCCAAATAGAGAATGTCATAATCCTAGAAGCTATGTTTAAATGATATTATTTGCAGTTGTGCCTAATAGATTACACTGACAGGTGTGACATAGGCAATTATGGACTTCGTGCCTATTACTTAGGAGAATCCTTAGGAATGAATAAATGAAGGATACATTATTCTTAGGGTAGATCCTTAAGAATAAAGAAGATAATGGTGATGGGTAATTAGGTTGATTGTTTGATGATTAAATACAATAATTATATTATTATGGGTTGAAAACCCTATGTACTCACCAAGTTTCCCAACCTGACCCACTCAGTCTATTTGTATCACAGGCATCGATACGAAGCTACTTTACTCTGAGAGATTAAAGGAGATGTAGATCACTAGTGTTAATAAATGTAAGTTCTGTTTATGCTTATGTTTCAGTATTGACGATGACATCCCAAAGTTTTAATATGAACAAAATACATTTCCTCATAAATGATTTGATAACATATTTATCATGTTTTTTCTGGGAAAAAATTCCGCAACGTATTTTTGTAAAAGATAGTCTAATTTTTATAAAGCATAAAAAAAAAATCGGTCGTTTCTGGCCGTGAAATTTGGGGATGTCACAGTTGCTATCAGAGCATTAGTTTAAGTGAAGTAGGAATTTATAGCAAATTTCTAGACTTAAACTTAGAATGTTATGCGATGATTGTGAGATGAGTTCCTGCTACATTTTAGACACGAACACTAGTTTATTTTAGGAAAGATGCCTAAAATGATTTATGTGGTAAATGTTTTATGTTATAACATTATATGCCTTAGATTCTATTATTTGATTGGATCTATGGTCTGTTGCCGACCGGATTTGAAAATTTTATGTGCTCAGGATTCTAAACGTTTAATTACGATATTAGAACGGGTATGTAACTTTTCGGAGTAATAAGGAGGAATACGCATCAAAACCTTCCTCTATCTATATTCTTGTTGCGATATGCTGAACTCTTGCTTTTGTGAACATAACGTCATGGTGAAGACTCATAGTGAAATAAGTAAATGGAGAAAATGAAAAGGCTTACGATAGTGAATTATACATATCGGAAGATATCGTCAGAGTGATATCTTGCCTTTAGAATTACGTCTAATAAAATAACAGTACGTATAGAGGATTACAGTACATCCAAATATACATATTTTATTGGTGGGATGATAAAACGGTTGGTGTAGTTTATAAAGTTGTCTTTCGTCTGGCTTTTGCATCACCAACCGAGTTGAAGCACAATTATCTTAAAGATATGCATGGAAGAAGTCCTAATAGAGTCTAGGGAAAAATTTAAGATTATTTGGACACATTCTTATGTGTTAAATCATTTTGTGATATTAGGAGATAAGAACTTGGGGACTGCGAGACAATACTTGGGACAAGAATGAGTATGTGTGAAAGGTAGTAGAGGCCTATACTATCGGAAGCACATGATTCACACTTGGATCAAGGAAAGTCACTAGGTTACCAAGAAGCTAGTAATTGATTTCGTTTTGTTCAGGTATGTCATTACCATCGTTTCGTTAACGACTAAGAAGATGATTGTTATTCCGACCCTAGTGGACATATCAAACCGAGTCCGACTAAGAGGAATATGTTACATGATTTAGAGAACCAAGATCGATGTAACATCCGAGTTAAGCTAGAAGATTAAAGTGAAAGATAATCGAAACGATCAATAGAAGTATCACAATCACTGTTAATGTAAGAATCTTGTAGCTAGAAGTGCTACATGCTAGAATGTGATTATATCACATTAGAATATGAAGGAAGGGGTATTCCATTATGGAATTTGACTCTAAGATACCTGAGTCTAAGCGTTGCATCATACGATGAGGGTCATTGGAACATAACCCATCGATCTGTTATGATAATGAAGTAAAGAACTTCTCTTAAGATTAGTCTATTTAAGAAGAAGAAGGAGTCTCCAATAAGGATCGATTTTGTAACTCGAAGGTTACAATTGAAAGTCCAATATATGATAAAGAGCGGGTGATCATCCTAAGGGGGAGATAACTGTAAGGAACACTGAAGTTATGGTTATTACCTTGTATGAAAAGATATATGTAGTCATTATACAAGCTTTGTTTCGTTGATGATTCCGGGACTTAATCATCCTAAGGGGGAGATAATTGTAACGCCCGCAGATTCGGGCTAGTCAATTTAGAGACGATAAACGTCAAAAATGAATTTTTTGATAGAGGATTATTTAGAATAAATAATCTCAACTAAGTTATAGTATATGACAGAAGGTTTCCGTACATATAAAGAACGTTGAAATTCGAGTTATAATGAAGAAGTTATAACCTGTCGAAGTTTCGTGACATAACTGGCATGACACCGGGAATCATAAAAAGGTAAGTTTATGATAAAATAATTTTTGGCCTTTGTGACCTAAAATAATGTTGTAGAGTATGTCTCCACGTACGCATGGATATAAAGAACGTCGAAAACGGAGCTCGTATGCAAAAGTGATGACCTTCCGAAGATGCAGCTATCTAAGGGCATGACACGTGGTAGAAACCCTAGCCGCCTTAAGTCACGATGTGAACATGAAGTTCACGACGTGAAACGTGTCAGGGACACTAATTGGGGCTGGAAAACACGTGTTAAAGCTGTGGGATGACTCATGGAAGTTCATGATGCGAACCTATCATGTTCACGACGTGAATGGACCCAGAACACCCTGTAAATAGCGATCAAGGCTTATTCATTCCTTACACCTTCTACTTTCATTCTCTCTAATTTTCCGAAGGCCGTTTCCCCTCCTGAGCCTGACAACGACGAACCGCTGCCCGTTTCTAGTTAGATTCTATCCAATCATGCTACTAATGTGAGTGCATAGTTACTTTCATCTTACACATACATATGAAGTATTTAATATAAATTACCTACTATGTGTGCATATTATTTGTGTTCCTGATATCTATGATGGATGAATGTTTGTACATGTTTTAAATGATTTAAACTGTATATGTATTTTATATCTACGAATATGTTGGGTAGAACATGGGTATCTAAATAATGAGGGATGAAAGATGATATAGATGAATATTGGCAGCTGCGCCATAACCCTTAGGTGTTTTTGATTTACGTGTTCACCAGTTGTAATCTAAATATCGTGGCAGCTGCGCCTAATGGATAATATTGGTAGGTGTGCCTAATAGATACAACATAATATTGGCAGCTACGCCTAGTGGATAATATTGGCAGTTGTTCCTAATAGATACAACATTATCTTAATAGTTGCGCCTCAAGGATAATATTGATAGTTGTGCCTAATAGAGAACGTCATAATCCTAGAAGTTGTACCTAAATGATAATATTTGCAGTTGTGCCTAATATATAACACTGGCAGCTATGCCATAGACAACGATGGACTTCGTGCCTATTCCTTAGGATAATCCTTAGCAATGAATAAATGAAGGATACATTATTCTTAGGGTAGATCCTTAAGAATAAAGAAGATAATGGTGATGGGTAATTGGGTTGATTGTTTGATGATTAAATATAATAATTATATTATTCTGGGTTGAAAACCCTATGTACTCACCAGGTTTCCCAACCTAACCCCCTTCAGTCTATTCGTGTCACAGGTATCGATACGAAGCTACTTTACTCTGAGAGATTAAAGGAGATGTAGATTACTAGTGTAAATAAATGTAAGGTCTCTTTATGCTTATGTTTCAGTATTGACGATGACATCCCAAAGTTTTAATATGAACAAAATACATTTCCTCAGAAATGATTTGATAACATATTTATCATGTTTTTCTGGGAACAACTTCCACAGCGTATTTCTTTTAAAGATATTCTGATTTTTATAAAGCATAAACAAAAATCGATCATTTCTGACCGAGAAAATGAGGATGTCACAATAATCAATCTCCCAAGGACAAAAAGGGAATGTATGACAAGAAGCTAAATTTGAGAGATGGTTTTGTTAGACAAAGATCGGTTAAGTCGAATTTATCTCAGCGGCCGGTTTCAAGTTCTAAAACGAGTGATGACACATCCATCCGATCAAACAAGAAATGGGTTAAACTCGACTACAGATGGGTAGCAAAGGTTCATACTCCCAAATCATCTAATGATTCTAGCATTTCTTCATATTTTGTGTTTGATAAGCAGGATATTTCATGGGAAAGAGTACCGTGTGTAGATAGTGATGGTTAGCCTAGTTTCAAAATGGACTGCGTTCCAAATAGCAACTAATCCTACACTATATGCTGGAGAAACTATGGAGGAATATCATCAGACTTAGATAGATTGAGAGTGGTTGTTCTAGACACATGATAGGAGGCATCTCTCAACTATATTACATTCAGAACTTTAATTGAGAGTATGCATCCTTTGCGTCATGGAAGAATGAAAGGATCGCAAATGGGGATCCCATATAATGGCATGATGATATTAAATATCTTAACTTCATTCCGGACTTGAAACACGACTGAGGATGAACATATTGTTGCATCTGCATGTTGTTTTCAGATCATCTAGATGCAACTTCAATTGCTGAATTACGGTTTGAGTTTTCTTCTCGATACTTCTAAGTTTTTCTTAAAATGACTCGTTTTGAAGACAAATTTTTAAAATTTGCGCATTTACTTTATTTCCTTTCTTCCCCATGCACAAATTAATGTGGGGAAATCAAAATACAAAAAAAATAGAAAATTAAAAATAGAAAAGTATGTTTTCTTTCATAAGTGTTTTTGGGAAATGATATGAATTTTAGTGTTAAAGGGCATTTTGAAATGCGTGTAATGCACTGAAGCTAAATTGTTTAGACTTTGTGTTTAATGTGCTGGTAGGCACAAAGGATTCAAATAAAGAGACCAGACATTATTGAAAAATGAAAGGACTTGACAATGGACTTAGATAGTTGCATTTGGAATGACGATACAATGCTCAGATAGATTGAGCAGTAAGATACACCAGGGAGCCTACAAGATATATTAAAGTTACTTATCGTCTAGAACTGTGGCTCAACACTTCTTCAATGTACAAAATTATGTCCTTAATTCTGGTACTAATAGGGTGACTGGGGGGTTTTGATAAAGTAGGTCTGTGTGAAATTGTTTTTCTTGCTTATCTTCTCTGTCAGTCATATGGTGCCCCCTTTGCATGATCGGAAGATCTGACCTGTGATGCAACATATACATCTCTCTATGCATATTTCTATCCATCTATGTCATTCCTATGATGTCCCATTTGCGTGATCGGAAGATCCGACCTTGGACACAACATATGCATCTTTCTATTTCTATCTAAGTTAGTTATATGTTGTCCCTCTATGTGACTGGAAGAGATTCGACCTACGATACAACATATGCATCTCTATATCTATCTCTCAAATAATTGAGCACTCACCTAAAGTAAAGAGCTCTTTGGAATTCCTTGATTGCTAGGGTATGTCGTGAACTGGGGAACATGTTGTAGTGAGCTTAAAATTGAATTGGTTCTTGATTAAAGGTTGTTTGTAGATCTCGCTGCTGAATTTAAGTGGACAGCAATATCCTTAGTCGTCGTCAGCAAAATGGTCTATTTAGGAATATTATTAAGGAATATAATCACAATGTCTTGTCATTTATAATCTGTCCAACTTGTCGATATCCTTTATCTTTAAGTGGACCACAATATTGGTGACTGCCAGAGCTAAACATTCAGGTGTGTACTGATAAACGATCTTGAATTGCTTGACAGCTTTGATCCCAAAAGTTTATGTTTTGTACATTTTGTATCTTATTTTTGTTTTTGTTAAATTTGTTCATACTTTTCCTCTATGCACAAATTTAAGGGGGAGAATTAAAAAATCAAACAAAAATAGAAAATCATAAAATTTAAAAATCCAAAAATATGTTTATTTATGTTTTATTTCCTTTTTAGAAAAATCAAAAATCTAAAAATATTTTATTTTTACTTTTGAGTGTATTTTATTTTTATTTTTATTTCTTAGTTATTTTTATTGTGTGCTAAGTTTATTTTTACTTTTATTTTTTTATCTCAAAGTTTCGTCTGTCTTAAAAATTGAATTCAAAAAGAAGAAGAGACTCAAGGAGACTGATCAGAATTTTCTGAGCAAGGAGAAGAAACTTGGAAAGGAGTTGATGGTCATTACACTTCACTCTCTTTTCACAATGAATTGAAGGATTGTAACTATACAAATTGTCAGTTACGTAGTATCTCTCTAAGAACTGTCGTATTTAACGAATTAAAAGTCTAAAACTGTACAGATGTGATGGCTAGGGCGATGCACCTTGCAACGCACGTTTATCATTGAATGTCTCGCCAAGGGCCAAGTTAAATTTTTAACTTGAAAAACTGTATTGAGATCATTGATATAGGATATAGAGGGGCTAACATCAAAAAAGGTCATGAGGAGCTCTCCGATACTCAACAAATCACAGTGTGTTCTTCCGTGTTCAAACAAATTCTACGAGTAGTCTCATTTTGAGCCAAGGCTGGGTCCTTGAACAACTATGGTGAGAAGGGTCTTTATGATTCTGTGATCCATAGGGACTTTTTAGTCATAATTACTCTTCAAGACGCATCAGTGATCGCTGAAGAACATTCATTCGAAGGAACTAGCAGTGAAGATTATTTTTCAACATTCAATCTTTCTACCCCCAGAATCAAGGTGAAGCTGTACTTGAATTTATGTGACAAATTACATCTAACAGTGAGAAAAGCGTGCTAAATCTCGATGTAAAGGCACAAATTTGTGCCAGGATACAACAAGGAAGAGAAAAGGGTGCTAAATATTGATGTAATGGCGAGAGTTGCTATTAGAAAGTCTCTTACATATTTTTTTCTATCATTTGGTTCAGAACTACTCAAATGCACATGAGACGATGATCACACTATCATCTACTTTTGAAAATGAGAGTATCTCATATGATGAAGTTTCAAAACATATGTTTCTCATGGATTTGATCGTTGAATCTAACGCAGATAAATCAAATGACAACGTTGGAAGTATTGGCACTTATCTTTCTGAAGTTGCTACAGACCTTATACCTGATTGGGACTCAAACCTCAGCGTATCAGGTGAAAAATCTTGTTAACTATTCTTCCATTGATAACATCGAAAAAGATGACACAATTGATCACTTACATTTTGATTTATCTGTTTCAACAGAAAAAAGATATTCACTCAAAATTAAGTTCAAAAATCTCAAAGCAAAATTATCTTCTTTCAAAGTATCGTATTCTCTTTTAAAAAAGGCAAACACTTGTATCTTACTCACCAACAATTTTCTTAACTCGAAAAAGAAAAAAGTTGTTTGTCATGCTAGATGCATTCAACTTATTTTAAAAAATTGGGCTTCTTCTCAATATAATTTCATGAGAATTATCAATGATCAAATTCCTGATCAATGTGAGAAAATTCTTGGAGGCTATATAGAAGGTGTTGTCTCCTTAATAAAAAAGGTTGAGAATAAACAAATCCTTTATAACACTGATTGGTTAGAGAAAGACTTTAAAAGTAGATCTATAAGTGTTGGGTTTTGAGCAATCTAACACTTCCTAAGTGTGCATGCAACCCTAATAAACCTTGGATCTATGTTTGTCTAAATACATGCAAAATAATAATTTTCCAAGGTTCATAACCTATATAACATGGCATGGGGTACTTTTAAACATAAAAGAATTAGATGAGATTACATACCTTTGATGATGAGTTTGATTCCTAAGGAGTTTGAGGGCCAAGCACCAATAGTGTGAATGCCTCAAATGGAATCACAAATCACCACAAACTCTTGGAAAACTTTGAGAGAGTGTATACACACTTATAAAATCGGCCACTCACAAACACACACACACTAGTGGCTATTTCATGCAACAAAAGCATGCTTATATAGTGTACATGATTAGGGTGAAACCCTAATAACCCATGACCTTTCCTTTTCCAAGGATCCATGGGTTAAAAGCTCCATGGATCATCCATGGACTTCCATACAAGCCTAACCCATTAACAAATGAGTGTTAGCCCACACCATATAAAACCAATAGCCTACAATCTAATTAGTCTTCCTTTTAATCTCTAAATTAATTCATAATTAATTTAAGACTAAGACTAATTAAATAACATGACTTCATATTAATATATTGTAACTTACAATATATTAATAAACATATGTGTATAATTCTCATAAAATTATCCATAAATAGTTTGGATGAAATGCAACCCAAATGGACCATGCCGGGTCGGGTCAAGTATGTACCAAATAAGTTATGGACTTAGACACCTTATCCAACAAACTCCCACTTGGATAAGTCTAATAACTATATTTGCGTATGTTACTTCAGGAACCAACCAACAATCGTAGCTCTCAAAAACTCTGTTGAACTATGAAGCGCGATTTTAGATAAGTGATCATATAATCCTCTGTTCTCATGATATCAGCCGGACAAATACATGGAACAACGTCGTACTTATTGTCCAGCAGTTTGTTTCCTGATTTTCGATTTGTTTGACAAAGAACTTAATCGAACACATGAATTTAGTTCTGACCAGCCGGTACATAGGTCACAACAAAATCATCAAGGGGCCCAGATATCGCTTCTATTTCTAGAAGGAACAGATAAACTTCGACTCATATGGTTGTTCTACTACTTGTTGAATTGTACACAAAGGCACGTTTTATAACATCAAGTTACTGATGCGTTTACGTGCAATCAATGCACAACCAACTCATAGGTAACAACTCATATCTCTAGGTTTGAAGATTTATATGATATTACCGTCTCACGATCACTCGAGATAAATTCCATGAAGTGATACAAGTGAGCGTGGGTTTATTCCAATACTCATAACTTATGAGCACTCATGAATGTTATAGCAACCATTGCTATGACTAAACCCATTTAGCCATCTACAAACTTGATTCATGAGAGTCTTGATTCATACCTACTTCCAACATATGAACGACTGTGGAGTGTTTAAATAACTTAGTCATTCGGAAAGAATAACCTAGCTATTTTGGAAGTCAAAACATGCAAAGTGAAACACAATAATAATCGAATCTAGTATGGTCTCAGAACCCTTTTGAATATAAATAGAACCACCTTTTATTTATCACCATATTGATTACACATTATTCATTGTATAATGTTTCAAACAGTCAACTTAATACTTGAATAAAAACAACAATCGTCCCATACTCCTAGCATGTACACTTTGTTTTTCTAAACAATAGTTATGCCATACTCCAAGTATGCACACTATGTTTGTCTATGATCCTTACATTGTGATGTAGATCAATTGAACATGATTCCAATGATACTCATTTCCAAATCCCAAATCCTTATTGTAAATGTGAGAATCCCCGATTCCTATCATTTACCAAAAAAAACTGTTAGATTTTAAACATTTATGCAATGTTCGTCTTGTAATGATTATTCACAAAGTCACCAAAACCTCGTCACCAGTCATTACAGAGTATTCCAAAGAAGGTCAACTTCTATGGAACGGAAGTCTCATATTCAAAGTACATTGCTTTGAACATCCTTCTTGCATTAAGGTTTTCTAATCTTACATAGATTGAATAACTTCCACCTATGGAGACATTTCCATAGTCCCATTTTGACTATCACTTCCGAACAAGAGTTACTTCTTTTCAAAACATGTCAATACGGTCCTTTCCAACAACTTACATCATACTTCCAACTTTCCTTGAGCAACCAATCTTTGGCGAACCTCAGATTATCCTCGAAAATTCTAACGCCTGTGTTTCTGGGCTTGCCATTTTTAGCAATGTAATAGTCTAGCTTAACCTTTGTAACCCGTTTTGAAATAATATAAGTGTATTATTTGAGTATTATGTGTTTTGTGCTTAATTGCTTAATTATGTGGTTTGATTAATTAAGAATAAAAATAAGCGTCAAAATTTAAGTGTAAAATAAACTTGATATCTTTAGATAATGTTGTAGTAGTTGAAACAAGGTTTTCGAAGATATAAAGAATGCCGAAATCCGAGTTATAACGAAGAAGTTATGAACTGTCGAAGTTTCGCGACAGAACCGGCAACGCTGAATGACGTAAAAAGTGAAATTTATGTTAGAGCGATAGTTAGCCTTAGTGATCTAAACGAGAATCGAAGATCTCGTTGTTAGTATCAAAACGATAAAAAGTTAGGCGAGAACGGACGTCAAACGAAGAAGTTATGAATTTATAACGAAATTTTCTGTCCCGGCCTATTAAAAATAAATAATAAAAATAATCTCAAAATTAGCCGACGGAGTCTAAACGAAAGATGTAGAGCGTAGTCTCACCTTCTCGTGGATATAAAGAACGTCGAAAACGGAGTTCGTATGAAGAAGATATGAAATTCCGAAGTTTATTAAATAATTAATAATTAAATTTAATTATTAAATCCGGCGTAAACCGAAGACGAGTCACCGGGCTCATCCGGAGTACACCCCGCGTACAGCGAAGAGTATCGACACTTCGGATGATGCATGCAGTGATGATTTCGGACACCCGTACGCCCCGGGTACAGGCGTACGCCCCGCGTAATTGAGGCTCCCAGCCTCCTATAAATAGGATGTGAGGGCAGCCGGCTTCTTTGCTATTTTTCTCCATTTTCTCTCCCGTTTTGCCTCGATTTGTGTGCCAAAAGTACCCCGAAACTCCGGTAATATTTACGAGTCCCGAAGCAAGTCCCGAGATCCCGAAGATCCCGAGAAGTGCGGTTTCAAAGCCGAAGCTCTGCCCGCGAGAAGTTCGATTTTTGTAGAGATCTTCCATATCTGCTGAGGATTACTACTTCTACGAGCCGTAGTGCTGTCCGACATCTTCTGATCAAGTGAGTGTAAATTACCTTTCATAAGCACAATAATGATACAAGTGTGGTTTGAGTGTATTAAGTATATTGTTGTTTATATGTGTGAGTGTGTTGTTACTTTCTCCTAACGTATAATTATGAAGTATTTTATACAAGATATGTGTTATGTGTATATTTTGTTGTTATGTGTGTGAATGTATATTCACTTTCTTCTATCTTACAAACCTGATTATTTCTATATGAAATATGTGTTATGTGTGTGTGCCTCATCTGTTATATGGAAAATGTATTGATCAAGCATGCTATACAGGTTTAGAAAATATGTATAAAAATGTATGTTTTTATCTACTAATATGTTGGGTAGAACATGGGTAGATAGTTGGTGTGTAATAAACAGATGAGAGGCCTCGTTGTTGTTTTGATCCAGTCATCTAGCGGAATTTAGATGACGACCACGGACCTTTCTAGACAGTCCAGTGGAATGCTAGCAGGCTCATAACCTGTAGGTGTTAATGAACTTGGGTGTTCATTCGTTGTATTCCATCCCCCTCATGGTTGCCTTATTTGACTTATATTGTTGAGGAACCCCAGCAGCATGTTTTGTCACCCCGATGAAAATATTCTTAGATTAGGTCCCTTGTGTTAGTTATTTTAGGGACATAAAGTGAGAATAACGGGAATGGTTAACTGGGTTATTGTTGGTTGATAATAATTAATTTAATTATTTATTGTGGGTTGATAACCCTATATGCTCACCAGGCTCCCAAGCCTGACCCACTCAGTTTTATTTGTACTACAGGAAGTGGCGCAAGGGTGTAATATGGATGAACCGTCCAGTTGTTTTGTTTACAAGTCTGTATATGTATATATTTGTTGAATGACTTGTAATGTTATCGTTTATGCTTATTGGTCTGTATCGGAACAGGACACCCCGAGTTTCGATTATATAATGAAAATACATTTCTTTTATGAAATGGTTAGGTAAACATTGTTTTATCATGTTTTGTTTTTGGGAACAAATTCCGCAACTCTTTCAAATCAAGAGGATTTACTCTGAAATTATTTTAAAAGCATAAATGAAAATCGGTCTTTTCTGGCCGAGATTTTGGGGATGTCACAAAATTTGCTTAATCACTTTAGTCTTATCCAGTTCTAGACTTTTCCCTTCTCAATGCCTTAAGCATTTGATCATCTCAAATCAAGAGGATTTACTCTGAAATAATTTTAAAAGCATAAACTAGTTTTTGATCATCTCTTGCTCTTTATGAACATGCGGCTTGAAATCCATTTGTAACATTTCAACAATAAATGGCTTCATCATTCTCGGTTTTTATTGAGTTGTATTGTATATTAATGTATTTATTCTTGCTTGAGTTTTCTTTAATAGCCAGAATTGAAGGATATATATCTTGAATAAAGGCAATTGATTAATTAGTATTTATTTTAAAAGATATCTCTTTGGTGATTCTACTCAAAAGATTTTTTGCTTTTATGATTCTTCTGAAAAGGCTATGTAAAGAGACTCTGACAAAGCCGTATATTCCTTTTTAACTATTCCTCCATTGACTATCTCTTATGCTTTTATCTCCTTGCCTATTTGTCTTATACAACAATGAATTGATGAAGAACTTCAAAGTTATAGACTATAAATCAAATCTATGATACGGAAGTTGAACCACTTTTTGTTGATGAGCTGACACCGTTTATGATTCACGCTGATTCTACTTCAGCATGACAGAAAGACCCCATTCTCTCCTTAATTTCTTCTCAATAAAACTTAACGATTCACTGTGCTATACCACACAATGATAAAAGTTTGATACATTATGCCGATGGTTAAGCTAAAACAACAAAACTTATCACACACATCAATCCATTCTCTCTGTATATATTCTTCTTTATAAGTTTTATGATTCAATATATGAAGCCAGACACTGATGAGAATTCAAAAAATCTATGCCAATGAATATATCATTGTCCATGATGTATTACAAGCACCTACCTATTCTTTACCAACAATTCTTCTATTTAAGTAGTTAATGATTCACTGTATTAGCCATACCCTGATAAAACTTGAACACTCTTTGAAGATGGGTACATTTCATACTGAAGTCTATTACATGCATCATTCCACTCTTGCCCTCTTCTTCTAATAGAAGTGGTTAATGAGTTAGTGTATGAAACCACATGATAGTAAAACCTCGTAATACTATGTCCGTGAATGGTAATTTTAACCCACACTATCAGGAGACATCACTAACTCACTGGATTACCAGTTACAACTCTAATATGT
Organism: Lactuca saligna; assembly: GCF_052625555.1. Taxonomy (NCBI): domain Eukaryota; kingdom Viridiplantae; phylum Streptophyta; class Magnoliopsida; order Asterales; family Asteraceae; genus Lactuca; species Lactuca saligna. The sequence goes on from NC_136424.1 coordinate 169,841,843, forward strand.
TGGTCGCCTAATCTAGTATCATATATCTTGCTGGTGTCAAAAAGGGAGAGACACCAAGGAGGTGTTATATCTGATCTGAAGAGGATCTAAATCTAATGGGGAGCATATATCCATATCCGGTGAGCCTCGTAATACACTGACACACTGATTGTATTCATGCGATGGTGAAAATACTAAACGACAACGCCAAATTCTAGGTGATTGGAAAAGTATTGAATATTAAGGGTAATTGTATTGTATATGCTTCAAGGAGAGTTATACATTATGTCAGGAGGAGTATTCGATAAAAACTTAGAAATTCTGAAATAATGAGCTTGATGATTTTCATGACTTCATTAAATATTAGTTTTGACATCAACCGATAGGAGGAGATTGTAAAGTCACACCTTATGATCTGATTAGTCAAACACTTTATATGATGACTGTCAGCACCATCACCAAAATCAACACTAGTTCCAGTGCCACAAGACCTTATCAACATCAAGGTGTAGATAGTGATCTAATGTAATCTTTGTATATTAGCTAATTATACGGATAGGTACATAATAGATAGTAGATCTGATATCATTGTGATAAGGATCAGTTCTTATTATAGATTAGATACAATCCCTTGATTGAAGGGATTTACTAAGATAGTTTACTATATATATTCAACATTAAGGTGAAACCCTAATGCATGTCTTTGTAACCTTCATTCTCTTGGTGAGAACAATCACTTTCTTGGTGAAAGACATCTTTATGGTTAACTCATGTTCTTTACTTTTTATATTCTTTATTTTTTGTTAATTATACTTGAAGTGTATCCGATCAATACAAACCTTACAAGAAAGCACTGATGATGAAGAAGATGTTGATGACGAAGATGATGAATTTGTCGCTGATAAAGGAGAAGCCTTTGTTCAAGGAATGACTAATCCTCCTTCAAGACTGAACCATCATATTCGATTCTCCTCATCCTCAACTTCATCCGTAACTCCTTATGTAGAAGATTTTGTATAGTGAATACCAACCCCACCTCAAATGGAAACTACTAATCTACTAATTCAAGATATGAGTTCTCCAAGATCAGTGTCTCTATCTCCTCAAGTTGTAACTGATGGGTTTTATGCATAAGAACAATCCTATGTGCTCATACAAACTCTAATGCTTGGATCTAGGTTTCTCTATTGTACATGCAATGAATCCAAGACTTATAAACCCTAATCTAGCATATCAAAAACAAACATATAGAATCAGATCTAGATGTTTACCTCTTCAATGGAAGCCTGATTCTTCTTTCTTGGAGCTTAGAGTCACAATTGTAACTCTAATGGCTTACAAACACCACAAGCAAGAAGGAAAATATATGAGAGAGGTGGGAGGATGCTAAATTCGGCCCTAGGGTTTCCTTGGAAGCAAGTGGCTGAATATGGGAGCTAGGGGTCCCTATTTATACTGTTGGATGTTGGGGTTTCAGTCAAAACCCAAATGGATAACTTAGCCATCAAGCAGCCCAAGGAACCTTCTGGAATAAGGCCCTTGGACGAAAATATGATGATCGTTCATCATAATTTCATTTCCCCTTAGTCCATTAGGTTTCCTTAGCCCAAAACTTAACAATCATACATTTGACAGTTTATACCCTCTATTTAATTAATCTCTTTTAGTCGCCAAGTTAATTCCTAATTAATTTATGTCCAATATTAATTAAATAATCTGATTTCTCTTTTAATGTATTAATCTTATAATATATTAATAAATTATAATATCCTCTCTCTCCTTAAATCACCTTGTCAAGTTGCTCTGGTGAAGGCAACCCAAAAGGACCATGCATGATCGGGTCAAGTACATACCAAATATAGTTACGGACTTAGACACTAATCCAATAGTCTCCCACTTGGACAAGTCTAGTAACTATATCTCACATTTGACTTCAGGATCCGATTAGCAATCGTAGCTCTTACACGTCGCTGTCAATTCTGATCAGTAACTCGTCTTTTAGATAAGGGATCGTATAATCCTCTGTTCTAGATATCATGTCGACAATACTTATTGTCCAGCACTTGTTTCTCGATCTCTGATTTGTTTGACATAGAATTTAGTTGAACACATCAACTCCATTCTGACCGGGCCTGGCACATAAGTTAAACCAAATCATCAAGTGGCTAAGATATCACCTTTATTCTCATAGAAGAAAAGGAACATATTAACTTCGACTCATATGCATCTATTGTTTATCAATTAAATCATGCACAATAATGTGTTTTATAACATCAAGTTACTAATGCGTTTACACATCATCAACGTATAACCAGTCAGTAAACAATAACCATATCTCTACGTTTTAAGACTATATGATATTATCGCTTTGCGATCACTTTAGGTAAAACACCACGAGGTGATACCAGCAAACGCAGGTTTGTTCCAATGCTCAAATTATATTCATAAGCACTCATGAACTTTGCAGAAAACCTTTGCTATGCCCAAAACCTTTTAGACAATCTACAAACAATTCATGACAGTCTTCATTCACACCTACTTCCAAAATATGAACGACTGTGGACTATTCGAATAATCTTATTATTCAGGAAGTTAAAACATGCAAAATTGAAACAATAGATAAATAACCAACACAAGATAGTAGCTTTACTCATAAATAATACAAATTTATTTATTCATCAAAATGTAAAGTACAAAATATCTAATCCAAACTTATATCATCCTTCAGCCCAATACTCCTAGCGTGCTACAAGTGTTTGACCCTACTCAGTCCCTTCGTAAGAGGATCTGCCGGGTTTTCTTCGGAAGATACCCTCTTCACAATTAGGAGTCCATCTTCTATCCGATGTCTGATAAAGTGGTATTTTATGTCGATATGTCGAGATCTACCATGATCTCTCGGTTCCTTGGTTAAGGCAACCGCTCCTTCATTATCACAGGAAATTTCCATCGGCTCCTTTAAGGATGGCATAACTCCAAGGTTTACAATGAAGTTCTTCAACCATATAGCCTCCTTTGATGCTTCACTCGCCGAAATGTACTCTGATTCGCATGTTGAGTTAGATACGGTCTCCTGCTTCGAACTTTTCCAAGTCACTGCTCCTCCATTTAAGGTAAAGACCCAGCCCGACTGCGATTGGTAACTATCCCGATCCGTCTGAAAACTAGCATAACTATACCCTCGTACCTTTAAGTCATCACTCCCACCGAGGACTAGAAACCATTCCTTGGTCCTTCGTATGTACTTAAGAATATTCTTAACTGCAATCCAATGATCTCTACCGTGATTCCCTTGATATACGTTGACCATGCTCAAAGAGAAGGTCACATCAGGGCGAGTACAAGTAATAACGTACATGATAGAGCCTACTGCGGAAACGTAAGGTACTTGGCTCATATCATCTATCTCTACCTATGTACTTGGGCTTTGAGTCTTACTCAGCTTGGTATTGCTTTGGATTGGCAACTCCCCTTTCTTGGAATTTTACATACTAAAACGCTTTAGTACCTTATCCAAGTATGTATCCTGAATGAGTCCTATCAGTCTCTTTTCCGTGTTTCTTACTATCCTTATTCCCAGAATATAAGAAGCCTCTCTGAGGTCCTTCATAGCGAAACATTTCCCAAGCCAATACTTAACCTCCTGCAAGGTTGGGACATCGTTTCCTATGAGCAGTATGTCATCAACATGCAATACGAGGAAGCTCACTATACTCCCAATGGATTTGACATATACATAAGATTTATATTCGCTTCGCAGAAAGACAAACTCTTTAAATTTCTTGTCAAAACAAAGATTCCATCTACGAATCGCTTGTTTCAATCCATAATTTAATTTCTCAAGCTTACACACTCTATTTGGATGCTTCGCATCGACAAAAACCTCTGGTTGATTCATGTACACATCCTCAGCCAACTTCCCATTAATTAAAGCGGTTTTCACGTCCATCTGCTAGATTTCATAATCAAGAAACGCAGATATTGCAGGAATTACCTTAATAGACTTTATCTTCGCAACTAGTGAGAAGGTCTCATCATAGTTAACTTCGGGAGTTTGAGTAAACCCTTCACAACCAATTGCGCTTTATAAGTGTGCACTTTCCCATCCATGTCCGTCTTCTTCTTGAAGATCCACTTGCACCCGACTGTCTTACGGCCCGGTACATTATCAACCAAATTCCAAACATGGTTGTCGTACATGGACTACATCTCGCTGTCCATCGTCTCTTTCCATTTAGTAGACTCTAGGACTGCCATGGCTTCTTTGTAGCTGCTAGGTTCGTCCAAATTCATTAGTGTTTCATCACTAATAAATGTATCCCCTTTCGTAGTAATATGAAAACCATAAAACTAGGGTTGACCACTAACCCTACTAGAGGTTCCTTCATCGCTTTGCTCTTGAATCTCTTCAAGATCAATTTGCCTCCCACTGTCCTCTTGGCTTATCAATTCCCTTTCTCAGAAAACTCATCTTCTAGCAATGAAGACAACATTGTCACTCGGTCTATAGGAAATATAGCCAAAAGACTTCTGTGAGTAGCCAATGAAATAACACTTCTCACTACGAGGTTCGAGCTTGTCGTGAGTCTCTCATCTTATGAAAGCCTCGCAACCCCAAACCTTAATATGTGCCAACGAGGGAGCTTCCCCTGTCCACATCTCGTGAGGAGTCTTGGTAACCTTCTTGGTGGGAACTAAGTTAAGGATGTGGGCGGCAGTCTCTAAGGCATACCCCCAGAAAGCTATTGGTAACAAAGCACGAATCATCATAGAACGAACCCTGTCCAACAAGGTCTAATTACTTCTCTCAACCACACCATTCAATTGTGGCGTTCTCGGAGGTGTCAATTGCGAAACAATTCCGCATTCTTTTAGATAGTCGTGAAACTCATGACTTAGGTACTCTCCTCCTCGGTCTGACCGAAGAATCTTGATTTTCCTGCCCGACTGATTCTCCACTTCATTCTTAAGCTTTGAACTTTTCAAAGGTTTCCGACTTTTGCTTGATTAAGTAGATATATCCATATCTGCTATAATCATCCGTAAAAGTCACATAGAAGCGGCAAACATCCCTTGTGGTGGATCTAAAGGGCCCACACACATCAGTGTGTATGAGATCCAATAGACCCTTACCCCTTTCACAAGTGCCATTAAAGGGTGACTTGGTCATCTTCCCAAGTAAACAAGATTCACATGTGTCATCGTCCCTAAGGTCGAATGACTCCAACACTCCATCCTTTTGGAGTTGGGCTATGCGTTTCTTGTTGACATGGCCAAGGCGACAATGCCACAAGCATGCTTTGTCTAGGATAGTAGAAGAATCAATATTCAATACATCATTTCCTAAATTATTAACAACCATCAGAGATTCATAAATCCCATTACAAGGTAATGCATTGAAATAAAAGACACTATTCAAATAAACATTAATACAACCATTACTATTATCAAAAGAATATCTGAAACCTTGTCTAAACAATCCCTGAAATGAAATAAAGTTTCTTGCCATATCTAGCGAATAACAACAATTTTCTAAATCTAATCCTAACCCATTACTCAGCACTAAAGAATAAACTCCGACTCTGGTCACAGGCGATGATCTTCTGTGTCCCATAATCAAGTTTATCTTCCCATGTTCCATCTCCCTACTTCTTCTTAGGCCCTGCAAATCAGAACAAATGTGGTAACCACACCTTGTATCAAGAACCCATGAAGTAGAAAATGATGAGTTATTAGATTTAATAGAATACATACCTGCGAAGGTGGGCTTAATCTTCCCATCCTTTATGTCTTGCAGATACTTAGGACAACTTTGTTTCCAGTGGCCCTTTTGGTGGCAATAATAGCACTCTGCTTCTTTGGGGTTGGAAGAGGGTTTGACCAAATCAGCTTTAGTTCCACTAGAATAGGAACCATCTTGGGGCTTACGCTTATGGTGGCTCTTACATGGAGCCTTACTCTTCTTTCCCTTTCCTTGACCAATTACCAACACGGGAGCAGCCACAGTAGGGGATGGTGCAACAGATTTGTCTTTGAGGTTACTCTCAGCAATCCTCAGTAGTCATTGGAGATTACTCAAGGAGACCTCTTCCTTATTCATGTGGTAGGTCATTCTGAACTGGTTGTAGCATGAAGGCAAGGAGTGGAGGATTATGTCGATAGCCAAATCCTCATCAAACTTAACATTAAGTTTGAGAAGACGATCAACATACCTCTGCATTTTCTGTAAATGAGAGGTTAGGGATTCTCCACTCCCCATCTTAGTGGTGATCATGTTAGTAATGATCTCATAGAACTCTTGCATTGCGCTTTGGTGGTACCTGTCTAGCAAATCCTCATGCATTTCATACGGATACATGCTCATAGGACTTTTGGAGTTCGAGGTTCATGGAGGCCAGCATGATGCAATGAACTTTCGTAGCATCACGCTTGTGGGCCTCAAAAGCGGCCAACTCTTCAGGAGTAGCAACATCTGGGATGATCTTTTCAAGCTTTTCATCGAGTACTTATTCTTTGTCCTCGTAGCGAGTGATCATGCGAATGTACCCCATCCACTTGTTGAAATTTGATCCATCAAATGTCACCTTTTGACATAGGTTCATCAGCGAGAATGACCTAGAAGCGTTGTTATTGTTAGCAGACATCTGAAAAAGAAAAAGGAACAAAGTTTGATTAGAAATGTGTCCCTAATTAAACACCCAAATGAGAAATTACGGCTAGGACCCAACAACATTATTTACAACTTAGTATTAATTGAAGGTAAATAATTTGAAGGTAAGTGAATGACGATTCACTAATTCTCACCAATAAAAATGAAAAAGATATTAAGTTTTAAATGTATTTGAAAACTCCTAGATCTTTTGATATTCATTGAACTTTTCAATGACATGTTTAAATGTCGATATGCACTTCAAATTTGCGATTGGGATGCTGAGGATCGCAAACAAGTTGTGAATAACCATGTGAATCAACATGGTGCACTCAATGTCTCTATCACCTAATCAATGTGTCGGTTAGCCACGCACGCTCCATTGATCTATGATAAACATCGAGCCACCCTTTGCCACCAATGTCAATCCCAAATTAGTGTGCCAGTTAACCACGCACGCTCCACTAACGTTTAACAAGGGTACAAAATGTAATTCCATGGAATAGCATCATTCTCACATTTTGCCCTAAAGTAACTAAGATTGGGAATTTGTAAAAACAAACATGTTAGTTACTTTGCAATACTTATTATACTTGTAATGAGGTATTAATTGCCCTATCCTATCCATTTGGCTAACGACCCCCCACCAATCAAGCAAGCGGTGGGTGTGAATGTACACCCATTAAGCGCCATTTTATAGACAGCAACCTTATACAAACCTTATAGATCGGCTTTGTGAATGAGGCCTACTAGTGATAAGACTAGCTTTAATCTTATACATACATCTATATATATATATATATATATATATATATATATATATATATATATATATATATATGTATGTATGTATGTATGTATGTATGTATGTATGTATATGTATATATTAATCTTGTAATAATATAATAGTATAGGGTTGAATTTTAAACTTGTAAAACTCTAAGGGTTTGAAATTTAAATTACTTAAAATTAAACTTTTAATCATAAAATTTAAATTTCAAAACTTGAGGACAAGTTTTGAACTTTTCAAAATAAAAGGGATCAAATAACAAATAATTTAAATTAAACAACTAATTTCATAATTATCTATATTTGACTTAATCCAATTTTAGTTAGAAGATAATTACCAAATAATATAAATAATCCATATTTATCATATAAATAAACTATTATTCAAAAGATTTGAAATTATCTATCGTTTTGGCATGGATAATCATTCAATTACAATAAAATTTGGATTTTATCTTCAAAAAACGATTTAGGCATTAATCCCATGACAAAACAGCAACAAAATCCCGAAATATCATCTGCCAGACGCACAGACTCGCCGAGTTGAGTCGGGCAGAGGCAAGAAAAAAACGATTTTCAGCTATTAAACTGTTAAAGCATCACATACAACAGAAACCAATCAAGGCTCTGATACCACTGATGGATTTGATGCATAAGAACAATCCTATGTGCTCATACAAACCCTAATGCTTGGATCTAGGTTTCTCTATTGTACATGCAATTAATCCAAGACTTATAAACCCTAATCTAGCATACATATATCAGAAACTAACATATAGAATCAGATCTAGATGTTTACCACTTCAATGGAAGCTTGATTCTTCTTTCTTGGAGCTTAGATTCACAATTGTAACTCGTCTAATGGCTTACAAACACCACAAGCAAGAAGGAAAATATATAAGAAAGGTGGGAGGATGATAAATTTGGCCCTAGGGTTTCCTAGGAAGCAAGTGGCTGAATTTAGGAGCTAGGGGTCTCTATTTATACTGTTGGATGCTGGGGTTTCAATCAAAACCCTAATGGATAACTTAGCCATCAAGCAGCCCAAAGAACCTTCTAGAATAAGGCCCTTGGATGAAAATATGATATCCCTTCATCATAATTTCGTTCCCCCTTAGTCCATTAGTTTTCCTTAGCCCAAAACTTAACAATCATACATTTGACAATTTATACCCCTTTATTTAATTAATCTCTTTTAGTCACCAAATTAATTCCTAATTAATTTATGTCCAATATTAATTAAATAATATGATTTCTCTTTTAATATATTAATCTTATAATATATTAATAAATTATAATATCCTCTCTCGCCTTAAATTACCTTGTCAAGTTGCTTTGGTGAAGGCAACCCAAAAGGACCATGCATGACCGGGTCAAGTACATACCAAATATAGTTACGGACTTAGACACTAATCCAACAGTAACAGTTCCTCCAATGCCAACACCTCTTTAGACTGCTTCTACTTATCAGGGGGAGTACAGTTCCAACTTTCAAACTACTGTGCTCTATCGGCTGTCAATATTGGTGCAGATGACTCAATATTTGGGAGAAAGATTGTCCAAAGTAAAGAAAGATGTGGCTAACATAAAATGTTCAATGACATTGGGTAATGATGATGATATGATGATTGAAGACACTCATCCTAGCTTTCCAAGGAGTAATCCTCCACCTCCACCTCCCTCATGAAATCCACCACCATCATGAAGTCCACCTTTACCTCCTCCCGTACCATCAAATCCCCTTCCTCGTACCCCCTCTCTACGTAATGATTCCCCTCCCCAAAATGATGATGCAAAAAACGAGGAGAATAATCAAGAACCAATGAGGAATGCAACAACTCCATCTCAGCCTAAAATGTCTGAATCAGGAAGGGATGAAAATCAAAAAGCAATTGTTGTAGTTGAACATGATAGAAATGATCAACCCATGCTGATGCAACAAATGATGAACATCCTATTCCAGATGTTGGTGATGAGTCTAAGACAGATAAGTATGAAGTGTTTCAACTTGTTCTCCTAAATATTCAGTCTATGGTATTATGGATGAAACTATTTATATAATGTTTCCTGATATGGTTTGAACTTATTTAAACAAAAAATGTATTATATGTTTTCTATTTAATAACATGCCATGAAATCTATGAAACTGGTATAATGAAAATAGTTCAACATTGATTCGAATACATCCAAAAGTTTGGGTGAAACGTATTTATGGAATCATCTTCTTAGACATATGAATAAAAAATGCAACAAATATCAAGTTGATAGATTTTTGGAAATCATTTAACCACAGGACTTATGATAAATTCATATCTTGTTTATCAACATAGATGATGAATGTATCACTTGGTGGTGAAAATATCTGTTAGATTTAGTTCACACTAATGGACTGTACATATTAACCACAATACATTGTAATACCAAATTCATTACCTTCAAAGGTATGAACATGTTTATATGAATAAACATAAGCCCGGAACCTTTGAGGTGTTAAAAGTTCCCATAAAATGAAGTAAAGAATTAACTATGCAAAAAGATGAGATACTCATATCCAATAGGGATAGTCACAATATCAGTTAAAAGTTTAACAATCATCTAAGGAAATGTGAAACAGTTTCACAAACTATCTCCACCCAGAACACTACTATAAACAATCTAGTTCGAAAGAGAAACCAATCATTGTTTGGTATGATAAATGATGAGTCGCACTATGCTTACAAACATGTTATAAGTTGTACGATGAAGAGTGTTACAAGAGTCCTTGGCCTTTCACAAACCAAGAAGGTTTATAAGATAATTTATGAGATGTGGAGTGGGGTTTGTTCCTCATTAGCACATATGTAAGTCTGCCATTGTGAATTTTATACTCGTTATGAAGCGCTCAACAAACTAAGAAGATTTATGAGATACCAATTGAGATGTGGGAATTTATTTTACAAACCTTATGAAAACAAAATGTTTATTGCTCGAAGGGTAGTCCTTTGAGAGAGGGACCTGATATCTAGAAGAGCTATTAGGACCCACATTGATCTTGATGATGTTCAAGAGTCAACCAATGAAAAACCTAAAGTTGGCACTAGCACTTAACTAGATGTTGAAAGATTTATTGAGGAATATTACATATATCTACCTCATCCTCATAGATCTGACAGCGGACATCATGCACCTAGTAATATATATTTTATTACTAAGGTAAATGAGTCACTAGTATTTGGTGATCTGAGTCTACCAGCAATTGGAAGTTATAACAGATCGTAAAGGCTGCAAACTAGAAGGGGGTTTGAAGATCAAGATTCAATTGATGAATGTTTGGTAATTGGTTGATCCAATAGTTGGCCTTAAATTCATTGGGTGTAAGTAGATCTTCAATAAAAAGACAAATATAGATATAAAGACCCATATTCTCTGACCAAGATAGGTTATGGAAGGCATGTACGCTTAAGAAGTTCGTTTATGAGCTAAAATAAGCATCTCAAATTTGAAATATTTGTTTTAATGAGGAAAACCAAAGAGTTTGAATTCCAAGAAATAAAGATGATCCATATGTATATATCTAAGATAGTGGGAACATTGTTGTCACCCTCGTACTGTATATGTATAATGTACAATCGTAGGAAATGACGTCCTAACTTTGCAAAGTGTAAATTCTTGAAAATGGTTTTGCTATGTAACACATGGGAGAAGCAGCATACATATTAAATATAAGGATCTATGGAGATAGATCTAATCGACTTATTAGATTAAGCTAAAGTACATAAAAACTTGAGGAAACTCAAGATGTAGAAATCCAAGTTAGTTCATACTTATAAAACAATGTCATGATATTGAACAATGCTAATATCTTAGCTCCACTGATAAGTTAGACGAAATAAGTCTAGTAACAAATGCTTTTACTATGGTATTGATCATGTATGCCATCACATGTACTATATATGATGACTTGTATGCCTTACGCGTGACAAGTCGTTATCAGATCATCTTGTATGACATGACATGTACTGTATATGATTACTCGTATGCCTTACACATGACAAGTCGTTATTAGATCTTTTTATCAAGAATCGATAAATTGAAATCATGAACATTCCTCAGTGTCCTCAAAGGACAAAGGATATGTTATTGTTAGTAAAGAGATCAATGTAAAAGTTACATTGATTCTAGGTTCCATGCTAGTAAAGACAATTTTGTTCACAATTGGAGTACGTGCTCTTATTGAATGGAAAATCTATAACTTGGATTGTACCAGGAAATACACCATATAGGACTAAACAACAAAATTTGAGTATATTGCAGCTAGTAAAACTGCAAAGAACATCTATGTGAATAAAAGAGATTAATTAGTTTCCTCAATGTTTTATTCAATTATTGATGGTCCTTTTGAAGACTTTTATAAATATAAGAGTGCAGTCATCTTGATTAACATTCCCCAATCATATAAGTTCACATGATATATACTCAGTAAGTACCATCACATTTGATAGTTTTTCATATGCGAAGACAACACAGTTAGTATAGACATATTGAAAGGTAGCCTTGCCATTTCCATTCCCTAAGCCACTGCCACTGACAAAGTATGATAGCCATACTAGGCCATAATGCCTTAGATTATCAAGTGAATTTGCTTGATTAAATCTAATTTAGTTTGTTTTAGTTAGGAACTTAAGTAGTATAAATTTTTATCTAATTTGGAGATTATTAAGTGGAGTTATTAATATATGACAGAGATCAGTCATTTCATTAGTTTGTTAGTGTGTTCATTTTTACATTTTGAACCCACTTCCATAATATTAATTTATTTAAAACTCTACAGTCGGTCCTACTTTTGGAAGTAAGTACTTATTTTGTCAATCCATGCATGATTTCTCCTTAGAGATTACTTCATGCATTCCCTCGCAAGTAATTCTAACATGAAAATATCATATCTTCTTCAAGCATATATGCATGAGCTTTTTGTCCTACAATATGTTGTGTCTTGGTTTCTCTGTAATGTTATTCAAAACTGTAAATCATGCATGGATTGACAAAATGTGGCATGATGAATAGGAGAAATCTATGTAGTGAAAGTTTATTTGGTTATTCTACCTTAACTAGAGAAGTTGATATCTCTGGGACCCTCAATCATTTGGTTTTGACATCAAAATTCATGGTCGAGCTCATACTAAATTGATAATTTACTAGTCTGTTATGGTCGACACAAGTCTTTATCGGAAAACATAATGTTGAACGTTCGAGAATGACATATTTCTATGTTTCACGTTTATATAGATATCATGAAGATAAAAGGGATATTTGATCACTTATCTAAGGGTTTATCACAACTTTGAGTTTTGAGTATGGTAGGTGCATTGGATGGCACACTCTCTACTTATTACTAATGAATATTAGACATTACATTTGTTGGTGACTTGTGTAATTGAGAGCTATTAGAAGATAGTTGTCTTTGTGATACTTGCATGCTAGGATCTGGCCCTTGAAATATGTACGAAAAACTAGGATTTGACCCCTGACATTTGTATGAAAGACCAGGATCTTGCCCCTGGCACTTGTATGTAAGACTAGGATTTGACATTCGATATTGCAATGAAATACCATGATTTGGCCCATGAAAATAAGTGATTGTCAGACTATGATTAGGTCATAACATTCACTCAGAGTAGAAATATACCTGTTATGTGTATGATATGTTTTATTTTGGGGAACTCACTGAGCTTTGTGCTTACTGTTTTATGTTTAAATGTTTTAGATACTTCTAGATCGAAAGGGAAGAGCTTAGCTTGATCACATTGCATTCCCTAGAGTTTTATTCCGAGGTATCTTTATGATTTACTTTGATGTTTGAGAATATGTTACACTATAGTTATCTTTTAAACTATTGGATGAATGTTTTGAGTTGTTTAAAAATGAAATTTTTAATTGATATTTTTGGGAAGTTACAAATTAAGTACTAATCCTATTTAATTTTTTTGGAAATTTAATTAGGCTTAAAAACAACGTTATGTTCTCTAATGGACAAAAAAAGAGTAACCAAACTAAGTCAATCGTCCAAAAACAAAGCATTAAACCTACACTATTACTAAGTTAATTGTGTTGAATAGAAAAGTAGATCAAATAACTTTTTAAACATACATGGTTTACTCACTGCTTCTATCAATTTTGTTCCTAAAAACCCATCATCAAAAATTGCATGCAAAGGCTACTCTTTATATAATAATACAACCACAATAGTGGTTTTGATGGGATCTTTTTAGAGTCACTAAGACTTATACATATATCATCTATTACGATCCGATCATAAATATACCATGGATCATTATCTTTTTTGGAATGAAAAATCTAATCTAATCCTAAAGTACTCATAAATCCACTATGTCTCAGACGAGACTTAAACCTTCAACCTGAATGATAAAAGACAACACCTAATACCACTAGGCTAGAAGCCATTTGGTAGATTATGATCTTATTGAACCATTGATTACAACTACAATTCAATCCAACAATATAAATACACTAGGTGCGGGGATTTATTTAAAGTCATGACACTTAAGGCAAAATCTTTTTTATTGGTCAATTTCTCATTATTTCTCTCTCCTCTTTGACAATGTTTATGATTATATGGGATAAGAAACCCACAGACTGACCTTAATAAATTCAGTCCTCGGTAATTTACCTAATTATTAACTTTCGTTGTTCAAAGCTCCTTTGGGTGTCTTAGAGGAATTGGAGAAGGTTAGGCGCTCATTCCTGTGGGGCGGATGTGATGAGAGGAAGAAAATTCATTGGGACAGTTGGGAGAAGGTGTTGGCAGCCAAAAGTAATGGGGGTCTTTGTGACATCCCCAAAATCCCGGCCAGAAAAGACCGATTTCATTTATGCTTTCAAAATAATTTCAGAGTGAATCCTTTTGATTTGAAAGAGTTTCGGAATTTGTTCCCAAAAACAAAGTATGATAAAATAATATTTACCAAAGCATTTCATAAAAGAAATGTATTTTCATTATATAATCAAAACTCGATATGTCATGTTCCGATACAGACCATAAAGCATAAACGATAACATTACAAGTCATTCAACAAATATATACATATACAGACTTGTAAACAAAACAACTTGATGGTTCATCCATCTTATGCCCTAGCGCCACTTCCTGTAATACAAATAAAACTGAGTGGGTCAGGCTTGGGAGCCTAGTGAGCATATAGGGTTTTCAACCCACAATAAATAATTATATTTAATTCCACCAATCAATAATAACCCAATTACCCATTTCCATTATTCTCACTTTACGTCCCTAAAACAACTAACACAAGGGACCTAGTCTTAGAATATTTCATCGGGGCGACAACACATGCATTCGGGGGTTTCCCGACAATATATGTCAAATAAAGCAACCATGAGGGGGATGGAGTACAACGAATGAACACCCAAGTTCATTAACACCTACAGGTGGCGAACCTGCTAGCATTCCATAGGACTGTCTAGAAAAGTCTGTGGTCGTCATCTAAACTCCGCTAGATGATTGAATCAAAAACAACATCGAGGCCTCTCATCTGTTTATCACACGTCAACTATCTACCCATGTTCTACCCGACATATTAGTAGATAAAAAAATATATTTTTATACATAGTTTAAAACCTGTATAGCATTCTCATTCAATACATATTCCAAAACAACAGATGAGACACATACACATAACACGTATTTCATAGAGACTAAATCGTATCTATGAGATAGAAGAAAGTGAATATACATTCACACATATAACACAAAATATACACATAACACGTATTTCGTATAAAATACTTCATAATTATGCGTTAGAAGAAAGTAACCACACACTCACTTGATCAGAAGATGATCGGACAGCACTACGGCTTGCACAAGTAGTAATCCTCAGCAGATCTGGAAGATCTCTACAAAAATCGAACTTCTCGCGGGCAGAGCTTCGGCTCGGGAATCGCACTTCTCGGGATCTTCGGGGCTCGGGAATATTACCGGCCTTCGGGGTACTTCTGGCATGCAAATCGAGGTAAAACGGGAGAGAGAAGAGAGAAAAAGAGCAAATGAGTCGGCTGCCATCACATCCTATTTATAGAAGGCTGAGCCTCACACGTATGCTGGGCGTAAGCCTCCGAATCGTCACTGCATGCGTCATCCGAGGAACTCGAGTGCAAAGGTCGTCACGCTTCACTGTACGCTGGGCATACAGCAGTACGTTGGGCCTACATTGAATAGGCTCGGTGACTCCCCTTCGGATAATACCGGATTTTAAAATTAAATTTGAATATTAATTATTTAATAAACTATGAAAATTCATATCTTCTTCATACCAACTCCGTTTTCGATGTTCTTTATATCCACACGTAGGTGAGACTACGCTCTACAACTTTCGTTTAGACTCCGTCGGCTAATTTTGAGTTTATTTTTATTAATTATTTTTAATAGGCCCGGACAGGAAAACTTCGTTATAAATTCATAACTTCTTCGTTTGACATCCGTTCTCGCCTAACTTTTCATCGCTTCGAGACCAACAACGAGATCTTCGATTCTCGTTTAGATTTCTTCGGCTAAAAACCGCTCGATCTCAAATCGAGTATTTCGGGCTGCATACCGCTAAGTCGAAACTTCAATAAATCATAACTTCCTCATACGAAGTCAGATTTTGACGTTCTTTTTATGCACGCTCTCGGTTTAACGAACTCTACGACTTTCGTTTAGATCACTAAGGCTAAATATCGCTCTAATGTAAATTTCACTTTTTACGTCATTCAGCGTTGCCGGTTCTGTTGCGAAACTTCGACAGGTCATAACTTCTTCGTTATAACTCGGATTTCAGCATTCTTTATATCTTCGGAATCCTTGTTTCGATCACTACATCTTTATGAAAATATATTGGGATTATCCCACACTTCAAATTTGACGCTTATTTTATTCTTAATTCATTAAATTATAATAATTAAGAAAATAAACACATAGTTCACATAATTCACATAATACTCAAATATTTCATTATTAATACTTCAAAAACAGTTACAAGGGTTAACCTAGACTATTACATCAATAATAATGCCTAGCCTGGAAACGCGGGCGTTACAGTCTTGGTGTGGGTTCCATAAGAGCCTTAAACATTGGGTTACTTGTGAAATGGTGGTGGCGACTAAAGAACGACAGTCATTCCCTTTGGGCTCGTGTCATCTCTGGGATCCATAACTTAGCAAACAAGCCCTTTGAATATCTCTTTAAACAATTGTCAAGTGGGGTTTGGAATAATATTGGTAGAATCAAGAAGGCATTATTAGAGCATAGTATGGATGTTCATGACATATTCGATGTAGTGATTAAGTCGGGGGAAAAAACTCTCTTCTGGTATGACACATGGTTGGGGTCAGGGAACCTAAAGGCTAAATACCCATCCCTATTTGAATTGGAAGCAAGGAAAAGATGTAGGGTATCTGACAGAATCGTTGATTCGACCCAAGTATGGCGTTGGAAATCTAGACCAAATGTCTTTGGTTTAGATTCTGAAGTTTCTGCCCTATCTATGGATATATCCGATATTCGTCTCGGGACGGGTTCTGATCATTGGAGTTGTAAATTATCTGTTGATGGCCGGTATTCTGTTAGCTCTCTCAGAAAGATCGTGGATGCTACACATGTTAATTTTCCTGGCACTTCCGATATTGTATGGTGTAAGGTGGTTCCAATCAAGGTGTTATGATTTGTTTGGAGGGCTGCTCAAGATAGAATACCAATAGCCGTGTCCTTGGAGAAGAGGGGTATTGTGGTAAATTCCAATTTATGTTGTTCGTGCATTGGGATAGCTGAATGTACAGGACACGTCCTGATGAAATGTTCATTTGCAACTGTGATAAGGAACAATATCTTGAGTTGGTGTGGCGTATCAACTATTCAGAACCCTATAAAAAATGTTCAAGACCTTCTTCAGCTAGCTGCTACCTGGTGCAACAGCAATAGAAAAAGAGTAAAGTTTGTCGCCATTTGCTATGGTTTGCTTTGGAACTTATGGAGGTTTAGGAATAAACGTCTATTTTAAATGGAGGGTATCTCACCGATACAAGGGACCGATGTTATAAAGTCTATGGTCTTTTATTGGTTGAAGTATAGAAGTAAGTATGGTATTTGTAATTGGGAGGAGTGGAGTGTTTCTCCTTTTGTTGGTTTGTAATTTCTAATCTACTGTGTATTCTGTTTTTGGTCCCTCATCTAGTTCCTTGCTAGGTGAGGGTATCATATTTTTAATATATATTTATCATTTCCAAAAAAAAATATTCATTAAATATTAAGTTATTACACTTTTATAGTTACCAACAAGTAATAGAAATAAATAGCTTTAGATAACTAAAATTATATCAAGTATTTAAATTCTTCAAATTTACCTTGAATTTTAATTTAATCATTCTACTTACACTAACCCTTGTTTCACCCATTATCCACTTAATAAATATTTACACATAAAATTTATAATATTCTTGAAAGGTACTTCGGTTTAAATAAATGATTTTCTATCTAAGTTTCCTACCTAAAATACAACATAATATGAGAGTTTAGAATGAAGTAGGCTTTAGAACATAGTAATATGTAAGACATGAGAGGAATTCCCCTCAACAACGTAATGATCGGTCCTCATATGTGATGGCTCAACCTAGGAGATTGAGTACTCTACTAATAGCATATGAGGGCTACGTGGAATCTCTTGATCACTACGATGCTCCAGTCTTTCATAATGATCATTATGGGTTTAATGCTGATCTTCTAAACCATTCTAAAATCCTTCTTAAGCTTCCTTATATCCCCATAATATACAAACATCATGAAAAATAGTAAATTTTCCTTCCAAACCGATTAAGACAACATACTTGTGTTTTCACCCTTAGATTCTAAACATACCTCCATAATCACAAGTATATGATTTATAAGTTTAACAAAAGTACACAACCTCCTTTACCACACATACTATAATTAAAATTTGACAAATAATAATTTATATATACCTTTCACATCAATAATGCATATACTTCTCTTCACATTTAAACTTTGCACTTATTACATCAGATATTTTTACCAAGTGTTCAATATGCTTCATACTTGTTGTAACACTCATCATATGAGCTATTTGAAATAATAATTTTAATACAAGTCTTAGAATATCATGACATGAAATTCACAAACAAAAACATTTAAGTAAACAATTTGTAGAAGATGTCAAAACGGTCAAGTCTTTAACATTTAAAAGATTTAAAGTGTCAGTGCATACAATGGTCTAACATAATAGATAAATGTAAAGTAAACATCTTACATACATCTTAATCGACATTAAGATTTATTATAAAAAGCAAAAAATCTAATTCCATCTTCGATCTTTAACCGAGTTTCATAATTTGAACACATGTCAAATAAGTATATTAGCCTTGAGAAGTGTAATAATTATTGAGGCTGGGTGTCTCCGGATGTATGAAACTTATTGGTTAACAAATTTGTCTACTTGCAAATATAGAAGGTCCGTAAGTAATAATGTAATGTAGTTCATGGAGAACCTGATATCGATCCCATAGAAAAAAGTTAATTCATGCAAAACCATTTTGTGACATTGTATTATGAAAATATGTTTGGTGTTTTGTTTTCTATTAAACCTAAATTCAACTTTATGCAAATTCAAAATAAGTCTTAAAGCTAAAGTTACTCAAAAATAACAAGCATAATGTATACTACAAAATATTTATGTCAAATGTGACTGAATGGCTAACACTATTCAAATAGTTCATCTTTTGGTGCAACAATTCATTTAAAAAAAAAATCCCACATTTATGTGGTGTTCGTTTGAACCAAGAGCATTATTTCTAGAAGTTAAGTATAAAAGTGATCAAAATAGCCCTATAATAATCGAGAATTAAATTCACACATAACAATTATAGGAAATCTCTTAATGTTGTTTCTGCATATAAATGAAAATGAATCCAATTTTTATCACCATAATTAAAAGATTTCTGAGCCTATGGTTGTCGATCATAAGGAATAATAGATCATTTATCCTAACGATGTATTATAAAAACAAACGTAACCATAAAAATCATATTTTATGGTAAAAGTGCAATCTTCTAATGATATTTATATATAAAATAACCTTCCCATTAGTGTATAAATAGTTAATGTTGGTAACAAGAGTCGTTTCGGACGTCCCTCCTAACAAATCATTCCCATAAAATAATCACTAGCATTATGGGTGTACTAGTATTAGGGGTGTGTATGGGGCGGTTTGGTTCGGTTATTGGTCAAAACCGAACCATAACCATTAGAGTTGGTTAATGTATTTCAATAATCATTGAATAATGGTTAATTTTGGTTTTGGATAATGGTTTTAATCGGTTAATGGTTATGGTTAACGTTTAATATCGGTTAACCATAATGGTCCATAAAAATAAAAATATTTTTGTATAAAAATTGAAAAACATAAATCCATTGTTATAAAAAATGAATGATTATGTATATATAATTATATTGATAGAAGATTACTTATCATATCTAATTTCAAATAATTTCCCTTTAAAATTTCAATTCTTAATATATTACATACATTATACTCCATGTGCCCTCTATTTATTGTTAATTTTTTACTTTTGAAGTGTTTATTATTTAATTTTGACCTTAAATATATTTATTTGTGTTTTAAATTATCTGATGAAACATATAAAAATGAAAAGACGTTTAAAACACAATCCATTCATATATTTTGCATCAAGTATTATATGTCAAAAAACATAAATGTTTAAGTTCAAATTAGAAGAAATACGACAAAAGTCAAAGTAGATAATAAATATGGGATGGAGGAGTATTTAAAATTATATAATATTAAAAATCATTTTATTAATATTATGGCTTCGGTTCGGTTAATAGTGGTTCGGTTTTTGATGAAAACCATAACCGAACCATATGTATTCGGTTAATCAAAATTAGAAACCGCACCATATATTTTAGTAATGGTCGGTTAAAATGACTCGTTTATATTGGTTAATTTGGTTATGGTTCGATTTGTTGGTTAATATTCTCACCTCTAACTAGCATCAATTTATTGTTATACTTGCATTTTATACCAAAACAAACAACAATCCCATATCCTTTATGTTAATAAAACAGTACCATTGTGTCCACGTGGCAACTTCATAGCCCCTCCGTGTAAAAATTTCCCGCCTAAAAGTTTCAATAAGAAGTACCGAATATACCCCAAACCATTTCATCGAGATTTTGGTTTTGAAACTAAAGATCAAAACAAACATGATGCTAATGTATTCCACAAATAACGCTCAACATTCTAAACTGAAGCCGATAAATCAGTAACTTCAACGAACGAATTTGTGTATATTGTCTCTACCATTGTGTCCACCGTCTCTTTTTCTATGCTCTGTCTCTCCCCTTTTGCCCTAATTCTTTGGAATTTCCAAATATGAAGCCGATATATATCAGTATTTTTTTGTATCTATTTCCATTTCCCTCATTCTTTGTATCTATTTTTCAAGAAACCCATTAAACCCTAGATCTAAATAATGTCGATGCCACTCCTATCTTTCTCTCTGCATCCTTTGTCTATTTCTTTGTCCATCTCTTTCAGGAATTTTTTGTGTGCATTCATTTCTTACAGATGCGTGGGTCTTGAATCCTTCCATGAAGGCATGGAAAAAGTTGTTGATTTTCAGTCTGTAAAAATCATGACTGCTGCTTTTACACTTGTAAAACTCATTTGCCCACCAACTATTCAATCATTTGCTTGACTGAGTCATGGAGGTAATTTTTGAATTGTATTTACTAAGCTTCTGTAGACTCCATATATTACCTCAATCAATTCTATTCTTGGGTATCTCTTTGCAGCACACATATTTCTCACGCTTCCAACCAACTTAACCATCGATTATGCGCAATCATGATTTTGAAGATTCTATGGTGAATGTAGGAAACCTTTACCAACTTGATAAGTTTTGGTAAGTTTGTATTTAAGATTATTCTTTAATCGTTTTTGTTGTTTGATTTTAGGGCTTCGATTGCCACTTTATCAAAATTAACAAACTTGAAGTAAGTACTATATGCAGAAGTGAAATTTCTTATCGATCAAGTCTTTGATTATCATTTTATCAAGGTTAACAAACTTGAAGTTTCTTAGTTTGGTTTTGTTAGGAATCCAGGCCCACTTCCTTACAATATAAGATTGAACACATTTGAGTACATTGATTTGAATGCTACCAAACAGGGTTGACTTAATTCCACAAACTTTTTTCAAGAATGTTGAGTTTTCAAAGTGTTAATCTTGGTGGTAGTTTCTTGATTGCTACCAAACAGGATTGACTTATTATCAAATTTGATCAATTTAAGCTTTCGCAAAAATGGTATTTTTATTGTTAATTACCAGGTCTATTTAATTTGGTAAACACATTTTTTATCTCAGAAACAATTTCTTTTTCTGGTCAAATCCTTTTCAGATATGGTCAACTTAATCATCTTTAAATGCTTAATCTTTCATTCAATTCACTCTTTGGTGTCTCACTATTTTCTTTATTCTCAAAGTCATCCATTACTTACTTGAATCTAACATTAAAAAAGTTGTCTGGATGGGAATTACCTCATTATTGATGTGACAGGTCAGCATCTAACTACTTGTTATGTAGAAGAAGCTTGAGGGGTAGAAATTGAGAGCTAAAGGTTTCAAAGATTCTTAACATATAAGGAATCCAATTATATTATTTCACTGATTAGGTGCTTTTGTTATTCAGGTTTATGGTTCATTTTAAAAAGATTTGTGCTCGAGGTGTATCAGAACTGAAATTGTTGCATAAATCGGTCCAGGATTACTCTTTTACGGGCTACTCATCCGAACTTTTAACCAGTTCAAGTAAGTATGGTATGCGAGTTTCCTTTTTTACTTAATCAACTGAATGGTATATATATATATATATATATATATATATATATATATATATATATATATATATATAGAAAATATAAAGGAACTATTGCAATTAACTCCGTGAGTACCAAGTGAATACGCCAAGGTTATATACAACGATGATTTAACAAATAATGGGAGGTGTGTCTTCCGCCTCATTCTCTGTTCCTTGTTTGGTTGTGGGCTTAGGGCAAATACACACGATCGATTGTTTGTTTACTCTTGGTTTTATATAACTTGTATCCACTTAGTACTCATAGAAAGGATTGTAGAGTTATTTTTACTTATCTTTCATCAAAGCAGGAAATATAGGATTTTCTGGAGGAACATGCGAACTTTTCTAAACAGAACTTACAACTTACTACAACTTTCTTACAATTACTTAAATCACTAAAATCTTATGAACTCACAAAATTAAATGTTGATCAACTCTTTTGAAATAACTTGTATTCTTAGGAAACTAGTAGACATGTACACGCGCTAAGAATTCAGAAGATGGAGCATATTAGCTTCAAGTCTTGTTTTGTTATTTACATATGTAGTCTATGTTTTGTGAACACGTACTTTGTAAACACTTTCTTTTTAATGAAATAGTTGTTTATTACTTTGATTACTATGATGCATGTCTTGTGATACT
Organism: Lactuca saligna; assembly: GCF_052625555.1. Lineage (NCBI taxonomy): Eukaryota > Viridiplantae > Streptophyta > Magnoliopsida > Asterales > Asteraceae > Lactuca > Lactuca saligna. Next base: position 169,864,845 of record NC_136424.1, read on the forward strand.
AAACATGATGTCCTCCACCCCCAAACGTTTCTGCCGTTCCAGTTTTGGGGTGTGATAGATTGGTATCAGATTGTTTATAGTGAACTAAGTATATCAACCGATAAAAGATATACAACTATAAATACAATGGGGCTTAAGTGCTCTGGATAATAATATATTTTAAATATATAACGATACCTTATAAAAGTATACATATGTGCTTATACATATATACATACTAGAACAAGTATCACAAGAAGAACAGAACCGAAGTACTTAAAGGTTGAACATTGCGGTCAAACCTGGACAGTTATGTAAGCATACCTAGGATCAATATAGTCTGATCAAATATATTCATTCGAGATGTGACCGACATGTGTTTGGGAGTGATGTGGTGTTGCAACAGTATTAAAACTTATGTAACTCTATTCAAAGGAATTCTAGATCAGAACATAAGGATAAGATACTATGGGAGTATTTTATGATACTATAATATGACGACAAGTTTAAAACATACCAGGTACATTACATTAAAATACTATAGGAGTATTTTAGGCACTATATAAATAACATATGTGATAACTTAAAAGACCCTTACCATCAGGTCTATAATCTTGCAATGTATACTCCCAAGGTTTTATACAATGGAGATTTTATAGACTTAGAATTTGTGATCTACGCTTCACTACCTGTTCCTTGTTTAGTTGTGGTTTTGGAGTAGGATCACTTATTCGAAGGTCTATTTAATCTTAAAAATTTTATACAACTTGTATACATTGTGCAATTATAGAAGGACTCTGTAAGGATCACCCCATAATGTTTCATTTAAATCTCATAGATTCTTTAGACACTTCCATTCTTGCATGACAAACCCAGATAGATGTAACCACTTCCTCATACCAATCAACAGAAGATTCAAGGAGGAACAAGAGCAAGTTCATGAGAAGTTTTCAAAGAAGGATCAACCGAAGTAACCAAAACGTCATATGCATCACAATAATAAATAATAATCTTGGTTAACTTAATGAGTTTATGGAAACACAGCTCAAGCTATGTGTTAGGATTATTTTCTTTACATGAAACTGGTAACAGTTATTTAGGTCACAAATATTCATTTGAGAATAGCTATTTCTAATTAATAAAGTTTATTGGGTATAGACTCTTTTAGGAATTGTTTCCAGAACCGTGTGGAAGTCAGGACCAGATACACTCAGAACTAGGATAACCTTGTCTTTCAGCTTTCGACTTATATCCACTGATATAGACTTATTCCATCTTATATTTATATTCTTTTAGCAAAGATGCCTCCTCGCAGATCAAACAAACGCACTACTCCGATAACTTTAACTCAACCTGTGACATCCCTATTTTCACGGCCAGAAAAGACCGATTTGTTTATGCTTTGTTTTATAAAATCAGAGTAATCTTTTAAAGAAAACGGTTGCGGAATTTATTCCCAAAACAAAATATGATAAAAAATTATCAAAGCATTTCTTTAAAGAAATGTATTTTCATTATATAACAAAATCTCGGGATGTCATGTTCCGATACAGACATATAAGCATAAACAGAACTTACATTCAATTACACTAATGATTTATATCTCCTTTAAATCTCTCTGTGAAATATGTCTTCGTATCGATACCTGTGATACAAAGAAAACTGAGTGGGTCAGGCTTGGGAGCCTGGTGAGCATATAGTGTTTTCATCCCACAATGTTATATCATATATTTATAAATACAGAACATTCAAACTTGTACAATTTCACCATATAAAGGCAACTCTTATCCCACCCCATCGATCCTCACAACGACACGATCTAAACTCTCCTATCTAAAATTTTCCTCTTTACCTGATCCCTACTCACGGATCTAAAACTATCCTCTTCACCGATCCATATTCACGGATCTAAAACTAACCTTTTTCACATGATCCATACTCATGGATCTAAAACTACCTGATCCATACTCACGGATCTAAAACTAACCTCCTGATCTGATCCATACTCCCGGATCAATAATTGTACCCAATCCATACTCCCGGAATAAGGACAATTAACTATACCCTAATCCTGATCTGATCCATACTCACGGATCAATAACTGTGCCCAATCCATACTCCCGGACTAGGGACAATTAACTTAGTCTTAATCCATACTCCCGGACTAATAACAAGTTTTATCTCTTTACCTGATCCATATTCCCGGATCTTAAACTATCCTCTTCACCGATCCATATTCATGGATCTAAAACTAACCTTTTTCACCTGATCCATACTCACGGATCTAAAACTAACTGATCCATACTCACGGATCTAAAACTAACCTCCTGATCTGATCCATACTCCTGGATCAATAATTGTACTCAATCCATACTCCCGGAATAACTAGATCAACAACAACAACATCGGGGCCTCTCATCTGTTTATCACACATTCACTATCTATCCATTGTTCTACCCAACATATTAGTAGATAAAAATATATATTTTTATATGTAGTTTAAAACCTATATAGGATTCTCATTCAATACCGATTCCACATAACAGATGAGGCACACCCACATAACACGTATTTCATAGAGAATAAATCAGATCTATGAGATAGAATAAAGTGAATATACATTCAAACACACATAACAACAAAATTACACACATAACACGTATTTCGTATAAAATACTTCATAATTATGCGTTAGAAGAAAGTAACCACACACTCACTTGATTAGAAGATGATTGGATAGCACTACGACTTGTAGAAGTAGTATTCTTCGGTAGATCTGGAAGATCTTCATAAAATCTGGGCTCCTCGCGGGCAGAGCTTCGGCTCGGGAATAACACTTCTCGGGATCTTCGGGGCCTCGGGACTTGCTTTGGATCTCGGGAATGATACCGGGGCTTCGGGATAATTCTTGCACGAAAAACGATGCAAAAACGTGAGAAAACAGGAAGAAATGAGCAAAGAAGTCGGTTGCCCTCGACACCCTTTCTGTGACATCCTCAAAATCTCGGCCAGAAAAGACCGATTTCATTTATGCTTTTTAAAATAATTTCAGGGTAAATCCTTTTGATTTAAAAGTGTTGCGGAATTTGTTCCCAAAAACAAAACATGATAATACAATGTTTACCAAAGCATTTCATAAAGGAAATGTATTTTCATTATATAATCAAAACTCGGGGTGTCATGTTCCGATACAGACCATTAAGCATAAACAATAACATTACAAGCCATTCAACAAATATATACATATACAGACTTGTAAACAAAACAACTTGATGGTTCATCCATCTTACGCCCTTGCGCCACTTCCTGTAATACAAATAAAACTGAGTGGGTCAGGCTTGGGAGCCTGGTGAGCATATAGGGTTTTCAACCCACAATAAATAAATTATATTTAATTTCACCAACCAATCTCTATCCCGATTACCCATTCCCGTTATCCTCACTTTACGTCCCTAAAACAACATCTATCTCAAGGGACCTAATCTAGGATTTTCATCGGGACGGACATTACTACTAAGGGGTTTCCTCAACAATAGATATCCTAAAGGCAACCATGAGGGGGATAGAGTACACCGGTGACCACATCGTTCACAACACCTACAGGTTATGAACCTGCTAGCGTTCCACGAGACTGTCTAGAAGGAGTCTGTGGTCGTTATCCATACTCCGCTGAATAACTAGGTCAACAACAACAACATCGAGGCCTCTCATCTGTTTATTACACACCAACTATCTACCCATGTTCTACCCAACATATTAGTAGATAAAAATATACATTTTTATACATAGTTTAAAACCTGTATATCATTTTCATTCAATATATATTACACATAACAGATGAGGCACACCCACATAACACGTATTTCATAGAAAACAATTCAGATCCATGAGATAGAAGAAAGTGAATATACATTCACACACATAAGAACAAAATATACACATAACAGGTATTTCGTATAAAATATATCATAATTATGCGTTAGAAGAAAGTAACTACACACTCACTTGATCAGAAGATGATCGTACAGCACTACGACTTGCAGAAGTACTAATCCACAGCAGATCTGGAAGATCTCTACAAAAATCGAACTTCTCGCGGGCAGAGCTTCGGCTCGGGAACCGCACTTCTCGGGATCTTCGGGATCTCGGGACTTGCTTCGGGACTCGGGGATATTACCGGGGCTTCGGGATGGCTTCGGGGGTAAAAACGCAGAGCTTCGGCACAAAAACGAGAGGAAATTAGCAAATAAACCCGGAACCCTCGCATCCTATATATAGGAGGCTGGAGCCTCGGAGTACGCGGGGCGTACATGCCTCCGAAGTCGTCACTGCATGCGTCATCCGAAGTGTCGACATTTCTTGTTGTACGCGGGGCGTACTCCGGATGAGTCCGGTGACTCGTCTTCGTATAAGGGCGGATTTAATAATTAAATTTAATTATTAATTATTTAATAAACTTCGAAAATTCATATCTTCTTCATACGAACTCCGTTTTCGACGTTCTTTATATTCACGCGAAGGTGAGACTACGCTCTATAACTTTCTTTTAGACTTCGTCGGCTAATTTTGAATTTATTTTTATTATTTATTTTTAATAGGCCGGGACAGAAAATTTCTTTATAAATTCGTAACTTCTTCGTTTGACGTCCGTTCTCGCCTAACTTTTTATCGCTTTGATACTAACAACGAGATCTTCGATTCTCGTTTAGATCACTAAGGCTAACTATCGCTCTAACGTAAATTTCACTTTTTACGTCATTCAGCGGTGTCGGTTGTGTCGCGAAACTTCGACAGGTCATTGTTGGATTAGTGTCTAAGTCCATAACTATTTTGGTATGTGCTTGACCCGATGGTGCATGGTCCTTTTGGGTTGTCTTCACCAAAGAAACTTGATTGGAGAAATGAATAAAGAGAGAGAGGATAATATGATTTATTAATATGTTATAAGAATAATATATTAAAGGAGAAATCATATTTGTTTAATTAATATTGGTCAATAATTAATTAAGAATTAGTTTTGTGATCAAATGTAATTAATTAAACTATAGGGGCTGATTTGTAATTATGTGATAGTTACAAAATAGGGTAAGGATTATCTTATTTATATGGTGGACGAATTTAAGGTTGGAAAGCCTTAGAATTCGAGTATGATAAGGATTCAAGGATTATCTTATTGGTTGCTTAATGGATAATCAACTAGATAAGGATAATGACTGAAACCCTATCTCTACACCTATATAAACACCCCTAGGGTCATGAATTCGTGTATCCTTTCCCAAGAGGTCCTGGATACGAATTCTAACCTCTCACCTCTCTCTTTATACCTTCTCCATTTGCTTATGGTGTTTGTGAGCCATTAGAGGAGTGACACTTGTGACTCTAAGCATTCCAAAGTCAATCCAAGGTGGAATTGGGATTGTTATTGCTACATAACAATCAAGGTATGTTCTTAAACCTAATTATATGTTAATGTCAATTTCCATATGCTAGAATTAGGGTTTATAGTCTTGGATTCAAAGCATGTACAATAGAGAAACCTAGATCCAAGCATTAGGGTTTGTATGAGCACATAGGATGTTCTTAGGAACAAAACCCATCAGTCATAACTTCTTCGTTATAACTCGGATTTCAGCATTCTTTATATCTTCGGAAACCTTGTTTCAACTACTACAACATTATCTAAAGATATCAAGTTTATTATACACTTAAATTTTGATGCTTATTTTTATTCTTAATTAATCAAACCACATAATTAAGCAATTAAACACAAAACACATAATACTCAAATAATACACTTCTATTATTTCAAAACGGGTTACAAAGGTTAACCTAGACTATCACATTGCTAAAAATGGCAAGCCTAGGAACACAGGCGTTACAATTCTCTCCACCTTAGAATGATTCCGTCCCCAGAATCACACATCAACAAACAAATGCGGATAGCGACCCATCATGTCGCTCTCCGTCTCCCAGGTGAGATTCGGCCCATTCGTGTGTTTCCATCGGACAAGCACTAACTCGACCATCTTGCGTCGCAACTTCTTAGTCTTTCGGTCAACAATTGCCTATGGTTCGTCAATCAACCTTTTGTTCTCATCGATTCTCAACTCTGAAAGTGGAATCATGTCGGGAACTTCCCCCGTGAACTTTCGTAAGTAACACACATGAAAAGTGTTATGAATTCCATTTAGTTCTTCTGGTAGTTCGAGCTTGTAAGCTTGGTTCCCAATCCTCTGAAGAACTTTAAACGATCCAATAAACCTTGGACTCAACTTTCCCCTTTTACCAAATCTTATAAGTCCCTTCCACGGCGAGACTTTAAGCAAAACCGAATCTCCAACTTCAAAAGTCATCGGTCTTCGCTTTTTGTCAGCATAACTCTTTTGACGATCCTGAGCCGCTAACATTCTTTCCCTAATTATTTTCAACTTTTCAGCAGTTTGATGAACCAACTCCGGTCCCATAAACTGCTTTTCCCCAGCCTCAAGCCAACAAGACGGCGTACGACACTTTTGTCCATACAAAGCTTGGTAAGGTGTCATCTTAATGCTCGAGTGAAAACTATTGTTATAGGAAAATTCTACCAATGGTATATGTTCATCCCAATTACCTAGGAATTCCAAGGTACATGCTCTCAGCATATCTTCAAGTGTTTGTATTGTCCGTTCGCTCTGACCATCAGTCTACGGATGGTAAGCTGTACTTAAACACAACTTGGTACCTAATTCCTCTTGTAGAGTTTTCCAAAATCGTGAGGTGAAACGGCTATCACGATCCGACACAATCGTTATCGGAACACCGTGAAGTCTCACAATTTCCTTCACATAAGAATTCGCAAGTTTTTCCAAAGACCATTTCTCCCTGGCTACTATGAAATACGCACTCTTAGTGAATCGATCGACGACCACCCAAATCATGTCGTGACCATTCTTTGTTCTAGGCAGTTTAGTGACAAAATCCATAGCAATGTCTTCCCACTTACCCATAGGCACAGGTAAAGGTTCTAAACTCCCATATGGTTTCTGATGTTGTGTCTTGACTCTCGCACAAGTCACACACTCTACCACATACTTTGCAACATCAAGCTTCATCGTCGGCCACTAGTAGTAGGGTTTCAGGTCCCTATACATTTTAGTGCTACCGGGATGAATCGAGTACATGGTCTTGTGAGCTTCTTCCATCAGAGAACTCTTATTCCTCCTATCTTAGGTATCCAAATCCGATCTTGGAACACCTTCAGTCCATGACTGTTTACACCGAACACCAACGTTTTGCCCAAACGTTCCTCCTTTCGGTCATTCTTCTCAGAAGCTTCGCTTTGAGCTTTCTTTATACTTTCTAAAATAGTCGAGACAACTTCAATTCTCAACGCTCTTGGCCTTTTCCTTTCAAGATTGACTATCCGACTGAGAGCATCAGCAACAACAATAGCTTTACCGGGGTGGTAAAGTATCTCACAGTCGTAGTCTTTAAGTAATTCCAGCCAGCGTCGTTGTCTCATATTCAATTCCTTCTGATTAAAGAGATATTGGAGACTCTTATGCTCAGTGAAAAGTTTGCACTTCGTGCCATAGAGGTAATGCCTCCATATCTTCAGAGCGAAAACTACCGCTGCCAACTCCAAATCATGAGTCGGGTAGTTCTTTTCATGCTCCTTCAGCTGTCGAGACACATATGCTATCACCTTTTCTCTTTGGGTTAAAACACAACCCAATCCAACACCAGACGCATCGCTAAAAACAGCGAAGTCTTCGACTCCATCGGGTAGAGAAAGTATCGGTGCCTCGCATAGCTTCTTCTTTAGCTTCTCGAATGCTTCTTTATGCTTATCACTCCAAGAATAAGTAGCTCCTTTGTGGGTCAAAGCTGTCAATGGAGTAGCAATCGAAGAAAAGACTTGGATAAACCTTCGGTAATATTCGGCTAATCCTAAAAAGCTTCGGATCTTCGTGGGACTTTTCGGTTGTTCCCACTTCATCACAGCTTCGATCTTCGTTGGATCAACCATTATCCCTTCTTGGTTGACCACGTGACCCAAGAATTGGACTTCACGAATCCAAAAATCACATTTGGAGAACTTAGCATACAGCTTCTCCTTCTTCAAGACTTCTAACACTTCTCGCAAGTGTCTGCCATGCTCCTCCTGGCTTGTTGAGTAAATCAAAATCTCGTCTATGAACACTATCACGGATCTATCTAGAAACGGATTACAAACCCTATTAATTAAATCCATGAATGCTGCCGGAGCATTGGTTAGTCCAAACGACATAACTAAGAACTCGTAGTGTCCATATCTAGTTCTGAACGCAGTCTTCTCTATATCATGCTCTCCCACTTTCAGCTGATGATATCCTGACCTTAGGTCGATCTTCTAGAAATAGCTCGAACCTTGTAGTTGATCGAATAGGTCATCAATCCTCAGCAACGGATATCTATTCTTTATTGTTTCCTTATTCAGCTCTCTGTAATCAATGCACATTCTCATGCTTCCATCTTTCTTCTTCACGAATAACACCGGAGCTCCCCAGGGTGATGAACTAGGTCTAATGAAACCTTTGTCCAATAACTCCTGAAGTTGCATCATCAGCTCCTTCATCTCCGTCGGTGCTAATCAATAAGGTGCTTTTGCAATTGGCGTTGTTCCTGGTAACAAGTCTATTCTGAACTCCACTTGTCTATCAGGTGGTAATCTAGGAAGATCTTCTGGAAATACTTCCGGATAATCACACACCACAGGAATACTCTGCATCACCTTCTTTTCCTTCTTAGCATCAATCACGAATGCTAAATATGATGTACATCCCTTGGTCAAACACTTTCTGGCTTTCATTAGGGAAATGATTTCAGAATTCACTCGGCGTTTGTCTCCATACACCATAAACAATTCCTTCCCTGGCGGGTTTACCTTCACTATCTTTTTCTTGCACAAAATTTCGGCATCATTGGCGCTAAGCCAATCCATTCCCAAAACGATGTCGAAACCATTAAGATCGATAGGTAATAATTCTTCGTGAAACTTATTCCCATTAAGGTCGATTAAGATATTTTTCATACGATGGCTAACAGGTACAAACTTGCCACTAGCAACTTCGACTAATAAAGCATTATCTAGTCTATCAACAGCCAAGGCTAGTTTTCTATCAAATTCATGCGATGTAAAGGAGTAGTTGGCTCCAGAATCAAATAAAATTTGGGCAGGCAAATTGTTAACGAGAAAGGTACCTGAAGCGACATCAGCTTCATCTTTAGCGGCTTCCAGTGTCATCTAGAATGTTCTCGCCTTTGGCTTTGGCGGAATGTTGGGTCTAGCTGCCTCCTTCTTCTTCGGGCAGTCTCTCGACATGTGTCCCTCCTCGCCACAACCAAAACAAACTTTCTTAGTGAGGGTACATTCATTGGCATAGTGACCTGACTTTCCACACTTGTAGCATGTGGTCACTACCTCACATTTTCCATGATGCTTCTTCTTACATTTGTCGCACCATTTCACTTCGCCTCCACTTCCCCTCGAACCAGACTTCGAGAACTTGTTTTTCTTATTGGACCCTGAAGTTCCATCGAACTTCCTCTTTTCACCAACTTCTATCCTTTCCAGACCCTATTCCTTCTGCTGGGCCTCCACATTCTTAGCTGCACGAACAGCTATTTTCAGAGTAGTTGCCATCTTGACGATCGGACCAAAGTCGGCAGGCAGTCCATTAGCAAACCTCTCAATCTCGGAGAGTTCCATGGGCACTAGGTACGGAAATAATTTCATTTTCTCAGTGAATGCCATAACATAGTCGTCTACGCTCATCCCCCCCTTCTTCAAGTTTTGGAACTCATTGTTCAGATCAATTAGATCTATCTCTGAACAATATTGCACCCTTAATTGTTGCAAGAACTCTTCCCATGACATTTTCAGGGCTTTCCCTTGTGGCATAGTATATGCCAACAACTTCCACCAACTTAATACTCTAGTCTTCAGTTGTCTGACTGCAAAGACAGTCTTCTGTTTGTTGCTACAGTCACAACTTTCAAATACCATCTCCATTTCAGAGATCCAATCCATTATTTCAACAGGCTTTGGGCTCCCAGAAAGACTTGGCGGTTTGGCGCCCAAGAAATTCTTGTACATTTGCTCATCCTTGTTGTTTCTCCTTTCCGGATTGTTCCTTCGTTCTTCTTGAGTCCCAACATGACTCATAATGCGACTATTGTTCCCTTCCTCCGATTGCTCGGGAATCAATTCAGGTTCCTCAATAGGTATGATAGGTTCGTCCCTATTATTATGCAACATTTGTCGCATCTCCTCCCTTTTTCGGCTAACATAGCCCGAATCATGGCTTGCACTCCAGCCATGGTGATCTGTTCTGGTGCTACTGCTACAACAGGTACTTGCTCAATCACTGGCGGTTGATTCCTGTTTTCATTCGCGTTTCCAACGCCACTCCTTGTTCTCACCATTTTTGATCTACACACCGAATAAGGTGAAATTTAGATCTTCGTTCATGATAGATTTCAAATCATCCTTATCACTCCGAAACGATTACATGCTAGTTCTAATATCGTATACATACGCTTAGAATCCTAAACACATAAACCCTCAGATCCGGTTGGCAACAAACTGTAGATCCGAACAAATAATATCATATATGGCAACATATAACATTTAGCACATAAAAGCATTTTAGGCAACGTTCCTAAAATAAACTAGTGCTTGTGTCAAAATCCAATAGACACACATCTCAAATTCCACTTAGCATTCTACGTTTAAGTTTAGAAATCCTACAAATTCCTAGTTCGCTTAAACTAATGCTCTGATACCAACTGTGACATCCCCAAAATCTCGGCCAGAAAAGACCGATTTCATTTATGCTTTTTAAAATAATTTCAGAGTAAATCCTTTTGATTTAAAAGTGTTGCGGAATTTGTTCCCAAAAACAAAACATGATAATACAATGTTTACCAAAGCATTTCATAAAGGAAATGTATTTTCATTATATAATAAAAACTCGGGGTGTCATGTTTCGCTACAGACCATTAAGCATAAACAATAACATTACAAGTCATTCAACAAATATATACATATACATACTTGTAAACAAAACAACTTGATGGTTCATCCATCTTACGCCCTTGCGCCACTTCCTGTAATACAAATAAAACTGAGTGGGTCAGGCTTGGCAGCCTGGTGAGCATATAGGGTTTTCAACCCACAATAAATAAATTATATTTAATTTCACCAACCAATCTCTATCCCGATTACCCATTCCTGTTATCCTCACTTTACGTCCCTAAAACAACATCTATCTCAAGGGACCTAATCTAGGATTTTCATCGGGACGGACATTACTGCTAAGGGGTTTCCTCAACAATAGATATCCTAAAGGCAACCATGAGGGGGATAGAGTACACCGGTGACCACATCGTTCACAACACCTACAGGTTATGAACCTGCTAGCGTTCCACGAGACTGTCTAGAAGGAGTCTGTGGTCGTTATCCATACTCCGCTGAATAACTAGGTCAACAACAACAACATCGAGGCCTCTCATCTGTTTATTACACACCAACTATCTACCAATGTTCTACCCAACATATTAGTAGATAAAAATATACATTTTTATACATAGTTTAAAACCTGTATATCATTTTCATTCAATATATATTACACATAACAGATGAGGCACACCCACATAACACGTATTTCATAGAAAACAATTCAGATCCATGAGATAGAAGAAAGTGAATATACATTCACACACATAAGAACAAAATATACACATAACAGGTATTTCGTATAAAATACATCATAATTATGCGTTAGAAGAAAGTAACTACACACTCACTTGACCAGAAGATGATCGTACAGCACTACGACTTGCAGAAGTACTAATCCACAGCAGATCTGGAAGATCTCTACAAAAATCGAACTTCTCGCGGGCAGAGCTTCGGCTCGGGAACCGCACTTCTCGGGATCTTCGGGATCTCGGGACTTGCTTCGGGACTCGGGGATATTACCGGGGCTTCGGGATGGCTTCGAGGGTAAAAACGCAGAGCTTCGGAACAAAAACGAGAGGAAATTAGCAAATAAACCCGGAACCCTCGCATCCTATATATAGGAGGCTGGAGCCTCGGAGTACGCGGGGCGTACATGCCTCCGAAGTCGTCACTGCATGCGTCATCCGAAGTGTCGACATTTCTTGATGTACGCGGGGCGTACTCTGGATGAGTCCGGTGACTCGTCTTCGTATAAGGTCGGATTTAATAATTAAATTTAATTATTAATTATTTAATAAACTTCGAAAATTCATATCTTCTTCATACGAACTCCGTTTTCGACGTTCTTTATATCCACGCGAAGGTGAGACTACGCTCTACAACTTTCGTTTAGACTTTGTCGGCTAATTTTGAATTTATTTTTATTATTTATTTTTAATAGGCCGGGACAGAAAATTTCGTTATAAATTCATAACTTCTTCGTTTGACGTCCGTTCTCGCCTAACTTTTTATCTCTTTGATACTAACAACGAGATCTTCGATTCTCGTTTAGATCACTAAGACTAAATATCGCTCTAACGTAAATTTCACTTTTTACGTTATTCAGCGGTGCCGGTTCTGTCGCGAAACTTCGATAGGTCATAACTTCTTCGTTTTAACTCGGATTTCGGCATTCTTTATATCTTCGGAAAACTTGTTTCAACTACTACAACATTATCTAAAGATATCAAGTTTATTATACACTTAAATTTTGATGCTTATTTTTATTCTTAATTAATCAAATAATACACTTCTATTATTTCAAAACGGGTTACAAAGGTTAACCTAGACTATTACATTGCTAAAAATGGCAAGCCTAGGAACACAGGCGTTACACTTTTATAGGGGGCTGAAACACGAATTACGCTGGGCGTAATGAGGATAAGAACGCTGACTCCCCCCCCCCCCCCCCCCCCCCTTTCCGGATAATATCGAATTTATATTTAAATTAAATATCGAAAATATTTAATAAACTTCAAAAATTCATATCTTCCTCATACGAACTCCGTTTTCGACGTTATTTATATCCCCGCGTAGGTGAGACTACTCTCTACAACTTTCGTTTAGACTACGTCGGCTAATTTTGAATTTATTTTTATTATTTATTTTTAGTAGGCCAGTCAAGAAAACTCCATTATAAAATCATAACTTCTTCATCTGACGTTCGCTTTCGCCTATCTTTTTATCGTTTTACTACAATTAATGAGATCTTCGATTCTCATTTAAATTGTTACGGGTAAAAACCGCTCAATCTCAAATCGAGTATTCGGACTGCATACCGCTAAGTCGAAACTTAGAAAAATCATAACTTCCTCATACGAAGTCAGATTTGGACGTTCTTTTTATGCACACTCATGATTTAACGAACTATACAACTTTCATTTAGATTGCTAAGGCTAAATATCAATCTAACGTAAATTCAATTTTTTACGTTATGCAACGTCGTGCCGGTTCTGCCGCGAAACTTCGACAGGTCATAACTTCTTCGTTATAACTCGGATTTCGGCGTTCTTTATATGCACGGAAACCTTGTAACATATACTATAACTTAGTTAAGATTATTCATTCTAAATAATATTTCATAAAAAATTCATTTTTGATGCCTATCGTCTCTAAATTGACTACCCCGGATCTACGGGCGTTACACAACCGCCACTACCTCCGCCACAATTCGACCCTGCTACTCTTCAAGCAGCGATATCCACCGCAGTGGATACTGCTCTAGCTCACTTCGGCGAAAGTGGTGCCTTCGGATTATACCCTTGTCTTCTTCTCCTTCATCTAGACACATGGCATTTTCTACAATTTTTAAATTTTCTATTTTTCACTTGTGATTTTATTGTATTTTTCATTTTATTAAAACTAAATTCTAGATTTAATATGTAAGATAATATATATATATATATATATATATATATATATATATATATATATATATATATATATATATATATATACATATATATATATATATAATGTAATTATTAGAAAATGGTTTATATATGTAATGTATTCAATACATTAAAGCCTCATTAATTTTAATCATTCAAATTATTTTCTTATAAATTCAAACTTTTCAAATTGTTAAAATTTCATATTTTTCTTAAATAAACTCATGTAATACATGGGTCTCAAACCTAGTCTCTATTCTAATAAAAGAATACTTTTAATCTCATTTTAACATTTTTCATCCTATTAGGTCATGATAGCTTATTTTATTTCCTTATTTTTATTAGTTTATTTTAGATTTTTAGATCTTTTTATCATTAATGCATTGTATTTTATTTATTTTTCTTTAGTATGGATCGTACCGAGTGCTTTTTATGTTGCATTAGGAACTTTGCAGGGTTTTGGAGCTTGTTGCGGTTGCGGGTTGATTGGAGACAGGCTTAGTGGGCTCCCGAGGCATTATTGGGCTCGGCGGAATCAAAGAAGAAGAATTAGGCTTTGAAAGTTATTAGCTTTGATTATTTGGGCTTGTGAAGATGGATCATAAATTTCTAATTTTGGCCTTGGAGCATCCATTTGGTGGCTAAATGATGATTGGTGGATTCAAATTACATGGACAAAGGGGGGGGGGGGGGGGACCAAAGGAATCATTGGTAGTGGAAGGGTGGAGTGGTGGAATGAAGGACCAATGGCAACACAACAGCGTTTGTGCGGGTGGAATTTCAGTTGCGCGGGTACCCGCGCAACTGCCTAGTTTGGACAATTTGGTCATTTGGCACACCATAACCTTTGGGTAACAGATCTGGAGGCTCATTCACGATTTTTCACTATTGGAGACCTGCAAGAGGCTATTTTGGGATCTAGAAACCATTTCCTTTCATCTTTCCAAATCTTAGGTAGTTTCTTTATGCAATTAGATTATTGTTCTTGTTACTTTGTTGCCATGAGTGGCTAATACTCTTATTTGGTTGACTTTGGCTGAAAACCAATGAATGTTTGTGGGTTTTGAAGGATTTATGTTGATTATCAATTTATTCCATGTTTATGATTCTAGTTTACAATTCTTATGCTTATTTGATGCTTTGATCATGAGCTTAGTATTTGATTGAGCAATGGTTGATTTGTTTCATTGATTTTGCATTGGATCATTGAATTTATCTAGAACAAAGGCTTTATGATGGTAGAAATCATCTTTAGCTTATGAATCATAGCTCCTTTATGGATGTGTAAGCATTTGACATCCTCTAGGAATTGGGGATTCCTTCATTCTTAAGGCTAATTGATTTCTTGGGATTAATTGCTTCAATTGACCCTTGATCTTAATTAAGAAGGTGTGTTGTGGGCTTCCCCAACCTCCATACTACCTATGAGGAATCTTGGCATATCATGCTTCATGATTGCTATAACCAATTTGGGATGAAGGGTAAGCTTTGTATTAGATCCTAATGATAAACACATAAATGTTCATTGTGTTGAATTGCCTTAGTTAACCAATTATTCCCAACCTTTGAGCATCTCATCAACTTGCTTAATTGCAAGGTTTTTAGTTATTCAAGTGTTTTAGTTTTCAAGTAATCAAACACCCCATTATAGTTTAATTGTAGTTAGTTTAATTTCACTAGTTCTATTGAATTGCATTGGTGATTGAATACAACCATTTCCCCAAGGACCGATACCCCTTTTTACCATTATATTACGTTTATTTAGCAATTAAAGAGTTTAATTTGCTTGGTGGGCTTGACATCCCATCAAGTTTTGACGCTGTTGCTGGGGAAATTGGTTATTGTTATTTGATTGTTTATGCCTAGGTCTACAACAACATGTGAACTACTCTACAATCCGAAAATTGAAATTGAAGCAAAAAGGTTAAAAGAGTTAGCCAAACAAGCAAAGCAACAACAACTAGTTCAAGCTTCTTCCTCTTCTCCACTAATCAACATAGAAGATCAAGATCATACTTCAAGTGATACCGACACCGAACCGAGTTCTCCCATTGTTGGTCATTCCTTTAAAGACATTCCGTTTGAAAACTACATAGCCATGAATCACACTCCACCTCACAATCCCAACCCAATCCCAATCAATCAAGATGTTAATAACCCACCCCATCAACCAAGACAACAACCACAAGAACCTCTCATTTATATTCCACCTTGGAATCAAGCCCCTCCTCAAAACCAACCCAATTATCAACCACAAAACCAAAACTTCCACCAGAACAACCAACCTCAAAACAATGCTTTTTCAAGTTCAACAACAAGTACATTACCCAAATCAACCCAATTACCAACCCTCTCAAATGTACCAAAACCAAATGTACCCAAAACAACAACCCCCCTACAACCAATATCCTAATTACCAAGATTATCCACCACCAATTTACAATCACAACCAATACCCTTACCCACCTTATCACCAACCACACAATTACTTACAACAATATCCCAATAACCCCAATCCACCCAATCCCCCTCAAGAGTTGACACTTAGACAAATGATGGAAACGGATGTTACTCACACACCTCTTGCTAGTTTTTATCCCGCAAACCGCCGAGGGATTGAATTGAAGTCAAGTTTCATCCATCAACTAACCAAATTCCATGGGTTGGATAGAGAAGATCCTCAAAAGCATTTGAAGTCCTTTCATACGATATGTGTTAGCATGTTGCCCGACAATGTGACATTGTATGATTTCAAGTTAACTGCATTTCCGCTCACCTTGGAAGACAAAGCTAGAGAGTGGTTATTCAACTTACCTCTGGGATCAATTCACACATGGGAAGAGTTACTCAAGGCCTTAAATAGAAAATTCTATCCCACCTCCCGCATTTCAAGTCAAAGAAGTGACATTTTGGGGATTCGTCAAGGGGAAAATGAAACATTTCATGATTTTGGGGAGCGCTTCAACAATTTGTGTACAAGTTGTCCTCAATTCACACATGGGAAGAGTTACTCAAGGCCTTAAATAGAAAATTCTATCCCACCTCCCGCATTTCAAGTCAAAGAAGTGACATTTTGGGGATTCGTCAAGGGGAAAATGAAACATTTCATGATTTTGGGGAGCGCTTCAACAATTTGTGTACAAGTTGTCCTCAACACAATATACCCGAACAAATACTTCTTCAACAATTTTATGAGGGTATGAATGAAAAAGATCGGAGGATGATTGATGCTTCAAGTGGTGGTGACATCTTCAACAAAACCCCTCACGAGATCCGATTACTTTATGGTACAATTTCTCAAAATCAAAGGAATTTTGGGACTCGAAATGACATGAAGAGAAATTCTACACAACTGGTTGGTGAAGTTAGCAACACTCAACACTTGGAATCAAAGCTCTTGGATTTGACTAATGTGTTAAGTCAAATGGTGGTGGGAAGTGGTCAACAATTGATGGTATGTGGTATTTGTGCAATGATGGGCCATTATACACATAAGTGTCCCACACTTGGAAGTGAACCAGAAGATGTGAATGCAATGGGCGGATATCAAGGTCAACCAAGACCCATGGGATTTCAAAACAATTTCAACCCAAATTGGAGGAATAACCAAAACAACCCTTATCCACAAAATCAAAATCCACCAAATCTTTTGATGAGACCCCAACATCCACAATACCAATCCCAAAAACCTCCATATCCACAAACTTCTTTTAACCCTCCAAATTACCAACACCCTCCACAACAAGGCCAATCAAGTGGTAACCATCAAACGAGCCTTCAAGAACTTGTTACTTCTCTTGCTCAAAGTTAAACCCAATTTCAACAAGAGACCAAGAATACTTTCTCAAACATTCAAGCACAAATCGGAGACTTGGCCACCACTATCAACAAGATAGAACAAAGGGGTAGACTTCCATCTCAAACCGAGAAGAACCCCAATGTGAGTGCAATAACTTTGAGAAGTGGCAAAACACTTGGAGAAAGCAACCCTAAAAGAGTTTCAAGAGAAGCAGAAGATGAGTTTGTTGTTGTTGAGCCTTCGAAGGTTGAAGCTACTCCAAAGGAACCGGTTGTGCCAAACTTTGATCAACCCGACTCTTCCAACAAATCCATCAAACCATTGGTCATACCACCTCCCTTCCCTTCCTGGTTAGCCTTTTCCAAGAAAATAAAGGAAGAAAATGAATTATTTGAAACTTTTCGCAAGGTCCAAATCAACATTCCACTATTGAATGCTATTAAGCAAATTCCAAGTTATGCAAAATTCCTCAAGGATTTATGCACCAAGAAGAGAAAATTCAAGGCAAATGAAAAGATTCAAGTCAATGAAAATGTGTTTGTGGTTATCCAAAAGAAGTTACCTCCCAAAATCAAGAATCCGAGAATATTTGCTATCCATTGTACCATTGGTGATTTGCATGTCGAAAGTGCTATGTTAGATCTTGGAGCCTCGATCAATGTGATGCCATATTCGGTTTTTCAATCTCTCAATGTTGGAACTTTGGAAGAAACGGGAGTCATCATTCAATTAGCAGACAAGTCAAGTGTGTCTCCAAGAGGAGTGTTGGAGGATGTGTTAGTACAAGTTAATCAACTTGTTTTTCTGGCGGATTTTTATGCCATTGATCTTGAAGAGAAGACTCCTTCCAAATCATCTATGATCCTCCTTGGAAGACCTTTTATGCATACCGTTCACACAATCATTGATGTCCATAAAGGAAAGATAACTATGGAGTTTTATGGAGAAACCATTCACTTCAACATCTTTGAAGGAATGAGGTACCCGAGCAACATTTCTCCATTGTATCGGGTTGATGTGATTGAGCCAATAAACAGGATAAGCCCTAATGTATGCACAGACAAGATAATCATGGAAGATGATTGTAATCCTAAGAGGGAACCTCAAAGAAGATTAGATCCTCCAATGATGGAAGTGGTCAAGAAGAAGATAATTAAAAGGTTCAAAAGGTGCAAAGAGAAGAAAAAGGCATTTCATGATAGGTACATAACCCAAAAACACTTTATTCCGGGTCGAAAAGTTCTTCTTTATCATTCGCAGTTAAAGTTATTCCCGGGAAAATTACGATCTCGATGGCATGGACCTTTCATTGTTATAAAAGTGTTTGATCCTAGTGTGGTTGAAATCAAGAGTTTGGAAACAAACCAAATCTTCAAAGTGAATGGGCACCATTTGAAACTATTTTATGAAGGCTTTGACATGGGAGAATTCGACAACGTAACAATGGAAACACCGATTTACGAAGGTTGACGGAAGCGGGGCTATGTCTTGGCAAAGACGTTAAATAAATGCATTGTGAATAAATAATCTCCGCTTGAAGTTTTGGGTGTTTCTAAACTTGAAGTTGGCCTAAAAATAAGCATATATAAGTCTTCTAGTGATTTTAGTGAAGCTTGGAAAATTCCAAAAACTTGAATTTTGCGCGGGTGCCCGCGCAGACTTTGCGCGACCGACCCCAGCCGTGCAGGTCCTGAGTTCCAAATTGCACCAACATGGGGTGCTCTCTAATTGCTGCGCACGACCAGTTCCCCACCCACGCAGTCGTTGCGCGACCGACCCCCAGCCGCGCAGTTTCCGAGTTCTAAATTACCCCCACATGGGATGTATTCTGATGTGTGGGCGCGGCTGCCCCCCACCCGCACAAAGTTTGCGAGGGTACCTGTGCAAATATGTCATTTCATAAGAAAATTTTGAGCCATTTCATATGCATCCTTTGCGTGACCAAGTTTTCATCCATGTGTATTTAGGCGGCCAAGAGTCCATCCAAGCATCATTATGCGACCCATGTGTTGCTTCCATACCGTCCTCGCGTGCCTCCTCCACCTTGATCCTGGTATGATCCTTCCTTACTCTCATCCTAAGCATTGAGGACAATGCTTAATTTTAAGCTTGCGGTGAGGTATTTCTTATTTTTTGTTTTTATTGCATTTGGGTTGTAGATAGTTTCATCTTGACTAAATCATTTAGGTCATTCATAGAAAATTATATAAAAATTTCAAAAATTTGCATATTTTGTTTCTTTCTTTTCTAATTGTCATACTTTTTAGATGCATTCTAGGTTAAGTTCATGCATTCTTGTTCTCTCTTGTCTTCTCATCCCTACAGATACCATAGCGTCGAGTCATAAGTATTGAATCATAGATTGGTCCCGGGTCTTGATATAGAATTCATTGTATTTGATGAATGGGACACGTTTTAAGCCTCACATACCACTTTGAGACCACTTGTGTGGGGGTCAGATGCAGGCAGCTTGATTGGGTCTAGGTGCGTAGGGACGTGGTTAGTCATGCCAATGTGTGCGAGCAAAGACTAGCCCGGTAAGGTATTTTGAAGACGTTGAAGATATTGAAGACTCGCATCTTGGTTTTGGAGAGAATACCCCTTAGTACTCCCGAGTCTCCTCCGAGCCTTGCTTAGTTAGATTCTCACCACCTTTTTAAGATAGGTTAGCATTTTTTCTAAGGGTCTAGAGTAGATAGTTAGATAGTTTTTGTTTGTTACACCTTGCATTGAGGTGCTTGATGAACTTTGAAGTGAGTCCCCTAATTCACATCTTTTGGGACCAAGTTTTTTCGGTAACACCCATTTTAGAGTCATATCCCACCCTTTTTAGTTGATCTTGGCACATTGTCAATGATTATTAGGTGTTCATGTTAGCCTCCATCCTATGTTACATGGTGAAATTCCTTATACCTTCAAAGAAGAAAGACAATTTTTTCTTTTGGAAAAAGTGAAGACAATAAGATACGATAAAAGGGGATTCAAGAAAATCAACAAAAACAAAGAATAAAAATAAAGAAAAAGAGCAAAACAAAAAGAAGAACAAGACTACAAGTTCGAGACTTCACCAAAAAAAAAAAAAAAAAAAAAAAAAAAAAAAAAAAAAAACCGAGAAAGTTGAATGTCAAGCATCAAAAGAGGTTGAAATCTAAATAACAGAAGTTCAAGATTGGAGATTTGAGTTGTTAGGTTTATATTTAGGTTAAGTAGAATTTTTATTTTATTTTATTTTTAATTTTTGATTTTTGGTGAGAAAAGGCCCCGACGATGAGACGGTAGACTGTAAAGGACAGTACAAGGGAGAAGCCTCTGAAACCGGATGTTTGCCCGGAGGCCGTACTACAAAACCCTATTTCGTATTATAAACTTTAGCTTGACAAATGTAGCAATCATAGTGTGTGAAGAGGCGCCTTTCCTTCGTGCACTATGGTCTACATTGGTGACTTAAAGTGCCCCCACTGGGCGCATCTCTGTTTCCTTTGTCTTGCACACCGCGACCGCATCCAGCCGTGATCTATTCACCCATCAAGTGGTTAAGAATGTGGTTTATGTCTCTAAATCGGGGAACATTTTGAAGATGCGTAGGGTCCATTGAAGGACTAATTTTGACCATGTTGACTCATGTTGACCAAGTTCTATGGTATCTTTTTTTTTTTTTTTTCCTTTTTAGATAGTTCATCCCGAGCTCATTTTTAGTATTGTTCTAACTTGAGGACAAGTTAGGTTTAAGCTTGGGGTGATTTGATAGCTTATTTTATTTCCTTATTTTTATTAGTTTATTTTAGATTTTTAGATCTTTTTATCATTAATGCATTGTATTTTATTTATTTTTCTTTAGTATGGATCGTACCGAGTGCTTTTTATGTTGCATGAGGAACTTTGCAGGGTTTTGGAGCTTGTTGCGGTTGCGGGTTGATTGGAGACAGGCTTAGTGGGCTCCCGAGGCATTATTGGGCTCGGCGGAATCAAAGAAGAAGAATTAGGCTTTGAAAGTTATTAGCTTTGATTATTTGGGCTTGTGAAGATGGATCATAAATTTCTAATTTTGGCCTTGGAGCATCCATTTGGTGGCTAAATGATGATTGGTGGATTCAAATTACATGGACAAAAGGGGGGGGGGGGGACCAAAGGAATCATTGGTAGTGGAAGGGTGGAGTGGTGGAATGAAGGACCAATGGCAACACAACAGCGTTTGTGCGGGTGGAATTTCAGTTGCGCGGGTACCCGCGCAACTGCCTAGTTTGGACAATTTGGTCATTTGGCACACCATAACCTTTGGGGATCAGATCTGGAGGCTCATTCACGATTTTTCACCATTGGAGACCTGCAAGAGGCTATTTTGGGATCTAGAAACCATTTCCTTTCATCTTTCCAAATCTTAGGTAGTTTCTTTATGCAATTAGATTATTGTTCTTGTTACTTTGTTGCCATGAGTGGCTAATACTCTTATTTGGTTAACTTTGGCTGAAAACCAATGAATGTTTGTGGGTTTTGAAGGATTTATGTTGATTATCAATTTATTCCATGTTTATGATTCTAGTTTACAATTCTTATGCTTATTTGATGCTTTGATCATGAGCTTAGTATTTGATTGAGCAATGGTTGATTTGTTTCATTGATTTTGCATTGGATCATTGAATTTATCTAGAACAAAGGCTTTATGATGGTAGAAATCATCTCTAGCTTATGAATCATAGCTCCTTTATGGATGTGTAAGCATTTGACATCCTCTAGGAATTGGGGATTCCTTCATTCTTAAAGCTAA
Organism: Lactuca saligna; assembly: GCF_052625555.1. Lineage (NCBI taxonomy): Eukaryota > Viridiplantae > Streptophyta > Magnoliopsida > Asterales > Asteraceae > Lactuca > Lactuca saligna. Next base: position 169,887,299 of record NC_136424.1, read on the forward strand.
TTGATTTCTTGGGATTAATTGCTTCAATTGACCCTTGATCTTAATTAAGAAGGTGTGTTGTGGGCTTCCCCAACCTCCATACTACCTATGAGGAATCTTGGCATATCATGCTTCATGATTGCTATAACCAATTTGGGATGAAGGGTAAGCTTTGTATTAGATCCTAATGATAAACACACAAATGTTCATTGTGTTGAATTGCCTTAGTTAACCAATTATTCCCAACCTTTGAGCATCTCATCAACTTGCTTAATTGCAAGGTTTTTAGTTATTCAAGTATTTTAGTTTTCAAGTAATCAAACACCCCCTTTTAGTTTAATTGTAGTTAGTTAGTTTAATTTCACTAGTTCTATTGAATTGCATTGGTGATTGAATACAACCATTTCCCCGAGGATCGATACCTCTTTTTACCATTATATTACGTTTATTTAGCAATCAAATTGTGTAATTTGCTTAGTGGGCTTGACATCCCATCAGGTCTCCTAATTAATGCTTATTTTATTCTTCTTTTGCCATGTGTCACCCTATTAGGCTTTCTAATTAATTCATGTCATTTATCAACCTATTAATTCTTCATTTCAAATTTCAAAATTTAAATTTCTCACTCTAATTAAATTAAATTAAGAACATTAGAATAAAAATTAAAATAAAATTAATACAAATTATAAGGTGATATAATTTCACATATTTATTTAAACTAACAATTATAATTTTATATAACTAAAAAAAGATCTCTTAATTTCCCGCCTATATTTTCAAAACTGAATTTCCGATTATACCCTTGTTTTCCTATTAAAGCCATGCCCCATTAAATCCGACGGTAAGAATGAGGAGGGATATGATGTATTTATGTTTGAATTCAATTTGATTAATTTCGGTTCTCATTGTTAAGAAATCAATAAAAACAACTATCAGATCGCAAGAAATCAGGAAGCAAAATCAATTTCAATTTTAAATTGTATCTACTAAGCTTCGGTAGACTCCATATATCACCTCAATTGATTCTATTCCTGGGTCTCCTTTGCAAAACACATATTTCTCATGCTTCCAACCACCTTAACCATCGATTATGCTCAATCATGATTTTGAAGATTCTATGGTGAATGTTGGAAACCTTTACCGACTTGATAAGTTTTGGTAAGTTTGTATTTAAGATTGTTCTTTGATCGATTTTTTTTGTTTGATTTTAGGGCTTCCATTGCCACTTTATCAGAATTAACAAACTTGAAGTAAGTACTATATACAGAACTGAAATTTCTTATCGATCAAGTCTTTGATTATCATTTTATCAAGGTTAACAAACTTAAGTTTCTTAGTTTGGTTTCGTTAGGAATCCAGGCCCACTTCCTTACAATATAAGATTGAACACATTTGAGTACATTGATTTGAATGCTACCAAACAGGGTTGACTTAATTCCACCAACTTTTTTCAAGAATGGTGAGTTTTCAAAGTGTTAATCTTGGTGGTAATTTCTTGATTGCTACCAAACAGGGTTGACTTCTTATCAAATTTGATCAATTTAAGCTTTAGTGAAAATGTTTTTTTTGGTCAATTACCAATCTATTTGATTTGGTAAACACATTTTTTTTATCTCAAAAAGAATTTACATTTCTAGTCAAATCCTGTTCAAATATGGTCAGCTCAATCATCTCAAATGCTCACTCTTTCATTCAATTCACTTTTTGGTGCCTCACCATTTTCTTTATTCTCACTGTCATCCATTACTTACTTGAAGCTAACATCAAAAAAGTTGTCTCGATTGGAATTGCCTCATGATTGATGTGACAGGTCAGCATATAACTACTTATTATGTAGAAGAAGCTTAAGGGGTAGAAATTGAGAGCTAAAGGTTTCAAAGATTCTTAATATGTAAGGAATCTAGTTATATTTATATCACTGATTAGGTGCTTTTGCTAGGTGATTTTGTTATTCAGGTTTGTGGTTCATTTTAAAAAGCTTTGTGCTCGAGGTGTATCAGAACTGAAATTGTTGCATAAATCGGTCGAGGATTACTCTTTTACGGGCTACTCATCCGAACTTTTAACCGGTTCAAGGATGGTATGCAAGTTTCCTTTTTACTTAATTTACTGAATGGGTAAAAATGAATGTATATAAAAATTTCCTTTTTTTTACTTGATATATAAAGAAACTTTTGTTAATACTTAATGCATTGAGAATGTCTTGATGAGTATTAAGTGAGGGAGGGGTTCCTTAAACATTTCAATGAAACTAAATTTCTGAATATACCCTTGCGCTCCTATATTTGACTTGTCTTTTTTTGCCGAGAAGCCATCACCAAGTTACAAAGAGGTACTATTTCTCACCATATATATATATATTTTTTTTTGTTTTTTTTTTTTTGGGTTGATACTTTTATTGGGTTCTTTTCTCCGTTTCAAGTATTGACTAAGAGAAATTGCTTAAATCTAAAGATATAATTATTTTGGCCTACCTTAACTCTTTAGTGGCATTTACTTTTTTATGGCTAATATTTTACGAGCTTTTATCTTATGTCATTGTGATTATTTCCTAAATCAATTAAAATTTAAATGAACTCATTGTAGGCATGGGATATGGTAAGAGCTAAAAATTGGTGAATTATGAAGAATAGGGGTTGAAGTTGTGATGACAATAGAATTTCCTTCACCATTCTAAAGATGAATATCCACAATTTTTCTTGAAAATTCACGTATTGAGTTTATTATTTGGGAATAAGACCATTATTTAAATTCTATATTGATCAGAATAGGCCTACTAACTACTTTCGTTTTATATACAATGGGTTCTTCTATGTTTTCTTTTTATCAAATTTTGATTAAACACTCTTTTGTATTCACATATGCTTATTGAATCAAGAATGGAAGTGATGGAAATTTGGTTGCTAGAAGGAAGACTTTTACAAATGGTGAACAATTCTTTGTATGAAACATTGATTTGCTTATGTTAAATATAAAGTAATATAAAATCACATTTTGTTTATGATGGAAGGAATTGTAAAGCTGTTAAGTGGCTATTGTAATCTTGGAACAAACAAACATTGAGTTACTTATCAAACAATAGATTATTTTGGATTTTGATGCTACCAGTTTTGAAAGATAAGATTTTAAATCATTAACTTTGATATCTTTTTTTATTAGAAAATCAAAATTATAATTCTATTTCAAATTATCAACCGTTGATCTCCACAGGTTTAAACCTAGTAACATAAGAAAAGACACACTTTACATTTAACTAATCAAATTACCATATCAACCAGAACCAGATAAAAGTTTACCTTGTAAAAATTAAAATAGAATTCATAACAATGATGGGAAGAGACTTCACCATCGTCATAGAATTAAATTCTAGATAGAAATACACTTCACCAAAAACAAAAGAAAGCATAAAAATAAAAATGAAACTCCCATGCTTTAGTGTCATTCGATAGTTTTTTGATATCCACAGCCTGGTCCAATTTAGTGTTGGCCATCTACACACAAGAGCCCATTCATTTTTAAGTCCACAAAACTCTTTAATATTTTAGTCCACAAAGTGCACCATTCGAATTAAAAAAACACCAAGAATTAAAAGCAATCGACTCACAAACTCGTCTTATAATATTTAACCATTTTCATCTCAAAATTCTTTAAAATTTTAAAATGGGTAAAATAAGCATTTAAAAGCCATTTACTGATGCTAAAAGTAAGCACTAGGCACTTGCGTATTCCACACAGAATGCAAAACAAAGGATTAGCAACATTTCAATAATTATGGAAAAATCTCAAAATATTTACATTGCTACAAAATCATCAAATTCGATAAAGTTTGCACCCATATTAACCAAAAACGCTTTACAAAACTCATGTTGTGACTTGTGAATGCACACGATATTATATACTAGTATTTCACATATATATAGAAAGGGACATGTGCTCTTTGGTCGCTGTAACAGCATTAGCTCCTCTATTCCATTTCTATTGATAAGTAAAAGCTTATTTGTCACCAAATAAACAAAGTTTATTAAGTAACTAATCATTAATTAACATCATAATGACCTAAATTTAGGGTACTAAAATCATACATGAATCCTAACACGTTTCTTTATATCTTTTAACAAGTCTTTAGTTTTGCTAGCACAACTTATTTTGACGTTTCAGAATTCAGATGCATTGTTTATTACTATCTCTATGCAATAAAATTGTCACTAACATTAATTGATTAAAAGTTGTACGCAAGCAACAAAATTAGTAATTTATGCTGTAAAATGATCTGTATATCATGTAATAATAAGTTCATACATCTGTTAATTAACTCCAACTCGATTGGACCTAATATATCATCTACTCCACAAGATTTACTTACTCCATCTACAATATAATTTTATTTTACTGTGAATTCTATAACAATAAGTTATATAACCCAAATTAACATTTTGTGTAAAAAAAAGTTAATTCCATATTTGTTCATCACATTCACCACATCCTTCTTGAGCAACATCATCAATCTGTACGCCGGAATCATAAACACCTCCGATCTTCCAATCAGCCGGCAACACACTCTGGGCCCAAATCCACTTTCCGTCATAGCCGGAGGTCACCACCAGCCGGAGTTGCAGGGCACCGGCCGGAGGTCTACTGGTGTCCCAAACAGCCCCATGATTTCTGGTCAAATAAGTCCAGCTTGACGAACCAACCTACAGAAGAAAGTCAAACCATGAATTAGAGATAAGTACAAGTGTATTGCATGATTGTACAACTTGTATTGCATGGCTTGTCACTAACCTGCGCAATGTCAGCGGCAACGATTTCAGTTTGACCACCTTGGTATAGGAATTTGAGTGCAAGATAATTAGGCTTTTGAGTCGATTCTTCAACTCTTACAGTGAAGTTCTTGCCTTTGAAATCACATGGTACTCTGTTTTTAAGGGATACAAAATCAGGTCAAAAAAACTTGAAGTAAAACAATTATGAACGTATTATTATGATTTATGGAATTACAAATTGAAAAGGTTACATTTAGCAAGAGTGAACTTTATATGGGATAAGCAATGATAACTAAAACTAAAAGATGTCACAATTTATACATGTTGTAACAATGGCAAATAAAAGTAAGGGGATGTTTGCTTTATGCATATAGGTATGATTGTCCAAATAGAACTAAAACTCAAAAGAGTTTGTACTTATGGCAACTAAAACTAGAAAACGTTGTACTTTATGGTTATGCAAGCTTAAAAAGGGTTGTACTTTATGCATGTATGATTGTACCATGAGCCTTATAGATTAAAAAAGAGATGTGCATTGACACATTGTGCATGTATTATTATACCAAGGGCAACCAAGACTCAAAAAGTTGTATTTTAACCATGCATGATTCTAACAAACTTATCAATGGCAACTAAACCTTAAAAAGTATTGTACTTTATGCATGTATGATTGTACAAAGTGCAACCAAGACTCAAAAAGACTTGTACTTTTTGCATATATGATTGTACCAATTGCTTCAAACTCACCTTCTATACTCCACGTTGGCAACACCAAGTTTCAACAAGTTTTTGCCCATGTTCTTATTAGCCATGGCCATGAAAGCTCTACCACTCAACACAAAATCTGTCTCATTGTTTTTATTCTCATCAGTTACTATCACTTGAGTCCCAGTTTTGCTACACAGCTTAGAATCCAGACATCTCACCTGCAAAATTACATCCATACCCCCATTCAACACACAAAATTCACACAACAATATGCTAAACACCAAGGCCAAGAATGTAAATATAAGAATTCCGAACCTGGAAACAAGCCCCACAACCCGACCCGGATTTGTAAAGGCTGGGAACAGCAGCAGCAAGGTGGCTACCATAGAAGCTAGCAGCAGAGGAACCATACCCACATGCTCCAGCTGCATTAATTTCAGAAATTAATTAATACCCATTAAATTATGTCAAGAAATATTATCTGGGTCGATCTCAAAATTAATTTTTTCAATTGAAAAACCAGTTGGGTCATAATCGATGAATATCAAGAAAGTGATTCACTCATTAATTAGAAAGAAAGAAAGAAAAAAGACTAATTTTTACAGCAAAATTTATTTAAAAAACGTCGGTTCTTGAATACCCACAAGTTTATTTCAAGAAATCTTTTCTTGGTCAATCTAATAATCGATTATATCAATTGAAAATCCATATGGGTCGTGATCAAATTGATCATCCATTACAAAGTAAAGAAGATGATAATTAAAAGTTTCTTACAAGAAAGAGAAGAAGCTTTGGAGAAGAAGGCAGCTTTGCTTTGATGAAGGCATCGATCACAAGCATTTGTGGTGGAGGAAATGGAAACGAGAAGAAAGAAGAGGTAGAAGAATCCCATTTAGTTTAGTGTGTGTTTGGAAGAAGAAGAAGAAGAAGAAGAAGGTAAAGAAGAAATGGATTACAAGTCTATTTATAGTTTTTTTTTGGATTTTTATTTTAGTTTTTTGGTGTACGCGTGAAAGAGAAAATGGATTACACTTCAACACGGTTATGGTTATCATCAAAATTTTCTTTACAGTAAATGCATTCTAATGCGATTATATATTACATGCATGGATCATTAAATTAATACTTTGTTTATTGTTTTAAAATTAAACATGGATTCGGATTAAAATTATTAACTTTTTGAATGGTTTACAATGTTCGTTTAATCTTTTTAAATAATCAGTATATTAAATGTAGTTATATAAAATAATAGTTTGTAAGCATTTATTGTACCTTAGATAATTTTTAATCCTTAAACATAATATATAATAAAAATCGGACAGATTTTAAATAAAACAACTTGAAACTGTCACCTGTAAAAGAAATATATAATATATTTGTCTAAAAATCATTAAGATATTAGCTAAATTTGGTGAGAGGAATGGTAGATATTAGAATTCTTTTTTCTAGGAATATATAATTAACTATTAATCATTTTTTTTTAATTATGTGTCAAACCAGATATTTTAATGTCGATGCATAGAGGGGGTCATGCTATATAAACAATCATGGATTAGACATATGGGTGGAGGGTAGGGGTGGGGAGGGGAAAAGGGAAGTGGTCTAGAGAAGGAGGATAAATTGTTCCTCTCCATAGATTTATATTTTCTTTTTGTTATTCAATTATTAGGACTCTACAAATTGGTCTAATGATAATTACACAGGATTCTAGCATTTAAAATATGAAGCCGATATATAAGTTCGAATTCCACATTTTTCAATTTTAGGCTCGGCGTTGTTTTACAACAAATAGATATAATATTATAATTCTAAGTTGAAAGGCTTCAAATCATCTAAACATTTCCAATCCAATACATATAGAGAAATTTAGGGTTTGTGGTGGAGATCTCGATACCAACTTGGATCGTGATATTACTTTTCGAACTGATATTTCTACCATATGCCTGGGTTACAAGAAATTCAGCCTAAGATAATCCAAGTGGACACTTACGTTTCTAAACACAGAAAATGTTAGTCAATATGCTAGAGGATTTTGTGAAAGTATGATGAAAACGAGAGCTTAAGATCATAACCCTCTTCTGGAGAGGAAGAGTTGTTTATATATTAAACACGATTAAGGTTTCATTAGGGTTGAGCCGTCATTAGATGCTTTGGAAGCAAGTAATGTCAATCCATATTTAATAATGATTTAGGGTTATTAGACATGATTAGCTAGCTGTGTTTATTTTGTTATTGTCTAAGGGTGTATTTGTAACTTTTCTACTCTATATATTGCATTCCTCTCTGCCTAATTGGATATCAGAGAGTTTTTGTGAGTTACGCTCTTATGGTATTAGAGCCCTAACCGTTCCTCTTCTCCTCTTTCGTTCCTTCCTTCTCATCTTCATCTTCTACATGGCTAGTTCATTTTCTGATTCCCTCCTCTCCATGAATACAGTTCTTCATCTCATCTCCAATCGTCTCACACCTGCAAACTACCTGCTATGGAAGAACCAAATTCTTCCCCTTCTCTCTTATCAGAACTTGATGCCCTTCGTTGATGGCACCTCCTCTGCACCGCCGCCCACATTAATCACTGATGGAAAATCAACTCCAAACTCGGAATTTGCTGCCTGGCAATCTGCTGATCAAAGGGTTGTTATTCTCCTTCAGACCTCCTTATCTGAAGAAGCTTTCTCTGAAATAGTTGGTCTCTCCTCTGCACGTGACATCTGTCTGGCTTTAGAAGATGCTTACAACAACTCTTCCGTCGAGCGCATTCAGAATCTGCGGGATCAACTACGTCAGATCACCAAGGGTTCTTCCTCTGTTGCTGACTTTGGTCGAAAATTTCATGCCCTATGTGATCAGTTAGCAGCGATTGGTAAACCTGTGGCCGATTCTGACAAGGTTCATTGGTTTCTATGCGGTCTCGGAGCACCTTTTGAGACTTTTTCCACCGCGATTCGAGCCTCGCGCACTTCTATCACCTTTCGTGACCTTCTTGCTCAAGCCGAAGGGCATGAGTTGTTCATGCATTCTATTCACGGTTCATCTACACCACCGGTTACTTTTAATGTGAATTCTCGTGACTCTCCTCCTACTCGGGGTCGCGGTGGTCGTTTTTCTCGTGGTGGTCGAGGGCGGGGGCGTCGTCCTCCCCACTGCCAACTTTGTCGAACTAATGGACACTTCGCAAATACTTGTCCTCAGCTTGCTCGGTTTGCTAGCTTCCCTGTTGCCACTTCCAATGCCGACCTTGCAAGAGCCTTTCAAGCACAATGTCATGTAACTTCATCTGGCCCTGACTGGTATGTCGATTCGGGTGCATCTGATCACATGTCATCCTCAGCAGCTTCTGTCAACAATTTGACTCCATTTTCTGGTCCGAACAAGGTTTCCTTTGGTAATGGTATGACTCTTCCTATATCCCACATTGGGCACACGTTTTTACACAAGAATATCCATCTTCGGGATGTGTTAGTCGTTCCCAATCTCACTAAAAACCTTCTATCTGTTAGCAAATTGACATACGATAACTCTCTAGATGTTTTATTTTCTCATCCTAATGTTTACATTCAAGACCGAAAGACGAAGCAAGTTCTAGCACAGGGCCGGTGTAACGGTGGTCTTTATGTGCTCTCCTCCAATCCGCATGTCCTTTTTGCTTCCACTAGTCCCAAGTTGAAGGCTTTTTTTGAACTTTGGCATGCCCGTTTAGGACATGTGTCCTATGACTCTATTTCTCTGTTAAATAAAAAGGGCCAATTATCGGTTACCTCTATTTTACCCAAACCGTTTTTATGCTCTTCTTGTCAGATGGCTAAAGCTCATCGGTTACCTTTTGTAAACAATGAAAAACGTGCTATGAAAGTATTAGATCTTATTCACTGTGATTTGTGGGGACCTTCTCCCGTATGTTCGGTTGATTCTTCTCGTTATTATGTTGTATTTGTAGATGACTATTCTCGATTTACGTGGTTTTATCCACTAAAAACAAAGTCGGGTTTTCATGATGTATTGGATGTATTTCTTAAATTTGTGCAGACCCAATTTAACACTAAAGTCAAAATCTTTCAAAGCGACGGTGGCACGAAATTTCTCAATCACTTAGTTCGTTCTCTACTTGAGAAAAATGGCACATTTCACCGTATTTCATGTCCGTACACTCCACAACAAAACGGGCGGGTCGAGCGGAAGCATCGCCACATCGTTGAGACAGGTCTTGCTATGCTCTTTAGTAGTCATGTTTCCCCATCTTACTGGGTTCACGCGTTCAGCACCGCCGTCTATATTATCAACCGGCTCCCCTCTTCAGTATTAAAGAGTCGCTCCCCATTTGAGATGCTTTTTAAGACTCCACCTTCCTATGATCATTTTCGCCCGTTCGGGTGTCGGGTCTATCCTTATTTACGTGACTATGTGGATCACAAACTATCTCCACGGAGCCTTCCATGTATTTTTCTCGGGTACTGCTCTCAATATAAGGGTTTTCAATGTTTGGAGCCCTCCACATCTCGTATCTTTGTCTCTCGTCATGCTCGCTTTGATGAACAATGCTTTCCCTTCCATAATGATGCAAATTCATTATCGGCCCACATGCTTGTTTTATCACAGTTTCGAGATGACGCATACGATGCTACGACACTACCACTGTCTGCACCTGCTACTGTTACCGCTCCAACATCAACTCCCATGTTACCCTAATGGTGTCTATCTGAGGATTCCTCTCCACCAGCCGCTTCTGCTCCTACTGTTGATAATAATGACCATGGCTCTAATGATCACAACCATGGTGGTGTTGATTCTGACTATGATGTTGTCTCTGAAGATCTTCCAACTGAGCCGACATCTTCGGTCTCATCATCTCCATCACCACAATGTCCTCCTCCTCCGAGTCATCCGATGATCACCCGGGCTAAAGCTGGCATTTTCAAACCTAAATATCGGGCGGATCTCGCTTCTCATGGGCTTTTGGCAGCTCTTCACGCTTCCATTGATCCCACCAGTTTTAAAACCGATGCTCGTTACCCGCATTGGGTGAACGCCATGCAACAGGAGTTGGATGCTTTACGTTGCAACAATACCTTCACCTTGGTCCCTCGCCCGCACAACCACAATGTTGTTGGCTGTAAATGGATATTCCGGACAAAACCTTGCTGATGGTTCCATTGATCGTTACAAGGCCCGTTTAGTTGCCCAAGGATTCAACCAAGTTCCTGGCTTGGATTACTCTCATACCTTTAGCCCGGTAGTTAAAGCCGCTACAGTCCGCATTGTTTTGTCTCTTGCCGTTACCAACAAGTGGAATCTTCATCAACTTGATGTTAACAATGTTTTTCTCAATGGCCACTTGAGTGAGCGCGTGTACATGGAGCAGCCACCGGGTTTCCAAGACCCCCAATTTCCTAATCATGTGTGTCGTTTAAACAAAGCTCTCTATGGCCTCAAACAAGCGCCACGGGCTTGGTTCCATCGGCTTAGCTCGTTTCTAATCACAAATGGTTTTGTGTGTAGCCCGGCCGACCCTTCTCTCTTTGTTTTTAAACGGGGTGCATGTATTATGTATTTGTTGGTTTATGTTGATGACCTAATCCTTACTGGAAATCAGGCCTCGATTATTCAATCCTTTATCCACAAGTTGCATGTTGAATTTGCCATTAAAGACCTTGGTCGTCTTAACTACTTTCTTGGTCTCGAGGTGACATATACTACCGACGGTTTGTTCCTCAGTCAGTCAAAATATGCCCATGATATCCTCAAGCGGGCAAATATGATTGATGCCAAACCTGTCACCACTCCCCTTGCCGCTAATGCTGCTTTTGTCACAAGTGGCGACCCATTTGATGACCCCACCACTTACCGTTCACTTATGGGAGCACTCCAATACTTGACGATTACTAGACCTGATATCGTATGCGGTAAATCAAGTCAGCCAGTTCCTTTAGGCTCCGACTCTCTCCCATTTTCAGAGTGTCAAACGTATTCTTCGGTATGTCAAGGGAACCATGTCCTTCGGCCTCACTTTCTCTCACCGAAATTCTCCATCACCTCTTCTCGGGTACTCTGATGCTGATTGGGCTCGATGTCTTGACACCCGACGCTCCACCTATGGCTACTCTATCTTCCTCGGTGGCAACCTTGTTTCCTGGAGTGCCAAGAAGCAACCTACCGTCTCTCGCTCCAGCTGCGAATCCGAATATCGGGCCATGGCAAATACCGCTGCTGAACTCATTTGGATTAGTCATTCGCTTCAAGAACTCCATGCTCTCCCACTTGTTCGTCCCACGCTCCTATGTGACAACAAAAGTGCGTTATTTCTTACTCAGAATCCGGTTTCCCACAAGTGTGCGAAGCATATTGAACTCGATTACCATTTCATTCGGGAGCTCGTTTCTTCTGGGAAACTTCATACCAAATTTATATCCAGCAAGCTCCAGGTGGCTGACATCTTTACTAAAAGTCTTCCCCGCCATCAGTTTGAGTTCTTCCGTGACTTGCTCACCATTGGTCCACCATCGTTCCGCTTGAAGGGGGATATTAGACATGATTAGCTAGCTGTGTTTATTTTGTTATTGTCTAAGGGTGTATTTGTAACTTTTCTACTCTATATATTGCATTCCTCTCTGCCTAATTGGATATCAGAGAGTTTTTGTGAGTTACGCTCTTAAGGGTTACCAAAAACCAACGAGTTTCGTTAGGTTTACCATAATCACCCTTAAGAAATTGAATTTTTCATTATGTTCCCATATGTAAAATTTGGTGAGGCATGATACATTACATTTGATGATTTGATACACCAACAGACCTAACAGTATAATAAGATGTCCTTTTTAAAAGAGTTCAAGCTTATACAAGACAAGTAACGTTTAAAAATAGATTCGAATGTGTATTATTGTTTTAAAATAAATATTTTTTCAATACATGATTTTCTCATGAGCTCCGAATCTTTTTCTTATCTTACTAAGCACAACTTATACCATTTAGCATTGTTAAATATACAAGTTTCGTACGCTTTTATAAATCTCGTATCAATATCATGATCTAATTATAACTTTGTTGGTAATAATAAATTTATATAAACATAGTTTTTTTTTTTTTTTTTTTTTTTTTGGTAGCTTTGATGCTATTTCGTAAGGAAAGATCTTGTATTCGGTTTTTGTTAGTATAATATTTTAATTTTAATACAATACAAGTAGATTTACGAAATTCGTGTAAATTATATTACATGGGTTAAGTAGATTTACGAAATTTGTTTAAATTTATATTATATGGGTTATGATCATCTATAAAGTTTTAGAATGAATTCTTTTATAACATAAAAATTAACATTTATACATTTGAATAATAACGCGGAACAAAAAAGAGAGTATAATGCGGAGTGGAGGCAATGGAAAAACAATTTGGTGGATGGAGCTCTTTCACCGACTCTTTTTCCTTTTTCTATAATAAAACCCCATATGTTTTGATTGGTTTTCTTCCTCACATTAATTGGTTTTACACCCAAATATTATATTCACAACAAAATATATTTTCATCCCAAAAAAATATCATATTCTAAGAATTTGATCTTACATATCTTATGTAAAAAGATTTTAATTATTAAAATAATAACATAGTCCATAAAAAAAATATGATCAAATGATATATAATTATAACAAAATGACCAAAGTACCATTGTTTTAGATTCAATTGCTAAATAAAACCATCTTATTTTTCAAAAATAGTTGTGTTTGCCCATGAGTTTGAGATGAAATGAAAGGGACAATAGCACAATTACACTATGAAATGAAGTATTTTTTTAACAAAATGCCATATTATCCTTGGTTTAGATGGGTAAGTAAAGTTTGGGATTTGTCAAAGCTTTAGGGTGAGGGTAGGGCTAGGCATAAACAGAAAGCAATGTCAAAGTTTGAAGTTTGGTCAAAGGGAAGAGATGGAGTAAAAGGAAGTCAAAACTAGAATAACACCAAAAATAAACAGCTATTCGTTTGCTAATATGTTCCTTACCCTATCCCCAACCCCACCCCACTCCACTCCATATGCCAACCCCTCCCCTACCATTTTTGGTCCACTAAAAATGGCCCATCAATTGCAAACAACTCACCTACAACTGTATCTTTGGATTGCCATCAACTAAAGATCGAACACTTGACCACATCTTCATCAAGCCATGACTCAATTAAAACGACTGCAATGATCGAGTCTGACTCAGTGTCTATATCATATGATCAGTGTGTCATGCGATGAGAGCCTAGCTAGTAGTTAAGGTATAAAATTTCATAAATTAGGTCAAAGGTTTAATACCTAACACACCGAAAATATTATTAGTGTATTGTGATATATATACCCATGTAATGGGCCTATGACGGGTTTGGTGTGGATCATCCAAATGATATGGTTTACCATTTTTAATACGATATGTATGTGTATGACATATGTGTTAACTCTCTAAAAAAGATTTATAGTCAGACATTATATATATATATATATATATATATATATATATATATATATATATATATATATATATATATATATATATATATATATATATTGTGTTGATAGAAAATCGTTTAGTAGGTCAAGTCAAGACAAAAGAAGGTACGGCAAGTGACTAGTATGACAAAACACTCTCGGTGGCACTAAGTATAATACTACATTTATGTTGATATTATTCATTTTGTTGAATACGAATGGTTTTTTAATATGGGAAAACTTGTTAGCATCAGTAGTGATGGGCAAATGTTGCTACGTTGCCGAACATACAAGTTCTTTTTGTTATCGTTTCACAAAATATTATTATCAGTTATATATTTGTGTTAGTGATTTTGGCTATCATGTATTTAAGTACACCATCATTTAAAACGAACGATTTTAGGCAATTTGCCATATATATTTTACAAATAATATGGTTAAAGTGACTCTTCTACCGGGAGTCTCGAGAATGGCCATATGAATGACTAAATGAACGAAACTGAACAAGATATGGGCGGACTAACAATGTTTGGGAGCGGATTTGTGAGGTGCTACCAGTGAACCGTTCTGAGTCTTCTGACGATGAAAAGCTTACCTGATTCTGGCTTGCACTGTATTAGAGGAATGCTTGGGTTGAATGACCTCACCCAACGATCCATTGTAACGGTCTGATGAAACAGGGGAGCGGTCTAATTATGTGATCACCGTTCGATTGGTTTTTGTAAACACATGTTGTTTAAGTTTTTTTAGGTGTTGTTAGGGTTATTTTGAGTTATTTTTTAGAATAGTTGTTATTTTCCCAATAGTTGATCTATACTATGACTCAAAAATATTGTTATCTTATCATTTTTTTTTTTTTTTAAATTTTAACCTCTTAGTAAATGACATCTCCAATGATTAACGTATTTCAATAGTTTTTTTAGATATAAATTTAACTAATTTATCTTCATCTATCCAAAAATGTTCTAGAAAACCACTTTATTTAATTAGTTCATTTTTAGCACAAATCATATTTCAATATGAATGTATAAGGAAAATCTCTAGAAAACTCATAACATTTACCATAATTTACGAATAAGTCACAAACTAAAATTTATTTACGAAAATACATTAATCACCAGTAAAATTTGATATTTTTTTCTCGGTTTACCGGTTTCATTGTTAATCTGGTTCTACTAAAATCTCATTATTTTACCCTAATTTACGAATAAGTTCCAAATTAAAATTAAGTGATGATTTGACTATTTTTTTGTGTAACATAAATTTTATCGGTTGTATTGCTGATCTGACGCTTAGTCATTAAATGAGCTAATGAAATGGATATGTTGCGTTATATAATGTTATGTTTACCATAAACTTGATATCTTGTTGCATTGTATATTTTCTAGAATATAAAATGCATCTAACGAAGATTGCAATAATTACATAAACTAGCAATAACTTCGTCATTTTTGAAGTGTATAAGAAATTTCAAATTGTCTATCTAATATGATTTTATTTACCAAGTTATGCAATTGAAAAGGTTAACGATATGATATGAGTTATGGTTAACCGGTTGACAAAGAGCATATTTCTTAACATCGTGCGAGAAAAGGTTAGGGAACTGCAGACTGAGGTGTATGTGCATGGAATTGTCAAAGTACATTAGGTACCCTTGTTAATGGTGTCAGACTGATTATAAAACTGATGTGTAGAGTCGGATGCGATGCTTTTCTTCAATTGTTTCTTGGGAAAATACGGGATATAGACATTATTTGGGGTTGAATTCCAAAATATATACATAAAAAATTGAATTTCCGGGTATAGACATGGATTCCGCGAAGGTAGTTCAGTAGAATCCACTATAGCTCCACGAAATGGCAAAATCGTAAATAAATTCGAAAAAAAAAAACCTCAAGATCCGTTCCGCAGAGCTATCTCCGAGGAATTGATCTCCAGGAAAAAAAAATCACCTCCAATGATTATTTTATGTAAAGATCTCCAATTAAAATACCATTTTTTCCACCTCACATTCATTCCAAAGATTGTCAAGAAAATTTATACTATCAGAATCTTTTTTTGAAAATAATTAGTTGGGAAATTAATATAAACTCTAAAGAATCGATTTGAAAAAAAATATATTATTTTGAAGATCCATTCATCGGAACTACCTCCGCGGAATGAATTCATTCCTTGGAGGTAGCTCTGCGGAATGGATCTTGAGTTTTTTTTTTTAATTCACTCATTTATTTACAGTTTTGCCATTCCGTGGAGCTACCTCCGTGGAATCCGTGTCTATACCTGAAAATTCAATTTGTTGTGTCTATATTTTGGAATTCAACCCCAAAAAATGTCTGTAACCGGTATTTTCTCTTATGAAGTTTTCGCCAATTTCTTCCGTATATTATTTCATGCACACGTAATTCGGAACTCCATCAAAGTAGGACCACACTTGAGTTATAAATTGGTGTTTTATATGAATTAAAATGCATTTTGCATAAATCAAAATATTTAGATCAAACTGTTTCGATTAACATATGGTTAAAAGAAAGACAATGTTGCTTTGTTCACTTTTCAATTGGTAAGATGTATAATGATGAGATGATTCATGAACACTTGTCACACCTTTTATGGAAAAACCATGACAACATATGTGACCGGAAAACCACATGTTGGATTTAAGAAATATGAGATGGCCATTACATTGGCGACGCTTAATAATCCCTTAATATGACTTTTAATATGTTCATCTTATTTTTAGTTATCTTTTTGAAATTTAACTCTTTGATAAATAAAATATTTTACAGATATGGACATATTATAATTTTATAAATAAACAAGTCAAATTATTTCTTCTAAATATAATAGTTCCCAGATAAGCAGGTGTTGCATCAATTAATTGTACTAAGAGGCATTATATAGTAAAAGAGGCTGACTAAAAAAACACCATATTTTACGATTTAAACAACACTAATTAATGTTTGAAATATTTTTATTGGTTGAAATTGCATTGTTTTCCGAAAAAGATGATTACAAGAAGTTGATTATAGGTTGACTTGTTATAAATAACATGTACGATAATTTCATTATTGATCCATAATTCGATATACATAGTAAATTTTATAATATATTTATTTTATCATTTTAGGTAATTTTGATTTTTAAATATATTTTGCATATCAGTATAAAAATAATAAACTTTTTACAAAACTTAAATTAAATGACCAATAAAAATATGAAAACCCCACTTGTCTCCGACATGGTTTAATATAACAAATATTTTTAGTGTATTAATAGTCTCCAATAATGATTCTGATCTTATAATTAAAACATAATAAATAAGCATCCGATTCGTATCGAATCATATCTGCAACACCATTAAGACATTTAATAAACCATCGTTATTCAATTTTTGATATTTAAATTACATTCTTCACTAAACCATTCAAATTTGTTTTCTTAACCTAAAACACGAATTAAACCATAACAATTTGGTATTGAAAGCCATAAAAACCATTCAAAAATGATATTCTTTCGGATTTCAGATTTAAACGAACTATTTTCTGCTCTTTACATTTTTTTCCCTTTTTTTGGTAAATATATGTGTATTGTTTTTTCTTCAAAAAATGTTCTTTATCAAATAGGTGCATATAAAGTCCTCCATTTGAAATGGTTGTGCAATTGGTGTGGAATAGATCAACAAAGATTCTCAAGCGTGCCGGAATTGATGATAATGTAATTACTTTGGATTCTTTGGTGTATTTGAAAGGTGAAACACAAGAAGGTGTTCAATATGGTTACATCTAGCCCTATTAAAATTGCTGATAATGTAATTACTTTGGTTTCATAGTGGATAAAATACTGTGTCAAATTTTAAAATTATAACCGGTTTAGTTGGTGTTCTCCTTTTAATATCATCATGTAACTTTCTTTGTCTTTGTTGCAGCCTAGCATCTTGTTGTTTGGCTATGTTTTTAATAATTTTTTTCTAGTTAAAAAAAAAAAAAGACTTGTTAAATATCTAAAATAACCGTTTTATCTTCTTTTAAAAAAATAAGAGTGAATATTATCCGGTTTGGATTTTTATTAAAACCGAATCCAAACCAGAAACTTTGGTTTTTGACTTTGATAAAACCAAACCATTTTTTTCCGGTTTCATTAATCAAGTTTAACAGAAAAACAAGTAATTTACTAAAAAAACATAATACAACACATGCTTAAAAATAAAAGTTGTATAAACAACCTGTATCTCACCATATGTGGGCGGGGCCTGTTATTCGAGTGTGGGTGGGAGCCCGTATCTTCTATTTGCATGATATGTGTGGTATGAGATATCTTGAGAGAAATTCACTAAGTTTCGTACTTATAATTTTCATTTTTGATTTCAGGTACTTCTGGTAGCAAATAGAAGAACTCGGGATAAATGCATTGCACACACCATTATGTTTCACCTGAGATGATTTTTACTCTGATTTTATTGTTATGGATACAATGACTCATATTTATGATTGGATGTATTGACAAATGTTGTTTATTTTATATTTAAAAACGAAATTTTTAAAACCATAATTTAGTAGTGTTACAAGTTTATTATTTAGAAAACATAACAAACTATCATCTGAGTGGTCCACGTTAACCGGATTCACATGAAAGTTCAATTATCCATATTTTACGTGTACCATGATTTGGACTCATGAAAGTTCAATTATCCATATTTTACGCCTACCATGATTTAGACTCATGCTCCCATATTTAGAATTTCACGTATCAATAAACACTCTTAGACCATGGCGTATGGTCACAATATATTTACTAGAAAAATGATGTCACATATGCGTCACATCACCTCTCACTACATGTTCACCTCATGTTCACTAGCATTAGAAATGATTATCACTATACAATGTTATATATATATATATATATATATATATATATATATATATATATATATATATATATATAGAGAGAGAGAGAGAGAGAGAGAGAGAGATATTAAAACTTAAAAAAAAACCTAAATTAATAATATTTCACATTACATAAAAAAACATAAAACATAAAATTTCAAATTTAGATTCCGAATAAAAAAATAATAATACTAAAACCTAAATAACTAAAAATAATAGAAATTAAACATAAATATTAAAAACGTTAAAACCTAAGTTCCATATTTTTCCCGAACTTGTTGGATTTTCAGAAATGCGACTAAATTTTCCGGGTTAATATCCGGTTACGACTTCGTGTTTAAAATTTGAAGATCGGTGAGTCCTTGTTTCCGACATCAAGCTTCCTCTATTGACTCATATATATATATATATATATATATATATATATATATATATATATATATATATATATATATATATATATATATATATATATATATATATATATAGTGTAAAAAACTTAGAGTTTTGTCAATTCTGTCCGCAAGCACGTCTTCATTAATCGCTTTTCTGCTTGAAGACGCTGCTTTTTTCCCTTTATCCCTTCCCGGTGGTCGACGAAGTTGGACTTCCAGTGGACCCTCCCCTTCGGTCCCATCAAAGTCGTCATTCAGGTCGACACCAAAACCCACATCTGACTAGGAAGTTCTTGGCCTTTTGTCGGAGCCGGTGATCGATTTCGAATGCGAAGTCTCCGGGTTAAGGACCCATTTTGGACCCTTACGATAAATTTCTCATGCTTTTTGGTGGCCGAACGCTTTACTGCCGGTGGTAACTTTGAATTGTTGGCAAACGGTTGATAAAATATTGAAATCATTGTTACCACCTTTATGCATATTTTTTAGATTTTCAAATATGTCGTTAAACTTGATGGACGCCGCTCGTAGTTCACGTCATTTTTCATTGATCGCGTCGTACGTTCGGCCCGTTTGCCTTCCCAAGAGCGTAGTACACGAAGCCAAAAACTGTTTTCCTTTTGAGCGTTGCCCGTCCTCGAGTCGCACGATATATAAATCCAAGTTTTAGCTAAAGTTTTCTCCTCTTCGGTCAAAGTTGTTCCTCTTTTATTTGTAGCTTTTTCCTTTTGATTTTCTTCACCTAGATGGTTGTGTTTCTTCGACCTGATCGTCGTCGTCATTGTCCAAGTTTATAGGTGGGGATTGAGAAATTGGGATTTAAGATGATTGTGTTTGAAATTGTTGAGATGATTGTGTTTGGAATTGTTGAGATGATTGTGTTTGGAATTGTTGGGGTTAAAATTGTTGAAAACCTTGGAATTGGGATTGTGGTATTTGTTGTTGGAAGTAGTTTGGTTGAAATGGAATGTTGGTAAATAGAGGTTAATGTTGGATTGAGGATATTAACATTTGAATGTAACCTTGATATTGATCATTTGGAGTGTTTGAGGTTGTTAGGGTGTTTGGAGTGGTAGAAGTGTTTTCATGTTGCTCCATATTTTTGAGAGAAAGTGAGAAAGTAGAGAGATATTATTTATAGAGAGATATGAGTTTTGCGTGTTAATGTATTTGTGTATATATAGTAGAAGAATTAAATTGAAAATATTTTTTTTAATTAACCAAACGGTCGAATGAACAGTCAAAAAGTTTTGGGCGAATTAGAATCTGCGTAACCATACGTGATACCCATCAATCCACGTCACATTCACCGGTGAGGGTGGGGGTGGGCGGGTGGTGTTCACGCGTAACTCCATATCACCTATTACGCATCAAAAACCACGCCATACCCCTTGGCCTTATCATGTCGACAATTATTTACCTTTTCATCGGAAGCAACAAATCCATGTTAATATTCTAGGTTTTAACATACTCACTCAATTAAACTTGTATGTAAAACAAGTCATTCTCTTGTATTTTGTATTTCGGTTCAGTTTTTTTTTTTTTTTTTTTTTCAAATTCTATATATATAAAAACCTAACCTAACCGAAAAAATCACTTTTTCTAAGAACCAAAAACCAAACGATCAGTTTTCCAAAACGGTTTGGTTTTTTTGCACTCCTATAAAAGCAACGTTGAATAACTATACACAAATTCAAGAATCGTGAGATGTGTTGTAAGGTTTAGCTTGCCTTTTCAGATAAAACCTTAACAATATCAGTCCGTGCTTTTTCAAGTGCACTCGACAAACTCTCCGGCTTCCGGCCACCCGCCTGAGCAAAATTCGGGCGGCCGCCACCGCCACCGCCACACATTTTAGCTATCGGTCCGATAAACTTCCCCGCTTGCATCCCCATAGTAACTACCGTAGGACTAAACGCAGCCACTAAACTCACTTTATCTTCACCGGGACTCGACCCCAAGATTATTGCTGCAGGATCTTCTAAAACATCAAGAAGATGTTCGGCTGCGGTTTTGAGTGAATCAGCATCCGTATCATCCATAAATTCAACAAGCACCCTGAAGAATAACATTCTTTAAAACTTTGACAAAATCGATTTATAGTTGACTTTTTGACTTTTTAGGTCAAACCCATTTGAACCTGATTTTTGTTGAGGTTCCAACATGAAAAGCGTTGTTTGCAATAACCGATGCTTTGTAAACCGCTGTTTTTGCACGTGCAGCCGAGACCTCGTTTTTTGTCGTCCTTAATTCTTCCAAAAGTGAAGACACCCTCATTGGCACTTCTTCTGCTTTTACCTGTACACCAAAAGATCAAAGAATTTAAAATTTATATACTTTTGAAATTTAGAAAATGTAAAAAAAAAAAAAAAAAAGCAATGGGGATGGATTACTTTAAGTGTGGAGCAAAGCTGCTTCATGTAGTTATCTCGATCACTAACGTATTCGATAAAAGCATCACCAGCAACGGCTTCTATACGTCTTACACCTGATGAGATTCCTTGTTCTGAAATGATTTTGAAGCCACGAATCTCTGAAGTATTGCTAACGTGTGTGCCTCCACATAGTTCCATTGATACTCCCGGAACATTTACAACACGTACCTAAAACATCATAAATCGTATGTAAATTTTTTTTAGCAAGACAACTTGTCAATTTTTTGTCTCGCTGAAAAAAAGTAGGACATGGACTCGCTTTCGATCTCTTGTTCGTGGAAAAAGACGCATATACCCTCCCATCTTGATCATCGAAAATAGCCCTAGAAAGCTTGTCCAGTCCTGTCTAGTCAAGTCAGTCTGGTGTAAGAAACGCAGTCTGGCTGCGTTTCTTACATTGGACATGATAAGACTAGAGGAGACTAAACAAGCTTTCTAGGGCTATTTTTGATGTTCAGGATGAGGAGGGTATATATGTCTTTTTTCACAAACGAGAGATCGTGAGTGACTCCATGTCCCACCTTTTTAGGCGGGACAAAAGAAATTGTAGTTTTTGTCCCATTGAGATTAGTCCAAGTTGCAGTCTCAGCCCAATGCAGACCGAACGCAGTATCAGGTCATGTGGCACAAATATGGCCATAAAAAACACCTCTTCGCCGTATTTTTCTCCAAACATTGCAATCGCGCCTGCTTTTTTAGCATCCGCAATCCGCATGACTTCAGTTTGTAAAGGCGTTGCGTCTCCTATCCACTCATTGATCAAATCTTCAACTTTCATCAACTCATGATCAAGAAGTTGCCTATGGAAATTGAAATCAAATCTCAGCCGTTCAAATGCCACCAACGAACCCGCTTGTGACGTCTCTTGTCCTATAACCTTCTTCAACGCCGCTTGCAACAAATGAGTAGCCGTATGATGTACCTAAAAAATTCTCTCCAAATTATATAATAAGTTAATAACCCGTATGATATTCACAAAAATGACCATATGATCATTGAGCATCGAAGTTAATAACCTCAAGTTAGGTTATTAATAAATGCTCAACGTGGTCATTTTTGTGAATGCTTCTAATAACTTCCACCATGGTATCAGAGCAAAACCTTGCTCTACCTTTGCCCTTTGTCGTAATTTTGCATCAACCTCTGCTACCACTTCTCCACCAACCGCAACACTTCCTTCTTTTATCGTACCTTTGTGAACAAATATGTTCCCTAACGACTTTTGAACATCGGATATCTCAACAACGGCAGTAATTCCCGTTTTGCCCCCGTTGACTTTTATTAACCCTCGGTCCCCAACTTGACCACCGGATTCCGCATAAAACGGTGTCCGATCCAATAAAACTTCAACTTCACTTCCTTCGGGAACCTCAATTACCGGTTTACCCCCAAACAAAATACCCTTTATCACCGCATTAGAATAAAGCGTATCATACCCGATAAACTCCGTATCCGGAACATTTTGGGTCAAATCCGACCCGTTTTCAACTGTGAGTTTCACCGTATTATGAGCAGCTTGTGATTGCCTCCTTTGATTTTCCATCTCCACATCAAAATCACTCATATTTACCGAAACGCCACGCTCATCCGCTTCCTCCATGGTTATCTCCACCGGAAACCCGTAAGTATCATACAAAAGAAAAGCATCTTTTCCCGATAAACAAGCGGTGGTTTTGTGAAGTGTCGCGTATTCCAAAGCATTGTCCAACATTTCATCTAGAAGCTTTTCTCCTCTTTCTAATGTAACAATAAACCGTAATTCTTCGCGTTTTAACTCTTCGAGAATACGCGTTTTTCTTGTTTTTACATCGGGGTCGATTTCTGTGCTTAAATCGATTACTTTTTCGGCGATTATCGGTAAAAACGCGCCTTCGAGGTTGCCCGATTCGTCTCCTTTTATACCGAGTAATCTTCCGGTACGTACGGCCCGTCGAATGAGCCGTCGGACAATGTAACCTCGGCCGATGTTTGACGGGAATACGCCGTCTGATAAAAGATACACGATTGCTCTCATGTGATCACCGATAACCTAAAAAGTTGTAATGTTTAATATAAAGTTTTTGAATAAATTGGAAAGATAATAATATTGATTCTTGAATAATGAATAGCATACTTTGAGTTTTGTTCTTGATGAATCGTCTGTAAGAGCATATGATATGCTTGCCAATTCTGCTGCTTTTTCGATAATTGGGAAAATTAAATCCGTTTCGTAATTGTTGGGAACCTGTAAAAAAAAGTTCTAAAATATTTAAAAATTTGAAAGTTTTAAGCTATTAGACAAAAATTACAACTTTTTGTCCCACCTAACTAGTCCCAGATCTCTCATTTGTGAAAAAGACGTAAATATCCTTCTCATCTGAAGTTTAACCTAGTGTGCAGGTTGTAGTGCCCAATGTATTGGGATTGGAACTGAGACTGATGTGAATAAAACAAAAGTTGCAGCTTTTTGTCTTGCCTAAAAAGATGGGGCATGGACTTGCTTTAGACCTTACATACGTGAAAAAAGACGTAAATACCCTTCTCATCTAAAAGAAGATTTTGGTACCTTTTGTAAGATGCGAGCCATGCGTTCTAAGCCCATACCCGTATCGATATTCTTTTGTTTTAAAGGCTCTAAAGAACCGTCTTCTTTTTTATTGAATTGCATGAAGACAAGATTGTAAAACTCGATAAATCTTGTGTCATCATTCAAATCCTACATATGAATATTAAGTCAACAAACAAAACAACAAAGTCAATAACATTACGAGCAAAAAGGCCCTTCCCTTTTTGAGACCGATGTAAATGGGACAAAAATTATTACTTTTTGTCTCACCCAAAGGGAGGGCATTTACGTCTTTTGCACGAAACTTACAGCATTTGAAAACCCTCTTTCGGTATGGAAATCATAGTAGATCTCAGAGCATGGCCCACAAGGACCCGTTGAGCCACTTGTCCAAAAGTTATCTTCTTCACCCATTTTCTTTATACGATTTGCAGGAACACCTATCTGAAGCAAAAGATACAAAAGTACCCTTATTTGCAAGTTTTAAGCAAAAATCAATTATATTTTACAAGTTTCAAGTTACATATTGTTATTATTGATAAAAGATGTTAATATGTTGGCTAGTATGAAGAAGATATTTCACCTCATCATGCCATATGCCATATGTTTCTTCATCATCTTCATAGACACTAATCCACAAGTTCTCTGAAGGCAATCCATATCTGAAACCAAATCATAAAAATAAACAAGTATTAAGGGAAATTTTTCAGACAAATTACACAATCTTTTAAACATCATTTTATTCATAAAATCTTGAGAAAAAAAAACAATCCATACTCTATGGTTGAAAGTTCCCAAGCCCACTTTATAGCTTCTTTCTTGAAGTAATCACCAAAACTAAAATTCCCAAGCATTTCAAAGAATGTATGGTGTCTAGAAGTCCTTCCAACATTCTCAATATCATTCGTACGTATACACTTTTGAGAAGTAGTAGCACATGCTACTTGTCTTGGCACCTGAAAAACATATTTCAAAACCATCAAAAATTGACCAAAATGCCCCCAACTTTCTACGCCTATTTTCGATCATTACCATCAGAAGGGCATTCATGTCTTTTACACAAACATGAGATCAACAATGAGTTTTGTACAACCTTTTTAGGTGAGACAAAAAAGAAAGTTTCAATTTTTGTCCTTGGGCACTCAGTCCAATGCATGTCAAACACAGTATAACCTGTTTCTCTACAGCCTGTTTCTGTTAATAAATAGTGATTTAAATACCTTTCCAAGAAAAATAGGTTTGAATTGCAGCATTCCAGCAATGGTGAGAAGAACAGTAGGATCATCAGGGACAAGAGAAGAGCTTGGAAGAATCTTGTGACCTTTTGCAGCATAAAATTCAAGAAATCGCCTACGGATTGAATTTCCACTTGTGGGACCCTCTTCATGTTTTTCTTCTATATGATGATCCTCTGTGAGTGGTTGTACTGAAGCTATAAGGAAAGATTATATAAACTTCAATTATTGTTTTAGATGTCAAATATTGATTAATATAAGGAATTAAGGATTAATGATTAAACCTGATGAATTTCTGATGAGTTGCATTTTGGGGTTTCTAGAGGGGAAGTGAGAAGGATAGATTAGTGATAATCTTTGTACAATAAAGTCTTTGTAATTCCAAAAACCTGCAAATAAACTCTGTATTGTTAGCTTTTTTTATCAATTTAGGTGAAATAGAAACACATATATAGGAATTATCAAATGAATTTATGACTACGTTATATCAATTGATCAATTAAAGCATAAAGAAACAACACCTTAGCTCTAATTTACTTGTTGTTAACGATTGATAACAAATATATGTTGATCTCCATGTTCCATGGGAGGAGATATGATTTGACTTTTGAAGGTCAAACCTAATTCTTTTCGGTATTGGAATTGACATAGATTTTGTTACGAATTTATATCAATATATATGTATTGTATTGTTTGATACAAAATTTGTATATAGTTATCAAAATTTCTCCAAAAATAACGGTATTCATATCGATTATGTATCTGCAAACGAACTGGAAATCTGAATATAGGTCAATTAATTAGCAAACGAGAATCAAGCTTTAATCATCATGGAAATTCAAGTGCTTAAATTAATTCAGTTCTGAAGTATAATCGTGAATTTTGAAGGGTTTAGGAGCACATTAACTGATGAATAATTTGGCAAGAGTAACTGAGTAAGTGGAAGGAAATTACCAGGGGAAAGAGAATGGTGGCATTTCGTACGATTTCTTGAAATTAAAGTGGAGGGTGGAAATGGAGCGAATGAGCATGGAAGCTTGGAGGCTTCCATGGCTGCTCTCTCCGTCAGCGAGAGAGTGAGGGAGGGATGAGAAATAGATAAAGCAGCAAGGCAATCCACACGATTCTCTGTAGCTAAAAATATGGGTATGTGCCTGTGGGATAATTAAATGATGAATTTTTCTTAAAATAATCAAATCAGAATTATAAAATCCCTTGATAAATGAAAATTAGACGAATGTGATTTTTTTGTTTTTTTATAAAATATATATTTTTTTAATTAACAATCATATTTACACCTCAATTAATAATTATTTTAATTAAAAATAACTAATAAATTATACTAATATTAGTATACTATTTAATATGTTTTCTTTTAAATTTAAATTTTAAATTTTAAATTTCATATTTAAATAAATTTTTCTTTAAACTTTCATATTTAATTTTTTATTTTATCAAACCCGTATAATATACAGGTTTCATATCTAATTGGTTCATATATGATGTATCAAAATCTATTTTTAGAAAACAAAATATATACTATCACGATCTAAATAAATAGTCTAAAGTGTTGTTTGATTCGCAGAATGTTACAATAAAAATAAGTCTCACAAATGTTACAATGAACAGAATGCTATGGAAAGAATCGATTATGTAGGATCTACAAATATAAGGTAATATAATAAGAAAATGCAAATGTAGTCAAATATTTTAATTACTTTGTAGAAAATATTAAAAAAAATTATATTTTTAGTATCAAAATCGCAGAATGATTAAAACCATTTGTGATTTTTGCAAGCTATCTACGAACGTACAAGTCGTTTAGGCATAGTCGTGCTTTAGCGACTTGTACGTTCGTAGATGGACTAGTCCATCTGCAAACATAGTAAGGCATCTACGATTTTCAAAAATGAAGGAATAAAAAAGTAATTTTTTTGCTTCATTTTCACTCATTTTTGTTGGAAAACTCTCTCTGGGAAGCGATTTTCTTAAACCATCTGCGATTATTGACGATTTCATAAACAATCCCGATAATATGTTAACATCTTTACTCATTTTCTGTTTTAATCATAATTTATCAACATTAGGTGTTTTGTTTATTTACGTGTTATTCCGAAAATTTTGAAGAAAAAAAAAACAAAACTTTATTGGGGTTTATTATTCGATTTTCTTAGATTTATGTGTTATATTTGATAGTTATTAGATTTTATTAGTAGCCTTGAGATTTTGATGATATTTGATAAGTATATGTATGATTTTATTAGTAGCCTTGAGATTTTGATGATATTTGATAAGTATATGTATGATTGTACAAATGTATAATGCATAAATTATGCATTGTGTGGATGTATTTTTTTGTTAATATATTTAATAATATGATTTTTTTATATAATAATGATTATTGCTACTTGATGATGTTATGCATTTGCATTTTGATGTTGTATATATAGTTTATCAAAAAAATGTTTATTTGATTGGTATTGTTATATAAATGATTATAAATAGAAATATTTTTTTTATATATAATTGGTTTACTTATCCTGATTATAAACAAATATTTGGTTTATTTTGTGATTGTAATTGTCTAAGTTTTTTTATAAATATAATAGTTTATAAGTTGTTAAGTTTTTTGGTACAATAATATGTTTTCTAACACAGTTTTGTATTCCAACATGATTATAGAAATCTAAATGTTAAAGTTGTTGTTAACCTAAAAGGATCGGGATGTAACATATATCAAGTATTTAAAGTATTACATGGTATGCGATGGGAAAGTTTTAGGAACACTGTGTTGTGTTACTTGTTGGACGTCCATCAATTACAAGGGGGCGAGTTGTTGTTTCATAAAACGTTTCTTCACCAGTTACGACCGGACGTAGTAGTATCCCCAGATGGCATAAAGCGGTTGTATTTAAAATTGGGGGGATACTAAAATGTTTTATGGCCTAGAAGAGTTTTGTTTGATACCTGGGTTTAATTTTGGAGTTTATCCAAAAATAATTGGAAAAAAGTGTCAGAAAAAAGATTTAGTAGTAAAAAAAGATGTTTATTGCGGGAATGTCTCTTTCCGAACCACATAAATAGTTCAGTAGAAATATGTGATTTGAAAAGTTTTATTTTAGATAAACCATTCTTAGCAGCTACCGTAGATGATGCAGTTAGAGCATGTCTCATATACGTTTTGTGTGATTTTTTTTGGGAAAAGAACAAATGATCGTGTGTCACAAGACTATTTTTTTAGCTGAGAACTTGGATGGGTGGAACAGGTATTATTTGTAGGCTTTGAAAGTTTTATGTTTTTTATGATAATGTTTATTATAATTAAAAGTGTAACATCCCGAAATCCAGGTAAAACTATTAAACCCTTCCATTTTGTCAAATTTCCAAGAGTGGTCCCTTGAGAGAAATTTGGAGCCAATGAGTACGTTGGGCGTACTGGGGAGTACGCTGCACGTACTCATGCACTTAATTTGGACGCGGAGTTGCTTGGGTACGTTGGGCGTACCTAGGTTTATGTTGAGCGTAATGGGTCCAGATGCAAACCCTAAATGCTTGGCTTGTGCCCTATTTAAAGGATGCTAAGGCTCATTTCTCAGCCTCCATATCATAGAGTGAAACCCTAAGAGAGAGCTTTCCATCGTCCATAGTTGAGTGTATGTGTTTTGGAGCTAAAAGTGTGTTGGTGTGTTAGTGAAGAAGAAGGAGAAGAGCTTGAGGAGGTCAGGACTTGAAGTGCAAGGTTGGATCTGAGATCTTCAGAGAAAGGAGCTTCATTTAGAGGTATAAAGTTCAAAAATTTCTTCCTTATTTGGTTTGGTGTTGCATGCACCATTTCTAGGGTTAAAAGTCCTAATGGTGGAGACTTTATGAATGTAATGTGCTCCATGGACCTAGATCTGTCCCATTTCAGTAGTATTCGAGTTATAGATCCATAAAGTTTCCATCTTGGTCGTTGATATGAGGTCATGCTTGAGTTATGAGCTCCTTAGAGTTGGGAAATGGAATATTTTGGGTAATAGTGACTTGTCCAGCCATGCAAAGGCTTAACGTCACCAACTTTATGGATTAAGAGGTTTAGTGGTGGTCAGATCTATAAGTTGGATGTGGGTCTTAACTGTTTAAGACCCCAAAAGCTTAGGGTTTGGAATTTGGTGTTACGCGGGGCGTAATCCCAGTACGTGCGGCGTAAGGGTTCGTGCACCCCATTTTTGTGGAAACACCGGGTACGCCCCAACGTACACGTTTGGTACGCACATCGTAACCTGGAGAAGTTGACTTTTGTTGACTTTTAGGGTTTGGTCAGCTTTATGGTCTTGGAGCCATGAAAGGGGTAAAATGGTCTTTTACCCTTCTGAGAGTACTAAGAGAGGGAATAATCTAGCCTTGAGAGATGTATTGATTTAGAGTGTTTGTTTCATATGATTAGGCGGAGGCTAGATCAGATTTTACGGATTTCGAGATTTGTCGAGTTAACCGAGGTGAGTCTTCTCACTATACTTTACCTAGAGTGGTACTTAGAGTTATGTGACAGATTATTTTGTATGTTATTTGATGTGATACGCTGCATGATTTCTATGTGATTTATGCTATGTATGTTTCAGAGTTTGAAGAGTTAGAACCAGAAGGTTCATAGAGTTGAGACTAGAGGGTCCACAGAGTTATAGCCTCGAGTGGCTAATATGTGTTATATGTGGTATTTTGGGGAACTCACTAAGCATTTATGCTTACAGTGTTGTATTATGTGTTTCAGGTACCAGTGAGGATCGCATGAAGGCGCCGACATGATCAGTACACACACAAGGAGTTTTTATGCATTATGATCTTGGGATTGTAATTTTATGTTTGTTATATGATACAATGACATTTTTATGATATTTACGAATGAAAGTATGTTTTTGGAAAAATGTAAAAATTGTTTGAAAATTTTGGGTGTTACAAAAAGTTTTTATTGTAGTTTTGCTTAGCATAGCTATTTATGGGAGTTCTCTACGATGACCTTGAAGATACATTTAACAATATAAATAAATATTTATCACTACTTGAGTCTCATCAACCTTTCAAATACTCCATGTCAGGATTTACGGTGCCATTCAGGGTATACAAATATACAATTATTTTTAAGATATAACAAGCATTTTAGTTGTTATAATTGTTATTAATATAATTGCTAAAATTATAGATATGGCTCTATGAGATACTTCCATCTGTTTGAGGTGGTGGTTTTATGTTATGAAAAAAACAAAGATACACCTCGGATGAAGCAATAGAGTGCAACCAAAAAATTGAAATGAGTTGACGTGAACAATATTTTTGATATGACAAAGGTTTTTATATTTTATTTTATTTATTTAAATTTTATGTTTGAACTTTTACCTACATTATAAATATGTTAATTTGTTTAGGAGGACTGGAGACCAAGATATAGCATGGCACCGAGTGATGATGAGAGAAGATCTTCTTCTTATTATATATCATGTCAAGAATATGTATATGGTGAACTGCATTCAGTTCCATCCCCAGTACGAAACCATTTTAGGAGGCAAGACGAATCCACGTGTAATATATTTTCTAGTGGTCACTCCCGCGATAGAGGTGGACGAAGTGGGAAACCAAGTTTAGAACAGTTGGCAAAACGGTTATTTAAACTCGAACAACAGGTGTATAGGAACTGAGATCGCACCGAGGTGATTGTGGAAGAAGTGGATGACGAAAGTATATGGAACAACATAAATTTTGATGAACCAACACAATTTCAAACAAAATTTTCTTTTGAGGAAAAGGTTAGTGACATACTACATTTATGATATAATTTGTTAATAAATATTTATATTTTTTAAATAATTTAAAGATACTAATGTAGGTTTTAGATGATGGGCGCGAACTATAAATAAATTTGATGAGAATGTTTTTGATGATAATGAAGCTGAAAAGGTTATTATACATTATAATTATGATATAAATTGTAAATAATTATGTATATTGTTTGTTAATAATTATAACATATTAATGTAGGTGTTAGACGAAAGGGTGCACAAAAAGGGGCGGAGTACAAATCAATTCGATGATGATGTTTTCGATTTTGATGATAATTAAGTTGAACGGGTTATTATACTTACATTCATGATAATATTTTTTAATAAATACATACATTTTATTAATAATTATAACGTATTAATGGAGGTGTTAGATGAATAGGTAATAATTAGTGGGACTACAAATTAACTTGATGATCATGTTTTTTTATGTTAATGAGGCTACACCCGATATACCTAGGCTTTGTAATCCATCAAGTACAATGTCTTGTCTGTTCAATCAATAAAGTCTGCTTGTGGTTTGAATATGAAATCATCTGGTTTGACTATGAATCCTTCAAGTTGAACTATGAATTGCAGACAAGTACAATACCTTAGCTTGTCAATCAATAAAGCTTGCTTATGATTTGACTATGAAATCATTTGGTTTTACTATAAATCCTTCAAGTTAAACTAGGACGTGCAGACAAGTAAAATACCTTGTCTTGTCAATCAGTAAAGTCTGTTTATAGTTTGACTATGAAATCATCTGGTTTGACTATGAATCCTTCAAGTTGAACTATGAAGTGCAGACAAGTACAATGCCTTGTCTTGTCAGTCAGTAAAGTTTGCTTACAGTTTGACTATGAAATCATGTGTTTGACTATGAAGTAATTCAATTTCAATACCAACTTTTGTATATTTATAATTAGATCCGTGTGATTATTGTAATACACTTTCATTGCATGTGAAAATGACTACTTACAACGAAAGAAGCTTTTGTAACCTACCAATATTCTTTCATAATCTTCAAAGAACAAATCCTAATACATTCACAACCATCAAGAAAACAGATACCAACCGCTTTCAATTCTGTTTAGTGGCTTTAGGTTGCATGGTATGTCATCTTTATTTTATTGATTTAATTCATAGTTATAGGTAATGTACCTCGTTTAGATTTTTCATGTGACTAATATAAGCATGTTTTATTTTTATGCAGATTCGTACCTTCCTTAGGTGCATGATACCATTAATATATGTGGGTTTTTTTACCCTTACTTGGTAACTATCTGACAACAATGTACTTTGCGGTGGCTATAGACGGAAAACATGAACCCCTACTCTTAGCAGTTGGTTTGGGAACCTTAGAGTGTGAGGAATCTTGGGTATGGTTCATGAGAAAGTTAAAAGAATGTTTATGTGACAATATAGAGATTGTTTTCATAATCCACTTATGTGATTAAATAAACTTTGTCGTTGGGAGAGTCTACCTAGATTCGTATCATGGGTATTGTCCTCAAGATATAGCTCGGAAAATTTGAGATTCTATCGGACATAAGGGTTTTAGAAACCCTATTCCCCTTTGCCTAATTTTCGAGAATTGAGGAGCCATTTTAAGGCTTACATTGTTTCTTTATTTGTTATTTTAAAAGCCTTAAAATTTGAAAAATTATAACCTATTAAACCCTAGCCTATTTTCGAAAATTAGAAGGCTTATGATTAGGATAAAATTTTAATTATTTTATTAATTGGTTAATGGTAAATAATTATTTAATCCATAGTGATTTAAATAATTTAATTAATTGTTTAACTAAAAAAATCTTAAATCAAAATTGGTTTATTTTTAAGTTAAATTAATTTTATATTAATTTCGAAAATTTAAATTTAAACCTAGTATTCTAGAAAAGTTTTAAAATACACATTATATGTATAATATTAAAAGTTTAATATATTACATGTATAAAAAGTCATTGAAATCAATAGTAGGTCTCATTCACGAAATCATGCTATAAAGAGGGTATAAGGAAATGGCTTATAAAATGATCGTTGAATGGATGTCCACTCTCACCTACAGCTCTCTTGTGTGGTGGAGGGTCATTAGCCGAACGGTTTTGATAGAACATAATCTCATTAATAAGTGTAATTATATAAAGTAACTAAACTATTTTTAAAATCTCAATCTTAGTTACTTTAGGAAAAATGTGAAAAGTATGCTAATCCATCAAAACGCATATCATGCTTTATATGTCGTTAGTGGAGCGTGTGTGGTTAACCGACACACTAATAGGGACTATAAAGAGATATGATGGGCATCTCAAAAATTATCATTGTTGATGGAGTGTGTGTGTGTGTTAACCAACACATCAATGTAAGATGATAAATGACATTGAGGTTGTCAAGCGGGTATGCATGGTTATTCACATCTTGTTTGTGATCCTCCGCATCCTAGTTATAAATGTGAGACCATAATCCGAGATTAAACATGCCGTTGATAAGATTCAATGAATCTCAAAAGATCTAGGAGTTTCATAAGACTGGAATATGTAAAAGCCTTACCTACCTAAAATATATTTGAATTTACCTACGACATCCCTCTTCAAAGTTCATATGGATCTTACCCCTAATTTATGTAACACCGTAAATTTTCAAATAAAAATTTTCATTTAGAAATCACATTAATCTCATTAACACGATCAAAAAATCCCCAAAATATCAAATGGTCAAAAACACATGTTCATAAATTGTTTAAACACAATCCAAGATCCTCAAAACATAACTCCGTCTGGTATGTACAATCAAGCATACGCCTTCCCATGATCCTCAGAATCACCTAAAACACATAACACATAGCACGATAAGCACAAAGCTTAGAAAGTTCCCCAAAATAGCACCCACATCTCATTAGTCTTTCATGGCTATGCTCGAATAGGACCCTCCGGTCAATGTGTCTTAGTGGGACCCTTCGGTCCCACAACTCGAGTGGACCCTCCGGTCCGAACTCAGTAAGCTCAGAATAATACACAACATAAATCACAAAGACATAATGTAGGATATCATAATACTCAATATAAGCACATAAGACCCTCCAGTGACACAAAGATTACCACTCTAGGTAAGTATAGTGAGAAGACTCACATCGTAAGCAAGCAAGCAAATAAACCTCGTACACGACTCACCGATCTAGCCTCCACCTAACACATATGATAATTATCTCTAATTAACACTCATATCACAACTCTAAATAAACCAAATGCTATTTTCCTCTCTCTAGCTCTTGGGATGGGTAAAAGACCATTTAACCCCTTCATGGTCCCTATAATCCCTGTCTTGACCAAACCCTAAAGTCAACAGAAGTTAACACTCGAGTCAACAGTCCATGTTGACCCGACTCATTGAGTGCATCTATGTGACTTGTTGAGTCCCCACGTTTCTTCTAAAATTTCGTGAAACTCCAACTTAACTTGTCGAGTGGTCTCATCAACTCGCCAAGTTACTTTTGTCCAGACTAATCGGGGGAAATCCTAGCCGACTCGTCGAGTTAACTCACTGACTCGGCAAGTCCATTCAGACTCTTTTCTCATTCAGACGTTTTAAGGCAGATCTATAACCCCAAACTCTAGATCTAGCCTCCCAAGGATGAGATACCACGTAAAGGCATAATCTATACGTCCATGCATGACACTTAGGGTTTGAAATGCCAAAACAAATCCCATTTAGGGTTTTATGCATAAAGGCTCTTCAATAGTTAAATAAAGTTGGGACCTTTGGACTCTAGGTACCTCACAAGGTCCAGATCTAAAGTCTCAATAGTTTGGTAAGCTCATCATACTCATAATCTCAAGGAAGGATGGAAATAACCCTAAAACTGCATAATTATGAGATCTAATCAACATAAAGAGAAAGGTGGAGACCTTTTACCTTCAACGGAAGTTATGGATGAAATAACACCATATCTAACAATCCCTTCTCGTTCCTTGCTGTCATTCTTCTTTCTTCTATTCCAAAAGATCACAAAAATGCCCAAAATTAACTCTCTTTTCTCTCCTAGCTCACTCTAGACAGTTAGGGTTTCACTCGGGGGAGCAAGGTGGCTGGTGGGGGCGGAAATAAGGGCTTAAGGTCCTCTAAATAGGACCCAACCCTGGAGATTTAAGGTTTCCACTCACAGCACCAACTCACCGAGTTGGTTGTAAAACCCACATGGCCAATTCGTCTCTACTCGACGAGTTGAGGCATCCAACTCGTCGAATTGCTTAGTTAACTCATAAATAAATATATAAATATTATACATGGGAGTCAGAATGTTACAATTCTCTCCCATTAGAATCAGACTTCGCCCTCGAAGTCATGTTCCGAAAACAACTATGGGTACTGCCGTGCATCTTGAACTCCGACTCATGACCACTCGGATTCCTTATGGTGCTCCCATTGCACCTTAACCAGTCGTACCTCCTTGTTCCTCCGGGCCTTAACCTTCCCATCCAAAATCGTT
The DNA here is from genome assembly GCF_052625555.1 of Lactuca saligna. Taxonomy (NCBI): domain Eukaryota; kingdom Viridiplantae; phylum Streptophyta; class Magnoliopsida; order Asterales; family Asteraceae; genus Lactuca; species Lactuca saligna. The sequence goes on from NC_136424.1 coordinate 169,922,986, forward strand.
ATCGGTATCTCAATGTAATTCAGGCTCGCATCCACCTATATATCCTCTAAAGGTACCACCATCTTCTCATCTGCTACACACTTCCTTAGATGAGACACGTGGAAGGTGTTATGAATCTGGCTTAACTCTGTAGGTAGCGCCAACCGATAAGCTACCTTCCCCACTTTGGCAGTCACTCTAAAGGGACTGATATATGTAGGACCCAACTTTCCCCACTTCCTGAATCGGATCACTCCTTTCCACAAGGATACCTTCAGGAGGACAAAATATCCAACCTGGAACTCTAGCTCGGATCGTCGCCTGTCTGCGTAACTCTTCTGGCGACTCTAGGCCATCAGTAACCTCTTTCTGACTTACTGAGTCTGCTAGGTCGTCTTAAGCACTATATCAATACCACTTATCACTCTTTTCCCTACCTCTCCCCAACAGATGGGAGTCTGACACCTCCTCCCATATAGGAGCTCAAATGGAGGCATACCAATACTGGAATGGTGGTTGTTGTTGTAAGAAAAATCAGCCATGTGAAAATAGGTGTCCCAAATTTGGCTAAAGTCCATGACTCATGCACACAACATGTCCTCAAGTGTTTGGATCGTCCGCTCACTCTGTCCATCTGTCTGTGGGTGGTATGCGGTACTGAAGTGCAAACGGGTACCCAAATCCTCATGAAACTTCTTCCAGAACCTGTAAGTAAAGCGCACATCCCGATCTCACACTATCGATGTTGGAAATCCATGTCGTTCTACCACCTCCCTCACATAAATCTTGGCTAATTTCTCTACAGAAGAATTCTCACTGATAGCCAAAAAGTGAGCACTCTTCGTCAATCGGTCCACAATCACCCATATCGCATCGACACTTTGTGTGCTTCTCGGTAACTTGGTGATAAAATCCATAGAAATTTGTTCCCACTTCCACTGGGGAATCTCTAGAGGTTGTAACAGGCCACGTGGACACTAATGCTCTTCCTTAACCCGACGATAGGTCAAGCACCTCTCAACTACCCATGCCACATCCCTCTTCATACAGGGCCACCAGTAATATTTCTTCACATCCAAATACATCTTAGCAGACCCTAGGTGGATCGAGAATCTTGATCTATGTGCCTCCTCCTTCAGTATGAGACAAGCTCCACCTGTATAGGGTAATCAAATCCACCCACAAAAAGTCACAAGCCCCCGACTATCCGTCTCAAACTCAGAAACCTGTCCAATCACCTGTTCCCTCTTACGGTTCTCCGATCTCACGACCTCCATTTGGGCCTCTCGAATGGTGTCTGATACCATTCATTACTGTCATTCTCATACACATATCTAGGATCGGAGCACTCGCTGCTCTACGACTCAGGGCATCGGCTACCACGTTAGCCTTGCCTAGATGATACATGATCTCGCAGTCGTAGTCTTTCACTACATCTAACCACTTCCTCTGTCTCACATTCAGGTTGGGCTGATCCATGAGGTACTTTAGGCTCTTGTGGTGCTTATATATGGTACATCGGACCCCATATAAATAGTGGCACGAGATCTTGAGGGCGAATACCACCACCCCATCTCCAAATCGTGGGTGGGATACCGCATCTCATGAGGCTTCAACTGCCTCGATGCGTATGCTATCACATACCCCCTCTGCATCAACACTGCACCCACCCATCATATAGATGCATCACAGTAAACCACGAAGTCCTCCACTCCCTCGGGAAGGGCTAACACTGGAGCTTCGCACAATATCTGGCGAAGAGTCTCAAATGAGGCTTGCTGCTCAGGCCCCCAGGAAAAAGTAACGCCCTTCCGGGTCAATCTGGTGAGAGGAACAACAATATCGGAGAAATATTTGATAAACCTCCGATAGTAGCAAGCCAATCCTAAAAAAATACCTGATCTCGGATGGGGATCTCGGCACCTCCCATCTCATAACTACCTCAATCTTTTCTGGGTCGACCAATATCCCATTCTGATTAACGAGGTGCCCCAAGAACTGGAACTCTTGTAACCAGAAATCACACTTGGAGAATTTGGCATAAAGTCTCTCCGTCCTCAATACTCCAAGAATCTCTCTAATATGCTCCTCGTGTTGCTCTCTGGATCTCGAATACACCAGAATATTGTTGATGAGCACGATAATTGATCGATCCAACATAGGCCTGCACACTCGGTTCATGAGGTCCATGAATGATGCCGGTGCATTGGTGAGTCTGAAAGGCATCACCATAAACTCGTAGTGCCCGAGTCCTAAAGGCCGTCTTCTGGATATCCTCCTTGCAAACACTCATCTGATGATATCTAGATCTCAAATCAATGTTGGAGAACCAAGACGCCCCCTGCAACCGATCGAACAAATCGTCAATCCTTGGTAGTGGATAACGGTTCTTGACCGTCAACTTGTTCAAATCTTGGTAATCATTCTACATCTAGTGCGAACCATCCTTTTTCTTGACAAAAGGATCAGCGCTCCCCACGGTGAGCTACTCGGTATGATAAAACCTTTCCCCAATAGCTCTTGGAGCTACGAGGATAATTCCTGCATCTCTAGTGGTGCAAGGTGATAGGGTGCCTTGGCAATAGGTGCCACACCCGAAACCAAATCAATCCGGAACTCCACCTGCCTCTCAGGAGGCACACCCGACAACTCCTCAGAAAATCATTCGGAAACTCGTACACTATCAGAACCTTGGTGATAGAACTCGGCCTTTCTGGTAGCAACCTGCATATCCATCACGTATGCCAAAAATCCCATACAACCCTGTTGTTGACTCTGTCTCGCTCTGGCAGTAGAGCAGAAGGATGATCCAAATCTGGTATACTCACCATACACCATAAGCACTCCCCCACTAGGGTCTGCTATAGTCACCATCTGATGCTCACAGTTGATCACAACTCCAAACCGACTCAACCAATCCATGCCCACTATGACACAAACATCACCTATCGCGATCGGTACCAGGTTTATCGGGAACTCAACACCAAAAATATGTAGTGCACATCCCCGGATTACATTAGTAGCAAAAATTTCATGCTCGTCGACTATAGAAACCCTCAAAGGTTGGCTCAACGCCTCACGTCGGATACTGATGTGACGACTAAAAGCTAAAGACATGAATGATCGACTCACACCCGAGTCAAATAACACCAAATCAGGTACAAAACTCACAAGAAAAGTACATATATGTAACACAATATAAGCACAACAAATCTCAAAATAATATAAATAAGGAAATATGTACAGGCCTTCTGAAAGGCTCCGTTGTCAGCTGAAAGGCTCTCCCACGAACCCTCGGTGTCTCGACCTTCGCTGGACGACTCTCAGTAGCATGTAAAGTAGCAAGTGTGGAACCCTGAGTTGATCCCTGAATGAGATGAGGGCACTCAGCCTTCTGATGGCTGGTCTGGTTGCAGTGAAAGCGAACTGCAAACCCCTTAGGGAAATCCTTCGCCATGTGCCCCTCCTTGCCACATTTGTAGAAAATCCCTACCCGACACGATCCCTTGTGACTCTTGCCGCACTTTCCTCAGTTGCGGCCCTTCTGGCCCCCAACTCTTGTATCAGCGGGCTTAGCTTGCTTTGTCGCCGGCTGCAACTACACTGGTCTCCGGTCCTTACCTTGGGACTCCTCCTCCCTGGTCTGTAACTCTAGCTCAATCTCTCTCCACCTGGAATTGGTATGAAGCTCAGCCAATGTCCGGTATGATGAGTTTGCCACTCAAATACCGACTCACACGTGCCTGATCAGTGGACACGTGCACAGGGCAGCATAACACCCTCTCATGGAACATCCTCGTAATCTCAGTCACTAAATCTGTCTTTTGCTTGAGAGACAGAAACCCCTGTTCCAAATGTTCCCTCTCCACCGGGGGAACATAATTATCTCAGAACAACTGTGTGAACCTCTCCCACGTCACTGTATCATGGTCTGCAGGAGTAAAATTGGAGTCATAAACTTCCACCAGTCCCTTACTCCCAAGCGAAGCTGGTTCAACGCAAACCGAACTCTCAAATGATCTGGGCATGAACACTTATAAAATCATCCCTCAACGTCAGAGATCCATCTCATGGAAACAATCGGATCCTGTGTTCTGTCAAACTTTGGTGGCTTCGTGTTGCTGAACTCCTCGAACAACAACGAGTCACCTCCTTATGGCCTAGCAGCGACGACAGCTGCTGTGGCCACAATAGTAGCCGCCTCAGTAACAATAGCATATCGCTTGTCAAATTTCTCAATCAGTGTGGTGTTAATAGAACCAAACATCTCCGATATCGCCTCTTGAATGGTTGCGACCACCTCCTTATGAATCATCCTGTAGATCTCCTCATCACTGGTCCTACTGCTCCCAGGGTTACGGAGTGTACCCACCATGATGTCTCTGAAACACAACACAAAAATCATCACAGACTCGCTCAAGCATACTTACACTTGATTTCCTGTCCCTACATGCTCCTTAGCACCGTGTAATCCACATTAAAGTTATATGATCATGTATACCCAATAAGTTATCACCTTTTTTTTAGAACAATGCGTTAGTGATTATTGGTATAGTTAGATCCTGTAGTTTCTCCATGCTGTAGCATCTTAGTAAGTTCGTTCTATTATAGTATCTTAGTATGTTCTTTCTGTTATCGTGTATTGTATCTTCCTCCCTGTTTCTCTTTATTGTTTGTTCTCTTATATTATCATGTATTGTATCTTCCTCCCGGTTTCTCTTTATTATGTGTTCTCTTATGTTATCGTGTATTGTATCTAGTATGAACTGAACCTCTAAACTATACCCCTTATAGTTTACTAATTCTTTACTTGAACTATTACTGAAAATACTCATTTTACTACTAAGTTATGCTGGTACTTTAAAAATGGAGTTTTGTTAAACTAAAAAGTAACATAACTTTAAACGAGTTTTTGAAATGTTTTGATCACTTATTAAAGACATAAGTGACCTTTGAAAGATGTTTTAACAAACAATTACACAATTAAAAATTTTGTTCAACTTTTATTCCCCCCTTAAAAGCATTTAAAACAGTTTAAAATATTGATTACGGGGTATGAACTCACATGATGTGGGTGATTCAAGCGAATATGTGTGTAAGGATAAGAAGCTCCACGAATGAAGTCCCAATACTTAACAAGTCCTAAATGACACATATTGGCATAAATATAGGGTTTAGAGGTAACCAAAGGCAAGGAAACACCTCACGTGACTAGGAAACACTTGGAATGAAGTGTTGAATCACATTTGATTGATAAATGGAATGTAGAATGGAACTAACATGAGTTTACAGCCAAAGGAGTTTACAGCCGTAAACTCATGGTCAAACATGCATAAGAGGGTGTTTGAAGTTTATGGAAGCTTGAGGGACTATTGGTCTACACAAGGATGATAAAGACCATCATAAGGAAGACTTTTGATGAGTTTACGGCCAAGTAAGGAGCTTACGGTCGTAAACTCATGGACATTATGAAATGAGTGTGGTGTAAGGTCCTATACTCATCAATGAATGGTTCTTGGTCACAAGCTTTGCATCTAGGAAGGTTTATGGTCCATACAAGCCATAACATTGAGTTTACGGCCAAAGGAGATCTTGGGCCGTAAACTCAAGATATTCTTAGGAAAATGTATGTTTCAAGGGTGTGATTCAAGGCTTCCTAGTAGATATGAAATATAATGAAGGAATACTTACGATATGGAGGCTTGAAATGGTTGATTTTGGCCAAGAACACTAATGTGTGTTCTTGGTGAAACTTGAAGATCTAGCAAATGGAATGATTTCATGGATGGAATCATGGATTGATACTAAATAATGAGATGTATCAACAAATCAAGGAAGAATACTTACAACTTTTGAAGATCTAAGATGAAATGTTGGATGATACTTGAGAGAGAATGGAGAAAACTCGGCCAAGGAAGGAAGGAATGGAAGAAATGGCCAAGGCTTTTATATATAAGGGTAAGTTTACGGCCGTAAACTCTAAGTGTTGTGGCGGTGAACTCATGGTGGTGATGGTTAAGGCTCGTGTGTTGTCTAGTGGCTCTAGCAGGTACTTCCTAACACTCAAACAGGTTCTAATTTGTGCTAAATGATAGTAGGAGTGAGTCTGTCACTGAGTTGAGCTAACTGACTGAGCTTTCAAAGAATTTTTTTTCAGGTTGTCACAATAATGACAAGCACCATGTTCAATGAAAGTACATTGACTAGTATAGGTGAGCTGCTAAATAACTTGGAAGCAATGGTGAGACCCTTGATGACAAGAAATCAAGAATGAACAAGTTCTGTCCATAAGAGTTTGGATTTGTCACAAACATTATCTCATGATTATGGTTATGAAAAATTCACATGAATAGGAACACATACACCATAAAATCTAAGTGTCATAAAGTTTCTCTCCTTCATGAAAATGATTGTGAGGAAACACTTTCACTAAGAGAGATTTTAAGGAGATAAAGATTATGTAAATTGCATTCTTAAATTCGATTAAGATTATGACATCCCTTTTCATAGTTCAAATTGTGAGATTTGGCGATTAGTCTAAACATTTAAGACTTAGTAATATAAGTTATGAATTAGTTTAGACAGACATGTGAGCTATCTAAGTAAAGGTGTATGAATTTGAGAAGCTTAGATAAAGGCTTATCGAAGCATATCGTATTAGAAAATATGAACTTTGGAAGCCAATAAATATTGTTTTCTAGAAGTTTAGCTGATTTCTGAATACATGTCAATGCTAGTGGGAGCATAAATGTTATGTTGGAATAGATATAATCATCATGTTAGTGGGAGGATGATTATTATTTTAAGTGTTGCAAGTTGGCAATATTAATTATAGAAAATAAAAGTTTCATTTTGCAAAGTAGTAGTGGTTGAAAAATTGTTTTGCTATAATTAAGGGAGAGAATGTTATACTTCATTTCCAATCTAAAAGCTTAGATTGAGAAATTTTAATCAAATTTAGTCAAGGATATATTAACTACATTCTCAAATTTGATTATGATTACGACATCCCTCTTCATAGTTCGAATTATGAGAACATGGCAAATAGGAATATTATGGAAAATGGCTGATAAAGTATCATGCCTTTATGTAAGACATTATGAATCGTGTCTCATACGCTTCTAGTATAGGATCGATTACATATGCTGTAATATTTGATAGTTCTAAAATTTTCCAAATGCCTAGGGCATTAAGAGGGAAAAAGGACTAGAACCAGATTTGACTAAAATAATTAAACAACTGTCAAGGACACTCTAAGGTTCGCCAAGGATTGGTCTCTTGTGGACAGTTGGAAGTATAGTCATGGATGGACCATATTGACATTATTATGAATAGATAAGATTCTATTTATAATGAGTTGTCATATGGAAAATATGGAATTGTTTACTTATTGGGAGTTGGATGTTAAGAATTTATGTCTAGATTAAAAAATTTTATGCAAGAAGGATGGTCAAAGGAATATACTTTGGATGTGAGACTTCACATCTATGGGATTGTCTTGTAACAATATCCAATAGAGCACTTTGTAATTTCATTGGAAAAGTCTTGGTGACTTCGGTGCTGTGATATTACGAAAGGACCGTTGCATAAAATGTTAGAATCTAACATATTCTAGTAGTGGCGAGAATTTGTATTCTTACACTAATGATTAGGATTAGGAATTGTGAAATGAGTATCATTGGAAATTTTTTCATTTGATCTATTTCACAATGTAAGGACCATAGGTAAACATAGTGTGCATGCTTAGTGCATGGGATAACTGTTATTATAATTCAAGTAAGAAGTTGATTACCTGAAACAACAAATAATGAGTAATCAATATGGTGATTAAATAAAAGTGTTTTATTTATGCTCAAAATTTTGGGGCCATATAGAATTAGTATTATTCTTGTGTTTCATTTTGCATGTTTTGATTTCCTGAATAATGAGATTATTCAAAACCTCCACAATCACTCGTACTTTGAAAGTAGGTATGAAAGAAGACTGTCATGAATCCGTTTGTAGATTGTCCAAAGTGTTTAGACATAACACAAGTTTGCTGCAACGTTCATGATTGCTGCTAGAAGATTAGAGTATTGGATTAAACCCATGCTCACTTGGATCGCTTAATAGATTTTATCACGAGTGATTGGTGAGACGATAATATCTTATATTCTTAAAACAGAGATGTGTGAGTTGTATTCTGCAAGTCAGTTGCACATTGATAATATGTAAACGCGCTAGTAACTTGGTGTTATAAAACATATTATTGTGTGTGATTTAATGAGTAGGTACAAGCGAACACTTGAGTCGAAGTTTATCTGTTCTCTTTTACCCAAAGTGGGATAAAAGCGATATCTGTGGGACCCCTCGATGATTTAGTGATGACACCCTAAGCGCTTGGCCAAGCCAGGACTAAGTTGATGTGTTTAATTGTAGTATGTTGTCAGTCGTCATAAATCGAAAATCGGGAAACAACACATGAACAGAAAGTATGATTAAAATCCATGTCTTAGTTCATACGATATCTAGAATGGAGGAATATATGATCCCTTATCTGAAGGACAAGTTGCTTATAAGATCAGAGTTCGACAACATCTTTGAGAGCTACGATTGATATTTGGATTGTACTTGCATTTATAGTTACTAGACTTATCTAGGTGGGAGACTGTTAGATTAGTGTCTATACCCGTAACTATATTTGGTAAGTATTTGAACCGGTTGTGCATGGTCTTTTTGGGTTTCCTTCACCAAAGCAACTTGATAGGATGATTTATAAGGAAAGAGGATTAATTATGATTTATTAATATATTATATGAATAATATATTAAAGGAGAAATCGTATTGTTTAATTAATATTAGTCAAGAATTAATTAAGAATTAGTTCTGTAGCTAAAAGAGATTAATTAAACTTAGGGGACTAGAATTGTAATTATAAGATAATTTCAATTGGGCTATGGATCACCTTGTAACATAGGTTGGACGAGTTCTATGGGAAGCCCATAAGGAATTCGTCTAAGGGGTGTTCTAAAGGGAGTCCATGGGCTGCTTGGAGCCTAAGTAGTTAAATTAGGGTTTCCTTGTTTGATAATCCTAATAGCCTCACTATATAAAGACCCATGTAGCCCCAAAAACGTGGCTAACTCTTTTGAAAGAACCCTAGGATGGTTTTTGGTGCTCCTCCACTCTCTCATAAGTCATTATTTTGCTTGTGGTGTTTGTAAGCCATTAGAGGAGTGACACTTGTGACTCTAATCTCCAAGACAAGAAGATTCAATCCATTATTGAAGAGGTAATAATCTTGATCTATTATTATATGTTAATTTCGAAATTCATATGCTAGATTAGGGTTCTTGAGTCTTGGATGAATTGCATGTAGAATAGAGAAACCTAGATCCAGGAATTAGGGTGTCTATGAGCACATAGGATGTTCTTTTGTATAAAACCCATCAGACATGTCCATTAGATAAGGGATCATATATTCCTCCATTCTAGATATCATATGGACTAAGACATGGATTATAATCATTCTCTCTGTCTATTTGTTGTTTCTTGATTTCCAATTTATGACGACTGACTAATTGAACAAATCAAATCAGTCCAAGCCCGGCCGAGAACTTGCGTTTGTCATCACTAAATCATCGAGGGGTCCACATATATCTCTTTTATCCCTTTAAGGGTAAAAGGAATGGATAAACTTCGACTCATATGCTTGCTCTATATACTTATCAAATCGCACACAACAATGTGTTTTATAACACCAAGTTACTGGTACGTTTTCACATTATCAATGTGCAACCGACTTGTAGACTGCAACTCATATCTCTCCGTTCGAAGAATATAAGATATTATTGTCTCATGATCACTCGTGATAAAATCCATGAAGTGAGTCAAATGAGCGTGGGTTGAATCCAATACTTGAATCTTATTTCAGGAGCACTCATGAATACTGCAACTATGTCTAGGCCACCTAGACAAACTACATATCCATTCATGACAGTCTTGATTCATAACCTACTTCCAAAGTATGATTGACTATGGGGAGTTTGAATAACCTATTTATTCGGGAAGTCAAAACGTGTAAAGTGAAACACAAGAATATTACTAATCCTATATGGCCCCAAGCACCTTTGAGAGTAAATAAACACCTTTTATTTAAACACCATATTGATTACTCATTATTCAATGTTTCAATTAATCAACTTTATACTTGAATCAAAACAATAGTCATGCCATTCTCCAAGCATGCACATTATGTTTATCCAAACAATAGTTATGCCATACTCCAAGTATTCACACTATGTTTGTCTATGATCCTTAATTTGTGAAATAGACCAATTGAACATGATTCTAATGATGCTCATTTCACAATCCCAAATCCTTATAAAAAGTGTAATAATTCCAAATTCCTGCCATTTACCGAAATCTATTAGATTCTAAACTTATATGCATTGATCCTCTTGTAATGACTATGAACAAAGTCACAAAGACTTATCAACAGACGTTACAGAGTATTCCAATGGAGATTAATTCCATGGAAACGAAGTCTCAAATTCAAAGTACATTCCTTTGAACATCCTTCTTGCATTAAGTTTTCTAATCTTACACAGATTTAATGAATAACTTCCACCTACGGAAACATTTCCATATTCCCATTTTGACTATCACTTCTTGACAAGAGTTGCCTCTTTTCAGAATATATCAATATGGTCCTTCCAAAATTAACACTATACTTCTATCTATCCATGAGCAACCAACCTTTGGTAAACCTCAGGTTGTCCTCGAAAATTGCGTAATTATTTTAGTCATATCCAATTCTAGACCTTTTTCCCTTCTTAATGCCGTAGACATTTGGAAAATACATAAATGATAAATATTATAGTACATGTAATCGATCATATCCTCGAAGCATCTGGGACACGATTCATGATGTCTTACATAAAGACATGATCCTAGACCAATCTATTGCTACAATATTTTTTTATTCGCCATGTTTTCATAATTCAACTATGAAGAGGGATGCCGTAGTCATAATCGAATTTTGAGAATGCAATATATATAGAATTTCCTTATGTTGAACCATTCCAACATAAAATTTATATATATATATATATATATATATATATATATATATATATATATATATATATATATATATATATATATATATATATATACGGGAAAAGTTGTTTTGCTGTAATTAAGAGAGAGGACATTATACTTCATTTCAATTCTAAAAGCTTAGATATAGATTTTAATCATCTTTAGTCAAGGATATATATATATATATATATATATATACACACACACACACACACACACTTGACTAAAGATGATAAAAATCTCAATCTAAGCTTTTAGAATTGAAATGAAGTATAATGTCCTCTCTCTTAATTATAGCAAAACAACTTTTCCAAATTGAAACTTTAGTTTTCTATAATTAACATTGCTAACTTGTAACACTTATCATAATTATCATGCTCCCACTAACATGATAATTATTAACATAACACTTATACTCCCACAAGCTTTCACATTTATCCAGAAATCAGATGGACTTCTAGAAATCAATACTTTATTGACTTTCTTACCAAATTTCAAATTTCTGAGACAAGATGCTTTGATAAGAATTTATAAAAAACATACACTTTTCCTTAGATAGCTCATATGAGTGTTTAAACAATTTTTAGAACTATGAACAGGGATGCCGTAATCACAGTCTCAATTGTTTAGACCTTTGCCATTTCTAACATGTCCATGTTAGTGTGCCGGTTACCCACACACGTTCCACTAACGACCTTGAGAATGAAAATATCACAATTTCTATCTACTTAAAATCTATTTAGCAAAAGCGTTTCCTCAGAATCATTTTCATGAATCAGAGAGAAACCTTATGAAACTTAGATTTTATGGTGTATGTGTTCCTATCCATATGAATTTGTCATAACCACAAGAAGTGGTTAGTGAAAAATCGAAACTTATATGGACTGAACTTGTTCAATCTTAACTTCTTGCCACCTGGCAGCACAAGGGCCTACCAATGCTTCCAAGTAGTTATGCAAAGAACCGAGAACTTATAGAACTCACGTGCATAGTCAAATCTAATTGGAATGGGCATAGAAACAAGAATATGTCAACATGATAGGCTATAAACCTCAAGTTGTGTGCTAGTGATAAACAACAGGTTTTATTCATGATTAGTTCTTGAAACTTTTCAAGATCTTTAAGACTCCCACTGACCACTTGACATATGAGATTCTCTTATCAAGAACCACTACTTGACAAAGCAAATATTCAAGAGTTAGTGCAGATTCTTATCAAGATAAACACTTCACATAATTGGCCTTAGTGTTGGATTAGTGTCTAAGTCCATAACTATTTTGGTATGTACTTGACCCAATGGTGCATGGTACTTTTGGGTTGCCTTCACCAAAGCAACTTGATTGGAGAAATAAATAAAGAGAGAGAGGTTATTATGATTTATTAATATGGTATAAGAATAATATATTAAAGGAGAAATCATGTTTGCTTAATTAATATTGGTCAATAATTAATTAGGAATTAATTTTGTGATCAAGTGTAAATAATTAAACTAGAGGGGCTGAATTGTAATTATGTGATAGTTACAAAATATGGTAATGGTTATCCTAAAAACGGGTTGAACGAATTCAAGGAGATAAGGATCCTTGAAATCGTCCAAAGGATAAAGGATAAGGGTTTTCAAGGCTTATCTTATGGTTGCTTTGTGGATAAGCAACTAGATAAGGATAATGACTGAAACTCTATCTCTACACCTATATAAAGACCCTAAGGCCTTAGAATTCGTGTACTTGTTCCCAAGGAGTCCTAAGGACGAATTCTAACCTCTCTCCTCTCTCTTCATACCTTCTCCATTTGCTCTTGGTGTTTGTAAGCCATTAGAGGAGTGACACTTGTGACTCTAAGCCTTCCAAAGTCAATACAAGGAGATTTGGGATTGTTATTGCTACATAACAATCAAGGTAACATTATAAACCTATTCTCATGTTAATATGATTGTTTGAATGCTAGAATTAGGGTTTATAGTCTTGGATTCAAAGCATGTACAATAGAGAAACCTAGATCCAAGCATTAGGGTTTATATGAGCACATAGGATGTCTTATGACCAAAAACCCATCAGTGGTATCAGAGCATTGATTGGTTTCAATTGTATTGATGCATTGTATATCTGAAAAATTCGATTTTTGGTGTTTTGGAGGCTGGACTCGCCGAGCCCATAGCTGAACTCGCCGAGTCTAGGGTGACTCGACGAGTCCAGGCTTGACTCGACGAGTCAACTCGTCAGATAATGCTTATCTCGGGATTTCTTGCTGTTTTTGCATATGGATAGTTACCTTATCATGTTAGATTAATATTAATTCGATTATATGATATATTTGACTATATTTTTGATCTAAATGAAGATATTTATCAATTAATAAGATAATTGTTTCCTTATAAGATAATTGATTAATTATTTTGACTAAATTGATAAATTGTTTTGCAAGAAATCATTAAATAAATCAAATATGGATAATTATGTGATTAAATGTTAATTTGAATTATTTGCTATTTGATCCTTGTTGTTATGAAAAGTTTCATATTTTTCCCCTTTAGGTTTTATAGTTTAAATTTGAACCCAAAAGTTTTGAAGTTTTGAAATTTAAATAGTTAAAACCCTAATGTTTTGAAAAAGGTTTCAAAACTTGCCCTCAAGTTTTGGAATTTAAAAGTTGATTAAAAGTTAATTAGGAATGTTAAATTCGAAAACCCTAGTAATGTTTTGAAAAGTTCAAATACACCTTTATGGTTTTATTAATTGATTAAGGAGTATAATTAAAAGAGATTTAATAAATCCATAAAAGTTTAGGTTAACCATTTAATTGAATTAAAAGTGTAATTGTTAAAGTTAACCACATAGTATTTTAAAAGTATAAAATTCACCCTATACTATATATAACATTAAAAGTCTAACATTATATATGTATGAGTAAAAGTCAGTCTTACCGTTAGTAGGCCTCATTCACGAAGCTGGTCTATAAGGGGTGTTTAAGGAAACTGGCTATAAAATGGCGATTGAATGGGTATCCACTCTTACCTACCGCACTCTTGACTAGTGGAGGGTCGTTAGCCGAACGGGTAGGATAGGATGAAACCTTCCATTATAAGTATAATGAAATACAAAGTAACTAAATGTTTTTCAAATTCCCAATCTTAGTTACTTAGGCAAAAGTGAATTGATGCAATTCCATGAAACTACACTTTGTGCCATTGCGAAGACGTTAGTGGAGCGTGTGTGGTTAACCGGCACACTAAATGGTTCTAAGCAAAGGTAGCAAAGGGTGACTCAATGTTTGTCATAGTTCGGTGGAGCGTGTGTGGTTTACCAGCACATCGAATAGGTGACTGTAACATGTGAGGGAACCATGTAAGTTTGCATGGTTATTCACACCCGCTTTGTGATCCTCGGCATCCCAGTCACAAACAAGAGGGGCATATCGAGATTTAAACATGCCATTGAAATGGTCAATGAATCTCAAAGGATCTAGGATTTTTCATAGATTTAAAAACTTAAATTTCTTTTTCGTTTTTTCATGGTGGAAATTAGTGAATCGTCATTCACTTACCTTCAAATATTCTGCAACTAGATTACGGCATCCCTTTTCTAGGTTGTAGCGTATTGTGTTGGGTTCTAGCCTTAGTATCTCATTTGGGTGATTTACTAAGGACTCAATCGATCAACTAACTTGAATTTGTTTTCTCCCGTTTTGTAGATTTCAAATTTGACAACTATGGTCTTCCCAAATCCCGTGGAACAAGCATTCCACATGAAGATGATATTCCACGATTTGATCGAGGAACAAGAAATCATGCTTCACTTCTTCCTCCTCCTCCTCCAATTATTCTCCCTAACCCACAAGATTGTAAAATTGAAAGGTTCAATATCACTCAAGCCCTTTTGTCAAGTAAACATAAAGAAGGGAAGTTGGTGTGTGCACACGTCTTAGGGATGAAGTCACACATTGATAGGTTAAGAATGATGGGATCCGTTGTCGGTGAAGAGATGGCTGTTGATTGGGTTCTTCAGTCACTTCCTAACTCGTTTAGTGAGTTCGTAAGAGAGTACTATATGATGAACCACAACGTGACCCTTATTGATCTCACCTATATGCTTATTGCTGCTTAATCAGCAATGGTTTGGCGCAATAGAAAAGCAAAGTTGATTGGTGAATCTGCCTTCAAGACCTCTATGGATATAGACAATGGCAATGAAAGACACGCAATGATCGAAAAGTTTTATCATAAGAGAGAGGCGATGTCTGAAGTAGTTCCATGTGTTGTTACAAAAGAGTCAATTTGCTTTTATTTCCAAGAGAAGGGACATTGGAGACGAAGTTGCCATATTTACCTAAGAGATCTAAGAGATGGGAGAGTCAAAAGTATGGCTACGCTTCAGGTAAAATCCACTATCTAACTTCGTTAAGTTCCTATTCATTGATTCAAATACATGATGTGATAAGATTGCATTTGAATGTTTTGCAGGATCGGTGAAAAGAAAGGAAGCTTGATAAGAGAGCAAGATGAATCTAATCACAAGAGATGGATCTCGATCGCATAGACTTGAAGATTGGATTTTGAGGTTAGATAGTTATGATAGAGTTGTTAGAAATTTTCCTTTTACGTAGTTTTCAATAGATTTTGCATTGTAAGGACAAATGTTTTTCCGCTGCTTTTATAAATAAGATAAATTTTGTTTGACTTATTTATTTATTTGTTTACTTCCTTGCAATGAAACCGTTATGAAAATTGATGTTTGCATATTTCTACAACGAATGGATATGATTCTTAGTTATGTTATTTATGGAAATGTCAAGAATTTACCAAATAGGGAGAGTTTCTCATCGCCCAAAGTTTCAATTGGACTGAAATTTGGAATCACGCAACTTGGTTGCATGGTGAATGAGAAATTTCGTATTTGGAAATTAGACAAATTCGTTGACAAAGTGTTAAGTGAAGGACTAGGAGATCGAGTACACAAAGTTGTGTGTTGATCAAGTTCACCATAAGAGTAACAAAGATATTTGTCATGATTTACTAAAGGCTTAGTAAATATGATTACACTTACAAGATTAAGTGTAATTCTGAATTGATTAAAGGGTTTAGATCAATAGTAGAACGAACAAGAAGAATCAAGTAGGCAGAAAGATAAAAGTTTCTCCATTCTAAGAAGAAGGGAGAGTAGCTTTTATGCTTTTATAATGGGTCTTAATGATTAAGAACCATGTCTCAATTGATCCTCTAAGTAAGTCTTAGTACAATTGTATGTTTAAGAAGAGGAATCAAGGATTGAAGAAATGGTTAAATCAAGAAGTCTATCATACTTCGTTCCAATAACAAGTCTTAAAGTTAAGATTGTGGCAATGAGTGAAAAGTATTAAAGGTTTATAACATTCATAAAATGTGGAAAGTTGTGATGTCTTGAATAAGACAAAAACCAACTTGGACCAATTTATGAAGTGTTTTGATAAAAGCTACACTAACTCTTGAATATTTGGTTGTCAACAAATGTTTATTGACAAGAGAATCTTATATGTCAAGGAGTCAGTGGGAGTCTTAATGGTCTTGAAAAGTTTCAAGAACAAATCAAATAAACCTTATCGATCATCACTAGCACACGAGTTGAGTTTTACAACCTATCGTGTTGACGATATTTTGATTCTGTGCTGTTCCAATTAAGTTAATTATGCATGTGAGTCCTATGAGTACTCATTTTGAATGCATAAAAGGCAAAGCACCTTGATCAAGGAAAGGTACATTGATAGGAAAAGGGTGAGATGCTTAACTACTTGGAATACGTGGTGGGCAGCTATGCTACCATAAGGCGAGAAATCAAGATTAAAAATAGGCTCGGTCCATATGAGTTTGAATTTGTCGTAAACTTTGGTTTTAACAAATTCACATGGATAGGAACAAATACACCATTTAAATCTAAGTGTCATAAGATTTCCTCCTTCATGAAAATGATTGTGAGGAAATGCTTCCACTAAGAAAGATTTTAAGAAGACAGTGATTGTAAAATTGCATTCTCGAATTCGATCATGGTTACGGTATCGCTTTCCATAATTTGAATTGTGAGTTTTGGCAATTAGTCTTAATTGTTGAGACACACATATGAACTATCTAAAGGCAAAGGTGTATAAGTTCAAGAAGCCTTGATAAAAGATTATCAAAGCACTAAGTATTAGAAACATGGACTTAAGAAATTCAATAGGTATTGTCTTTCTGAAAGTTAAGATGTTTATGAATACATGTCGAAGCTAGTGGGAGCATAAGTGTTATGTTTTATAGTAATAATCATGATAGTGGGAGCATAAAAGTTATGATTGTATGATTATTATAGAAAGTATTGCAAGTTGGCAAGATTAATTATAGAAAAACAAGAGTTATACCTTGCAAAGTCGTAAGGGTTGTAAAGTTGTTTTGCTATAATTAAGGGAGATAATATTATGCTTCATTTCAAATCTAAAGGATTAGGTTGAGAAATGTTGATAAATTTAGTCAAAGGTACATAGTGTGTTCTTAAAATTTCGATTATGATTACGACATTCCTCTTCACAATTCGAATTTTGAGAACATAGCAAATAAAACATTATGCGTCGTGTCCCATACGCTTCGGGTATAGGATCGATTGCAAATGATTTGAAGTTGTGAAATGAGAATGATTGGAAATGTGTGCAATTTGTCTATTTCACAAAAGTAAGAACTATAGGTAAACATTGTGTGCATGCTAGGTGCATGGGACAAGTGTAATAATTCAAGTACGAAGTTGGTTACCCGAAACGACAAATAATGAGTAATCAATACGGTGATAAATAAAAGGCGTTTTATTTATACTCAAAGGTTTGAGGCCATATGGGATTAGTATTATTCTTCTGTTTCACATTTGCATGTTTTGACTTCCAGAATAATTGAGTTTATTAAGAATAATCGAATTATTCGAACGGGCCACAGTCATTCATATTTTGGAAGTAGATATGAATGAAGACTATCGTGAATTGGTGTGTGGATTGTCTAGAAGAGTGTTAGACATAAGCAAATGTTTGCTGCAACGTTCATGAGTGCTTATGAATATGATTTGAGCATTGGATTAAACCCACGCTCACTTGGATCATTCCATGAATTGTATCACGAGTGATTGGTGAGACGATAACATCTTATATTCTTGAAACCGAGATGTGTGAGTTGTATCTTGCTAATCGGTTGCACATTGATAATATGAAAATGCACTAGTAACTTGGTGTTATAAAACATATTGTTGTGTGTGATTTGGTTAGTGAGTGCAAGCAAGCATTGTATCAAAGTTTATCCGTTCCTTTTATCCAAAGAAGGATAAAAGCGATATCTTTGGGCCCCTCGATGGTTTACTGATGACAAACGTAAATGCTCGACCGGGCTAGGGCTAATTTGATTTGTTCAATTAGTCTGTCGTCATAAATCAGAAATCGAGAAGTAGTACAAAGAGAATGATTTGAAATCATATCTCATACGATATCTAGAATGGAGGAATATATGATCCCTTATCTAAGGACACGCGTATCTGATAGGATTAGAGTTGACAGCGGCTTTGGAAAGCTACGATTGCAAATCAGGATCTGAAGTCATACGCATAATAGTTATTAGACTTATCAAAGTGGGAGACTGTTGGATTAGTGTCTAAGTCCATAACTATTTTGGTATGTACTTGACCCGATGGTGCATGGTCCTTTTGGGTTGCCTTCACCAAAGCAACTTGATTGGAGAAATAAATAAAGAGAGAGAGGTTATTATGATTTATTAATATGTTATAAGAATAATATATTAAAGGAGAAATCATATTTGCTTAATTAATATTGGTCAATAATTAATTAGGAATTAATTTTGTGATCAAGTGTAATTAATTAAACTAGAGGGGCTGAATTGTAATTATGTGATAGTTACAAAATATGGTAATGGTTATCCTAAAAATGGGTTGAACGAATTCAAGGAGATAAGGATCCTTGAAATCATCCAAAGGATAAAGGATAAGGGTTTTCAAGGCTTATCTTATGGTTGCTTTGTGGATAAGCAACTAGATAAGGATAATGACTGAAACCCTATCTCTACACCTATATAAAGACCCTAAGGCCTTAGAATTCGTGTACTTGTTCCCAAGGAGTCCTAAGGACGAATTCTAAACTCTCTCCTCTCTCTTTATACCTTCTCCATTTGCTCTTGGTGTTTGTAAGCCATTAGAGGAGTGACACTTGTGACTCTAAGCCTTCCAAAGTCAATACAAGGAGATTTGGGATTGTTATTGCTACATAACAATCAAGGTAACATTATAAACCTATTCTCATGTTAATATGATTGTTTGAATGCTAGAATTAGGGTTTATAGTCTTGGATTCAAAGCATGTACAATAGAGAAACCTAGATCCAAGCATTAGGGTTTATATGAGCACATAGGATGTCTTATGACCAAAAACCCATCACTTAGCTAGTCTTCTATTTATCCAAAACATCACAACTTACCAATTTCAAAAGTAAAAGAGTAAGGAAACATTTTACTCTACATTTGATAAGTGTTATAA
Source organism: Lactuca saligna (assembly GCF_052625555.1). Lineage (NCBI taxonomy): Eukaryota > Viridiplantae > Streptophyta > Magnoliopsida > Asterales > Asteraceae > Lactuca > Lactuca saligna. The sequence goes on from NC_136424.1 coordinate 169,942,572, forward strand.
ACCTTCTTAAGATTATGTCACTCAAGTTATAATCTTGGAGTATAACTCTTTTGATTTAACAATTTTACTCAAGTAAGGAAACATTTTACTCTTTTGATTCAACAATTTCAACTATTCATGATTCCTCTTCTTAGTCAAACAAATGCACTAAGATTGCCTTAGAGGATCAATTGTGATATGGTATCTTAATCACTAAGATAATCATAAAACACGATACTAAAGTACTCTCCCATCTTTTCATATTTGAGAAACTTTTATCTTTCTACCTAATTTGATTCTTCTTATTCGTTCTGCCTTACATTGAAAATTTTCCAATGTTTCAGAATTATACTTCAACTTGTAAGTGTAACCATATTTACTAACCTTTAGTAAATCATGACGAATAATGTTATCGTTCTTTGTGGTGGACCTGATCAGTGCACAACCAACTGTACCTGATCTCCTAGTCCTTTATTTGACTTACATATACATGTGAACAAGGAATTAGTCTTAATTTCCCAAAGATGAAAATTCTCATTCAACATGCAATACAAGTTGCATGATTCCAAGTTTCTATCCAACTGAAACTTGGGTGATGTGAATCTTTCCTTGTTTGGTAAATTATGACACTACCACAAACGAAAGAATCAAATCCATTTTCAAATGTTGCTATCAATGGAATTATATAAACAACAAATTTTCACAAATGCCATTGAAAGGAAATTTAAAATAAATAAAATTAGAACTTTTCTTTTATTAAAAAATTTCGGAAAACCTTGTCCTTACAATGAAAATGCATATGAAAAACTTATTGTTATCTATTCCTAAGCAATCTATCACAACTCTTAAGCAGCAACTCAAAATTCTGATCATCGAACCATGCGATCAAAATCCATCTATTCACGATCAGAATCTACTTACTCTTCTTTTAAGCTTCCTTTCTTCGATTCTACAAAACATCAAAATGTGACCTAGTCACATTATGTAATAAGTATCTGCAAATAGGAACTTAATAGAGTCAGATAATGGACTTTACCTGAAGCATAGCCAAATTTGTTGACCTTTTCCATCCTTATGGACTTTCGGGTAAATTGGGCAGCTTCGCAACCAATGCCCTTTCTCTTGGCATATGGATTCTTTATGAATGGTACACGGGACTATCTCAGACTGATCCTTTCTCTTTACAATTGGTCAAATAACTTGACCATGACCGATCCCTTTCCATTGGGAAGATAAGACTTTTTCGGACTTCTAATGTTACCATTGTCAATGTCCACATATGTTTGGGAAGTAGATCTTCCAATCAAATTTGCTTTAACAATGCTCTAAATCATTGCTGATCCAGCAACAACAAGCAAATAGGTAAGATCATTAAGGTTCATGTCATAGTCTGTTCCATAGTAGTCCTTAAAAAAAGTCATTATGTGACTTAGGAAGCGATTGAAGAACCTAGTCAACAACTAACTTCCTCAAGACTTTGACACCCAACTCTCTCGGCTTGTCAATATGTGACTTCTATCCAAGATGTGAGTGCACACAGACTTTCCAATAGGGATTGAGTAACCTTGAACTTTTCAAGAACATCTGGGATAGCGAAAATAATTGGAGGAGGTGGAGGAAGAGAAGTATGATTTCTATGATCCAATCACGATATATCATCTTCATTAGGAAAGCTTGTTCCAAGAGATTTGGGAAGGTCATAGTTGTCTGAACTAGACATATACAATGGGAGAAATTCAAGCCAGTTGATTTAAATCCTTAATATAACACCCAATATGAGATATTAAAGCTATGACCCAACACAATATTGTATAACTTGGAAGAGGGATGCCGTAATCCAAGCTATAAAATATTTGAAGGTAGGCGAATGATGATTCACCAATTTTAACCATGAAAAACGAAATAGATATTAGGCTTTAATTGGTTTGAAACTCCTAGATCTTTTGATATTTATTGAACTTTTCAATGGCATGTTTAAATCTCGATTGTGTCCTCTCAAGTTTGTGACAGGGATGCCGAGGATCACAAACAAGGTGTGAATAAGCATGCAAATTAACTTGGCACCCTTAATATTTATCACCTAATCGATGTACCGGTTACCCACACGCACTCCACCGATCTATGATAAACATTAAGTCACCCTTTTTCACTCTTACTAGTCCATATTAGTGTGCTGGTTACCCACACATGCTCCACCAATGACTTGGTAAGGTACAAAGTGTCATTTCATGGGTTAGCACCAAATTCACATTTTCCTAAGTAACTAAGATTGGGGATTAATGAGTGTTTAGTTACTTAGTATTTATCATTATACTTTTAATGAAGGGAGAATTAATGTCCTGTCAAACCCGTTCAGGTAACGACCCTCCACTAGTCAAGGAAGCGGTGGGTGAGAGTGGAAACCCATTAAACTGCCATTTTATAGGCAGTAACCTTATACCCCCTTATAGATCTACTTCGTGAATGAGGCTTACTAACGGTAAGACTGACTTTGTTCTTATACAAATATATAACTATTAAATATTAATATTATAATAGTATAAGGGTTGAATTTGAACTTTTAAAATTTTAAGGGTTTAACTTGGAATTAAAGTATTCATGGGGGGAAACTTTACAAATTCCAAAACTTGAGGGTAAGTTTTAAACAATTCAAAAAATTTTGGTTGCCATAACTGTCACACCCCAAAACCACGAACGGCGGAAACGTTCAGGGGTGGAGGACGTCATGTGCAGTATCACAACAGTGTAATATAATAAACAAGCAACAACATCATCCATTGCATTATAAGTAAAGTTTTAATACATGTGTGTTTCTTTCATTGTAGTAAGACACCAAAAATATACAATCAAAATAAAAGACGAGACTTGTCTGCTCCGTCTTCTCAAAACCTGGCCTTCGTACCTGTCTACTGATGACCTGAGAATACAAGTTATTTTGAAAGCGAGTATCAGCTTTAAAGCTGGTGAATTCATAAGTATATAATTGTCATTGCCTTGTTTGTGAAAATCTATTATAAAGGCCATGTAAATCGTTAAATGAAAATGTTGATGTACGTATGAAAAACCCTAGAAAATCCCTTATTTTCTATCAGTTTGAGATGTAGTCTTCTACCAAGACCCGAATGTTTTGTAAGTAAAATGATAGTTTTCCTTTAATTGTTTAGTACTAAAGTACTTAGTCTAACTCATCGTTTATGTGAAAGAATCAAAAAATAAAGTAAACAGGAAAATGTACTACTGTAAGTGTTGTCACTAGGTACTAGGACTAACACATCATATGTAACTGTTATCCCAAGGTACTAGGGTTAACACGACCTATATAACCTAATGAACATCCGAAGATTTGTCCACTCACCCTTTGTAGCGGCAGCAGGGTGGAAGGGGGGTTAATCCCATAACAACGTTAACCTAATGATCATCCGAAGAGTTTCATCTCATCCTCTGTTGCAACAGAAGATGGAGGAATGGTTAGTTCCGTAACTGACTCATAATATCAGAAACAACCTTAGACATCCATAGATGTTCATCACCCAGTGTTGCTAACAGCTGGGTTCCGGAATGGTTAGTCCCGTATAGACATCCCATTGAACTGGGATAGGCAGGAAAATTTACACTGAAGGTACGAATAAATCTTCCTAATAACTCTAGGTACAAGTATCCACGTAAGTGAGTATAGGATAATGTATCTAAGTAACAGTATTCATGTATGGTATTCATGTATCATGTAAGTATATGTAAACGTACTCATGTATCATGTAATCAAATGTAAAGGTACTCATGTATCAGGTAATGTACTTGTATAGACTCATGAATGAACTGACTCTTGTGTGATTCCTTGTAATAGGAATTATGTTTGATATCTCCAAATTATCCCTATGATAATTTACTGGAAGGTAATTGGTTGTTCAAGTAGGTTTATACACTCTTACTACTCCAGGATGTGAAAAACTATAAACTATAACATCAATACATATATAAGAATATAAGTGTACATGCATAGTTTAGTTCAATAATGTAAAATGGTTTTATAAGACATCTTATGGGTTTTGAACAATAATTAACAATGACTTGATGTCGTTTTAATATACATTTCAAAGGTAAAACAATAGATTACAATGCGTTTTTAAGATTTAAGACCATTTCATGCATCACATTTTGTAGTATGTGAAATATGTTTAAATGACAAACACAATTATAAAATACATAACAATGATTTAATAACATGTTTGTTTCTACTTGTATTCCCCCCTTTAAAGCATTTAAAATCATTTAAAACATTGATTAGGGGTATGAACTCACCTGTAGTTGGTGATTGGAATGAACTGAACGGTATCGGATTGCTAGGTGTCAAGCGAGGACTTGTGCACACACTACGATCCTAATGAACATATAATCACACATATATGCACTCAATTAGACTTAAATGACTAATTGATAAAGTTAAGACATCCTAGACATAATAAACACTTTATATAAGTGTTTTAAGCCTTAAGGATTGCACCTATGTTATTGTGGGACAAGGTATTTGTGTTTAGGGTTTCGAAAGGACCCTATATGAGAGTTTACTCTCTATAAACTATCACACATGGAGTTTATGGTTGTAAACTCTTGAGTTTACGGCCGTAAACTCCCAAACATGTGTGTTTGGTGTGTTTTGAAGTCCCAAATGCTTTCTAGAATTATTCTAACTTAGTGGCTAAGTCCTTGGAAGGGTTTAAGGTCTAGGAGTACTCCGAATAGGAGTTTATAGCCTCAAGGCCATTCCCCTTGGAGTTTACGGCCGTAAACTCCCTTGGGGTGTTGTTTTTGTTGCTTTCAAGCCTCTTGCACTTGTGGGATATGTTCTAGACTTTTATTCCTAGCATATGAAGGCATTAGGCACACCTTAGTGCCCTTTTTAGGAGTTTACGGCCCAAGAACCATGTCTTGGCCATAAACTCACTTGGTTAAGTGATTTTGATGTGGTTTGGTCCTTCCATTAAGTGTGTAACAATTTCTTGTAAATGCCTAGGGCTTTAGGTGTCATGAAAACACTCTTTTGTCCATTTAAATGGAGTTTACAGCCTAAGCTTCACTTGGGCCGTAAACTCACTTTTGTTTGTGTCATTTGATGTGTTTAAGACCTTGTGCTACTTGGGAAAATAGCCTAGATACAAGTCTTAAAGTCCTAGTGTCCTCAAAACACCATTTAGTGTTAGAAAATGGAGTTTACGGCCTAAGAGAGTTCTGGGCCGTAAACTCCCAATCTTGGGTGGATTTTGGCTTTCTTTCTTGTCCCTAACATGCATAAATAAACATTTAAGGCCTTATCATAACACAAGTGTTGGTTTTGGCTTCGTTTCGGGAGTTTACCGCCCAAGAACACCTTGGGGTGTAAACTCCTAGATTTCATGTTTTAGCCTTCTAAATCATGTTATAGACACATATAAAGCTTTCTAACATTACTATAAAGAGTTACTCACGTTTTGGTATAAAAACCCGAAGATCCGTCAGAGAGAAAATGGATTTTCTCTAGTCGGAAATGTGAATAATGAATGATTTTGGTTTAGAAATCTATTTATAGTCTTGAGATATTTTGGCAGAAAATATTTTTATTCCTGAAATGATCCCTAATAAGATAGAGTGTTGGAATAACAGTGTTGCACAAAACCCTAGTGCACCCACTCTCCTGATATTTCTTGAAGTGTAAACCCTGAATTTCTCAAACTTACGCGAAGAGTCTGAAAATTAACTGTGACTGCTACAACTTCTATTGAAGTGATATAGTTTGTACAGAATGGAAATTTCGGGTTGTCACATCATCCCCCCGTTAGAAGGAATTTCGTCCCGAAATTAGAATTTAAGCAAACAGGAAATTACAAATAACTAAGCGAAAAGGTGAGGGTATTTCAGTTTCATCTGATCCTCACGTTCCTAAGTGAATTCCGGTCCACGCTTTGCGTTCCAGCGCACCTTCACTATCGGGATACGGCTCTGCTTTGTTTTCTTGACCTCTCAGTCCATGATCTCTACTGGTTCCTCCACGAAGTTGATGCTCTCGTTGATCTCGATCTCGTCGAGTGGGATAACAAGAGTCTCGTCGGATAGACACTTTTTGAAGTTCGAGACGTGGAAGGTAGGATGTATGTTACTGAGTTCTTGCGGTAGATTGAGTTTGTAAGCTACAAGGCCAATTCTCGCAAGAATCTTAAAAGGCCCTATGTATCTTGGATTGAGCTTCCCACGATTTCCAAAGCGTATCAAGCCCTTCCAGGGTGAGACCTTCAGTAGGACTTGGTCACCCACCTGGAACTCCAAAGGTTTCCTACGCTTGTCAGCGTAGCTTTTCTATCGGTCTCTAGAGGCTTTCAATCGTTCACGAATTTGAACGATCTTCTCTCTCGTTTCCCGAATGATTTCCGGACCCGTGAGAGTGCTTTCGGGAACTCGTCCCTTAGCTAACTGGGTATCACCCACTTCAGCTCAACACAGAGGGGATCTGCACTTTCGGCCATAGAGGGCCTCGAATGGGGCTGCCTTTATGCTCGTGTGATAACTGTTGTTGTAGGAAAATTCGACTAGGGGTAAATGAGTTTACCAAGCTTTTCCAAAGTCAATCACACAGGCACGCAACATATCTTCTAAGGTTTGGATAGTCCTCTCACTTTGCCCGTCGGTCTGTGGATGGTAGGCTGTACTCATGTCCAGCCTAGTTCCTAGGGAACTTTGTAATGACTGCCAGAACCTCGAAGTGAATCTACTATCTTGGTCTGAGATGATAGATAAAGGAACACCGTGCAGGCTTACAATCTCCCTAATGTAAGTTCGGGTAAGTTTCTCCATCTTGTCTGTTTCTTTGATCGGTAGGAAGTGTGCAGACTTGGTCAGTCTATTGACGATGACCCATATGGAATCAAGTCCACCCGTCGTCTTGGGCAACTTGGTTATGAAGTCCATAGTGATCCGCTCCCACTTCCATTCTGGTATCTCCGGTTGTTGTAGAAGACCGGAGGGTTTCTGGTATTCGACCTTGAACTTTGCGCAAGTAAGGCATTTACTCACGAAGGTAGCAATATCTGCTTTCATGTTAGGCCACCAGTATAGCTTTTTAAGATCCAGATACATCTTATCTGAACCCGGGTGGACGGAATAACGAGTGTTGTGAGCTTCGGTCATGACCAAGTCTCTGAAGCCACCGTGTTTCGGTATCCAGATCCGATCCATGAGGTATAAGGCTCTGCCACCCTTGACTTCCAAGTTCTTATCCATCCCTCTAAGGGATTCACCAGCCACGTTTTCAGGTTTCAAAGCATCGAGCTGAGCCTCCTTAATTTGCGTGGACAAGTGTGAATGGATAGTTAGAGTCAAAGATTTGACTCTACGACCATTATATTCTTTCCGACTTAGGGTGTCGGCTACTACATTGGCTTTACTTGGACGATAACGAATTTCACATTCGTAATCGCTAAGTAGCTCGACCCACCGTCGTTGTCTCATGTTGAGCTCTTTCTGGTCAAAAATGTGTTGTAGACTCTTATGGTCCGTAAAGATCGTGCTTTTTGTACCATATAGGTAATGTCGCCAGATCTTCAGAGCAAACACAACTGCTCCTAGTTCAAGATCGTGGGTTGTGTAGTTAACCTCATGTGTCTTCAGCTGTCTCGAGGCATAGGCGATGACTTTACCTCGCTGCATCAGAACACATCCGAGTCCTTGGTTGGATGCATCGCAATAGACAATGAAGTCTTCTATCCCTTCAGGGAGGGATAGTATCGGGGCGGTGCACAAGGCTCGTTTGAGCGTTTGGAACGCTCTTTCCTGTTTCTCTTCCCAGTCAAAGGCCACGCCTTTCTGGGTCAGGGTTGTAAGAGGTTTCGCTATGCTGGAGAAGTTCTGAATGAACCTGCGATAGTAGCCAGCTAGACCTAGAAATTGACGAATTTCGGTAGGTGTCTTTGGTGCTGACCAGTTCTCGATGGCCTTAATTTTGGAAGGGTCCACGTGTATTCCCTCTTCGCTAACAACATGGCCCAAAAATTCGACTCCTCGAATCCAAAATTCGCACTTGGAGAACTTCGCATAGAGTTTCTCCGCTCGCAATGTTTCTAAGATTTTACGGAGATGTTGACTATGTTCCTCCTTACTTCGAGAGTAGATGAGTATGTCATCAATGAAGACTATGACGAACTGATGCAAGTAAGGAAGACACACCCTATTCATCAGATCCATGAATATTGCGGGTACATTAGTTAATCCGAATGGCATCACTACAAACTCGTAGTGCCCATAACGAGTTCGGAAGGCTGTTTTGGGAACATCCTCCTCTAACACTCGTAGTTGGTGATATCCGGATCGCAGATCTATCTTCCAGAAGTAGTTGGCTCCTTGAAGTTGATCAAATAAATCGTCAATGCGGGGCAAAGGATAATGATTTTTAATGGTAAGTTTGTTGAGTTCTCTATAGTCGATGCACATGCGAAACGATCCATCTTTCTTCTTGACGAACAAGACCGGTGCTCCCCATGGTGAGAAGCTTGGTCGAATGAATCCCGTCTTGAGAAGTTCGTTAAGTTGACTGGAAAGTTCCTGCATCTCGGCCGGTGCCAAACGATAAGGAGATTTGGCTACTGGTGTCGCTCCTGGCACTAAGTCGATTCTGAACTCGAATTGGCGTTGCGGTGGTAAGCCGAGAAGTTCTTCTGGGAATATGTCGGGAAAGTCGCGTACTTCTGGGATTTTCTGGATGTCCTTCAGTTCTTGACTGGTATCGACGACGTGTGCTAGGAATGCATGATATTCCTTTCGCAAGCACTTCTGGGCTTGAATGCACGAAATGATACGAAGGCTCGTACTAGGTTTGTCGCCGTAGATAATTAAGGTTTCGTTGTTAGGAAGGTTAAGACGAACTACTTTTTCAAAGCACAAGATGTCGGCTCGAAGAAGACTCAACCAATCCATACCGATGATAACGTCGAAACATTTAATTGTGACTGGCATGATATTTATCTTGAAAGTATGGCCATCTAAAGCTAAGGTACAACCTACGTATATGCAGTTTGTACTCTCTGTTTTCCCGTTAGCCATTTCTACCGTGAATGAATTATCTAATGCACATGGTTTTTGTTTAAGCAGGTGTGCAAATTTGTGACTTACGAAACTTTTCTCGGCTCCACTATCGAAAAGTATGCAAGCATATGAGTTATCGAGGAGGAACGTACCAGTAACTATCGTAGGATCAACTACTGGTTCCTCGTGACCTAGGGCCATAACTCTTCCCACTCCTCCAGTCGTCCCTGCTTTAGGGCAGTTCCTCTTGTAATGGCCTACTTCGCCACATCCATAGCAAGCTTGGCCCATACCGGTGTTAGGAATATGGGCAGCTTGAGCTGTTGGAGCCTTGCAGTAACGGACGGTGTGCCCCTTCCTGTTGCAGTTAGAGCAGAACATCTCCTTGCAAGGTCCGTGGTGGTGGAAGTTGCACTTGGTGCACTTCGGGAGAGTCCCAGCATATGTTTTTGCTGGTAAAAGGTTCGCAGGGGCAACCGGAGTCACTGTGGCAGCATTGATCGCCACAAGTTGTTGCTTATTGGAGGATCCTTGCGGAGTCCCTCTTTTCCTCTTATTCCACCCCTTCCTGTTGTGGTCGGGGTTGGACTTTTGTGGTACAGGTGTAGGGATTGTTGTGTTCTGAGGTTTCCGGTGATCGATGAGGGATTGTGCTAGTTCCTTGGCATTATCAAAAGTAATAGGCCTGGAAGCTATAACACTTGATTGGATCTGGGCGACAGCCCCTAGATATATCTTTCTATCTTTTTGCTCTGGGGAGCAACCATGTCAGGGCATAAGTTTGCCAGATCACAGAACCTATTCGTGTAGGTTCCTATGTCAGATCCAACCATTTGCAGGTTCCAGAGTTCCTGCTCGAGTTTTTGTATTTCTCCCCGAGGACAGTACTCTCTCATCAGCATGTCCTTCAAGTGTTCCCAGCTGATGGTATAGGCCACCACCAGAGTCAGATACTTAACATGGCCGTTCTACCATGTTAATGCTCTGTCAAAGAAGGTACAAGCTGCGAACTTGACCTTGTTGCCTTCTTGGCATCCGCAGATCTCAAAGACAGATTCCATCTTCTCGACCCACTGCCTTAACACCATAACACCCCCAGTTCCATTTAAGCTGCGTGGTTTGGCGTTCGTGAAATCCTTGTAAGTGCATTCCCGAGGGTGTCCATGACTTGCGCCGTGGTTCGAGGGAGGTGCACCTGTTCCCGATCCACTAGGGACAGGAGTGTTGATTGCTGACACAACAGCTGCAACTGCTGCTGTGAAAGCCGCTTGAAACATGTTAGCATCAAAGGGGTTAGGTGGTAGAGGAGGTTGAGGTTGTGGTGGTGGAGGAGGAGGTGGTATCGGTGTTTCGTTGTTTGGATTACGCCTTGTACTTCTGCGTGGCGGCATCTTTAACTATACGTTTAAAAGATGATGACATGGATAAGAATAAATGATTTATGAATTTGTCCCATAGACTAACTCTCCATAGTCCAACAACAGAATGAATAGAATAACTAACTGAAAGTGACAACATTTGGATAATACTTTCCATATGATTAGATATCTGTCAATAATACTGGAATTACAGATGTAACAAGTTCGGGAAAAATGGCCTAAAAGTAGGCCTTACATCAACCAAGATGAAAAATTTTGACAGAAATAAGACTAGATCAAGACCTAACAGGTCTAAGATTTATACAGATAGGAAATTAGCCCAAAGTTTTACATAAACTAGGTTATATCCAAAAGATGAGATGACGATATTCTATCGGCGACGAGAGCTGTTAGCATGAGTCCTCAATCCCGACAGTAGACGTTCAATGTCCCTTATACGCCTGTCCGATCTTGCTTGTTGAGCTCGAAGTTCTCTAACTTCAGCTTGGGTTCCAGCAAGTTCCCTTTGCAGATTTGCATTGCGGACCAGAGTCCTTTCATGAGTAGACTCTAGTTGGCGAATGTGGACGGTGTTAACACCAGAGTTGGCGTCAACTTCCAAAACTTGATTGATAGAAGCCTGAGCCATAATTGTGTTTCGAGAAATCCTACGCACCATGATTGGTAGGACTCTATCAGGAGAACCTCCTTCAGTGAGGTTGTAGAAACTTCGGTCTCCATTGTAGGGAATGGGTTGACCTTGTTCCTGACTCCATTCAGTCAAGTTAATGGCCCACAAGGGTGTGGGTCCTTGAAACACAGGGCGAGGGTTCAGGTTTGGGTTTTGAGCAGCTGGGGGTAGGTTGTTGACTTCTGGCTCCGAGTCCGAACTATCGGAAAAGCCCTCAGCATGGTGATCATCCAAAGGAATTGGGTGATCATCTTCTGGTTCTGCCTCTAGCCAATCAGCATTTCCTTGGTTTGGGAAGTACGGATCGCCATGGTGAAATCCAGCCATCTTAATCTACGCGAGAAAAGGGATATAAGAAATAGTTTAAATAGACGAACTAACTAAGATAATTACAGTAAGATCAAATACCCATATGGTATTTCTTTATGGTTGTGTTGGTAAGTTTTTAGACTTGTTGCCACATCACAACCATTCTTGGGCATATGCTAATCACTCCTCGGACCAGCATAGTTGATCAGGCTATGCTATTCCCAAGACTGACTATATATCCCCAGGCTCACTTGTGATGTTCAACAATCGTAATACTTTTGTTCTTGTCATTGTGACACTGGTTTTAGTATGAATGCAGGCACGTATACTTTGTTAAATATTTTATTATTTAAAAGTATAACTCTTAGACAGAGTGTTTTAATCCCATGTATTTATAGTTAGTATATCTTTTATGGGTTGATATACTTAATTCACTATAAACAATGCTCTGATACCAATCTGTTACACCCCAAAACCATGAACGGTGGAAATGTTCAGGGGTGGAGGACGTCATGTGCAGTATCACAACATTGTAATATAATAAACAAGCAACAACATCATCCATTGCATTATAAGTAAAGTTTTAATACATGTGTGTTTCTTTCATTGTAGTAAGACACCAAAAATATACAATCAAAATAAAAGACGAGACTTGTCTGCTCCGTCTTCTCAAAACCTGGCCTTCGTACCTGTCTACTGATGACCTGAGAATACAAGTTATTTTGAAAGCGAGTATCAGCTTTAAAGCTGGTGAATTCATAAGTATATAAGTGTCATTGCCTTGTTTGTGAAAATCTGTTATAAAGGCCATGTAAATCGTTAAATGAAAATGTTGATGTACGTATGAAAAACCCTAGAAAATCCCTTATTTTCTATCAGTTTGAGATGTAGTCTTCTACCAAGACCCGAATGTTTTGTAAGTAAAATGATAGTTTTCCTTTAATTGTTTAGTACTAAAGTACTTAGTCTAACTCATCGTTTATGTGAAAGAATCAAAAAATAAAGTAAACAGGAAAATGTACTACTGTAAGTGTTGTCACTAGGTACTAGGACTAACACATCATATGTAACTGTTATCCCAAGGTACTAGGGTTAACACGACCTATATAACCTAATGAACATCCGAAGATTTTTCCACTCACCCTTTGTAGCGGCAGCAGGGTGGAAGGGGGGTTAATCCCATAACAACGTTAACCTAATGATCATCCGAAGAGTTTCATCTCATCCTCTGTTGCAACAGAAGATGGAGGAATGGTTAGTTCCGTAACTGACTCATAATATCAGAAACAACCTTAGACATCCGTAGATGTTCATCACCCAGTGTTGCTAACAGCTGGGTTCCGGAATGGTTAGTCCCGTATAGACATCCCATTGAACTGGGATAGGCAGGAAAATTTACACTGAAGGTACGAATAAATCTTCCTAATAACTCTAGGTACAAGTATCCACGTAAGTGAGTATAGGATAATGTATCTAAGTAACAGTATTCATGTATGGTATTCATGTATCATGTAAGTATATGTAAACGTACTCATGTATCATGTAATCAAATGTAAAGGTACTCATGTATCAGGTAATGTACTTGTATAGACTCATGAATGAACTGACTCTTGTGTGATTCCTTGTAATAGGAATTATGTTTGATATCTCCAAATTATCCCTATGATAATTTACTGGAAGGTAATTGGTTGTTCAAGTAGGTTTATACACTCTTACTACTCAAGGATGTGAGAAACTATAAACTATAACATCAATACATATATAAGAATATAAGTGTACATGCATAGTTTAGTTCAATAATGTAAAATGGTTTTATAAGACATCTTATGGGTTTTGAACAATAATTAACAATGACTTGATGTCGTTTTAATATACATTTCAAAGGTAAAACAATAGATTACAATGCGTTTTTAAGATTTAAGACCATTTCATGCATCACATTTTGTAGTATGTGAAATCTGTTTAAATGACAAACACAGTTATAAAATACATAACAATGATTTAATAACATGTTTGTTTCTACTTGTATTCCCCCCTTTAAAGCATTTAAAATCATTTAAAACATTGATTAGGGGTATGAACTCACCTGTAGTTGGTGATTGGAATGAACTGAACGGTATCGGATTGCTAGGTGTCAAGCGAGGACTTGTGCATACACTACGATCCTAATGAACATATAATCACACATATATGCACTCAATTAGACTTAAATGACTAATTGATAAAGTTAAGACATCCTAGACATAATAAACACTTTATATAAGTGTTTTAAGCCTTAAGGATTGCACCTATGTTATTGTGGGACAAGGTATTTGTGTTTAGGGTTTCGAAAGGACCCTATATGAGAGTTTACTCTCTATAAACTATCACACATGGAGTTTACGGTTGTAAACTCTTGAGTTTACGGCCGTAAACTCCCAAACATGTGTGTTTGGTGTGTTTTGAAGTCCCAAATGCTTTCTAGAATTATTCTAACTTAGTGGCTAAGTCCTTGGATGGGTTTAAGGTCTAGGAGTACTCCAAATAGGATTTTACGGCCTCAAGGCCATTCCCCTTGGAGTTTACGGCCGTAAACTCCCTTGGGGTGTTGTTTTTGTTGCTTTCAAGCCTCTTGCAATTGTGGGATATGTTCTAGACTTTTATTCCTAGCATATGAAGGCATTAGGCACACCTTAGTCCCCTTTTCAGGAGTTTACGGCCCAAGAACCATGTCTTGGCCGTAAACTCACTTGGTTAAGTGATTTTGATGTGGTTTGGTCCTTCCATTAAGTGTGTAACAATTTATTGTAAAGGCCTAGGGCTTTAGGTGTCATGAAAACACTCTTTTGTCCATTTAAATGGAATTTACGGCCTAAGCTTCACTTGGGCCGTAAACTCACTTTTGTTTGTGTCATTTGATGTGTTTAAGACCTTGTGCTACTTGGGAAAATAGCCTAGATACAAGTCTTAAAGTCCTAGTGTCCTCAAAACACCATTTAGTGTTAGAAAATGGAGTTTACGGCCTAAGAGAGTTCTAGGCCGTAAACTCCCAATCTTGGGTGGATTTTGGCTTGCTTTCTTGTCCCTAACATGCATGCATAAACATCTAAGGCCTTATCATAACACAAGTGTTGGTTTTGGCTTCGTTTCGGGAGTTTACCGCCCAAGAACACCTTGGGGTGTAAACTCCTAGATTTCATGTTTTAGCCTTCTAAATCATGTTATAGACACATATAAAGCTTTCTAACATTACTATAAAGAGTTACTCACGTTTTGGTATAAAAACCCGAAGATCCGTCAGAGAGAAAATGGATTTTCTCTAGTCGGAAATGTGAATAATGAATGATTTTGGTTTAGAAATCTATTTATAGTCTTGAGATATTTTGGCAGAAAATATTTTTATTCCTGATGGTTTACTGATGACAAACGTAAATGCTCGACCGGGCTAGGGCTAATTTGATTTGTTCAATTAGTCTGTCGTCATAAATCAGAAATCGAGAAGTAGTACAAAGAGAATGATTTGAAATCATATCTCATACGATATCTAGAATGGAGGAATATATGATCCCTTATCTAAGGACACGCGTATCTGATAGGATTAGAGTTGACAGCGGCTTTGGAAAGCTACGATTGCAAATCAGGATCTGAAGTCATACGCATAATAGTTATTAGACTTATCAAAGTGGGAGACTGTTGGATTAGTGTCTAAGTCCATAACTATTTTGGTATGTACTTGACCCGATGGTGCATGGTCCTTTTGGGTTGCCTTCACCAAAGCAACTTGATTGGAGAAATAAATAAAGAGAGAGAGGTTATTATGATTTATTAATATGTTATAAGAATAATATATTAAAGGAGAAATCATATTTGCTTAATTAATATTGGTCAATAATTAATTAGGAATTAATTTTGTGATCAAGTGTAATTAATTAAACTAGAGGGGCTGAATTGTAATTATGTGATAGTTACAAAATATGGTAATGGTTATCCTAAAAATGGGTTGAACGAATTCAAGGAGATAAGGATCCTTGAAATCATCCAAAGGATAAAGGATAAGGGTTTTCAAGGCTTATCTTATGGTTGCTTTGTGGATAAGCAACTAGATAAGGATAATGACTGAAACCCTATCTCTACACCTATATAAAGACCCTAAGGCCTTAGAATTCGTGTACTTGTTCCCAAGGAGTCCTAAGGACGAATTCTAAACTCTCTCCTCTCTCTTTATACCTTCTCCATTTGCTCTTGGTGTTTGTAAGCCATTAGAGGAGTGACACTTGTGACTCTAAGCCTTCCAAAGTCAATACAAGGAGATTTGGGATTGTTATTGCTACATAACAATCAAGGTAACATTATAAACCTATTCTCATGTTAATATGATTGTTTGAATGCTAGAATTAGGGTTTATAGTCTTGGATTCAAAGCATGTACAATAGAGAAACCTAGATCCAAGCATTAGGGTTTATATGAGCACATAGGATGTCTTATGACCAAAAACCCATCACTTAGCTAGTCTTCTATTTATCCAAAACATCACAACTTACCAATTTCAAAAGTAAAAGAGTAAGGAAACATTTTACTCTACATTTGATAAGTGTTATAAACCTTCTTAAGATTATGTCACTCAAGTTATAATCTTGGAGTATAACTCTTTTGATTTAACAATTTTACTCAAGTAAGGAAACATTTTACTCTTTTGATTCAACAATTTCAACTATTCATGATTCCTCTTCTTAGTCAAACAAATGCACTAAGATTGCCTTAGAGGATCAATTGTGATATGGTATCTTAATCACTAAGATAATCATAAAACACGATACTAAAGTACTCTCCCATCTTTTCATATTTGAGAAACTTTTATCTTTCTACCTAATTTGATTCTTCTTATTCGTTCTGCCTTACATTGAAAATTTTCCAATGTTTCAGAATTATACTTCAACTTGTAAGTGTAACCATATTTACTAACCTTTAGTAAATCATGACGAATAATGTTATCGTTCTTTGTGGTGGACCTGATCAGTGCACAACCAACTGTACCTGATCTCCTAGTCCTTTATTTGACTTACATATACATGTGAACAAGGAATTAGTCTTAATTTCCCAAAGATGAAAATTCTCATTCAACATGCAATACAAGTTGCATGATTCCAAGTTTCTATCCAACTGAAACTTGGGTGATGTGAATCTTTCCTTGTTTGGTAAATTATGACACTACCACAAACGAAAGAATCAAATCCATTTTCAAATGTTGCTATCAATGGAATTATATAAACAACAAATTTTCACAAATGCCATTGAAAGGAAATTTAAAATAAATAAAATTAGAACTTTTCTTTTATTAAAAAATTTCGGAAAACCTTGTCCTTACAATGAAAATGCATATGAAAAACTTATTGTTATCTATTCCTAAGCAATCTATCACAACTCTTAAGCAGCAACTCAAAATTCTGATCATCGAACCATGCGATCAAAATCCATCTATTCACGATCAGAATCTACTTACTCTTCTTTTAAGCTTCCTTTCTTCGATTCTACAAAACATCAAAATGTGACCTAGTCACATTATGTAATAAGTATCTGCAAATAGGAACTTAATAGAGTCAGATAATGGACTTTACCTGAAGCATAGCCAAATTTGTTGACCTTTTCCATCCTTATGGACTTTCGGGTAAATTGGGCAGCTTCGCAACCAATGCCCTTTCTCTTGGCATATGGATTCTTTATGAATGGTACACGGGACTATCTCAGACTGATCCTTTCTCTTTACAATTGGTCAAATAACTTGACCATGACCGATCCCTTTCCATTGGGAAGATAAGACTTTTTCGGACTTCTAATGTTACCATTGTCAATGTCCACATATGTTTGGGAAGTAGATCTTCCAATCAAATTTGCTTTAACAATGCTCTAAATCATTGCTGATCCAGCAACAACAAGCAAATAGGTAAGATCATTAAGGTTCATGTCATAGTCTGTTCCATAGTAGTCCTTAAAAAAAGTCATTATGTGACTTAGGAAGCGATTGAAGAACCTAGTCAACAACTAACTTCCTCAAGACTTTGACACCCAACTCTCTCGGCTTGTCAATATGTGACTTCTATCCAAGATGTGAGTGCACACAGACTTTCCAATAGGGATTGAGTAACCTTGAACTTTTCAAGAACATCTGGGATAGCGAAAATAATTGGAGGAGGTGGAGGAAGAGAAGTATGATTTCTATGATCCAATCACGATATATCATCTTCATTAGGAAAGCTTGTTCCAAGAGATTTGGGAAGGTCATAGTTGTCTGAACTAGACATATACAATGGGAGAAATTCAAGCCAGTTGATTTAAATCCTTAATATAACACCCAATATGAGATATTAAAGCTATGACCCAACACAATATTGTATAACTTGGAAGAGGGATGCCGTAATCCAAGCTATAAAATATTTGAAGGTAGGCGAATGATGATTCACCAATTTTAACCATGAAAAACGAAATAGATATTAGGCTTTAATTGGTTTGAAACTCCTAGATCTTTTGATATTTATTGAACTTTTCAATGGCATGTTTAAATCTCGATTGTGTCCTCTCAAGTTTGTGACAGGGATGCCGAGGATCACAAACAAGGTGTGAATAAGCATGCAAATTAACTTGGCACCCTTAATATTTATCACCTAATCGATGTACCGGTTACCCACACGCACTCCACCGATCTATGATAAACATTAAGTCACCCTTTTTCACTCTTACTAGTCCATATTAGTGTGCTGGTTACCCACACATGCTCCACCAATGACTTGGTAAGGTACAAAGTGTCATTTCATGGGTTAGCACCAAATTCACATTTTCCTAAGTAACTAAGATTGGGGATTAATGAGTGTTTAGTTACTTAGTATTTATCATTATACTTTTAATGAAGGGAGAATTAATGTCCTGTCAAACCCGTTCAGGTAACGACCCTCCACTAGTCAAGGAAGCGGTGGGTGAGAGTGGAAACCCATTAAACTGCCATTTTATAGGCAGTAACCTTATACCCCCTTATAGATCTACTTCGTGAATGAGGCTTACTAACGGTAAGACTGACTTTGTTCTTATACAAATATATAACTATTAAATATTAATATTATAATAGTATAAGGGTTGAATTTGAACTTTTAAAATTTTAAGGGTTTAACTTGGAATTAAAGTATTCATGGGGGGAAACTTTACAAATTCCAAAACTTGAGGGTAAGTTTTAAACAATTCAAAAAATTTTGGTTGCCATAACTGTCACACCCCAAAACCACGAACGGCGGAAACGTTCAGGGGTGGAGGACGTCATGTGCAGTATCACAACAGTGTAATATAATAAACAAGCAACAACATCATCCATTGCATTATAAGTAAAGTTTTAATACATGTGTGTTTCTTTCATTGTAGTAAGACACCAAAAATATACAATCAAAATAAAAGACGAGACTTGTCTGCTCCGTCTTCTCAAAACCTGGCCTTCGTACCTGTCTACTGATGACCTGAGAATACAAGTTATTTTGAAAGCGAGTATCAGCTTTAAAGCTGGTGAATTCATAAGTATATAATTGTCATTGCCTTGTTTGTGAAAATCTATTATAAAGGCCATGTAAATCGTTAAATGAAAATGTTGATGTACGTATGAAAAACCCTAGAAAATCCCTTATTTTCTATCAGTTTGAGATGTAGTCTTCTACCAAGACCCGAATGTTTTGTAAGTAAAATGATAGTTTTCCTTTAATTGTTTAGTACTAAAGTACTTAGTCTAACTCATCGTTTATGTGAAAGAATCAAAAAATAAAGTAAACAGGAAAATGTACTACTGTAAGTGTTGTCACTAGGTACTAGGACTAACACATCATATGTAACTGTTATCCCAAGGTACTAGGGTTAACACGACCTATATAACCTAATGAACATCCGAAGATTTGTCCACTCACCCTTTGTAGCGGCAGCAGGGTGGAAGGGGGGTTAATCCCATAACAACGTTAACCTAATGATCATCCGAAGAGTTTCATCTCATCCTCTGTTGCAACAGAAGATGGAGGAATGGTTAGTTCCGTAACTGACTCATAATATCAGAAACAACCTTAGACATCCATAGATGTTCATCACCCAGTGTTGCTAACAGCTGGGTTCCGGAATGGTTAGTCCCGTATAGACATCCCATTGAACTGGGATAGGCAGGAAAATTTACACTGAAGGTACGAATAAATCTTCCTAATAACTCTAGGTACAAGTATCCACGTAAGTGAGTATAGGATAATGTATCTAAGTAACAGTATTCATGTATGGTATTCATGTATCATGTAAGTATATGTAAACGTACTCATGTATCATGTAATCAAATGTAAAGGTACTCATGTATCAGGTAATGTACTTGTATAGACTCATGAATGAACTGACTCTTGTGTGATTCCTTGTAATAGGAATTATGTTTGATATCTCCAAATTATCCCTATGATAATTTACTGGAAGGTAATTGGTTGTTCAAGTAGGTTTATACACTCTTACTACTCCAGGATGTGAAAAACTATAAACTATAACATCAATACATATATAAGAATATAAGTGTACATGCATAGTTTAGTTCAATAATGTAAAATGGTTTTATAAGACATCTTATGGGTTTTGAACAATAATTAACAATGACTTGATGTCGTTTTAATATACATTTCAAAGGTAAAACAATAGATTACAATGCGTTTTTAAGATTTAAGACCATTTCATGCATCACATTTTGTAGTATGTGAAATATGTTTAAATGACAAACACAATTATAAAATACATAACAATGATTTAATAACATGTTTGTTTCTACTTGTATTCCCCCCTTTAAAGCATTTAAAATCATTTAAAACATTGATTAGGGGTATGAACTCACCTGTAGTTGGTGATTGGAATGAACTGAACGGTATCGGATTGCTAGGTGTCAAGCGAGGACTTGTGCACACACTACGATCCTAATGAACATATAATCACACATATATGCACTCAATTAGACTTAAATGACTAATTGATAAAGTTAAGACATCCTAGACATAATAAACACTTTATATAAGTGTTTTAAGCCTTAAGGATTGCACCTATGTTATTGTGGGACAAGGTATTTGTGTTTAGGGTTTCGAAAGGACCCTATATGAGAGTTTACTCTCTATAAACTATCACACATGGAGTTTATGGTTGTAAACTCTTGAGTTTACGGCCGTAAACTCCCAAACATGTGTGTTTGGTGTGTTTTGAAGTCCCAAATGCTTTCTAGAATTATTCTAACTTAGTGGCTAAGTCCTTGGAAGGGTTTAAGGTCTAGGAGTACTCCGAATAGGAGTTTATAGCCTCAAGGCCATTCCCCTTGGAGTTTACGGCCGTAAACTCCCTTGGGGTGTTGTTTTTGTTGCTTTCAAGCCTCTTGCACTTGTGGGATATGTTCTAGACTTTTATTCCTAGCATATGAAGGCATTAGGCACACCTTAGTGCCCTTTTTAGGAGTTTACGGCCCAAGAACCATGTCTTGGCCATAAACTCACTTGGTTAAGTGATTTTGATGTGGTTTGGTCCTTCCATTAAGTGTGTAACAATTTCTTGTAAATGCCTAGGGCTTTAGGTGTCATGAAAACACTCTTTTGTCCATTTAAATGGAGTTTACAGCCTAAGCTTCACTTGGGCCGTAAACTCACTTTTGTTTGTGTCATTTGATGTGTTTAAGACCTTGTGCTACTTGGGAAAATAGCCTAGATACAAGTCTTAAAGTCCTAGTGTCCTCAAAACACCATTTAGTGTTAGAAAATGGAGTTTACGGCCTAAGAGAGTTCTGGGCCGTAAACTCCCAATCTTGGGTGGATTTTGGCTTTCTTTCTTGTCCCTAACATGCATAAATAAACATTTAAGGCCTTATCATAACACAAGTGTTGGTTTTGGCTTCGTTTCGGGAGTTTACCGCCCAAGAACACCTTGGGGTGTAAACTCCTAGATTTCATGTTTTAGCCTTCTAAATCATGTTATAGACACATATAAAGCTTTCTAACGTTACTATAAAGAGTTACTCATGTTTTGGTATAAAAACCCGAAGATCCGTCAGAGAGAAAATGGCTTTTCTCTAGTCGGATATGTGAATAATGAATGATTTTGGTTTAGAAATCTATTTATAGTCTTGAGATATTTTGGCAGAAAATATTTTTATTCCTGAAATGATCCCTAATAAAATAGAGTGTTGGAATAACAGTGTTGCACAAAACCCTAGTGCACCCACTCTCCTGATATTTCCTGAAGTGTAAACCCTGAATTTCTCAAACTTACGCGAGGAGTCTAAAAATTAACTGTGACTGCTACAACTTCTATTGAAGTGATATAGTTTGTACAAAATGGAAATTTCGGGTTGTCACAATAACTTATGAGTTTAAAGTAGTTTTAATGAAAAACTATTCAAGCTCCATAACTTGAGAACAAGTTATGGAAGACTTTAAAACATTTTAAAAAATGAGACTCTTCATTTTCATAACTTATGGAAATTTTATGTGTTAAAAAAAACATAATCGTGACTTTTCATATAACTTGAGGACAAGTTACAAAAACACATATTATGAATAACTTTTAGATCAATATGGACTGAAAACAAATTATCACATAATTTTCTTATCAATCTAAACTAACTCATAAGAACAAGACAATTTTAATCATCAATCTTCAAGAACATATTAAACTAATACATGATCATTACCACATCAAAAACAGGTTTATAAGTTCAAAAATAGCTTAGGGTAATGATTCTAGTCCAATTCCAGCCAAAAACATCGAAAATATGCTGCCAGGGGGGTCCAACTCGCTGAGTGCAAGAACAACTCGATGAGATGGATGAGTTTGTACGTGGACTCATCGATTCCCCTGTCCAGATAGCAAAAAACATTGATTTTTCAGCTTTTTTCAACAATTTGCATCAAGTATAATTAAAAACAAGCCTTGGCTCTAATACCACTGATGGGTTTTCGTATACTACAACATCATATGGTGCACATACAACCCTAAATACATTGGATCTATTTTTTCATTAATTATACATGTAAATGGTTTCCAAGACATTAAACCTATAACTAGCATGCAATTTTTCATAAACAATACAAAATACTAGTTAGAGTAACATACCTTTTATGTGACTTGAAGTCTTGATGTATTTTGTGTTGCTAGAAAGACTTTGGCCTTTAAGAACTTAGTGCCTCAAGTGTTGCACCTCAAATGGAATCACAACTCACCTAGAACAAATGTAACTCTTGAGAGAGAATTCCATGCACCAAAAACACCTCCATATTTCTCTATAAGTCTGTTTTGGTCATGAACTTATATATTTATATGTTTGATTCCAAGGGTTATGAGTATAACCCAAATCCATATCCATGGGTTTTATAATCCATGGTTCATGTGGCCCAACTCTTTATGTATCCATAGATAAACTTGGTCCAACATGGATCATAAGCCCAACACATATAAATATAACTAATTACCATAATTAGTCCCCATAGATTTAACTAGTCTCTTTTGATCACTAAATTAATTCCAAATTAATTCTTGATCAATACTAATTAAAACATATGATCTTATATTAATATATTAGAACTTATAATATATTGATAAATCATATATAACCTTTATCTCTAGAGTCCATCCTAACAAATTGTCCTGGTGTTATACAACCCAAATGGACCATGCTACTCTCGGGTCGAGTACATACCAATAATAGTTATAGGTTTAGACATCTAATTCAACAAAACCTTCATCCATTGGACCAACATGGTCCAAAAACTCAAACACAAGAGATCTAAGCATTAATAAGGCAAGTTCTGAGCTTTATTCCTCAAATGAGTGCTAAATGATGATGGTGATTTAGATCTTCAAGCTAAAGATTCACTAACTCTCCTTCACCAACTTCCTCTTCTTCCTTCCAAGGCTCCAAGCTACCAAAAATGAACTCTACAAGGTCAAGAACACACAATGATGATGAAGGTTATATTTTAGGGTTTCTGAACTAAGGAGGTTAGGGCATGAGACATAATTACACACACACACACACACACACACACATATATATATATATATATATATATATATATATATATAGGCCCAAACCCTGCGTACGCCAGCGTACGACCTCAGCTAGCCCAAGCACATAGATGCCCGAACCTATAAGCCCAAAATAACTTCATGGCCTAGATCTAATAAATTCAAGATTAAATAAATTCGCAATACCTTGAAATTATGGATGTTACAAAAGAAGTGGGGTTCGAGATTTGCAGAAGAATCAAGTGGATTATGGAAGTTAGAAGATTCTGGTGGGTTATTATTAAGTTTCTTAAACATAATAATTGAAAGCGTTGTTGCGAGGTTACTCAGGGAGAAATTGTTGAAACATGAAGTGACCCTCTGCAGCTAAGAAGTACCGGAAACCTGACTTGATGTTGCCGTAGCAATTTTGGTGAAGAAGACTTGGGAGTTATCACCGAAGAGGCGAAGACCTAATACGGGAGTGGAAAAGATTGACCGAAGAGTAATTTACTTTGTCTTTTGTAATCATATATGTTAGAAAAGTAATGTTCACCTTTTCTGACATTGAGTAGTCATCTGTGTAACGCCAGTCAAACCATGGAAAGCATGACCATCTTACTTTAGAGTATTTTATTGTTTTTGAAGATAACTTGTTTAGCTATTTATAGGTGATCATGTTGAACGATATAGACACCACTTCTCCAAGACTTTTCATATATTACAATTAATTGAATACAAGTCTTCATTATCTTCATCTGTTGCTTATGTTGTTCATCATTTTACTAACTCGTGTTTGAATGCAAACCTTGTTACGATTCAACTAAGTATTTATTATTGCTTATACTTACTGATTAATCTTGTTGTTATATGTATCCTTATCATTTCGCATATTCCAAGATTGTCGAGCTTGTCAATCATGAAAAATGTTCTTTTCTCAACAATCATGAAATAAGTGATGTAAAATAAATATCTAAGGTCGACAATGAAAATGCTCTTATATCCATTTTGATAATAATAAATTAGGTTTAGCTTACATATGAAAATTAAGATTAATGTTTTTTTATATATTATAAAAGGGAAATGAGTGAAATGTCCTATGAACTTTGTAAGGCTTATCCTTTTAGTCCATAGTTTATTTGTGTGGCTTTATGGGTGAACCAACTGATAGGAATATATCCTTTATGATCGAATAGATTAGTGCTGGAAAAACAAGAACACGATATAATCAAACAAGTGCTAAATGATTAATAAACACGCCTCAAAAGAGCTCGATGAAGAATTACATCTGTAGAGGCGGAAAGTAGGGTTACAAAATAATACTCAAAACCTTAGTTCAATACATAGCATGCATGAACAATATATACTAACCCTAGCAGCAAATACGAGTGGACATGCCCAACTCGTGTATACAAACTGGACTCAAAAGAATAGGCTTAATCATGCAACACTTAATCTTCAACACCAACTCATCGACTGTTGGATTAGTCTCTAAGTCCATAACTATAATTGGTATATATTTGACCCGACACGGCATGGTCCATTTGGGTTGCATGGCATCATGCATTTGAATACACTAAAATGAGAGAAATAACAAGTAATGTTTATTAATATATTATAAGTTCTAATATATTAATAAGATTATCTATTTAGTATTGATCAAGAATTAATCTATAATTAATTAAGTGATCAAAAGAAGACTAATTAAATATATTGGTTGATTGTGTAAATCATCCATACTTATATAGCGGGCTAATGCTCCATGTATTATCAAGTTGGGCTAAAACCCATAGGATGCTCCATGGTGTATTTGAGCCCATGGATCCAAGGAAATGGAAAGCCATGACAATTAGGGTTTACCCTAATTGTGACTAACTATATAATGATCTCATTATTGAAGAAATCGGCTACTTAGTGAAGGAGTGAGGGAAAACCGATTTTTAAGTGTTCTATTTTCTCTCTAAGTTATTCCAAATGCATTTGATGTTGTGTGAACCATTTGAGGTGTCACACTTGGGGCACTAGGCTCTCAAGCTACATGGAATCAAGCACCAACAAAGACGTATGTCAGTCTTCTAGATTTTATATTATTTGTACTTCATAACAATGCTAGTTAGGATAAATACCTTGGAAATTAATATTTGCATGTTTAATAGAGAAAACATAGATCCAAGGTATTTAGGGTTCCATGTACACCATAAGAGTGTTAGAATGCTCAAAACCCAACAGTGGTATCAGAGCCTAGGCTTGTTTTCACTTATACTTGATGCAAACTGCTGAAAAATCAAAGTTTTGTGATGTCTGGATAGGGGACTCAACGAGTCCATGAAGGGACTCGACGATCCAAGGCAAAATGCATCCAACTCACCGAGTTGGTTCGTGCAATCGCAGAGTTGGACCCCCAAACAACATATCTTCGAGTTTTGGTGTTGGATTTGGTCTAGAATCATTACATTTGACTATTTTGGACTTATAAAACATGTTTTTAATGTGGTAATGATTATGTTAAACCAATTTCAATGCTATGTTTAACGTTTTAAGTTTTATATGTATTTATGTAATTCTTGAAAAATGTTGACTATGAATATTCATGCTTATGAGTTTTGGTGGATCATAGGAATCATGTGCAAATTGTTTGTTAGTATAATTCTTGATCTTAATGAAATTGTATGAACTCCATAACTTCTCCTCAAATTATGAATTACCAAGAGTTTTATGTCTCCTTGATTTATGAGTTAGTTTAGATTAATGAAAAAAAATTGTGTTTTAGTTGTTTTCAATCCAAATTAATCTAGAGTTAGTTCATAAAATATGTTTTTGTAACTTGTCTTCAAGTTATATGAAAATTCATATTTATGAATCATAAAACTCATAATTAGCGCCATAGGTTACATAAAAATGAAGAGTCCTTTTCATTAAATAGTATTATGACTCCATAACTTGTCCTTAAGGTATGGATGTTAAAGAGTCACTTCTTTAAAAGATGTTATTCAAGAATAAGGAGTTACATAAAATGAAGAGTCTTCATTTTTATGTACATTAAACTCATAAGTTATGAATATGAAAATGTTTTGAATAGTTTCAAAACTTGCCCTCAAGTTTTGGAATTTGTAAAGTCTTACACTCTAATACTTTAATTCAAAATTAAACCTTAGGATTTTAAGAGTTTAAAATTCAAACTTTATGGACTTCATTAAATTAATTAAAGGAGTTAATAATTCCATAAAGACATGGTTTAGATTTAATTAAATTAATAGTATAGTTTAGTTAATAGATTAAACCACCAAGTATTTTAAGTGTTTAAAATACACCCTTATACTATTATTATAATTTTAATTATATAGATATGTATAAGATAAAGTCAATCTTACCATTAGTAGGCTTCATTCATGAAGCCATTCTATAAGGGGGTATAAGGTTACTGCCTATAAAATGGCGGTTTAATGGGTGTCCACTCTCACCCACCGCTTCCTTGACTGGTGGAGGGTCGTTAGCCGAACGGGTAGGAAAGGACTATAATTCTCCCTTAATTAAAAGTATAATGATAAATACTAAGTGACTAAACACTTTTAAATTCCCAATCTTAGTTACTTAGGAAAATGTGAAATAGGTGCTAACCCATGAAATTATACTTTGTACCTTACAAAGTCGTTAGTGGAGTGTGTGTGGTTAACAGACACACTAATAAGGACTAGTAAGAGTGACAAAGGGTAACTTGACTTTGTTATAGATCGGTGGAGCGTGTGTGGTTAACCGCCATATCGATTAGGTGATAAAGTTAAGGGTACCAAGTCAATCTGCATGGTTATTCACACCTTGTTTGTGATCCTCGGCATCCCAGTCACAAACTTGAGAGGGCACAATTGAGATTCAAACATGTCATTGAAAAGTTCAATGTATCTTAAAAAATCTAGGAGTTTCAAATCCAATTAAAACTTAATTATATTTCATTTTTCATGGTGGAAATTGGTAAATCGTCATTTACCTACCTTCAACTATTTTATAACTTGGATTACGACATCCCTCTTCCAGTTATAAATAGGTTGTTGAGTCCTAGCCTTAATATATATCTTATTGGGTGTTATATTAAGGACTTGAAATCGACTACCTTGAATTTCTCCCTTATAGATGTCTAGTTTAGACAACTATGGTCTTCCCAAATCTTTAGGAACAAGCTTCCTAATGAAGATGATATCCCAAAAGGCAATCAAGGTGAAAGACTAATCCCTTTATTGAGCACTAATGGGACTGGAAATCATACTTCATTTCCTCCACCTCTTTCAATAAATCTCACTACCCCACAAGTTTCAAGACTTGAATATTTCTAAGTTACTCAATCCCTATTGACAATAAAAGTGTATACATGCTTACATCTTGGAGATTAAGTCACATATTGGCAAGCCGAGAGAGTCGGGTGTCGAAGTCTTGAGGTAGCTGGTTGTTGACTTGGTTCTTCAGTCACTCCCGAATGACAGATCACGACATGACCCTTAATGATCTTACCTATTTGCTTGATGATGCTGAATCAACAATGATTTGGAGCATTGGTAAAGCAAGTTAGATTGGAATATCTACTTCCCAAACTTATTTGGACTTTGACATTGGTGACATTGAAAGTCCAGAAAACCTTTCTCTTCCCAATTGAAAGGAATTGGCCATGGTCAAGTCATTTTGACCCAACGGTAAAGAGAAAGGCTAAGTCTGTGATAGTCCCGTGTACCATTTCCAAAGAGTCCATATGTTTCCTTTTGCCAATAGGAGGGGTATTGGTTGCGAAGCTCCCGAATTTACTTGAAATATCATAAGGATGGTAAAGTCAAAAGTTTGACTCTACTTCAGGTAAAGTCCGTTATCTAACTCTATTAAGTCTCTTTTGGAGATTCTTAATACATGATGTAATGTAATTACATTTTGATGTTTTTGAAGAATCAAAGGAAGCTTAAAGAAAAGGTGTGCTAATTCTGATCGCATGGTTCAATGACCAGAATTTTGAGCCACTACATAAGTTTTATGAGATATTGCTTAGGAATAGATAACAACAAAGTTTTCATATGAATTTTCATTGTAAGGATAAGTTTTTCCGCAATTTTTAAAATAAAAGAAAAGTTTTGATTTTATTTATTTTAAGTATCCTTACAAAGGCATTTGTGAAAAATTGTTGTTCATATGTTTCCATTGATAAGCAATATTGAAAAATGAATTTGATTCTTTCGTTTGTGGTAATGTCATAATTTATCAAACAAGGAAAGATTCTCATCACCCAAGTTTCAGTTGGATAGAAACTTGGAATCATGCAAGTTGTATTGTGTGATGAATGAGAATTTTCATCTTTGGTAAATTAAGACTAATTCCTTGTTCACATTCGCATGTGAGTCAAGCAAAGGACTAAAGGATTGGGTACATTAGGTTGTGCACTAGTCAGGTCCACCACAAAAGTTGATAAGATTATTCGTTATGATTTACTAAAGTTTAGTAAATATGATTATGCTTACAAGTTTAAGTGTAATATTGGAAAAGTTTCAATGTATTGCAGAATGAATAAGAAGAATCAAATAAGGCAGAAAGATAAAAGTTTCTCCAATCTGAAGAGATGAGAGAGTATTTGTGTATCTTGTTTTATGATTATCTTAGTGATTATGGAACCATATCACAATTGATCCTCTAAGGAAACCTTAGTGAATTTGTTTGCCTAAGGAGAGGAATCGTGAATTGTTGAAATGGTTAAATCAGGAGATAAATCATACTTCGTTCCAAAAACAAATCTTGGAGTTACACTCCAAGATTGTAACTTGAGTGACATAGTCTTTAGAAAATGTTTAACACTTGTCAAAAGTAGAGTAAGATGTTTCCTATTCTTGTACATTTGAGATTGGTAAGTTGTGATGTTTTGGATAAGACAAAGAATAACTAAGACCAATTGTGAGAAGTGTTTAACTTGATAAGAGTCCACACTAACTCTTGAATATTTGTTTTGTCAAGGAATGGTGCTTGACAAAGAGAATATTATATGTCAAGAGGACAGTGGGAGTACTGAAATAATTTCAAAGAACTAATCAAGAGTATTGTTAATCACTAGCCCACGACCTTCAGCCCATATGAGTCTGGATTTGTCACTAACCTTGTCTTGTGATTATGGTTTTGACAAATTCACATGGATAGGAACACTTACACCATAAAAATCTAAGTGTCATAAGGTTTCTCTCCGATTCATGAAAATGATGGTGAGGAAACTCTTTCACTAAGTAGATTTTGAGTAGATAGTAATTGTGAGAATGACAAAAAGGTCTAAACACTATGATTACGACATCCCTCTTCATAATTGTTTAGACACACATGTGACCTATCTAAGGAAAGGTATATGATTTTGATAAAGTCTTATTAAAGCAATGTCATATAAAAAATCTGAACTTGGGTAAGAAAGTCAATAAAGTATTGATTTCTAGAAGTCCAGTTGATCTATGGATACATGTCAAGGCTAGTGGGAGCATAAGTGTTATGCTAGTAAGATAATAATCATTATGCTAGTGGGAGCATGGTTATTATGTTAAGTGCTGCAAGTTAGCAATATTAATTATAGAAAACTAAAGTTTCAATTCACCTTGAAAAAGTTGTTTTGCTATAATTAAGGGAGATGATTTTATACTTCATTCCTATTCTACAAGCTTAGATTTGATTTTAATCTACTTTAGTCAAGGATATATAAGAATGTTATGTTTGAATGGTTCAACATAAGGAAATTCTATATATGTTACGTTCTAAAAATTCGATTATGATTACGGCATACCTCTTCATAGTTCGAATTGTGAGAATATTGCAAATAAAAAATTTATAGCATGAATCGTGTCCTATATGCTTCAGGTATAGGTTCGATTACATGTACTATAATCCTTTCTAAATTTTCCAAATGCCAAGGGATTAAGATGGAAAAAGGAATAGAACTGGAAATGACTAAAATGATTAAGCAAATTGTCGAGGACAATCTGAGGTTTACCAAAGATTGGTTTCTCTTAGACAATTAGAAGTATAGAGTAAGGACCATATTGACATATTTTGAAAAGAGGCAACTCTTGTTCAAAAGGTGATGGTCAAAATGGGAATATGGAATTCTTTCCACACGTGGAAGATTAAAAGAACTTAATGCAAAGGAGGATGTTCAAAGGAATGTACTTTGAATTTGAGACTTCATTTCCTTGGAATTGCTTTCCATTGGAATACTTTGTAATGTCTGTTGCCAAGTGATTGTGACTTGTGTGATTATTCATTACAAGAGGATCATTGCATATAAGTTTAGAATCTAACAAATTATAGTAAATGGCAAGAGTTTGGTATTCTTACATTTACAATAAGGATTGGAATTGTGAAATAAGCATCATTGAAATATTGTCAATCAATCTGTTTCACAAAGAGAGGACCATATGTCAACATAGTTTGCATACTTGGAGTATGGCATAACTATTGTTTGGAAAAACATAGTGTGCATGCTTGGAGCATGGGATGACTATTGTGTTAATTCAAGTATTAAGTTGATTAATCGAAACATGAATAATAAGTAATAAATATGGTGCTTAGATAAAAGGGTTTTTATTTACACTCAAGAGTTTGGGGCCATATAGGATTAAGTATTTTTCTTGTGTTTCACTTTGCATGTTTTGACTTCCAGAATAACTAGGTCGTTTTTCCTGAATGACTAAGTTATTCAAACCATCCACAGTCGGTCATATGTTGGAAGTAGATATGAATCAAGACTGTCATGACTCTAGCTTGTAAGATTTGTCTAAGGTGCATTAGACATAACAATGGTTGCTACAACATTCATGAGTGCTCATAAGTTCTGAGTATTGTATTAAAACCATGCTCATTTGAATCACTTCATGGATTTTATCACGAGTTGTTGACTATGAGTTAGTTATACATTGATTGCATGAAAACGCATTGGTAACTTGTTGTTATAAAATGTGCCTTTGTGTATGATTCAACAAGTAGTCAGTACAAGCATATGAGTCGAAGTTTATCCATTCCGTTTACCCTCAAAGGGATAAAAGCGATATTTGTAGGCCCCTTGCTTATTTAGTGATGGCAAAATGTAGGTGCTCGGCCAGGCCTGGACTGATTTGATTCGTTCAATTAGTCACTCTTCATAAATTGGAAATCAGGAAACAATGAATGGACAGAGAGAATGATTATAATCCATGTCTCAGTCCATATGATATCTAGAATGGAGGAATATATGATCACTTATCTAATGGACGCGTCATTGATTTGTTCAGAGTTCGACAACGACTTTTGAGAGCTACGATTGCTAGTCGGGTTATGAAGTCGTACATGCAATAATAGTTTTAGACTTATCCAAGTTGGAGATTGTTGGATTAGTGTCTAAGTCCATAACTATAATTGGTATATACTTGACCCGACCTGACATGGTCCATTTGGGTTGCATGGCATCATGCATTTGGATAGACTAAAATGAGAGAAATAACACTTAAGGTTTATTAATATATTATAAATTATAATATATTAATAAGATTATTTAATTAGTATTGATCAAGAATTAATTAAGTGATCAAAAGAAGACTAATTAAATATATGGGTTGATTGTGTAAATCATCCATACTTATATAGTAGGCTAATGCTCCATGGATTATCAAGTTGGGCTAAAACCCATAGGATACTCCATGGTGTATTTGAACCTACGGATCCATGGAAATGGAAAGCCATGACAATTAGGGTTTACCCTAATTGTGACTAACTATATAATGATCTTATTATTGAAGAAATCGGCCACTTAGTGAAGGAGTGAGGGAAAACCGATTTTGAAGTGTTCTATTTTCTATCTAATTTATTCCGAATGCATTTGATGTTGTGTGGACCATTTGAGGTGTCACACTTGGGGCACTAGACTCTCAAGTTACATGGAATCAAGCACCAACAAAGAGGTATGCCATTCTACTAGATTTTATATTATTTGTACTTCACAATATGCTAGTTCGGATAAATACCATGGAAATTGATATTTGCAAGTATAATAGAGAAAACATAGATCCAAGGTATTTAGGGTTGCATGTACACCATAGGAGTGTTAGAATGCTCAAAACCCATCATCGACAACCTGTCATTTTATCCCTCTTTATTTGTTTGAGCCGGTTTTGGTTGACACATAAACAAAACTTGGGGACTCTCTCTCCCCCCCTCTCTCCTCCTCCTCCTCTCTCTTTCTCTCTCTCTCTTTCTATATATATATATATATATATATATATATATATATATATATATATATATATATATATATATCAAAGTCAACAAACCTACCTTTTTCTCTTCTCCACAAATACATAGGTCCGCTCCTTCTTCATTCTTGATCGACCGCATTAACCTTTTCCTCTGTGCATATCCTCACAATCATCAACAAACCATTATGCGCCCATTCTTTTATTCGTGTTTTCTGTTCTCACTCAAGCAAGCGATGAACATGATTTGATGAAGTGAGAGATGGTGATGGGAAATCGATTTTTTTTTTGTATAATAGACGAACATGTTGATCTATGGTTTTTGCGATTTGTAGTTAGCATGGTCTAATTGGAATTCGATTTTGCGATGAACAGGGTTTGATAGATTGAGGACTATTCAAAAGCACCACCATCAAAGAAGCCTCCTTGCGACGATATTGTTTTCTCATTTCCAGAAATTTCCTTCAACTATTAATTGTGCCAATATTGAGTTCTCATTTCCAAAAATTTCCTTCAACTGTTAACTCCAACAATACCCTATATCATCCTTATGTTTCATGTTCATTAGATTCACAGCATACTGCCACTATTTTCTCTCGTAAGAAGCACCGACATCACTGTTTCTTATCAAAACACTAGATTTTTGGGTTTTCAATTCATATATTTTAATACTTTTATCAAAGTATTGGGTTGGTCTCTAAAGTTTTCATTTTTGGAATGTTACCTCTGTGCAATTTGTGTCACTTTCAATTTTGTGATTATCCTTTGGCATATGTCTGTTAAAAGTTTGAATGTGATTTATCGAGTTAGAATAGGATTAGTTGTTCAAGAGCACCATGGTAGAATCTTGGTTTTCAAAGCTGATCTAAGGTCATGTTCATTCTAGTGATGTCCCATTAGGCCAAAACATAGTGAATCTCCTTTAACTTTGTTATACAAATAAGATGGCGTTTATCTCGACACGACGTGATAGTCTTGAAAACTTTCTCCAAATTAAAGAACTCAATAGGAGCACAATTTGTGATGTGGAAAGTTTTGCCTGCTAAAACAAGGGGGGAGGGGGGGGGGGGGGTAAAAAGTCAAGCTGCCTATGAGTTGGTTCCCTCATAAAGCTATGGAAATAGTTTAGGAACTAAAAAACCAACCATAGGAAATTCGTAGGGCATTTGTATTATTTCTCCTAATATAAAATGTTATTTTTTGATATGTTGTTACAACCTCAAACCCTTAGCATTTTTAAAACTATAAGTCTTTAAAGATATATAGATATATAATAATTAAACTAAAGTGAAAAATGGTGTGAAGATGAGAGCCCAAAACTGTGCCACGCAACATACGTACAAAAGTTTTTAAGTCCGAAATCTTTTAGTAAACAAACATCTGCGAAAGGCCAAGTATTATGTGTCTTTTATGTGGTGCAGTCAGAAATGGTCAGAAGTAGTTATTTAAAAAAAAAAAAAAAAAAAAAAAAAAAGTGGCCCTAAGAATTGATAGATTTTTTGCCTATTAGCCAGAGATTGATGGTTTGATTCCAGCTTGAAATAAAATCTATAGATTTAAAAATAAAGCAATGAGTTAAGAGCATCCACAATGGTGAGTTTAATAGGAGAGTTGAATGAGTTGGCAAATCTATGTATCATTCAATGGATGAAACTCAATCATTGTGAGATGCTACATTGGTATTTAATAGATTTGGAGTTCAATGGCCATTGAACTCTTCAATGGAAAAAAAGAAAGCTTTAATCCTTAAATATTTACCAAAAATTACATTTTATAACATTCTATTGAACTTTATAGAGTTCAATGCATTGTAGAGAAACAATAATAGAATTGTATGGATTTTATATTGATGATGTGGCAATCCATTAAACTCTATCGAATTCAATGCATTGTGGATACCCTAATAACTAGAGATCGATGGCTAACTATTAGCGAGAGATTGATGCATGAGTTGATGGTTATAAAAACAAACAAGTACGTCTAATTAGTCACTACCATATACTAAAAGTCATTAATTGTAGGGACAAAGTTCGCGGTTGAAAAGGAAAAAATATCACCACATTGCACAACAATATGGTAGCTTATCCTTATCTAATGGCCCAATTAAGTTACATGTAGCCTATTATGCGAAACAATATTATTTAATCAAACACAAATATATCAGAACAAAAACTATATTCATAGAACAAGTTCAAACTGTTTCGCACGTGGTTCATTACTCATTTGAAGTACAAAACTCACACATTCTAATTCTTCAAAACGAAAATCGTATAATCTAGCATAACTAGTAAACGAAAAAAATTAAAAGCCATAAACTAGCGCTTGTTCGCTAATTTTAGCTCCATGATCTAACCAACACAACGAACAAAGAATACTATCAATCGAGAGTCGAGACTAACAATGCTTTCTCCAACTCTATACTCAAACCTCGCTCAAACACGTTGATCAAGTAACTCATGAGCGTCGAGTCACAAAGCAGAGTGATTGGTCCATCTGTTGGCAAACCAAACTCGTCTTCAGACATCCTCAAAAGCTCTTTGAAAAGAGTGGTGTTTAGATACTGCAATGGGATCACAAAACGATTGTGGTCAGCTGTGTAAACAACAAAATGACCCTTGTTTGTGATTTTCTCATTACAATAACTTCGCGAAGCTTCTTTCTGCCATTTTCTAGCCATTTTCACGAGCTTCCTGGCTGTTTTCATGATCAGTGGGTTCTTTTGAAATCCTGTCTAGATTTGTAAAGTATAAACGAACGTATATTGTGGTAAAAACTGATCCGAGTTTATAGTGCATATATATGTTCTTGAAAAGTGGCTGAGTTTAGGGTATCTCTCATGGATGTCTGGAATGTCTCCTAGCAAGAACATGTGGTTAGTTATGTGCGTGTTAGGCAAACAGCAATATACAGAACTAATGAACTCCCTTTTTCATGATTTGAGATTATTTGGCCCGACTACTCCACTGTACTCATGAAATCGTGATTTTCATACATGAATCTGAAATTTTTTGGTCTTGCGGTCAGTATGAGTATTTATGAAAACTTAACGACACATGTAGTTCTAATTTTGTTAAGTTCGTAGCGGTGGAACTCAATGGAGGCCAAGGGGGGGCCATGGCCTCACTGCTTTTTTTGCTTTCTAATTAGTGGCTTTAATATGTAAAAAGCAAACAAAAACCGAAGACCATATTTTTTGAAGCTAGGAAAATTTTAATTTATTTAAGTTAAGCAAAATGGATATATCACTTTCCACCTCCTTTTTTTTAGACCACACTTTCATTATATATATATATATATATATATATATATATATATATATATATATATATATATATATATATATATATATATATATATATATATATATATATATATATATATATATATATATATATATCATTTCATAGTTTGTATTTATTTTCCATGCAATGTAAATGTTATTGTTACTATTTAATATTATATTTTTATAAATATCAAAAGATGCCAATATAGTAATATAAAAAGAAAATATTCGTTAATTCGTTAATGCCAAATCAATTTGATGTAAAAAGTTGCTATATTGACCTTTTTATGCAACGGGAAAAGAATAACTAATAATAACGAAGTATTTATTTCTCATTTTAATTATTGTCTTTAGTATACATAGTAATAATGTGAACTTTGAAGTTTTCTATAGTTTTAGTTTCGTCCCCCTGACTATCTTCCTCATGTTCCGCCCCAGGTCTTCAAGTCATACCCCAAGAACGAAAGATGTCGTTTCATGAACAAAACTGACCGGATCGGAAGATACATTGGAAGTGTTTAGAACTTGTCCTTGAAGTACTTAAACCTTTGAAGCAATCTTTGGACCACTTTGATACGAGTTGTTGATCGATATTGCGATCAATTGGTTGGGTTATCACACCATTTTTGGTAGACATGGTTCTTGATTGTCCTCCATGTGTCTTAATAAAAGTGTTTTCTATGTGGATGAAGCTAATGGATGCCTAACCTCCATTTATGGTCCAAAAATCATATCCGAAATATATTGTGTTTGGTTATGGTTGAATCTATTTCGGGCGTTTAAACGTGACTTCGTACATTGTTTTTAGTGCGAAAGTATACCTAAAATGGATTGTTAGTCATGTATCGTATGTGATATCTATTTTGAGCATCATGTAAGACTTTTTTTATCATGTGTAACATATATTGGTTAGATTATTTTATACTAAATTATAACACATATTAGTTATATATTGAATTTTAAAATGTATAACATACATAGTTTTTTATACAAATTAACTATTACAAAATCATTAATATTTACCAAAATTTTGAAGACTAGAATTAAGAAAGGTTATTAAATATTTAATTTGAAGCAAAATGATAATTTTTAAATATTAAATGTATTTATATAAATTAATTTATATTTTTTAAACTAGACACCGATAATAATTAATTTATATCAAATATATAAACATAAAATATAAACAAAAGTTTTAACCATAAGTATTTAAGTTAAAAGTGGTGATTTTTTTTATTACAAGATAACTAATAAGAAAATCTAATAATTATTTATCCATAATAAATTATTCGCCAAAAGAGCTATTTATTGTCGTTGATTTGTACGGACATGCATCTAGGTATATAGCATAGAGACTCCTATTTTGAACTAACGGGATATTTTTTTTCAATTTTTATTTCAAGTAACATATATTTTACCCAAAATATCGACCTATTCCAACATTTTTTCATTTTCTATGATAGTCTCTTATTTTGATGTTTGATCATTTTTGCTAACTTTGTCAACTTTTGACTGTGAAATAAAGGATATTTCCGTCATTTCACTACCATTAAGACCATTTATGAGGTTTTTGTTTTAAAAAAAATGAAATTTAATATGGAAATGGACTCTCTCTCTCTCTCTCTCTCTCTCTCTCTCTCTCTCTCTCTCTCTCTCTCTCTCTCTCTCTCTCTCTCTCTCTCTCTCTCTCTCTCCTTAATGCCATTTAGGATTTGAAGAAAACAAACCCAGATTGATTTCTTCAACTCCATATCTCCTTCATATGCTCTAAAACTTACAACTCATTCATCTGTTTTAAAACCTGCAACTCTATTACATTACAATGTGTGATCCTCTATTGCTTAAGAAGCTTCATCTACCTAGGTTCTGTTTGTTTACCTCTAAATTGAAAATTTAAGAGGCAAGCTCTTAAAAATACGGATGTGAGGTGCTTGGTAGCCACTATAAAATACCTCTTAATTGGAAAAATGCCTCATAAAAAATCAGACATAAACCCTTATCTAAATTAAAAAGAAGATGAGTATGCCCTAGATAAAACTAACTCTTTTTTTTTTCTCATATGCATGCCTTTCTATTCAATGCCGCTTCTCTCTTCTATCTCTTTCTCTTCCAGCTCGGATCTGTTGCCTCCGTTCGATCTGCAATGTCAATGGCGCCGTTAGCTTCGCCTTTGCCTCTTTCGCCTCTTTCGATATGGAATTTCACTTTTAATAGTTTGTAAATAGCATGTTATTAATTATGAAATTGAGTTAAATCCTTTATTATTGAAAATCTAGAAACACGTGAACTATAGAATTTCCTCTGCAAAACTGCATCATCAGCCACTAAACCCTAAATCATTGTTATTTCCTTCTGCATACACACTAGTACAAAAATGGGCTATGATGTCGATTTTTGAAAACTGAGTTGTCTCGGTTTTCATATTTCTCATCACTAAAGGTTAGAAAGTAAGTCATATGATTATTTCCATGACAACTTATTGAAGGCAATTCATCATTGCTAATTAGACTTCAGATATTAACATCAGTTTTACATAAAGAAAAGTGACAAGTCATGCAACGACCAAAAATAGTAGCCAAATGTTGTCTTTATTAATGGATTTTTATTATTTTATATATACCTTTACCTTGTATCGGTAATTAAGAGATACATAAGGTGTTGAAGTTTCATTTCAAGTGATTAAATCTTATATTGAAATTTATAACAAGAAAACTCAGCTAGGGGAAGGTAGGAATCCCAATTCCTACCAAAATTCATAACAAAAGCCCTCAGCATATCCTCGATCGTCTGAAAGTTCCGCTCACTCTGACCATCAGTTTGGGGGTGACAAGTCGTGTTGAAATTTAGTCTAGCACCCAACTCCGCTTGAAATATCTGCCAAAACCAAGAAGTGAACAGTATATGACGATCAGATACAATAGAAACTAGTACACCATGGTGAGCGAAAATCTCTCATATATACATATTGGCCAATTTCTTGGCCGGAAAACTCTCCTGAATGGCAACAAAATAGGTGCTCTTTGTCAGACAATTGACAATGATCCATATCTCATCAAATCCCTTGGTCGTTCTCAGTATCTTTGTGACGAAATCCATAGTGATCTGCTCCCGTTTCCACATGGGTACTTCCAAAGGCTGAAGCTTACCATATGGCCTCTGGTGCTCAGCATTGACCTTCCGATAGGTTAAGAATCTCTCCACATACCATGTTATCACCCTCTTCATGCATGGCCACCAATAACTACGTATCAAGTCTTCATACATTTTCATGTCTCTAGGGTGAATCGAGAACTTGTATTTGTGCGCCTCCTCCATCATTATCTATCGAACCTCACCAAAAAAGGGAACCCAAACCCTACCACACTGGGCCACAAGCCTGCGACTATCTATGTTAAACCTACTAATCTGAGCTCTGATCATCTCCTTCTTCTGATTTTACCTCTTAACCCTTCAGCCTAAACATCCTTGATCAAATCCAAAAGTGGGGAGTCGATGGTCATCCTCAAGCAGTGCTCTTGGACATGAGTACTAGCCACCTTTTGGCTTAAGGTATCGAGGACCATATTGGCCTTCCCTGTATGATAACGGATCTCGCAATCATAATCTTTGACCACATCAAGCCACCTACATTGTCTCATGCTTAGATTCGACTGATCCGTGAGGTATATCAGACTCTTGTAATTCGTGTAGATGGTACATCAGACCCTATAGAGATAATTTTGCCAAATCTTGAGGGCAAAAAAAATAGCCCTAACTCCAAATCACGTGTCGGATACCAAGACTCATAAGGCTTCAACTGTCTGAATGCATATGCTATGACCCTACCTCGCTGGATGAGTACCACCCCTAAACCAATGATCGAAGAATCACAAATCACAACAACATCCTCAACACCCTCATGAAGGATCAATATGAGGGACTCACATAACTTCCTCATCGGAGTTTTAAATGCATCCTGCTGACCAAGCCCCCAACAGAAATCCTTGCTCTTCTTTGTCAAACATGTCAAAGGAACAAAAATCATGGAGATATCCTAAAAAATCTCTGATAGTAGCCAACCAAAACCATAAAACTTCTAATCTCATATCTGGACTTTAGAAACTCCTACTGCATTACTGCCTCAATCTTGGCCGGATCAACCAAATTCCTATTCTGGTTGACGAGGTGTTCCAAAAACTGGACCTCTCATAACCAGAACTTACACTTGGAGAACTTGGCATCAAGCCTCTCCTATCTTAATACTCCAAGTAGATCCCTAAGATGCTACTCATGTTGCTCTCTAGTCTTTGAGTAGACCAAAATATCATCAATGAAAACAATGACCGATCGGTCTAGAATCAGACTATACACTCGGTTCATCAAATCCATGAATACTGCCAGTACGTTGGTGATCCCAAATGGCATCACCATGAACTCCTAATAACCATATCGATTTCAGAACAATGTCTTCTCTACATCCTTCTCCCTGACTCTTATCTAGTGGTAAACCAAGATCAGATCAACCTTGGAAAACCAAGATGAACCTTGTAACCGATCGAAGAGATCATCAATCCTAGGGAGTGGGTAAAAATTCTTCATTGTCAACTTGTTCAACTCTGGATAATCTATGCACATACAATGAGACGCATCATTATTCTTTACAAATGGATCTGGTGCTCCCTAGGGTGAACTGCTTTGTAGGATAAACTGCTTGCCCAATAGCTCCTGAAGTAGAGTGGACAACTCCTACATCTTTGGTGGTGTGAGGTAATACGACTCCTTAGCAATCAACGCCGCATCGGGGAGTAGATCGATCCTAAACTCCACCTACATCATAGGAGGCACACCGGGTAAATCTTCTGAAAATAGATCTGGACACTCTCTGACTACTAGTATATCTAAAACCAAAATTCTCCCATCATCTTGAGTATTGATCATATAAGCGAAATAACCCAAATACCCATGTTGACGATACTATCGAGCCCTAGCAGCTGAACAAAAGATCAAACTAACCCTGGTACTCTCGCTATAGATAGTCAGTTCTCCCCACTTGGCATTCGAACTACTAGCAGCCATCTCATATAGTCTATCATGGCTCCAAATATGCTAAACAAGTCCATCCTTACAATCATGCACACATTGCTAAGGACATTCTAACTCTCCAACGGTCATGCCAAAATCACTACTAAAGGACTGAGATATAAAGGACCGACTCACATAAAAGTCAAAAAGCACAAGATTAGGCAAGGAATTCACTAAGAAGGTATATGTAACAGCCCGAAATTCAGGTACGACCATTTAACCCTTCATCTTTTCCAAAATGTCATTTTGGTCCTTTGTGTTGAGTGAGTACGTTGCGCGTACTCGCGCACTTATTTTGTACGCGTTGCCATCCGGGTACGCTGGGCGTAACCGGCCCAGACTCAAAACCTTAATATGACTAGAGGGCTATAAAAGGAATGAGATGATCTTGTCCCTCAGTCACCATCTTTCAGAAAGAAACCCTAAGAGAGCATTTCCTTCGTTTTTAGCTTGGGTGTGATTGTTCTAAGCTTCAAAGTGTGATTTCAAGGTATTAAAAGAGAAGAGGAGACCATTGTGAAGGCTAAAAGTTGGTGGGCAAGTGTAGATCTAAGGACTACAAAGGTTGGAGCTTCTTCCTAAGGTAAAAAGTTCAGATCTTGCCTTGTAGTTTATATGGTGTGCTTCTTGGACCAATTTCTAGGGGTTTTGGTCCCAAGATGGAGACTTTATGAGCAAGTAGTCTCCATTGGCCTAGATCTATCATATTCCTGGACTATATGAGTTGTATGTTCATAAAAATGCAATCTTGGACATGATGTTGAGCCATGCATGAGATCTAGACTCTTGGAGGGGGAAAGGAAAGGTGTTAGAAGGTGTGGGGAACCTTTTAGCCATGCCAAGGCTTAAAGGTTTTGACTTTTTGGACTAAGAAGTATTATTTTGGCCAGATCTGGAATATGGGGTCATGTCTTAATCATTTAAGACATTAGAATAAGGAAGTGAGAAACTGGGATGTACGCTGGGTGTCATCCCAGTACGCGCCGCGTAGCAGGACGCGTTCCTCATTTCTGGAATGCGAGAGTACGGCCCGCGTACAGGAGCTGGTACCCCTCGCGTATTGCTTGCTGTAGAATTTTGTTGACTTTTAGGGTTTTGGTCAACATGTGGACTTTTGAGTCAAGGAGGGGTGAAATGGTCTTTTACCCCTCTGTGGGATAGTGAAAAAGGGTGTAGCTTAGTCTTGGAAGCCTATATTAATTAGAATGATTATTCGTTGTGAATAGGTGGGGTTGGGTCGTCGTTTCAAGATTCAAAGATATTGATCACGTGAGATTCTAGACATCCTACGAGGTGAGTCTTCTCACTATACTGTACCTGGAAGGGTACCTATGTGTGACCAGAAGGTCGGATATGCTATAAGATGTATGCATGGTGTGTGATTAGTTACCCGTTTTGTATGTGCTATGTATGTTATGTTTGATATGGGCCAAAAGGCTTTATGTTGTGGGTCGGAAGGCATTATGATGTGGACCGGAAGGTCAGGGAGTTATGGACCGGAAGGTCGACACGGGTAGGACCGGAAGGTTTCCCGGGTTGGGACGGAAGTCCCCTGAGACACATGGACCGGAAGGTCATGGCCTAGAAGGGCGTATGTGTGTAAGTGGTATTTTAGGGAACTCACTAAGAATTTATGCTTATAGTTGTGTTATGTGTTTCAGGTACTAGCGAGGACCGTGGGAAGGTGCCGGCATGATCTATACACACTGACGGAAGATTTATTTTATGATCT
Source organism: Lactuca saligna (assembly GCF_052625555.1). Lineage (NCBI taxonomy): Eukaryota > Viridiplantae > Streptophyta > Magnoliopsida > Asterales > Asteraceae > Lactuca > Lactuca saligna. The sequence continues at coordinate 169,985,257 of NC_136424.1, forward strand.
TGGGATGTATTTTTATTATGATGACATTTGCTAAACACGAGATTTGAGAATATTGAATGATGGTTTATGTTGTTTGAAAAATGAAAAATTGTTTTGAAAATTCACGTTGTTACAAGTTGGTATCAGAGCCTTGGTTTGAGGGATTCGGATGCACCTTTGGGCGTAACTGAACTCAAACCGAGGATTTGAGAAAAATTTTCCAATAATAAAAGCATAAAATTTTATAAGAGGTTGTGAAATAACCAAAGAAGGAGCAGTGTGTACGGTCAGCCAGCGCCCGAACGGTAAAATCCCCAAAATACCTTTACAATATGTGTTATGAGATATGCTATGATATGTTATGCATGCTAGAGTAGACTAGGTATACATATTAGGACTAGAGTGGCCTGATTTGTGATGCCTTAGTCTAAGGGAATCCTACTGCTATGAGATGCCTTGAGAGTGAGTAGTTAGCCAATACATAGTGAGAATAGAGTACTCGTGTTCCGGGATCCAAGGAGGAGGACCTGGGGTGAATGCCGATGCGGTGTAATCAGTAGTATAGGGCCCATACTACTGGAGACACCGGATCAATGGGTAGCCCAAGTAAGAATCCTTTGGGTATTGGAGGCCGGTTAGGGTTGTGTTATCGAGTGAGAGTATGCTCGATCGAGTCTCTGACATTTTTATGTTGTATTTCAGAGACATCATGGTTGGGACACGCCACAGACGTGGGCCGAGTGGTGTGAGTGACGAGGAGCTTCGTTAGATGATCCACGATGAGGTGTCTATGGCAATCAGGGCCTAGATTCCAAAGATGTTTGGGTCTATCAAGACCACACTGTTGGAGACTTTTGATGAGCGGTACACCGCGGTGACTGAGGCCACAGCCGCCGCAGCTACAGCAGCTGTGGCTGCTGCCAGACCTCAGGCAGGTGACTCGTTGTTGTTCTGGGAGTTCAGCAACACGAAGCCACCCGAGTTTGATGGGACGCAGGATCCGATCGCTGTGATGAGATGGATTGATGACATTGAAGGATGCTTCTATACGTGTTCATGTCCGGAGCATCTGAGGGTACGGTTCGCTTTGAACCAGCTCCGCATAGGAGCAAAGGATTGGTGGAAGTTCGTGACATCGAACTTCACTCTTGCAGAGATTTCAGCAGTGACCTGGGAGAGGTTCACCACCATGTTCAGAGATGAGTATGTTCCCTCGGTGGAGAGGGAACGGCTGATTCAGGAGTTCTTGACCCTCAAGCAAGGTAATGATTCGGTTACTGTGGTCACCCAAAAGTTTCATGAGAGTGCGATGTTCTGGCCTGAGCAGGTGTCTACTGAGCAGTCACAGATGACCCGGTATTTGGGTATTCTAAGGAGGGACATTCGGGAGTTCGTATCGAACTCGACGTATTGGACATTTTCTAAGCTCCAAGCAAATTCCCGGAAGAGGGAGATTGAGTTGGAGACTCAGGCCAGGGAGGAGGCCGAGTCTCAGAGGAAGGATCGGCGACCGGCTCAGTCTTAGCCGACAGCCAAGCGGACCAAGTCCGCCGATTCGAGGACGGGAGGCTAGAAGGGCAACACTTTTGGGAAGTGCGGCAAGGATCATGCGGGGGCCTGTCGATCGGGTGCTTGCTATAAATGTGGCAAGGAGGGGCATATCGCTAGCGATTTCCCCAAGGGATTTATGGTTTGCTTCCATTGCAACCAGACCGGCCATCGGAAGGCCGAGTGTCCTCAGCTACACTAGGGATCAGCACAGGGATCTGCGCCTGCTGCTAGGGTTACTGAGATTCGACCGGTGCAGGCCGAGGCTCCGAAGGCTCGTGGGAGAGTTTTTCAGTTGACTGCGGAAGAGGTCCGTGTCGGTGCCCAATGTAGTGGCTGGTATGTATTCTTTCGTGTATTTACTTTCATGTTGAGATATTGTGCTTATATTATGATATGCGTAGGTACTTTTCTTGTGAATTTTGTACCTGCCTTGGTATTATTTGACTCGGGTGCGAGTCGGTCTTTTGTATCTTTGGCTTTTAGTCAGCACATCAGTATTAGTCAGGAGGTGATGAGTCGACCCCTGAGGGTTTCCATAGTTGATGAGAAAGCGGTGTATGCCACCGAGGTGATTCGAGGATGTGTGCTCGAGATTTTTGGCGTCAAGTTCCCAATTGATCTAGTTCCTATCACGATGGGAGATGTCTGTGTCATTGTGGGCATGGACTGGTTGAGTAAGTTTGGAGTGGTTATCGACTGCGAGAGACAGCTGGTGACCATACGAGACCCTAGTGGGGGAGTGCTTATTGTGTATGTCGAAGGGACATGGTGTGGGTTAGCGTTTTGTTCGGCTGCCAAGGAGAGATAGAGTTTGCAGCAAGGCTGCAGTGGATTCATAGCCTATGTGATGGATACACGAGTGGCCGCGGGGAGGCCAAGTTCGATTGACGAGGTCCCGATAGTGTGCGAGTTTCCAAATGTTTTCCCCGAGGAACTGTCGGGCGTGCCTCCGGAAAGACAAGTGGAATTCCGTATCGATTTGGTTCCGGGAGCAGCACCTATCGCCAAGGTGCCTTATCGCCTCACGCCGCCAGAGATGCAGGAGTTATCCTCGCAGCTTCAGGATCTGTTGGGGAAGGGGTTTATTCGACCGAGTAGCTCACCTTGGGGAGCGCCGATCCATTTTTTCAAGAAGAAGGATGGTTCACACCGGATGTGTATTGATTACCGGGAGTTCAACAAGTTGACGGTCAAGAACCGATATCCGTTACCAAGGATCGATGGTCTGTTCGATTAGTTGCTTGGGGGAATCTTGGTTCTCCAAGATAGACTTGAGGTTGGATTATCATCAGATGAGGGTTCAGGATGAAGATATCCAGATTACTGCATTCAGAACTCGTTATGGACATTACGAGTTTGTGGTGATGCCTTTTGGGCTCACTAATGCCCCAGCTGCGTTCATGGATCTCATGAACAAGGTGTGCAGGTTGATGCTGGATCGGTCGGTGATCGTATTTATTGATGATATTTTGGTATATTCAAGGTCTAGAGAGCAGCATGAGGAGAATTTGAGGGAGATCTTTGGAGTTCTGAGATCGGAGAGGCTGTATGCCAAATTCTCCAAGTGTGATTTCTGGTTACGAGAGGTCCAGTTCGTAGGGCATCTTGTTAACCAGAAAGCGATATTGGTCGATCCAGCCAAGATCGAGGCGGTGATGAGATGGGAGGTTCCGAGATCACCCACTAAGATCAGGAGCTTTATGGGATTGGTCGGCTTTTATCGGAGGTTTATTATGGATTTTTCCAAGATCGTCGTGCCACTTACCAAGATGACCCGGAAGGGTGTTGCATTTTCATGGGGTCCACAGCAGCAATCCTCATTTGAGACACTTCGCCAGAAGTTGTGCGAATCCCCGGTGCTCGCACTCCCGGAAGGGATGGAGGATTTTGTGGTATACTGTGATGCATCAATATCTGGGTTAGGGGCAATGCTTATGCAAAGGGGACACGTGATAGCGTATGCATCGAGGCAGCTGAAGCCTCATGAGTCGAGATATCCCACCCACGATCTTGAGCTAGGGGCTGTGATGTTTTCCCTCAAGATCTGGCGTCACTATCTGGATGGGGTTCGGTGTACCACATACACGGACCACAAGAGTCTGAAGTACTTGATGGATCAGCCCAATCTGAATATGCGCCAGAGGAGATGGTTGGATGTGGTGAATGATTATGATTGTGAGATCATGTACCACCTGGGCAAGGCTAATATAGTAGCCGATGGTTTGAGCTGTAGGGCGGCGAGCGCACCGATTCGAGATGTTTGTTTGAGGTTGACAGTGATGCTCCGGTATTGGACACCATCCGAGGGGCCCATGCTGAGGCTGTGAGACCAGAAGACCGAAAGAGGGAGAGAGTTGTTGGGCATGTATCAGAGTTCGTTACCGATATTCGGGGACTTATGACATTTCAGGGTCGAATTTGGGTACCGTTTGTGGGCGGGATGCGTACCATTTTGATGGAAGAGGCACATCGATCGAAGTTCTCGATACATCCTGGGGCCACTAAGATGTATCTGGACCTAAAGAAGGAGTATTGGTGGCCCTGTATGAAAAGGGATGTTGCATGGTTCATTGAGAGGTGCCTAACTTGTCGCCAGGTTAAGGCCGAGCACCAGCATCCGCATGGTAAACTGCAGCCGCTGGAGATCCCCGAGTGGAAATGGGTACAGATTACCATGGATTTTATCACCAAGTTGCCAAGGACTGCAAGAGGAGTTGATGCAATTTGGGTGATTGTGGATAGGTTGATGAAGAGTGCTCATTTTCTTACTATCAGTGAGAGCTCTTCTGTTGAGAGGTTGGCAGAGTTGTATGTGAGGGAGGTGGTATCGCGACATGGGGTTCCGATGTCGATTGTTTCATATTGAGACGTACGATTTACTTCCAGATTTTGGAAGAAGTTTCACGAGGAGTTGGTGATGGTTTTTAGCCATAAGAACATCCTATGTGCTCATACAAACCCTAATGCTTGGATCTAGGTTTCTCTATTGTACATGCAGTTCATCCAAGACTTTAAACCCTAGATCTAGCATGTGATAATCAATATTAACATAACAACGGGTTTAAGATATTACCTTGATTGTTATGTAGCAATAACAATCTCAAATCCTTCTTGTAATGACTTTAGAAAGCTTAGAGTCACAAATGTCACTCCTCTAATGGCTCACAAACACCAAGAGCAAGAGGATGAAGAATAAGGAGAGAGGAGACTCCCAAAAACGTGTAGAAAACCCTAGAGAACAAGTTCTCCACGTTTTTGAGTCTCAAGGGTCCTTTAAATAGTGAGGCTATTAGGGTTATCTAACAAGGAAACCCTAATTTGGATGCTTAGGCCCTAAGCAACCTGTGGACTCCCTCCTTAGAGGCCTTGGACGATTTCTAATGGGTTTCCCCCATAGAATTCGTCCACTCCATCCTCTATGGAGTCCATTAGCCTAATATTCAACTATCACACAATTGATAGTTCTAGTCCCTTAAGTTTAATTAATGTCTTTTAGCCACAAACTTAATTCTTATTAATTCTTGACTAATATTAATTAAACAATATGATTTCTCCTTTAATATATTATTCTCATAATATATTAATAAATCATAATTAATCCTTTCTCTCCATAATTCATCCTATCAAGTTTCTTTGATGAAGGCAACCCAAAAGGACCATGCACCATTGGGTCGAGTACATACCAAAATAGTTATGGACTTAGACACTAATCCAACAGTCTCCCACTTGGATAAGTCTAATAACTATTATGCATATGACTTCAGATCCTGATCTGCAATCGTAGCTTTCCAAATCCGCTGACAACTCTGATCTTATCAGATACGCGTGTCTTTTAGATACAGGATCATATATTCCTCCATTCTAGATATTGTATAGATATGAGACATGAACTTAATCATTCTCTCTATACTATTTCCCGACTTCTGATTTATGGTGACTGACAACAGACTACAATTGAACACATCAATTTAGTCCCGGCTCGGCCAAGCGCTTAGGTGCCATCACTAAATCATCGAGGGGCCCAAAGATATCGCTTTTATCCTACTTTGGATAAAAGGAACGGATAAACTTTGACTCAATGTTCGCTTGCACTTACTTACCGAATTACACACAACAATATGTTTTATAACACCAAGTTACTGGAGCGTTTATACATTATCAATGTGCAACCGAATCGCAAGATACAACTCGTACATCCCGGTTTCAAGAATATAAGATGTTATCGTCTCACCAATCACTCGTGATAAAATTCATGAAGTGATCCAAGTGAGGGTGGGTTTAATCCAATGCTCAAGTCATATACATAAGCACTCATGAACGTTGTAGCAAACAATTGCTTATGTATAATACACTTTAGACAATCCACACACCAATTCACGACAGTCTTCATTCATACCTACTTCCAACATATGAATGATTGTGGTCTGTTCGAATAATTTGACTGTTCTGAACCAATTAAATTATTCAGGAAGTCAAAACATGCAAAGTGAAACACAAGAATAATACTAATCCCATATGGCCTCAAACCTTTGAGTATAAATAAAACACCTTTTATTTATCACCATATCGATTACTCATTATTTGTTGTTTCGGGTAATCAACTTCTTACTTGAATTATAACTACACTTTTCCCATGCTCTTAGCATGCACACAATGCTAACCTACGGTCCTTACTTTGTGAAATAGATCAAATGAACACATTTCCAATCATACTCATTTCACAACTCTCAATTCTTATCACAAGTGTAAGAATATCACATTCTTGCCACTTATAGAATATGTTAGATTCTAACATTTTATGCAATGATCCTTTTGTAATGTCACTGCACTAAGGTCATAATGACTATTGCCAACGAATTACAAAGCTCTCTATCGGAAATTGTTACAATACAATTCCATAGATGTGATGTCTCTCACTCAAAGTACATTCCTTTGAACATCCTTTTGCATAAAACTTTCTAATCTAGACATAGATTCTCAATATCCAACTCCTAATATGGAAACCTTTCCATACTTACCATATGAAAACTCATTCTTAATAGAATCTTATCTATTCATAATAATGTCGATATGCTCCATTCAATATCATACTTCCAACTACTCATAAGCGACCAATCCTTAGCAAGCTTTGGATCGTCCTTTGATAGTTGTTTAACTATCTTAGTCAAAACCGATTCTAGTCCTTTTTTTCCTCTAAATGCGCTATACATTTGGAAAATTTTAGAATGGTCAAATATTATAGCATTTGCAATCGATCCTATACCCGAAGCATATGGGACATGATGCATAATGTCTTACATAAAGATACGATACTTTATGAATCTTTTGCCATAATATTTTATGTGTCACGTTCTTACAATTCGAACTAAGAAGAGGGATATCATAATCGCAATTTAAGAACACACTAAGTATCCTTTGACTAAATTTATTAAAATTTCTTAATCTAGGCTTTAGATTTTGAAATGAAGCATAATATTCTCTCCCTTAATTATAGCAAAACAACTATTCAACCCTTACGACTTTGCAAAGTATAACTCTTGTTTTCTATAATTAATATTGCCAACTTGCAATACTTGCCTTAATAATCATACAAGCGCAACACTTATGCCCCCACTATTATGATGATTATTATCATATAAGTATAACTCTTATTCTCCCACTAGCTTTGACATGTATTTAGAAACAACTTAACTTCTAGAAAAACAATACCTATTGAATTTCTTAAGTTCATATTTCTAATACTTAATGCTTTGATAATCTTTTATCTAAGCTTCTTAATCTCATACACCTTTTTCTAAGATAGCTCATATGTGTGTCTAAACAATTCAGACTAATTGCCAAATCTCATAATTCGAATCATGGAAAGGGATACCGTGACCATAATCGAATTCGAGAATACAATTTCACAATCACTATCTTCTTAAAATCTCTCTTAGTGAAAGCATTTCCTCACAGCCATCTTCATGAAGGAGGGAATCTTATGACACTTAGATTTTAATGGTGTATGTGTTCTTATCCATGTGAATTTGTCAAAACAAAGTTTGCGGCAAATCCAAACTCTTATGGACCGAACTTTTCTTAATCTTCTTGCCTTATGGTGACACAAGTGCCCACCATGTCTTCCAAGTAGTTAAGCAGCTCACCCTTTCTTACCAATGTATTTTTCCATTTATCAAGGTGCTTTCCTTTTATACGTTCAAATGAGAACTTATAGAACTCACATGTATAATTAACTCAATTGGAATTGCACAGAAACAGGATAGTGTCAACACGATAGGTTGTAGACCTCAACTTGTGTGCTAGTGATGATCGATAAGGTTTATTATTGGTAAGTTCTTGAAGTTTTTCAAGACCATTAAGACTCCCACTGACTCCTTGACATATAAGATTCTCTTGTCAATAAACATTTCTTGACAAATAAATATTCAAGAGTTAGTGTAGCTTTTATCAAGACAAAACACTTCATTAAATTGGTCCTAGTTGGTCTTTGTCTTATCCAAGACATCACAACTTTCCACATTTGATGAATTTTATCAACCTTCCTAATACTTGTTGCTCAATGTCATAATCTTAACTCTAAGACTTGTTTTGGAATGAAGTATGATTGGCTTCTTGATTTAACCATTTCTTCAATTCTCGATTCCTCTTCTTAGACATACAATTGCACTAAGACTCACTTAGAGGATCAATCGAGATATGGTTCTTAATCATTAAGAATTATCATAAAACTTAACAAAAGGTATGCTCCCTTCTTCTTAGAATAGAGAAACTTTTATCTTTCTGCCTACTTGATTCTTCTTATTCGTTCTCCTATTGATTTAAACTCTTTTAATCAACTCGGAATTACACTGAATCTTATAAGTATAATCATATTTACTAAACCTTTATTAAATTATGACGAATATCTTTGTTACTCTTGTGGTGGACTTGATCAACACACAACCTTGTGTACTCGATCTCCTATTCCTTCACTTGACACTTTGTCAACGAATTAGTCTTATCTCCAAATATGAAATTTCTCATTCATCATGAAACCAAGTTGTATGATTCCAAGTTTCTGTCCAAATGAAACTTTGGCGATGAGAATCTTTCCCTATTTGGTAAATTCTTGACATATCCTCAATTAACGCAATTAAGAATCACATCCATTCGTTGTAGAAATATGCAAACATCAATTTTTCATAACGATTTCATTGCAAGGAAATAAATAAATAAATATATACGTCAACCAAAATTTATTTTATTCATAAAAGCAGCGGAAAACATTTATCCTTATAATGCAAAATCAACTGAAAGACTATGTAATCAAATATTCCTAACAACTCTATCATAACTTTCTAAGCTCAAAATCTAATCTTCGAATCCATGTGATCGAGATCCATCTTTTCGTGATCAGACTCATCTTCCTTTTCCATCAGGCTTCCTCTCTTTTCACTGATCCTGCAAAACATTCAAATGTAATCTTATCACATCATGTATTAAGAATCAATGAATAGGAACTTAATGGAGTTAGATAGTGGAATTTACCTAAAGCACATCCATACTCTTTGACTCTCCCATCTTCTGGATTCTTCAGGCTCTTAGGGTAGACTTGTATCCAACGCCCTTTCACTTGGCAGCAAACGCATGTCGGTTCTCCTAGAACGTCCTCGGAAGCATGTGTGGTTGACTTTCCCAACAAATATGCTCCATTGCTTTGCCAAATCATTTCTGATTCAGCAGCAATGAGCATGTAAGTTAGGTTAATGAGGTTTGCATCATGATCCATCATATAATACTTTCTTTTGAACTCATTATATGATTCAGGGAGTGACTGCAGAACCCAGTCTACAGCCAACTTATCAGGGAATGATGCACCCAACATAATCAACCTATCGATGTGTAATTTCATTCCTAAAACGTGGGCACACACGGGTTTACCATCTTCATGTTTCATTTCCAATAGGGCTTTAGTGACATTGAACCTTTCAATTCTTTGATCTTGTGGGTTAGGGAAAACAACGGGAGGAGGAGGAGGAAGTGAAATCAAACTAGTCCACCTTGATTCTTTACTTGAATAGTGGAATAGCTTATTTTCAGCAGGAACACCTTTTCCTTGAAATTTGGGAAGACCATGATTGTCATACTTTGACATCTACAAAACGGGAGAAAACGAATTCAAGTTAGTTGATTTATTGAGTCCTTAGTAAATTACCCAAATGATATACTAGGGCTAGGACCCGACACAATATTCCACAACTCGGGAGAGGGATACCGTAACCCAAATTGCAGAACATTTGAAGGTAAGTGAATGACGATTCACTAATTTTCCACCATGAAAAACAAAAAATAGATTAAGTTTTAAATGTATTGAAAACTCCTAGAACCTTTGACATTCATTGAAGTTTTCAATGGCATGTTTAAATCTCAATATGCCCCTCTAGTTTGTGATTGGGATACCGAGGATCACAAAGCGGGTGTGAATAACCATCCAAATCTACATGGTGCCCCCACATGTTACAGTCACCTATTCGATGTGCCGATTAACCACACACACTCCACCGAACTATGACAAACATTGAGTCACCCTTTGCTACCTTTGCTTAGAACCATTTAATGTGCCGTTTAACCACACACGCTCCACTAACGTCTTCGCAAGGGCACAAAGTGTAATTTCATGGAATTGCATCAATTCACTTTTGCCTAAAGTAACTAAGATTGAGAATTTTGTAAAACTTTTAGTTACTTTATACTTCATTATACATTTAATGGAAAGGGTTTGCCCTATCCTACCCATTCGGCTAACGACCCTCCACTAGTCAAGAGTGCGGTGGGTAAGAGTGGATACCCATTCAATCACCATTTTATAGGCAATTTCCTTAAACACCCCTTATAGACCAGATTCATGAATGAGGCCTACTAACGGTAAGACTGACTTTTACTCATACATATATATATATATATATATATATATATATATATATATATATATATATATATATATATATATATATATATATAATGTTAGACTTTTAATGTTATATATGTAGTATAGCGTGTATTTTACACTTTTAAAATACTAGGTGGTCTAGTTTAATACATTACACTTTTTATTCAATTATATTGTAAAGCAAAAATTTATGGATTTATTAAACCTCTTTTAATTATACACCTTAATTAATTAATAAAACCATAAGGGTGAGATTTGAACTTTTCAAAACAATACTAGGGTTTTAGAATTTAACATTCCTAAATTAAACTTTTAATCAACTTTTAAATTCCAAAACTTAAGGGAAAGTTTTGAAACATTTCAAAACATTAGGGTTTAGAATTTAAATATTTCAAAATCAAACCTTTTAATCAAAATTTAATTCCAAAACTTGAGGGAAAGTTTTGAAACTATTCAAAACACAATGATCAAATAGCAAATAAATTAAATTAAACAATTAATCTAATTATTATCTAATTTGACCTAAAATTAATTTCTTGCAAGATAAGTTATCCAATTAATACAAATAATCAAACTTTATTCATATAAGGAAGTTATTATCTAATTAATTGGTAATTATCTTTTGTTTAATCAAGGATACACTCAAAATATGATTAAAATTCGAATTTTAAGGACCAAAAACAGTTAAGGCAAGTATCCATGACCAAAACAGCAAGAAATCCCGAACATGCCTCATTCTGACGCTCGAACTCGCCGAGTTCCTTTATGGACTCGCCGAGTAGGAGCCAACTCGCCGAGTCCACATTGGAACTCGTCGAGTTCAGCATGCAGGGGGGCCAAAAATCAATTTTACATCTTGAGCAAACATACTAGGCATCAATACAATAGAAACCAGTCAAGGCTCTGATACCACTGATGGGTTTTAGCCATAAGAACATCCTATGTGCTCATACAAACCCTAATGCTTGGATCTAGGTTTCTCTATTGTACATGCAATTCATCCAAGACTTTAAACCCTAGATCTAGCATATGATAATCAATATTAACATAACAATGTGTTTAAGATATTACCTTGATTGTGATGTAGCAATAACAATCTCAAATCCTTCTTGTAATGACTTTAGAAAGCATAGAGTCACAAATGTCACTCCTCTAATGGCTCACAAACACCAAGAGCAAGAGGATGAAGAATAAGGAGACAGGAGACACCCAAAAACGTGTAGGAAACCCTAGAGAACAAGTTCTCCACGTTTTTGAGTCTCAAGGGTCCTTCAAATAGTGAGGCTATTAGGGTTATCTAAGAAGGAAACCCTAATTTGGATGCTTAGGCCCTAAGCAACCCATGGACTCCCTACTTAGAGGCCTTGGACGATTTCTAATGGGTTTCCCCATAGAATTCGTCCACTGCATCCTCTATGGAGTCCATTAGCCTAATATTCAACTATCACACAGTTGACAGTTCTAGTCCCTTAAGTTTAATTAATGTATTTTAGCCACAAAATTAATTCTTATTAATTCTTGACTAATATTAATTAAACACTATGATTTCTCCTTTAATATATTATTCTCATAATATATTAATAAATCATAATTAATCCTTTATCTCCATAATTCATCCTATCAAGTTGCTTTGATGAAGGCAACCCAAAAGGACCATGCACCATCGGGTCAAGTACATACCAAAATAGTTATGGACTTAGACACTAATCCAACAGTTGGGTACGAGGCTGCATTTCAATACCGCATACCACCCACAGACATACGGGCAGAGTGAGCGGACGATTCAGACACTCGAGGATATGCTCCGAGGATGTGTTTTGGATTTTAGTGGAAGTTGGGACACATATTTACCCTTGGCAGAGTTTTCGTACAACAACAGCCATCATTCGAGCATTGGTATGCCACCCTTTGAGCTGTTGTATGGGAGGAGGTGTCGGACCCCTATTTGCTGGGGAGAGGTGGGGCAACGTGTAATGGGTAGTACGGAGATCGTGCTTCAGACGACTGAGCAGATACAGCAGGTCAGACAGAGGTTGTTGACCGCTCAGAGTTGCCAGAAGAGTTATGCGGACAGGCGTCGGTCCGAGCTCGAGTTTCAGGTCGGTGACCTCGTACTCTTAAAGGTCTCTCCTTTTAAAGGAGTGATCCAATTCAGGAAGAGGGGCAAGTTGGGGCCTCAATATATTGGACCTTTCAGGGTAATCACGAGGGTAGGCAGGGTAGCCTACCATTTAGATCTACCTACGGAGTTGGGTCAGATTCACGACACTTTTCATGTGTCGCAGTTGAGGAAGTGTATAGTCGACTAGTCGGCAGTGGTACCAGTAGACGATATTCAGGTGGATACAGGCCTGAACTATGTTGAGAGACTGGTGGCAATTAGAGATCGGAAGGTCAAGGTTCTGAGGAACAAGGAAGTGCCTTTGGTGCAAGTACAGTGGCACCATTGGAAGGGGTCCGAGCTGACATGGGAGTCCGAGTCGGAGATGGGGGAGCAGCATCCGAAGTTGTTTTCAGTATAAGACTTCGGGGACGAAGTCTGGTTCTAGTTGGGGAGAATTGTAACAGCCCGAAATTCAGGTACAACCATTTAACCTTCATCTTTTCCAAAATTTCATTTTGGTCCTTTGTGTTGAGTGAGTACGTTGGGCGTACAAAGAGTACGTTGCGCGTACTCGCGCACTTATTTTGTATGCGTTGCCATCCGAGTACACTAGGCGTAACCGGCCCAGACTCAAAACCCTAATATGACTTGAGGGATATAAAAGGAATGAGATGGTCTTGTCCCTCAGTCACCATCTTTCAGAAACAAACCCTAAGAGAGCATTTCCTTCGTTTTTAGCTTGGGTGTGAGTGTTCTAAGCTTCAAAGTATCATTTCAAGGTAGTAAAAGAGAAGAGGAGACCATTGTGAAGACTAGAAGTTGGTGGACAAGTGTAGATCTAAGGACTACAAAGGTTGGAGCTTCTTCCTGAGGTAAAAAGTTCAGATCTTGCCTTGTTGTTTATAGGGTGTGCTTCTTGAACCAATTTCTAGGGTTTTTGGTCCCAAGATGGAGACTTTATGAGAAAGTAGTCTCCATTGGCCTAGATCTATCATATTCCTGGACTATATGAGTTGTATGTTCATAAAAATGCAATGTTGGACGTGGATGTTGAGCCATGCATGAGATCTAGACTCTTGGAGGGGAAAGGAAATGTGTTAGAAAGTGTGGGGAACCTTTTAGCCATGCCAAGGCTTAAAGGTTTCGACTTTATGGACTAAGAAGTATTATTTTGTCCAGATCTGGAATATGGGGTTATGTCTTAATCGTTTAAGACATTAGAATAAGGAAGTGAGAAACTGGGATGTGCGATGAGCGTAATCCCAGTACGTGCCGCGTAGCGGGACGCGTTCCCCGTTTCTGGAATGCAAGAGTACGCCCCGCGTACAGGAGCTGGTATGCCCCGCGTACTGCTTGCTGTAGACTTTTTTTGACTTTTAGGGTTTTGGTCAACATGTGGACTTTTGAGTCAAGGAGGGGTGAAATCGTCTTTTACCCCTCTGTGGGATGGTGAAAAAGGGTGTAGCTTAGTCTTGGAAGCCTATATTAATTAGAATGATTATTCGTTGTGAATAGGCGGGGTTGGGTCGTCATTTCGAGATTCAGAGATATCAAGCACGTGAGATTCTATACATCCTATAAGGTGAGTCTTCTCACTATACTGTACCTGGAAGGGTACCTATGTGTGACTAGAAGGTCGGATATCCTATAAGATGTATGCATGGTATGTGATTAGTTACCCGTTTTGTGTGTGCTATGTATGCTATGTTTGATATGGGCCGGAAGACATTATGTTGTGGGCCGGAAGGCATTATGATGTGGACTGGAAGGTCAGGGAGTTATGGACTGGAAGGTCGACATGGGTAGGACCAGAAGGGTGCTCGGGTTGGGACGGAAGTCCCCTGAGACACATGGACCGGAAGGTCATGGCCTGGAAGGGCGTATGTGTGTAAGTGGTGTTTTGGGGAACTCAGTAAGCATTTATGCTTACAGTTGTTGTGTTATGTGTTTCAGGTACTAGCGAGGATCGTGGGAAGGCGCCGGCATGATCTATACACACTGACGGAAGATTTATTTTATGATCTTGGGATGTATTTTTATTATGATGACATTTGCTAAACACGAGATTTGAGAATATTGAATGATGGTTTATGTTGTTTGAAAAATGAATTTTTTTTTTTGAAAATTCACATTGTTACAGTACCTATAAAAACAAAATACAAGCATAAGCATACAAGAAATAACTTAATGGAATAATATATGAATATATACCCGTAACAACATTAGGTACCTCCCTGGCCTCCTATGTCGTGAGTTGAAAAGCATGACACCTATAATTTGGGGCTCAGACCTCCCTTGGTATCTATGTGTAATCCTCAAGGTATTCAGTCTTGGTGCCTACACTTATCTGGTAGCGAGCAACAGATAGTTGGTGTTCATATGGCCAAGATGATCACAATGTTAGAAAATCATGGTGTTCACCAATAGAGAATGTTGAAGAAAATACCTAGTAATATGCCCCTCCTTGACATATTTTTGGCATCACATCACTGACCAACATGTCCCCTCATGCATCTTCCCACACTTGCCACAAGTACGCCCCCTTTTAACCTCCAGATCGCGAATCAGCGAGCTTGAACCGCTTCACTTCTGGTTGATTCTAACCTGGATCATGCCTCCTCTATCTAGTCAGGGTCTCAATCTCAATCTCCTTCCTCTGAGAAAAAGACTGTAGCTTGGAGAGGGAACAATATTGCTATGTCGACACAAACTCCATGATCTACATATTTAGCATGATCAAGTAATAGGAAATCTGAACATGCTACGAAGTAACAGACTCGAGGCAGGAAACAACTTTCTTGGTAAACATCTTGGTGATCTCCACCACCAAAATTTTCGTCTGCTTCAGTGACAGATACTCTTGAGCCAACCTCTCCCTCTCAACTAGGGGAACAAACTTGATGCATAACATATCAATTTACTATTCCCATGTCACTATGGTTTTCTCCATAGGAGAATAAGCACCTATCACCAACTTCCACCAGTCCTTCTCCCCAAAACGGAAAAGATTAAGGAGAACCTAACCTTTTGGTCCTCTAGGAACGATCTTTTGAAGAAACATCCCTCCATATTCGATATCCACCACATGGACATGATCGGGACCTTGACCCTATTGAACTCTGGCGGATTCATGTTGCTGAAGTTCCGATACTGCATCATCCCTATCCCTTAGAGTCCTGTAACAAAAACATCTACAGTTGTTGCGGTAGTAGTGTTGGGGTGCAAAGTTATTCATGTATGACTTTGTAGATGGTTTAACTTTTGTAGACCCACTTGCATGTGGTGCATTAGCCTTATGACTAATGAGTATTAAAGAGTGGGAGAGAGACATGTAAACACCTCTATATAAGGTGGGTTCATACCACATGTAGAGGTGTGCTTGAGAGATGTAACCATAGTGATTAGTGAGTGAGATATTTATGAAGTTCTAGACTAGATCCCTTTTTGTACTCATTTACTATGATCGAATATATCTTTTAGCACCCAAATCACCATGTTCATTGTGCAAACTTTAATTCCACATGCTAAACCATGTTCTTTTGTCACTACAATTGGTATTAGAGCAGTTCTTGAAGATCAATATGATTTTTGAAGAAGGATTCTCAGTTTGGCAACTTTTGACGCAATTGGAGCAATTTTGGTGAGTCTCTCTCTATGACCTCACTTAATCTTGTTGAATTCTTGCGTTGCGTTCTTGATTTTTGATCGTTTGACTCGTTGGATCAAATTTTCTTTGAAAAAACCACTTGTTGTGATCCAATAAAATTTTTATTGATCAAAGCCTGATCCAATTCCAAATCCATTTGTTTGATGTGATTCTAAATTTGCAATGGTTCATTTTAATTCAGATTAACCCAAAACCATTTTGAATTCGGTACTATTCATAATTGATTTTAAACCCATATCCTGATTTGATTACTTTTCATCCGATTTATTCGAAGCCCAAAAATGCTATTGAATTTGATATGAAATTTGAACCAAATGAGTGGATCCAATACTGTTCATAGACAGTTTACCTTGAGCCCGATTATTCATTTAAGTAAACCGATATATGTGAACGATTCGCTTAAAAATCCTTTTCGTCAGTTTAACTATACATATGCATATATCACTTGTACATTCAACTCATCTGTTGAAAGATGGCTCTTGATTCTTCAACCTCGTTATCTCAGCTCTTGAAATCGATTGATGATTGAATCGATTGTCATGATTCATGTCTTTCGTCGTAATCAGTGTTCTTGACTTCCGATTTCGTTTCTTTGTTTCTCTAAATCGACTAGTAATTTCTGATTTTTATATCTTGTGAATCGATTTTCTATAAATCCATTGATTTCTAAAATCGATTATGATCAAGATGTTGATTTTTTATTAGATTGAAAGTCAAAATCAATTTCTAGTTGTTGTTGTAAAAGGCGATGGTTGATGATTAAGAATATTGAAATAAAAGCCAAAGCAGATTTCATCAAACTGGAAACGATTGAATGTTTTTGTTGTTCGTCGGGGTCAACTAAAAAGTCAAAATAAACTGGTGAAGTGTTAATTTTGAGACTTGTTGATGGTATACAAAGAACGAACTGGGAAAGATTTGGTTTGGGTATGATAACGACTGGAATCGAACTTAATTTGGGGTTGATGATAAATGGATTTTAAAGAAATCTGGGTTATTGATTGGAGTCAAGAATAAGAGACGGGATCTTAATTTCAAAGGTTTTTGGAACAATGTTCGACGATTGATTGTAGATGCCGAAATTTGATTTTTGTTGGAGTCCATTGCTGGGTTCGCATCTTTTTTAGTGGATGTTTGAAGATTTTAGATTTGACATTCTGGTGGTCGATGTGCGAAGTATTGGTAGTTTGCCGATGTGCGAAGTATTGGTAGTTTGCCGATGCTTGATGACGAACAGATAATATTTTGACGGGTTTCATGAACAAAGTATTGAACGTTGATTTCTAAGGACTGGAATTGATGTTAATAAAAAGCAAAGAGTGTTTGAATCAGTCGAAGTGATTATTGTTCGTTAGTGTGGTTTCGTTAGTCTTCGTGTTCGTTAACATGGTTCTGGATTTGGTGCTTTGATTGAAAGAAAGGGTGAGAGAAAATGCAGAGGATTTCATACGAAGGGGTTATTGGCGAATTATATGAAGGGTATAGTTGGTTGTGCACGAAGGAAGAATAAAAAGAAATTTTCGAATATAGTCCCTCAAGTTTCGATAGTTTCGATAGTTTTTTAGTGGATGTTTGAAGATTTTAGATTTGACATTCTGTTGGTCGATGTGCGAAGTATTGGTAGTTTGCCGATGTGCGAAGTATTCGTAGTTTGCCGATGCTTGATGACGAACAGATAATATTTTGACGGGTTTCATGAACAAAGTATTGAACGTTGATTTCTAAGGACTGGAATTGATGTTAATAAAAAGCAAAGAGTGTTTGAATCAGTCGAAGTGATTATTGTTCGTTAGTGTGGTTTCGTTAGTCTTCGTGTTCGTTAACATGGTTCTGGATTTGGTGCTTTGATTGAATGAAAGGGTGAGAGAAAATGCAGAGGATTTCATACGAAGGGGTTATTGGCGAATTATATGAAGGGTATAGTTGGTTGTGCACGAAGGAAGAATAAAAAGAAATTTTCGAATATAGTCCCTCAAGTTTCGATAGTTTCGATAGTTTTTTAGTGGATGTTTGAAGATTTTAGATTTGACATTCTGTTGGTCGATGTGCGAAGTATTGGTAGTTTGCCGATGTGCGAAGTATTCGTAGTTTGCCGATGCTTGATGACGAACAGATAATATTTTGACGGGTTTCATGAACAAAGTATTGAACGTTGATTTCTAAGGACTGGAATTGATGTTAATAAAAAGCAAAGAGTGTTTGAATCAGTCGAAGTGATTATTGTTCGTTAGTGTGGTTTCGTTAGTCTTCGTGTTCGTTAACATGGTTCTGGATTTGGTGCTTTGATTGAACGAAAGGGTGAGAGAAAATGCAAGGATTTCATACGAAGGGGTTATTGGTGAATTATATGAAGGGTATAGTTGGTTGTGCACGAAGGAAGAATAAAAAGAAATTTTCGAATATAGTCCCTCAAGTTTCGATAGTTTGACAAGTAGAAAAAACCTTTGTATAAATGATCAAATTTTCGTGTGATTTGAAGAAAATCAACTGTTTCGAATTTAGTCCCCGAACCTTCGAATATTTGACACTTCGAAAATTAATTGAAGTTTCGAATGTTTGACAATTTCACCCAATTTCGAAAATTTTTTGAAGCTTCGTATGAATAGGGGATTCTTTATATTATTTGAGAACAAAGGGCAGATTTGTCGAAAATAGTACCCGAGGTTTCAAATGTTTAGTGGTTCGTACCAAAATTCGAAAAAGGACTGTTTTTGCTGAAAATTGAAGAAAGTGCATTTCAAGCTCCTGCAATTTGTGTAAATTGACGCTTTCTACCCAAATTTGGAAAAAGGGGAGACTTTTGCATATTTTGCTGTTTTTGGCGCAACGGGTCACTTCAGAATTTTGAAGTTGATAATTTCTACCCATTTTTTGAAATTTTTTGTCAAAGGCGATCCGTGAACGAAGCTAAAAATTGAATATTTTTTGGGTTTTCCGGATTGAAGCACAAAATTTATGCCACATGTTAAGGGGGAGTTTTGACATGAAAAATTCCGAATAGAGTACGTTCTCTTTCCTTGAAGGTTTTATAATCAAATTTCGATTATAAAAAAGGGGAGAAGTTTATATGGAAATTCGAACTTGAATTGTTCATATTACGCGGATTTGAAGACCGAAGTGATCAAGAAGTTTTGAACCTTACGAAATGATGCATTTGGAAGTTTAGAAATGATTTATTTTCGAAATGGGTTTGGAATTATTGAAGATTTTTGGGGTGTGCTTTTATGCTCAACTTTAGGGTGATCGATTTGGAGTTTGAGAAGCTTGTGATCATTAGTTGATGCTCGGATTGTATGGTCTCACATTCTAGAGCCCGAATTGAAGAACCATGGAGGAATTGAAGATTGAAGTTCGGTTCGATATGTGTCACCTTTGAGGCTCGAACTGCGTAGTTGCTCGAATTTGTAAGATTTGAAGTGGGTCATCCATTACTAACTTTGAGGGGGAGAATGTTGGGGTGCAAAGTTCTTCTTGTATGACTTTGTAGATGGTTTGAATTTTGTAGACCCACTTGCATGTGGTGCATTAGCCTTATGACTAATGAGTATTACAGAGTGAGAGAGAGAGACATGTGCTTGAGATATGTAATCATAGTGATTAGTGAGTGAGATATTTATGAAGTTCTAGACTAGATCCCTTTTTGTACTCATTTACTATGATTGAATATATCTTTTAGCACCCAAATCACCATTTTCATTGTGCAAACATTAATTCCACATGTTAAACCATGTTCTTTTGTCGCTACAAGTAGTATCCTATGTGATGGTAGAATAACACTTGTCAAAATTCACAATCATGGTGGTCTTAATAGACCCAAATACCGTTGGGATCGCCTACCTAACAGCCATGGTCAACTGGTTGGTGCATCATCTCACGAATCACATCTTCGATCAAACTTGGCCTCTCTGAGCCGCTAGATCCCGATCCAAAACCTCTAGTGATCCACATATTGAAAAAAACTGGAAAATATCAATAAAGTCATCATTCATACTTTTACATCATTATAGGATCACTAAACCTTAAAGTTCAGTGACTTCTTTGATATGCATACTTGCCATGTGCTTCTAATAGTATGAGCTCATACTACCTTCCACACCTACTTGTATTTGTCTCAAAATATCATCATGGACCACCCGACCATAAATCCAAATAACTAGGATACCTATACATCATATACTCCCTCACTCAAGAGTAGCTAATCATCACTCAAGCTAGCCTACCATAAACCATACTTACCCATAAAACTTCTACTAACCCTACAGCCGATCGTGTATGCTAATTATACATAACACTGGATTCGATATACAATCAAATATTTGATTCTACCCTAAGCCCACAACCAAACAAGGAACAGGAAATAACACTAAATCAAAAATTCTTATGTAACATCATAGAAATCAGAGAAAAAATTTCAATTTATTTTAAAACCAACCCAAAGACCAGAATTGTTTACAAAACATTGTTTCCAAGAGTAATAATCAAATCGGAGTATCCCAAAATGTAACACCCTGTTTTCTGTTTTATTATTTAGTAAAATATTATAAGTATAAATTCAATAAATAAAGAAAATTAATAATAAGAAGAAGAATAAAATGATGGAGAGTGCTTATAATGAATGTAATTAAATCTTAGGGGCTAAATAGAGGAATTTCAATACTTTAAATGTCAAATTTTGGTCGTAAGGGCTAGATAATTAATTGTGGGAAACTTGAGGGTCCTTTTTGTAAATTCGAAAATTTATGGCATGGGGCTACTAAATAATGAGATATTGTAGTTACCTTTCAGCCTAATGTTTATTAATTTTAACCCTATATTCTTTTAGTGGCAACCCCATTTATCCAAGTTTGAATGGTAGTCTGCAAGTCCAAGAAACAACGAGCATTTTGGTGTGTGTGTGTGTATGTATATGTGCTTTGTGTGTACGGTGTCGGCATAAAAGAAGAGGGAAGGGAGAGCGGTTTTTGGTTGCAAAAAGATCAAGCAAGGAGGAGAAAGTGTCGATCCAAAAAAGGGGTGCTTGGTTGTGGTTTTTGATTTGCAAGGTAAATCACTTTGAATTACTTCGTTCCTCTCTTATTTTTTTCAAATTCTCCTTCATCCGAGAATCACCATGGCCACCGACCATAGTTGCCATCATCGACAACCATTGGTGACCATGCTAGCATTGAAATGGGTGGTGTGTTTCTGGAATCGAAAAGCCTTGTTCTTAGTGAAAACCATAACCCTAAATTCATGTCTTTATCATTATAGCAATGTACTTTGGTTTCCTTTACAAAATTCTTGAAATTGAGTCAAGATTTCAACACCAATTGATCTTGCTGTCATACCACCTTATGGCTAGTGTAAAATATTTGTTTTCATCAAGATGAGTCGTTTTTATAATGATTTAATGTGTTAAGATATCAATTGACCCTTAAAAGTGAAAGCAGAGAATTAATGTAGAATTTCCTATTTTGCCCCTGTCTTATAAAACTCGTAGAAAAATCATGGGACATCCCATAGGTCGAGCGAGTTCCTAAAGTTTTTTTTTGGATTATACTATATTTCATTAGTTTTCACCAAAATTAAGAAATTCTTTTAACTAGGTTAAAATCGACCATTTACCCAGACTGATCTGTAATGAACTATTTTGTGAGGAAATTTTGTAAAAATCACCAAAAATTGTAGACAAATCGTATAGAGGTGTGTGAATACTAATTTTAAAGATAAAGACATGAAATTTATTCATGTAAAATAGTTTTGAAAATAAGGTTTTTAAGGAGGGAAAAGTAGGTCCCAAACAGACCATAAGTTCTATGTAAAAATATGGAAAAGTAACGCATGAGCCATTTGTATTTTTTAGGGTATCAAATAACCATAACCTAATTATATTTTTCTATTATTTGGAAGTTTAAAGTTTGACTTGGTGTAAAGGGTGTCTTAGGGCGAAACGCCAAGTCTGAAGGCCTTGTGCCAAGACAGACTAATCGAAGGCCATTGTGCCAAGTCAATGGGTGAAGGGCGAAACGCCAAGTCTGTGGATTTGACGGTTGAATACCGAGTCCTTATTTGGGATGTGTTCTTAAATAGGCACGGGATGTATAATCTTGATGTTTATATGTTATATGGATGTTTTCATATTTGTTGATGACATGGAATGTAGGAGTATGGTGTAATACTTCTATTGTTATGTTGTGTTGGAATTCACTAAGCTTCGTGATTACTCTTTCCTTTATAAAATAATTATTATAGGTACATTAGGTATGAATTTTTGTTTAGCTTGAAGATACGGTGGCACGGTCGAGGATTGGTCCTTGACACAAAATTTTGATATGTGATTTTAACAATATTAGTTTCCCGTTGTTGTTTTGAATTATAAATGGATTAATATTGTTGAAAGTATGTTTTGATTTGAAATGTTATTTGAATACTTAAAACGTAAAAGTTTTGGTTAATTAATAAATTTAGTGGTTTTTATTATAAATATAAATGTTTTCCAAAGTTTAAATTTATTGTAATTTTTGGGACATTACACAAAAATCCAAAGTCATAAAAATCAAGAGGATGTGCGCGATCACCCCTTCACTTTCAACGATCATCTAAAGTACCTGAAACAATAAATTGAAAATTTAAGACAATGCATAGTGAGATCCCCCAAATTACCACACACAACCAAATAGATAACAACATGCATGTCACACCCCCGGTTGAGTCGACAGAACATGCAAATCCCAATCGTAATTGAATTACAAAACATAACTCCATTTTCACTTGCATAATAAACCAGGATCCTCAAAACATGACTCTTTCTCTGGTGTGTACAATCGAGCTGGTGCCGTCCCGTGATCCTGAGAGAAACCTGAAACACATAACACAAAACACTATAAGCACGAAGCTTAGTGAGTTCCCCAAAATACCACACATAACACATATTAGTCACTCGAGGCCATAACTCTGTGCGTCCGTGGACCCTACTCTGTGAACCTTCTGGTTCTAACTCTATGAACCTTCCAGTTCTAACTCTGGGAACCTTCCGGTTCTAACTCTGTAAACATGCACAGCATAAATTGTTGGGTTTTGAGCAATCTAACACTTCCTAAGTGTGCATGCAACCCTAATAAACCTTGGATCTATGTTTGTCTAAATACATGCAAAATAATAATTTTTCCAAGGTTCATCACCTATCTAACATGCCATGGGGTACTTTTAAACATAAAAGAGTTAGAAGAGATTACATACCTTTTTGATGGGATTGATTCTTTGGAGTTTGAGGGCCAAGCACCAATAATGTGAATGCCTCAAATGGAATCACAAATCACCACAAACACTTGGAAAACTTTGAGAAAGTATACACACTCTTGTATTTTCGGCCACACACAAGCTCACACACACTAGTTTACTAGTTCCATTTCATGCTCCAGAAGCATGCTTATATAGTGTGCATGGTTAGGGTGAAACCCTAATAACCCATGTCTTTTCCTTTCCAAGGATCCATGGGTTGAAATCTCCATGGATCATCCATGGACTTCCATATAAGCCTAACCCATTAACAAATGAGTATTAGCCCACACTATATAAAACCAATAGCCCATAATCTAATTAGTCTTCCTTTTAATCTCTAAATTAATTCATAATTAATTTAAGACTAAAACTAATTAAATAACATAACTTCATATTAATATATTATAACTTATAATATATTAATAAACATATGTGTATAACTCTCATAAAATTATCCATAAATAGTTCGGATGAAATGCAACCCAAATAGACCATGCCGGGTCGAGTCAAGTATATACCAAATAAGTTATGGACTTAGACACCTTATCCAACAGACTCCCACTTGGATAAGTCTAATAACTGTATTTGTATATATAACTTCAGGAACAAACCAGCAACGTAGCTCTCGAAAACTCTGCTGAACTATGAAGCGCCATTTTAAGACAAGTGATCACATAATCCTCTGTTCTCATGATATCATCCGGACAAACACATGGAACTATGTCTTGCTTATTGTCTGGCAGTTCTTTCTCGATTTCCGATTTGTTTGACAAAGAACTTAACTAAACACATCAATTTAGTTCTGACCAGGCCCGGTACATGGGTCAACACAAAATCTTCGAGGGGCCCAGATATCGCTTCTATTTCTAGAAGGAACAGATAAACTTCGACTCATATGCTTGTGCTACTACTTGTTGAATTGTACACAAAGGCACGTTCTATAACATCAAGTTACTGATGCGTTTACGTGCAATCAATGCACAACCAACTCATAGGTAACAACTCATATCTCTAGGTTTTAAGACTTATATGATATTATCATCTCACGATCACTCGAGATAAATTCCATGAAGTGATACAAGTGAGCGTGGGTTTAATCCAATACTCATAACTTATGAGTACTCATGAATGTTGCGGCAACCATTGCCATGTCTAAACACCTTTAGCCATCTACAAACCCAATTCATGACAATCTTGATTCATACCTACTCCCGACGTATGATCGATTGTGGAGGTTTGAATAAATTAATTATTCTGGAAGTCAAAACATGCAAAACTACAACAATAGTAAATAATTGACAATGACAGTAACACTTTACTCATAAATAAATCACAAATTTTATTCATCATCAAACGTCGATTACATTTTACAAGCTTCAGGAAAAAAAACTATCTAATATGTAAAACCAATATCGTCCCTCAGCCCGATGCGCCTCGCATGCTGAAAATGCTTAACCCTCGTCAGTCCCTTCGTAAGGGGATCTGCAGGATTCTCATCTGACGATATCCTCTTTGTCACGAGGAGTCCTTCTTCAATCTTGTGTCTTATGAAGTGATATTTTCTGTCAATTTGTCGGGATCTGCCATGATCTCTCGGTTCCTTGGCTAAGGCAACCGCACTATTGTTGTCACAGAAAATCTCCATAGGCTCCTTAATAGCTGGTACAAATCCAAGGTCTCCGATGAAGTTCTTTAGCCATATCGCCTCCTTTTCTGCTTCACACGCTGCTATATACTCTGATTCACAAGTCGAATCAGCCACCGTTTCCTGCTTGGAACTCTTCCAAGAGATTGCCCCTCTATTTAAGGTAAAGATCCAGCCTGACTGAGAGCAGAAGTTATCCCTATCAGTCCGAAAACTAGCATCACTATACCCTAATACTCTCAAGTCATCAATACCACCAAGGGTAAGGATCCAATCCTTAGTCCTCCGCAGGTACTTGAGAATGTTTTTTACCGTGGTCCAATGAGCCTTGCTAGGGTTCCCCTGATACCTACTGACCATGCTCAAAGCAAAGGCCACATCAGGGCGGGTACAAGTCACAGCATACATGATCGAGCCAACAGCGGAAGCATATGGTAATTGGCTCATCTCAGCTATCTCTGCCTCTGTACTCGGACTCTGAGTCTTACTCATTTTGGCATTGCTTTGGATCGGTAAATCTCCTTTCTTGGAATTCTCCATGTTGAACCTTTTCAACACCTTATCCAAGTAGGTATTATGACTAAGTCCAATCAGTCTTCTACTCCTTTCTCTTAATATCCTTATCCTTAGGATATAGGTAGCCTCCCCTAGGTCCTTCATAGCAAAGCACTTCCCAAGCCAGGACTTAACCTCCTGCAAGGTTGGGATGTCATTTCCTATAAGTAGTATGTCATCCACATACAGTACCAAGAAGCTAACTATACTCCCACTAGCTCTGACATACACACAAGACTCATCTTCACTTCTCGAGAAACCAAACTCTTTGACCTTCTCATCGAAACAAAGATTCCAGCTATGAGATGCTTGTTTTAATCCATAAATGGACTTCTTAAGCTTGCATACTCTATTTAGGTACTCTGCACTGACAAAACCCTCTGGCTAATTCATGTACACATCCTCAGCCAACTTTCCATTAAGGAAAGCGGTTTTGACATCCATTTGCCATATTTCATAATCATGAAATGCGGAAATGCCTAACATAACCCTAATAGAATTAACCTTTGCTACCGGTGAGAAGGTTTCATCATAATCAATACCTTGAGTTTGAGTAAAACCCTTCGCAACCAGTCGAGCCTTATAAGTATGCACTTTTCCTTCCCTGTCGGTCTTCTTCTTGAAGATCCATTTGCACCCGACTGTTTTACGGCCTGGTACATTGTCAACCAAGTTCCAAACTTGATTGTCATACATGGACTGCATCTCGCTGTCCATAGCCTCCTTCCATTTGGCAGACTCTGGGCCTGCCATGGCTTCCTTGACACTACTAGGTTCATCCAAATTTACCAATGTCTGTCACTGATAAACGTATCACCTTCCGTAGTAATATGAAAGCCATAATAAAACGAAGGTGTGTTTCTAACCCGTGTGGAACGCCTCGGAGGTACAGACTCGTCAGCTGGATCAACAGGAGTTTCCTCCTCAGGTTGATTGCTAGTGTCTGAGGTTCCTTCACCAATTGATTCTTGAATTTGTTCAAGATCAATTTGCCTCCCACTGTCTCCTTGGCTTATAAATTCTCTCTCACGAAAGACCCCTCTTCGTGCTACAAAGACCACATTCTCACTGGGTCTGTAGAAGAGGTAACCGAAGGATTTCTGTGGGTAGCCGATGAAAATACACCTTTCACTTCGGGGTTCGAGCTTATCTTGAGTCTCACACCTCACGAAAGCCTTGCAACCCCAAATCTTGATGTGATCTAAATTGGGAACCTTCCCAGTCCACATCTCATGAGGTGTTTTGGTAACCTTCTTTGTAGGGACTAGATTAAGGATATGGGCGGCAGTCTCTAAGGCATACCCCCAAAAAGAGATTGGTAACGAAACTCGACTCATCATAGAGTGAACCATGTCTAACAAGTTTCGGTTACGCCTCTCAACTACACCATTCAGCTGTGGTGTCCCGGGAGGAGTCAATTGTGAGACAATCCCACACTCCTTAAGATAGTCAAGGAACTCGGTACTAAGATACCCACCACCTCGATCGGATCGAAGCATCTTAATGTTCCTGCCCAATTGTTTTTCTACTTCCTGTTTGAATTCCATAAACCTTTCAAAGGTTTCTGAATTATGTTTGATTAAGTAGACATACCCATATCTACTAAAATCATCAATAAAGGTTACATAATACGGATTAGCATCCCTTGTGGTGGTTTTGAAAGGTCCACATACATCAGTATGTATTAGGTCCAACAAACCCTCACCCCTTTCACAAGTTCCAGTGAAGGGTGATTTTGTCATCTTTCCAAGTAGACAAGATTCACAACTATCATCCGATTTAAGGTCAAATGATTCCAAGACTCCACTCTTTTGGAGTTGGCCTATGCGTTTCTTGTTTACATGTCCAAGAGGACAATGCCACAATGATACTTTATCTAAGCTAGTAGAAGAATCAATATAAAACACATTATTTCCTAAGTTGTCTACAATTGACACAGTTTCATACACACCGTCACAAGGTAATGCTTTAAAATAAAACACATTATTAAAGAAAGCATCAATACCATCACATTCATTATCAAACGAAAAGGTAAAACCTTGTTTGTACAATACATGAAAAGAAATAATATTCCTCGCCATTTCAGACGAGTACACACATTTATTCAAATCTAATTTCAACCCATTATTAAGCAACAAAGTATAAACTCCAATCTTGGAAACAGGTGAAGCCTTCCTATTCCCCATGATCAAGTTTATCTTCTCGTGCTCCACATTCTCACTTCTTCTTAGGCCCTGCAAATCAGAACATATGTGAATACCACATCCTGTATCAAGCACCCAAGAGTTAGAATATGATGAGTAATTAGACAATATAGTGTAAATACCTGCGTGGGTGGGTTTCACTTTCCCATCCTTTAGATCCTGCAAGTACTTAGGGAAATTTCGCTTCCAGTGTGCATTTTCATGGCAATAAAAGCATTCAACATCCTTGGGAATGGAAGAAGGAGTGACAGAACCGCTCTTGGTATTCGATGAGGAGCCTTCAAGAGACTTTCCCTTGCTACCCTTCGAAGGGTGCTTCCTCTTCTTCCCTTCGCCTTGCCCGATAGCCAAAACAGGGGTAGATGTTGGAGTAGGAGTAGTAGAGGTAACAACCACCTTACCCTTAAGACCGGATTCCGCGGTCTTCAAGAGTCCTTGAAGTTTGCTGAGGGTAACTTCCTCCTTGTTCATATGATATGTCATACGAAAATGGTCATAACAAGAAGGCAAGGAGTGCAAAATGATGTCAATTGCCAACTCCTCAGGGATGTTTACATTCAGTTTCAGCAAACGGTCCACATACCTTTCCATCTTTTGCATGTGGGCCGTCACGGATTCACCGTCCTTCATGCGGGTAGTTATTATGGAGGAGATTATTTCATACCGCTCTTGACGAGCACTCTGATGGTACCTTTCCATCAGGTCTTGGTGCATCTCAAAAGGGTAGAAATCTTCATATGACTTTTGGAGCTCGGCTGTCATCGTGGCCATCCTGATACATGCCACCTTAGTAGCATCTCTCTCATGAGTCCTGAATTCAGCGATCTCCTCAGGAGTAGCAGTAGACTCATCAAGCTCTTTTAACTCCTTATCGAGGACATATTCTTTGTCCTCATAACGAGTAACCATCCTGATGTTCCTAATCCAATCCATGAAGTTGGAACCATTAAAGATGACCCTCCCACAAAGATTCATGAGAGAGAAAGAACCAGTTGGGTTAGAGCCCGAAGCATTAGTGTTGGAAGACATCTGAAGGAAGAAAGCAAGTTTAGATTAGATATATAGAATCCTTAATAAGACACCCAAATGTAATATTAAGGCTAGGACCTAATCACAATATATTACACTTAGAAGAGGGATGCCGTAATCTAAGTAATAATATATTTGAAAGGTAGGTGAATGACGATTCACCAATTTCCACCAAGAGAACAAAATGAATTATTAGGTTTAATTGGATTTGAAATTCCTAGATTCTTTTGAGATTCATTGAACTTTTCAATGGCATGTTTCAATCTCGATTGTGCCCTTCAAGTTTTGTGACTGGGATGCCGAGGATCACAAAACAAGGTGTGAATAACCATGCTAATTCACTTGGTACTCTTAATATTATCACCTAATCAATGTGCCGGTTAACCACACACGCTCCATTGATCTATGACAAACATTAAGTCACCCTTCGTGATCCTTACTAGTCCTAGTTAGTGTGCCGGTTAACCACACACGCTCCACCAACGACTTGGTAAGGTACAAAGTGTGAATTCCATGGACTAGCACCATGTTCACATTTTTCCTAAAATAACTAAGACTGGGAATTAAAAGAGTTTAGTTATTTTATAATATTCATTATACTTTTAATGAGGATTTAAAGTCATTGTTCTACCCGTTCGGCTAACGACCGTCCACCGATCAAGCAAGCGGTGGGTGAGAGTATACACCCATTAAGTCGCCATTTTATAGGCAACAACCTTATACCCACCTTATAGACCGGCTTCGTGAATGAGGCCTACTAACGGCAAAACGACTTGTTCTTATACATATATATAATAATTAACCATTAATGTTATAAATAGTATAAGGGTTGAATTTTAACTATTAAAACTCTAAGGGTTGGAATTAAAGTTTATTAAAGTGTGTGAAACTTTACAAATTCCAAAACTTGAGGCCAAGTTTTGTAACTGTGCAAAACTTTTCATTTCATAACTTATGAATTAAAGGTTCATAAAAATGAAGACTCTTCATTTTCATGTAACTTATGTGTTTTAAGTGTGTGTTAAATAAAAGTGACCTTTGGAAATCCATAACTTCAAGACAAATTATGGACTCCATTAAAACACATAAATGATAAAGAATTAATTCTAAACAATTCAACAAATAATTCCTATCATTTTCTAAATTCATAAGAACATGAACATGATCATCAAAATTTCAAGAATTATATGAACACATAAAATCATGGAATTTTGATATATGCTATTGTAAATGGATTAGAACAACCATTACACCAACTAAAATAAGTTTTAAAACACCAAAACAGTTTAGGGTAATGTTTCTAGTCCATTTCCAGCAGCAAAAGTCGAAAATATGCACTCTGTCGATCCTACTCGTCGAGTGCATGAACCTACTCGGTGAGTAGGTTGAAGATACACATGCACTCGGCGAGTCCCCCCATGGACTCGGCGAGTTCATCAGTCAGATAGCAAGTTTTTCGACTTTTTCAACTATTTTGCATCAAGTATCAAACAAACAAGCCTAGGCTCTGATACCACTGTTGGGTTTTGAGCAATCTAACACTTCCTAAGTGTGCATGCAACCCTAATAAACCTTGGATCTATGTTTGTCTAAATACATGCAAAATAATAATTTTTCCAAGGTTCATAACCTATCTAACATGCCATGGGGTACTTTTTAAACATAAAAGAGTTAGAAGAGATTACATACCTTTTTGATGGGATTGATTCTTTGGAGTTTGAGGGCCAAGCACCAATAATGTGAATGCCTCAAATGGAATCACAAATCACCACAAACACTTGTAAAACTTTGAGAGAGTATACACACTCTTGTATTTTCGGCCACACACAAGCTCACACACACTAGTTTACTAGTTCCATTTCATGCTCCATAAGCATGCTTATATAGTGTGCATGGTTAGGGTGAAACCCTAATAACCCATGTCTTTTCCTTTCCAAGGATCCATGGGTTGAAAGCTCCATGGATCATCCATGGACTTCCATATAAGCCTAGCCCATTAACAAATGAGTATTAGCCCACACTATATAAAACCAATAGCCCATAATCTAATTAGTCTTCCTTTTAATCTCTAAATTAATTCATAATTAATTTAAGACTAAAACTAATTAAATAACATAACTTCATATTAATATATTATAACTTATAATATATTAATAAACATATGTGTATAACTCTCATAAAATTATCCATAAATAGTTCGGATGAAATGCAACCCAAATGGACAATGTCGGGTCGGGTCAAGTATATACCAAATAAGTTATGGACTTAGACACCTTATCCAACATAAATCACATAGAAATAATGCAGTACAACACATAACATACATAGCATACAAATACTCTGTCACATAACTCTGGTTACCTACTCAAGGTAAAGTATATTGAGAAGACTCACCTGGCAATCAAAAAGCAATTATCTGCACTTGCGAACCTCGGACTCGCCACCGCCTAACACATAAGGCAATTATCTCTAATTAATACTCGAAGTCCCAACTCTAATTAACCGGCGATTACTCTTTCCATCTCTAGTCAGGTAATGGGTAAAAGACCATTTTAGCCCTCCCTGACCTCTATTACCTCTGTTGACCAAAACTCCTAAAGTCAACATAAGACAACTCAAGTCAACGGTCAACACTGACCAGACTCAGCGAGTACACAAGAGTGACTCGACGAGTCCATGCGGGTTCTCTAAATCCTTTTTAAACCTCTTAGACACGACGAGTTCCCTCTCCACTCGTCGAGTTACTCGGAAACGAATCACGAGGCAACCCCGACTCAACTCGTCGAGTCTGCCTATGGACTCGGCGAGTTGCTCCCATGACAACCCTCATCTGACCTTCTGAGGTCAGATCTGCTTCACCAAACCATAGATCTGACTCCCTCAAAGCCAATAACCACGAAAAGGTCAAACCTTCGGCACTCATGAAAGGTTCTACAAGCTCATTTGGGTGAAACCCTTCATTACATAACAACCCTAGCTCAAAACTCCAAATAGAATGCATAAAACAGGATGGAAGGGACTCTCTGGACCTCTTTGGGTCCAAATCTATGGCTTCACACTCAATGGGACACTATACTCCACAAATCAAGCCGTAAAAGAAGCTAGAAAACCCTAAAATCACCAATCTTACCCAAAACAGAAAAGGGAGAATGATTTGATACCTCTATGGTGAAGATGAAAGCTCAGAATCTCTGAATCGACACCCCCCTTGACCTACCATTGCTGGAAATGACTACTCCATTGCACAACCACCTCAAGAATGTTCCAAAATGTCTCTTCTTCACTCTCCCAACTCTCTGGTTCGATAGGAGTCTCTCAAAGGTGTAGGTGGCCTCCACTGAAGGCCATAAGGGCCTTTAAATAAGTCCTAAACCCGGACAATTAGGGTTTTCCTTGACAGCGCCGACTCGGCGAGTCCAAATACCCAACTCATCGAGTCCCATTATTAAACTAGTCCCCAAAACGCGATCCTACTCGACGAGTTGAGGCATCAACTCGCTGAGTCTCCTCATTCCCCAATATAAAATACTCAAATTCCCATACCTGGATATCCAGATGTTACACAAGCAATGGACTCGTCGAGTTTATCATGAACTCATCGAGTTCCTCATGGGGCTCGTCGAGTTCAGTCTGGCAGAAAACAATTTTCATTTTTGTTTTAACTTTAAACAAGAAGCGATGCATCAATATAACAGAATACACCCTAATATCTGATACCACTCATGGGTTTTGAGCACTATAACATTCCTATGGTTTAAATATAACCTAGATGCTTTGGATCTAAGTTTTCTCTAGTTATACATGCAATATTTTTTTTTCCAAAGCATGAAGGCTAACTAGCATACAAATTTGATATTTGAATCATAAAAAAACTAGTTAGATGATTACCTCTTGTTGTAGATTGGAGAAGTGGGCCTTTCAAGAGCTTAGCACCTCAAGTGTGATGCCTCAAATGTTTCACAAAACACCACCAACAATCGAATGACAATGAGAGTGAGCTTGGAGCACCAAAAATTGGCTATATCCTCTTAGAATACTCTTGGTCCCGATTTAGGGGCTTAGAGGTTCCATATACAGTGTAGAATTCTAAGAGTCACTTGTAAACCCTAATTCTTACGCTTTAAAAATTGTATACGGTTAGGATCTTATAGCCTTAGAGTAATTGATTTGGCCTAATTTCCTGTACCTCGTCTGGTTGTGGTCCTAGGGTAGAGTTTATTATTCGAAAGTCTATTACATTCTGTTCTATGTATAATTTCCATGCATAAGGTAGCCGAGAATGAGGGTGGATGTGGATAACATGAGTTTTCGTATGTGGGCTGAATGTTCTATGATAGTGTCATAGGTTGGAGAGTTAATGCACGAATGTTGCTTGCTTTGTGCTTTGTGGAACTCTTGAATGATGGGAGTCAACTACTAAGTGAATATGAGGATATTATGATGGGGAGTTCTTCAGCAGCTGATGGCAGGGTGAGGTTGGGAGCCTAAGAAAGCCTAGGATATGCTCTAGTGAGTTAGTGGGGCGGTTCGGTGAGGTTGGGAACCTAGGAGTTGCTCAGTGGGTATCGTGCTGCTGTTTAGCGGATATTTGGTGCATCAGTGGAGTAGGTGACTTAGAGGATTTGGTAGGATTGATGAGGAAAGTATGGATATGTGTGGGAGGTAGTATTGGGCCCATACTATTGAAAGCACAAGATCCATACTTGAATCAGTGAGAGTCTTGTAGAATCTAAGAAGCTTATGGGAAGGAGAATTCTTGGTTATGCTTTGATCGTGGGGGTAGTTCCTTTGCCAGATGAGGATGAGCACACATAGGGAAGGACCAGGGTTTGGTCCTATCTCCAGTGGTGAGCTAGGGTTTAGTTCCCAATAACATACTCCAGGGCTTGGTCCTTAAGATATGCAAAAATAAAGAGGAATTAATTAATCTAAGAAAACAACATCATAAATGGTCCTTGTGAGTTTTTCAAATTTGAAATTTAGTTTTTAAATTCAAAAGATTTCATAAATGATCCTTGTGTTTTCAAAACTTTTGATGTTTGGTCATTTTGCTAACTTCATTAGGTTTTGACTATGAAGTGAATGATATTTCCATCATTTCACTATCCCAGGGACCATTTATGAGAGTTTCATTTTTTTTTTAAAAATGAAATTTAATATGGAAAGGGACTCTCTCTCTCTCTCTCTCTCTCTCTCTCTCTCTCCCTCCCTCCCTCCCTCTCACCTGAATATCATTTAGAATGTGAAGAAAAAAACCGAGATTGGTTTCTTCAACTCCATCTCTCCTTCATATATTCTAAAACTTACAACTCATTCATTTGTTTTAAAACCTGCAACTCTATTACATTACAATGTGTGATCCTCTACTGATTAAGGAGCCCCGTCTACTTAGGTTCAGTTTGTTTACCTCATAATTGAAAATTTAAGAGGCAAGCTCTTAAAATTCAGATGTATGGTGTTTGGTAGCCTCTTATAAAATACATCCTAATTGGAAAAATGTCTCATAAAAAATCAGACATAAACCTTTATCAGAAATTAAAAAGAAGATCAGTGTGCCCTAGATAAAACATGTTCTTTTTATTTTCTCATACGCACAAATTTCTCTTCAACCCCACTTCTCTCTTCCACATCTTTCTCTTCTAGCTTTGATCTGTTGCCTTCGTCCGATCTGCATGGTCACTGGTGTCGTCGGCTTCGCCTTCGTCTCCGTCGCCTCTTTCGCCTCTTTTGA
The DNA here is from genome assembly GCF_052625555.1 of Lactuca saligna. Classification (NCBI taxonomy): domain Eukaryota; kingdom Viridiplantae; phylum Streptophyta; class Magnoliopsida; order Asterales; family Asteraceae; genus Lactuca; species Lactuca saligna. Next base: position 170,019,911 of record NC_136424.1, read on the forward strand.
TATGGAATTTCACTTTTAATAGTTTGCAAATAGCGTGTTATTAATTATGAAATTGAGTTGAATCCTTTATTATTGAAAATCTATAAACACTTCAACTATAGAATTTCCTCTACAACACCGCATCATCGGCCACCAAACCCTAAATCAATGTCATTTGCTTCTCCATACACACTAGTACAAAAATGGGCTATGACGTCGATTTTTGTAAACTAAGTTGTCTCGGTTTTCATATTTCTCATTACTAAAGGTCATAAAGTAAGTCACATGATTCTTTCCATGACAATTTAATGAAGGCAAGTCACCATTACTAATCAAACTTCAGATATTAACATCGGTTTAACATAAAGAAAAGTGACAAGTCATGAAACGATCGAAAATGGTAGCAAAATGTCGTCTTTACTAATGGGTTTTTATTATTTTATATGTACCTTTACCTAAAACCAATTATTAAGAGAGACATAAGGTGTTGAAGTTTCATTTCAAGTTATTAAATATTATATTGAAATTTATAACTAGAAAACTCAGGTAGGAGAAGGTAGGAATCCCAACTCTTACCAAAATTCATAACAGAAGCCCTCAACATATCCTCGATCGTCTGAATGTTCCGCTCATTATGATCATCAGTTTGTGTCACACCCCTAGACTAGGACGGAGAAAACGTCTGGGGGTGGGTGACATTCATTGTATTGTATCATAACATAGAGAATAGTAGTGATAATGGTAATACAACCATCATAAATATAATTGAAAATTTTACATTGTTGTATGCATTACATTTTTTCAAAATCAATTACAATATGATGATAAAAATTGAGTTTTTGTCTGACGCCTTAGCGTCCCATCCTAAAAAGATGGTAGTTACATGTTTTAGTAATTTCCTGAGAATACAAGTAGTTTTGAAAAAGTGTCAACAATTAAGTTGGTGAGTTCATAAGAATTTGAAATCACTGAAATGCAATCCTTTCCTTGCAAATGATAGTATTTGCTTCCCAGAAAAGTCCAACATATCAGTTTACTATTCCCATGTCAACATGGTTTCTCTGAAGGAGAATAAGCACCTATCACCAACTTCCATCAGTCATTCTTCCCGAAATGGAGAAGGTTTAAGGAGAACTTGACCTTTTGGTCCTCTAGGCATGATCTTTTGAAGAAACATTCCTCCACATTTGATATCCACCACATGGACATGATCGTGACCTTGAACCTGTTGAACTCTAGGGGATCCCCGTATTGAAAAAAAACCAAAAAATATCAAAAATCCCTATCCCTTAGAGTCCATATCCAGAACCTCTAGTGATCCCCATATTGAAAAAAACCAAAAATATAAAAAAAAATCCATAATTCATAATATGAAATCATTATAGGATCACTAAACCTTCAAGTTTAGTGACTTCCTTGATATGCGTATGGGCCATGTGCTTCCAATAGTAAGAGCTTATACTACCTTCCACACCTACCCGTATTTGTCTCAAAAGATCATCATGGACCACCCGACCATAATGCTTAATAACTAGGATGCATATACATCCTATACTCCCTCATTCAAGAGTAGTTAATCATCCCTCAAACTAGCCTACGACAAACCTACTTACCCATAAAACTTATACTAACCCTGCAGCTGCTCGTGTATGCTAATCATACATAACACTATATTCAATAGATAGTCAAATACTTGATTCTACCCTAAGCCCACAATCAAACAATGAATAGGAAATAAGTCTAAATCAAAAATTCTGATGTAACATCATAAAAATCAGAGTATACTTACAGATCCAGGGAATTTCATGCCATAATGGTGAAAAATTTATGGCCATCAAAGCCCCATGCAAGCTTTAGGATGTCATTTTGGCATTTTAACCACAACAGGCCATGCATGGAGAGAAAGGCAGAGACTTTACATGTTCAAGTAGTGTCTAGGGTCTAGATCTCAGTTTGTATGCCTTAGCTTGAAGTATTAGTGGCTTATGGATGAAGATCTATGTCTTAAAGAGTTAGGGTTTGGGATAAATCAATTAAGTAAGAGTATTAATGAGTAATGGTGGAAACATTACTCTTAAAATGACATTTTTTGTATGCATATGAGGTATGGAGCTTAGATCTGAAGGATAGAAGCTTAATCTATTAAGATAGCTAAACAGACATAAGAACTCGACGAGTTAGGTCGAAGTGCCCCGATTTTTTAAAAGGAAGGACTCGACGAGTTGAAGGATGGACTCGATGAGTTATGTGGGAAAGCCCCGATTTTGTGGATAGGAGGAACTTGACGAGTTCGTGAAAGAACTCGATGAGTCGGATCATGATTTCAAAGTATTCTGATTTATGGAACTCGGTGAGTTGAGTCAACCCAGAATGTTGACTTTGACTTTGACCAAGGTTGACCCTTAATGGGTTACGAGTATGAATGGGTAATCAAAGGAAATCTTCTGTGTGTAGGAGTTTGAGTGGTCTTGATTTCAGAGCTGATGATAGTTTAACTACTTTGCAACGTTTGAGGTGAGTTACCTTCCAGTAGAAGTGGGTCGAGGGCACCAATGCCATCCAACTAGTAGTTGATTATAGTCAAGATGATTGTCTTTGTGACAATTGTCTGGTATGCCACTATCTTTTATGCTTTATGTGCTAGTTGTTGGGTTTTGAGCAATCTAACACTTCCTAAGTGTGCATGCAACCCTAATAAACCTTGGATCTATGTTTGTCTAAATACATGCAAAATAATAATTTTCCAAGTTTCATAACCTATCTAACATGACATGGGGTACTTTTAAACATAAAAGAATTAGATGAGATTACATACCTTTTTGATGAGTTTGATTCTTAAGGAGTTTAAGGGCCAAACACCAATAGTGTGAATGCCTCAAATGAAATCACAAATCACCACAAACTCTTGGAAAACTTTGAGAGAGTGTATACACACTATAAAATCGGCCACACGCAAACACACACACTCTAGTGACACTAGTGGCTATTTCATGCAACATAAGCATGCTTATATAGTGTATATGATTAGGGTGAAACCCTAATAACCCATGACCTTTCCTTTTCCAAGGATCCGTGGGTTAAAAGCTCCATGGATCATACATGGACTTCCATACAAGCCTAACCCATTAACAAATGAGTGTTAGCCCACACTATATAAAACCAATAGCCCACAATCTAATTAGTCTTGCTTTTAATCTCTAAATTAATTCATAATTAATTTAAGACTAAGACTAATTAGATAACATGACTTCATATTAATATATTATAACTTACAATATATTAATAGACATGTGTGTATAACTCTCATAAAATTATCCATAAATAGTTTGTATGAAATGCAACCCAAATGGACCATGCCGGGTTGGGTCAAGTATGTACCAAATAAGTTATGGACTTAGACACCTTATCCAACAAACTCCTACTTGGATAAGTCTAATAACTATATTTGCGTATGTTACTTCAGGAACCAACCAACAATCGTAGCTCTCGAAAACTCTATTGAACTATGAAGCGCCATTTTGGATAAGTGATCATATAATACTCTGTTCTCATGATATCAGCCGGACAAATACATGGAACAGCGTCGTACTTATTGTCCAGCAGTTTGTTTCCCGATTTTCGATTTCTTTGACAAAGAACTTAATCGAACACATCAATTTAGTTCTGATCGGCCGGTACATAGGTCACAACAAAATCATCGAGGGGACAAGATATCGCTTCTATTTCTAGAAGGAATAGATAAACTTCGACTCATATGCTTGTTCTACTACTTGTTGAATTGTACACAAAGGCACGTTTTATAATATCAAGTTACTGATGCGTTTACGTGCAATCAATGCACAACCAACTCATAGGTAACAACTCATATCTCTAGGTTTGAAGATTTATATGATATTACCGTCTCACGATCACTCGAGATAAATTCCATGAAGTGATACAAGTGAGCGTGGGTTTATTCCAATACTCATAACTTATGAGCACTCATGAATGTTGTAGCAACCATTGCTATGACTAAACCCATTTAGCCATCTACAAACTCGATTCATGACAGTCTTAATTCATACCTACTTCCAACATATGAACGACTGTGGAGTGTTTAAATAACTTAGTCATTCGGAAAGAATAACCTAGCTATTTTGGAAGTCAAAACATGCAAAGTGAAACACAATAATAATCGAATCCAATATGGTCTCAGAACCTTTTTGAATATAAATACAACCACCTTTTATTTATCACCATATTGATTACACATTATTCATTGTATAATGTTTCAAACAATTAACTTAAAACTTGAATAAAAACAACAGTCGTCCCATGCTCCTAGCATGTACACTTTGTTTTTCTAAACAATAGTTATGCCATACTCCAAGTATGCACACCATGTTTGTCTATGATCCTTACATTGTGATGTAGATCAATTGAACATGATTCCAATGATACTCATTTCACAATCCCAAATCCTTATTGTAAATGTGAGAATCCCCGATTCCTATCATTTACCAAAAAAAAAGTGTTAGATTTTAAACTTTTATGCAATGTTCCTCTTGTAATGATTATTCACAAAGTTACCAAAACCTTGTCACCAGTCATTATAGAGTATTCCAAAGAAGGTCAAATTCTATGGAACGGAAGTCTCATATTCAAAGTACATTGCTTTGAACTGTTGGGTTATGAGCATTCTAACACTCCTAAGTGTACATGCAACCCTAAATACCTTGGATCTATGTTTTCTCTATTATACATGCAAATATGAACATCCAAGGTATTATCCTAATCTAGCATACAAAATATCAATATAACAAGATAGAATACATACCTCTTTAATGGTGCTTGTCTTCATGAAGCTTGAGTGCTTAGTGCCCCAAGTGTGACACCTCAAATGGTTCACATAACACCAAATACACTTGGAATAACTTGAGAGAAATTAGAACACTTCATGAAATCGTCTAGCCCTCATACACACACATAGTGTTAGTGTGTAACGATTTCTTGAGCCATGGGTTTCTTTTATATGGTGGCTATTAGGGTTACACCATGAAACTCATGACTTTACCCATTCCTTATGGTCCATGGATTTTAACCTCCATGGAGTATCCATGGGTCACCCCATGGACTTAGTCCAACATAAGGAATCTTGGATCACAAGCCCACATATATAAGAATGAATGATTTACACAATCAACCCATATATTTAATTAGTCTCCTTTTGATCACTTAATTAATTCCAAATTAATTCTTGATCAATACTAATTAAATAACCTTATTAATATATTAGAACTTATAATATATTAACAAACCTTAAGTGTTATTTCTCTCATTTTAGTCTATCCAAGTGCATGATGCCATGCAACCCAAATGGACCATGCCGGGTCGGGTCAAGTCTTACCAATTATAGTTATGGACTTAGACATTAATCCAACAGTCTCCCACTTGGATAAGTCTAAAACTATTATTGCGTATAACTTTAGGAACCAACTGGCAATCGTAGCTCTCAAAAGCTTCTGTCGAACTCTGACCTTGTAGATGAACTCTGATCTTGTCAATGACTTGTCCATTAGATAAGGGATCATATATTCCTCCATTCTAGATATCATATGGACTGAGACATGGATTATAATCATTCTCTCTGTCCATTTGTTGTTTCCCGATTTCCGATTTATGACGACTGACTAATTGAACAAATCAAATCAGTCCTGGCCCGGCCGAGCACTTCCATTTGTCATCGTCAAATCATCGAGGGGCCCACAGATATCACTTTCATCCCGAAGGTAAAAGGAATGGATAAACTTCGACTCATATGGCTTGTTCTACTACTTGTTGAATCATACACAAAGACACGTTTTATAACATCAAGTTACCAATGCGTTTCGTGTAATCAATGTACTATCAACTCATAGTAACAACTCATATCTCTAGGTTTGAAGAATATAAGATATTATCGTCTCATGATCACTCGTGATAAAATCCATGAAGTGATTCCAATGAGCGCGGGTTGAATCCAATACTCAGAACTTATGAGCACTCATGAGTGTTGTAGCCATTTGTCCAACACCTTAGACCTCTACAAGCCAACCCATGACAGTCTTAATTCATATCTACTTCCAACATATGACCGACTGTGGATGGTTTGAATAACTTAGTCATTCCGGAAGAATAACCTAGTTTATTCGGGAAGTCAAAACATGCAAAGTGAAACACAATAATAATTGAATCCAATATGGTATCAAAACCTATGAACATAAATAAAACACCTTTTATTTATCACCATATGATTACACATTATTCATTGTATACTGTTTCAGCTATCAACTTTTATTCTTGAATTTAAAACAATAGTTATCCCATGCTCCAAGCATGTACACTATGTTTTCTAAACACTAGTCATGCCATACACCAAGTATGCATAATATGTTTGTCTATGATCTTTATTTTGTGAACTAGATCAATTGAACATAACTTCAATGATTTTTTTCTTTCACACTCCCAAATCCTTACTGCAAATGCAAGAATTCCAAATTCATGCCATTTACTGAAATCTGTTAGATTCTAAACTTATATGCATTGATCCTCTTGTAACGATTATGCACAAATTCACAAAGACTTGGCAACAATCATTACAGAGTATTCCAAAGGAGATCAACTCCTTGGAATCATCCTTCTTGCATTATGTTTCCTAATCTTACACAGATTGAAATTTCTGACTTTGAAACATTTATAGATTCCATTTCGACTATCACTTCTGAACAAGAGTTGCCTCCTTACAGATTATGTCAATATGGTCCTTCCAGAATTATCACTATACTTCTAACTGTCCTTGAGCAACCAATCTTTGGTAAACCTTAGATTGTCCTCGACAATTGTTTAATCCTTTTAGTCATATCCAGTTCTAAACCTTTTCCCTTCTTAATGCCCCAGGCATTTGGAAATTTTTAGAAAGGATGAATATAGCACATGTAATCGATCCTATATCCGAAGCATATGGGACACGATTCATGATGTCTCACATAAAGACTAAACCAGTCTTTTGCTATAACATTTCCATTTCAATTTGCCAAGTTCTCATAATTCAGATTATGAAAAGGGATGCCGTAATCATAATCGAATTTAAGAACGCAAATAATGGACCCATATACAGAATTTCCTTATGTTGAGCCATTCCAACATGAAATTCATATATATTCTTGACTAAATGATTAAAACCTCACGATCTAAGCTTATAGATTTGAGATGAAGTATAATTTCCTCTCCCTTAATTATAGCAAAACAACTTTTTCCCAATTGAAACCTTTTGTTTTCTATAATTAACATTGCTAGCTTGCAATACTTATCGTAATTATCATGCTCCCACTAACATGATGATTATTAGCATAACACTTATGCTCCCACTAGCTTTGACATGTACTCAGAAAGCTCGACTTCTAGAAATCAATACTTTATTGACTTTCTGACCAAAGTTCAGATTTCTGATACTAGATTGTTTTGATAAGACTTTATCAAAAACATACACCTTCCTTAGATAGCTTATGGGTGTGTCAAAACAATTTTAAGAACTATGAAAAGGGATGCCGTAATCATAGTCTTGATCGTTTTGACCTTTGCCATTTCTCACAAGTCCAAGTTAGTGTGCCGGTAAACCACACACGCTCCACTAACAACTTTGAGATCACAATTGCTATCTAGCTAAAATCTACTTAGTGGAAGTCTTTCCTCACCATCATTTTCATGAATCGGAGAGAAACCTTATGACACTTAGATTTAATGGTGTATGAGTTCTTATCCATGTGAATTGTCAAAACCATAGTCACAAGACAAGGATAATGACAAATCCAAACTCATATGGATTGAACTCAATCTTAATTTCTTGCCACCTGGCAGCTCAAGGGCCTACCATTGCTTCCAAGTTGTTGTGCAACCAATTGAGTACTCTAAGAACTCATATGGAAAGCCAACTTTAATTGGAATGGGCACAGAATATGTCAACACGATAGGTTATAAACCTCAAGTCGTGTGCTAGTGAAGAACTTTAGGTTTTATTCTTGATTAGTTCTTGAGAATTTCAAGACCTTTAAGACTCCCACTGTCCTCTTGACCTATAAGACTCCCTTTTCAAACATCCAAGAGATAGTGTGGGTTCTAACCAAGACAAACACTTCACACAATTGGCCTAAGTTGGTCTTTGTTTTATCCAAAACATCACAACTTACCAATTTCAAATGTACAAGAGTAGAAAACTTTTACTCTTACATTTGATAAGTGTTTTAAACCTTCTTTAAGACATGTCACTCAAATTACAATCTTGGAGTAGGACTCTAAGACTTGTATTGGAACGAAGTATGACTCATCTTCTTGATTTAACCATTTCAACAATTCAAGATCCCTTCTTCTTAGTCACAAGAATGCACTAAGACTTCCTTAGAGAACAAATTTTGATATGGTTTCTGAATCATTAAGATGATCACAAAGTTGATACTAAAGTACTCTCCCATCTTTTCAGATTTGAGAAACTTTTATCCTTCTGCCTAACTTGATTCTTCTTATCCGCTCTGCCATGCATTGGAACCTTTTCCAATGTCTCAGAGTTACACTTAAGCTTGTAAGTATAATCATATTTACTGAGCTTTAGTAAACTATGACGAATATCCTTACATCTTTTGTGGTGGACTTAATCAGTGCACATGACTATGTGCTCGATCCCTTAGTCCATTACTTGACTCACACATCCATGTGAATAAGTAATTAGTCTTAATTTTTCCAATACTTGAAAAGTTCTCATTCATCATGCTATACAACTTGCATGATTCCAAGTCCCGGTCCAATTGAGACTTTGGATGATGAGAATCTTTCCTTATTTGGTAAATTTAGACATTACCACAAATGAAAGAATCAATTTCATACTTCCACTCTTGCTATTAATGGAATCATATAAGCAACAATTTTTCCTCAAATGCCATTGTAAGGATATTTTAAAATAAATAAAATCAAAAATTTTTCTTTTATTTTAAAACTATGCGGAAAAAACTTACCCTTACAATCCATATGAAAACTTGTTGTTATCTATTCCTAAGCAATATCTCATAACTCCTAAGAGGTAGCTCAAGAATCCGATCTTCAAACTGTGCGATAGAAATCCATCTACGCGATCAGATTCAGCATATTCTTTCTTTAAGTTCCTTTACTTTTCTTTGATTATCAAAGCATTACCATGTGACCCAGTCACATCATGTATCAGGAATCTCAGAATAGAAACTTAACAGAGTTAGATAGTGGACTTTACCTGAAGTAGAGTCAAACTTATTGACTTTAACATCCTTAGGTAAATTTGGTAGCTTCGCAACTAATGACCCTTTCTTTGGCAAATTAAACATATGGACCCTTTGATAATGGTACACGGGACTATCACAGACTTAGTTTTTCTCTTTACCATTTGTTCAACCGAGTTGACTATGGCCGATCCCTTTCCATTGGGAAGAGAATGCTTTTTCTATATTTCCAGTGTCACCATTGTCAATGTCCATAAAGTTTCAGGAAGTTGATCTTAACAATAGATAAGATCATTAAGGGTCTTGTCATAGTCTATTTCATAGGTGTTCCAAAAGAACTCACTATGTGACTTAGAAAGTGATTGAACCACCAACTTTCTCAAGACTTTGACACCCTTCTCTCCCGGCTTGTCAATATGTGACTACATCTCCAAGATATAATCACACCTAGACCTTGCCTCGCCAATAGGGCTTGAGTGACCTTAAACTTTTCAAGAACTTGTGGGTTAGGGAGAATAATTGGAGGAGGAGAAAGAAGTATGATATCCATGGGACATCATCTTCATTAGGAATGCTTGTTTCAAGAGATTTGGGAAGATCATAAATGTCTAAAACAGACATGTTTTGGGAGATATTCAAGATAGTTGATCTTAAAGTCCTTAATATGACACCCAATATGAAATATTAAGGCTAGGACCCAACAAATTATTTTATAACTTAGAAGAGGTATGCCGTAATCCAAGCTATAAAACAATTTGAAGGTAGGTGAATGACGATTCACCAATTTCCACCAAGATAAATGAAATATATTATTAAGTTTTAATTGGTTTTGAAATTCCTAGATCTTTTGAGATTCATTGAACTGTTCAATGGCATGTTTCAATCTCGAGTGTGCCCTTCAGGTTTTGTGACTGGGATGCCGAGGATCACAAAACAAGGTGTGAAGTAACCATGCAAATTACTTGGTACCCTTAAGTGTTTATCCCTCAATCGATGTGCCGGTTAACCACACACGCTCCATTGATACTATGATAAACATTAAGTTACCCTTTGCCTACCTTGTTAAATACGAGTTAGTGTGCCGGTTAACCACACACGCTCCACTAACCGACTTAAACAAGGTGCAAAGTGTAATTTCATGGATTAGCACCTTCTTCACATTTTCCTAAGTAACTAAGATTGGGTATTATTTAGAGTTTAGTTACTTAGTATTTATCATTAATACTTTTAATGAAGGGAGAATTATAGTCCTGTCAAACCCGTTCGGCTAACGACCCTCCACCAGTCAAGCAAGCGGTGGGTGAGAGTGGACACCCATTAAGTTGCCATTTTATAGGCAACAACCTTATACCCACCTTATAGACCGGCTTCGTGAATGAGGCATACTAGCGGTAAGACCGAATTTACTCTTATACATATATATATATTATTAACTTATAATATTATAAAGTATAAGGGTTGAATTTTAACTTTTAAAATTCTAAGGGCTAACTTGGAATTAAAGTATTGATAAGAGAAAACTTTACAAATTCCAAAACTTGAGGGCAAGTTTTGAAACTATTCAAAACTAATTAATTCCATAACTTATGTATTTAAAGTAGTTTTAATCCAAAAACTCTTCAAGTTCCATAACTTGTGGACAAATTATGGAAGACTTTAAACTAATAAAGAATTAATCTTTTCTTTATTTTATAACTTATGGAATTAATTAAGGTTACATATTTTATTTATTTATTTATTAATGAAGTGACTCTTGAACCTCCATAACTTAAGGACAAGACTCTTCATCTTTTGTAACCATTGCCATCTTTTATGAGTTTTATGAGTCTTTAATGTGACTCTTCATGTAACTTAAGGATAATATCAAGTTACTGATGCGTTTACGTGCAATCAATGCACAACCAACTCATAGGTAACAACTCATATCTCTAGGTTTGAAGATTTATATGATATTACCGTCTCACGATCACTCGAGATAAATTCCATGAAGTGATACAAGTGAGCGTGGGTTTATTCCAATACTCATAACTTATGAGCACTCATGAATGTTGTAGCAACCATTGCTATGACTAAACCCATTTAGCCATCTACAAACTCGATTCATGACAGTCTTAATTCATACCTACTTCCAACATATGAACGACTGTGGAGTGTTTAAATAACTTAGTCATTCGGAAAGAATAACCTAGCTATTTTGGAAGTCAAAACATGCAAAGTGAAACACAATAATAATCGAATCCAATATGGTCTCAGAACCTTTTTGAATATAAATACAACCACCTTTTATTTATCACCATATTGATTACACATTATTCATTGTATAATGTTTCAAACAATTAACTTAAAACTTGAATAAAAACAACAGTCGTCCCATGCTCCTAGCATGTACACTTTGTTTTTCTAAACAATAGTTATGCCATACTCTAAGTATGCACACCATGTTTGTCTATGATCCTTACATTGTGATGTAGATCAATTGAACATGATTCCAATGATACTCATTTCACAATCCCAAATCCTTATTGTAAATGTGAGAATCCCCGATTCCTATCATTTACCAAAAAAAAAGTGTTAGATTTTAAACTTTTATGCAATGTTCCTCTTGTAATGATTATTCACAAAGTTACCAAAACCTTGTCACCAGTCATTATAGAGTATTCCAAAGAAGGTCAAATTCTATGGAACGGAAGTCTCATATTCAAAGTACATTGCTTTGAACTGTTGGGTTATGAGCATTCTAACACTCCTAAGTGTACATGCAACCCTAAATACCTTGGATCTATGTTTTCTCTATTATACATGCAAATATGAACATCCAAGGTATTATCCTAATCTAGCATACAAAATATCAATATAACAAGATAGAATACATACCTCTTTAATGGTGCTTGTCTTCATGAAGCTTGAGTGCTTAGTGCCCCAAGTGTGACACCTCAAATGGTTCACATAACACCAAATACACTTGGAATAACTTGAGAGAAATTAGAACACTTCATGAAATCGTCTAGCCCTCATACACACACATAGTGTTAGTGTGTAACGATTTCTTGAGCCATGGGTTTCTTTTATATGGTGGCTATTAGGGTTACACCATGAAACTCATGACTTTACCCATTCCTTATGGTCCATGGATTTTAACCTCCATGGAGTATCCATGGGTCACCCCATGGACTTAGTCCAACATAAGGAATCTTGGATCACAAGCCCACATATATAAGAATGAATGATTTACACAATCAACCCATATATTTAATTAGTCTCCTTTTGATCACTTAATTAATTCCAAATTAATTCTTGATCAATACTAATTAAATAACCTTATTAATATATTAGAACTTATAATATATTAACAAACCTTAAGTGTTATTTCTCTCATTTTAGTCTATCCAAGTGCATGATGCCATGCAACCCAAATGGACCATGCCGGGTCGGGTCAAGTCTTACCAATTATAGTTACTTTATAATAATCATTATACTTTTAATGAGAATTTAAAGTCATTATCCTACCCGTTCGGCTAACGACCCTCCATCGTTCAAGCAAGCGGTGGGTGAGAGTGGACACCCATTAAGTCGCCATTTTATAGGCAACAACCTTATACCCACCTTATAGACCGGCTTCATGAATGAGGCCTACTAATGGTAAAACGACTTGTTCTTATACATACACGCATATATATATATATATATATATATATATATATATATATATATATATATATATATATATAATTAACCATTAATGTTATAAATAGTATAAGTGTTGAATTTTAACTTTTAAAATTCTAAGTGTTGGAATTAAAGTTTATTAAAGTGTGTGAAACTTTTCCAAATTCCAAAACTTGAGGGCAAGTTTTGTAACTCTTCAAAACTTTTCATTTCATAACTTATGAATTAAAGGTTCATAAAATGAAGACTCTTCATTTTATGTAACTTATGTGTTTTTAATGTGTGTTAAAGAAAAGTGACCTTTGGATATCCATAACTTGAGAAAAAATTATGGAATCCATTAAAACACATAAATGATCAAGAATTAATCCTAAACAATTCAGCAAATAATTCATATCATCTTCTAAATTCATAAGAACATGAACATGATTATCAAAGTTTCAAGAATTATATGAACACATACAAAGCATGGAATTTTGATATATGCTATTGTTAATGGATTAGAACAACCATTACACCAACTAAAATAAGTTTTAAAACATCAAAACAGTCGAAAATCTGCATTATGAACCTTCTACTCGCTGAGTGCACGAACCTACTCGACGAGTAGGATGAATTTTGCCTTGGACTCGGCGAGTCCATCATGCAGACAACAAAAAATTTCGACTTTTTTCACTATTTTGCATCAAGTATCAAGCAAGCAAGCCTAGGCTCTGATACCACTGTTGGATTTTGAGCAATGTAACACTTCCTAAGTGTGCATGCAATCCTAATAAACCTTGGATCTATGTTTGTCTAAATACATGCAAAATAATAATTTTCCAACGTTCATAACCTATCTAACATGGCATGGGGTACTTTTAAACATAAAAGAATTAGATGAGATTACATACCTTTTTGATGAGTTTGATTCTTAAGGAGTTTGAGGGCCAAGCACCAATAGTGTGAATACCTCAAATGGAATCACAAATCACCACAAACTCTTGGAAAGGGATGTCGTAATCATAATCGAATTTTAGAACGCAAATAATGGACCCATATACAGAATTTCCTTATGTTGAGCCATTCCAACATGAAATTCATATATATTTCCTTGACTAAATGATTAAAACCTCACGATCTAAGCTTATAGATTTGAGATGAAGTATAATTTCCTCTCCCTTAATTATAGCAAAACAACTTTTCCCAATTGAAACCTTTTGTTTTCTATAATTAACATTGCTAACTTGCAATACTTATCATAATTATCATGCTCCCACTAACATGATGATTATTAGCATAACACTTATGCTCCCACTAGCTTTGACATGTACTCAGAAATCAGCTGACTTTCTTACCAAAGTTCAGATTTCTAATACTAGATTGTTTTGATAAAACTTTATCAAAATCATACACCTTACCTTCGATAGCACACTTGTGTGTCTAAACACTTATGAAGAGGGATGCCGTAATCATAATGCTTAGACCTTTTTGCCACTTCTCACAAGTCCATGTTAGTGTGCCGGTAAACCACACACGCTCCACTAACGACTTTGAGAATGCAAATATCACAATAGCTATCTAGCTAAAATCTACTTAGTGAAAGTGTTTCCTCACCATCATTTTCATGAATCGGAGAGAAACCTTATGACACTTAGATTTATTGGTGTATGTGTTCTTATCCACGTGAATTGTCAAAACCATAGTCACAAGACAAGGATAATGACAAATTCAAACTCATATGGACTGAACTCAATCTTAACTTCTTGCCACTTGGCAGCTCAAGGGCCTGCCATTGCTTCCAAGTTGTTGTGCAACACATTGAGAACTCTAAGAACTTATATGCAAAGCCAACTTTAACTGGAATGGGCACAGAATATGTCAACACGATAGGTTATAAACCTCAAGTTGTGTGCTAGTGAGGAACTTTAGGTTTCATTCTTGATTAGTTCTTGAGACTTTCAAGACCTTTAAGACTCCCACTGTCCTCTTGACCTATAAGACTCCCTTGTCAAACATCCAAGAGATAGTGCGGATTCTAATCAAGACAAACACTTCACACAATTGGCCTTAGTTGGTCTTTGTTTTATCCAAAACATCACAACTTACCAATTTCAAATGTACAAGAGTAGAAAACTTTTACTCTTACATTTGATAAGTGTTTTTAAACCTTCTTAAAGACATGTCACTCAAACTATAATCTTGGAGTATGACTCTAAGACTTGTATTGGAACGAAGTATGACTCATCTTCTTGATTTAACCATTTCAACAATTCAAGATCCCTTCTTCTTAGTCATACGAATGCACTAAGACTTCCTTAGAGAACTAATTTTGATATGGTTTCTTAATCATTAAGATGATCACAAAACTGATACTAAAGTACTCTCCCATCTTTTCAGATTTGAGGAACTTTTATCCTTCTGCCTAATTTGATTCTTCTTATTCGCTCTGCCATGCATTGGAACCTTTTTCAATGTCTCAGAGTTACACTTAAGCTTGTAAGTGTAATCATATTTACTGAGCTTTAGTAAACTATGACGAATAGCCTTATATCTTTTGTGGTGGACTTAATCAGTGCACATGACTATGTACTCGATCCCTTAGTCCATTACTTGACTCACACATCCATGTGAACCAGTAATTAGTCTTAATTTTTCCAATACTTGAAAGTTCTCATTCATCATGCTATAGAAGTTGCATGATTCCAAGTCTCGGTCCAACTGAGACTTTGGATGATGAGAATCTTTCCTTATTTGGTAAATTTAGATATTACCACAAATGAAGGAATCAATTTCATATTTCCACTCTTGCTATTAATGGAATCATATAAGCAACAATTTTTCCTCAAATGCCATTGTAAGGATATTTTAAAATAAATAAAATCAAAAATTTTCTTTTATTTTAAAACTATGCGGAAAAACTTATCCTTACAATCCATATGAAAACTTGTTGTTATCTATTCCTAAGCAATACTTCATAACTCCTAAGAAGTAGCTCAAGAATCCGATCTTCAAACTACGCGATAGAAATCTATCTATGCGATCAGATTCAGCATATTCTTTCTTTAAGTTCCTTCACTTTTTCTTTGATTCTTAAAACATCAACATGTGACCCAGTCACATCATGTAATAAGAATCTCAGAATAGAAACTTAGCAGAGTTAGATAGTGGACTTTACCTAAAGTAGAGTCAAACTTATTGACTTTAACATCCTTAGGTAAATTTGGCAGCTTCGCAACTAATGACCCTTTCTTTGGCAATATAAACATATGGACCCTTTGATAATGGTACACGGGACTATCATAGACTTAGCTTTTCTCTTTACCATTTGTTGAACCGAGTTGACTATGGCCGATCCCTTTCCATTGGGAAGAGAATGCTTTTCTGGATTTCCTGTGTCACTATTGTCAATGTCCATCAAGTTTTTGAGGAAGTTGATCTTAACAAATATATATGATCATTAAGGGTCTTGTCATAGTCTGTTTCATACATGTCCCAAAGGAACTCACTATGTGACTTAGAAAGTAGTTGAACCACCAACTTTCTCAAGACTTTGACACCCAACTCTCCCGACTTGTCAATATGTGACTACATCTCCAAGATGTGATCACACCTAGACCTTGCCTTGCCAATAGGGCTCGAGTGACCTTAAACTTTTTAAGAACTTGTGGGGTAGGGAGAATAATTGGAGGAGGTGAAAGAAGTATGATTTCCAATGAACATCATCTTCATTATGAAAGCTTGTTTCAAGAGATTTGGGAAGATCATAAATGTCTAAACCAGACATCTTTTGGGAGATATTCAAGATAGTTGATTTAAAGTCCATAATATGACACCCAATATGAAATATTAAGGCTAGGACCCAACAAACTATTTTATAACTTAGAAGAGGTATGCCGTAATCCAAGCTATAAAATATTTGAAGGTAGGTGAATGACGATTCACTAATTTCCATCTAGATAAACGAAATGTATTATTAGGTTTTAATTGGATTTGAAACTCCTAGATCTTTGAGATTCATTGAACTTTTCAATGGCATGTTTCAATCTCGAGTGTGCCCTTCAGGTTTTGTGACTGGGATGCCGAGGATCACAAAACAAGGTGTGAAGTAACCATGCAAATTACTTGGTACGCTTAATAAATTACCCCTCAATCGATGTGCCGGTTAACCACACACGCTCCATCGATACTATGATAAATATTAAGTCACCCTTTACCTACCTTGTTAAGTCCAAGTTAGTGTGCCGGTTAACCACACACGCTCCACTAACGACTTAGACAAAGTGTAAAGTGTAATTTCATGGATTAGCACCTTATTCACATTTTACTAAGTAACTAAGATTGGGTATTATTAACAGTTTAGTTACTTAGTATTTATCATTAATACTTTTAATGAAGGGAGAATTATAGTCCTGTCAAACCCGTTCGGCTAACGAACCTCCACCAGTCAAGCAAGCGGTGGGTGAGAGTATACACCCATTAAGTTGCCATTTTATAGGCAACAACCTTATACCCACCTTATAGACCGGCTTCGTGAATGAGGCGTACTAGCGGTAAGACCGACTTTACTCTTATACATATATATATTATTAACTTATAATATTATAAAGTATAAGGGTTGAATTTTAACTTTTAAAATTCTAAGGGCTAACTTGGAATTAAAGTATTGATAAGAGAAAACTTTACAAATTCCAAAACTTGAGGGCAAGTTTTGAAACTATTCAAAACTAATTAATTCCATAACTTATGTGTTTAAAGTAGTTTTAATCCAAAAACTCTTCAAGTTCCATAACTTGAGGACAAATTATGGAAGACTTTAAACTAATAAAGAATTAACTTTTCTTTATTTTATAACTTATGGAATTAATTAAGGTTACATTATTTTTATTTATTTATTTAATGAAGAGACTCTTCATTTTTGTAACCTTTGCCAACTTTTATGAGTTTTATGAAACTTAAATGTGACTTTTCATATAACTTGGGGACAAGTTACAAAAACACATTTTAGAATCAACTCTTAGATTAATTTGGATTGAAAACAACTATTTCATTCAACTTTTCTATTAATCTAAGCAACTCATAAGAACAAGATAATTCAAATCAAACTTTTTCATGTAATTAGTCTAACCTTTAAACTAATACAAAACATGAATCTATTGACAACTATCTTTGAAAATGGATTAGCATGAACATTAACACATCAGAAAACAAGTTTATAAGTTCAAAAACAACTTAGGGTAATGTTCCTAGTCCATTTCTAGCCAAAAACCTCGAAAGTATGTTGTCTGGGGTCCAACTCGTCGAGTGCATGAACACAACTCGGCGAGTTGGATGCATTTTGTCTTGGACTCATCGAGTCCCTTCATGGACTCGGCGAGTCTGCTGGGTAGACAGCAACAAAACTCGATTTTTCAGCTTCTATTGCAAGTATAACAAGAAAACAAGCCTAGGCTCTGATACCACTGTTGGGTTATGAGCATTCTAACACTCCTAAGTGTACATGCAACCCTAAATACCTTGGATCTATGTTTTCTCTATTATACATGCAAATATGAACATCCAAGGTATTATCCTAATCTAGCATACAAAACTATCAATATAACAAGATAGAATACATACCTTTTTGATGTAGAATGTCTTCATGAAGCTTGAGTGCCTAGTGCCCCAAGTGTGACACCTCAAATGGTTCACAATCATCAAAACACTTAGAATAACTTGAGAGAATTCTACACTTCATGAAATCGGCTAGCCCTCTCTAGAATAATACTAGTCTCTCTAGTAGCCGATTTTCCTCAAGAATAAGATGCTTATATAGTTATACAATTAGGGTAAACCCTAATTGTCATGACTTTCCATTTCCTTGGATCCATGGGTTCAAATACACCATGGAGCATCCATGGAGCATCATATGGGTTTTGGCCCAACTAGATAATCCATGGAGCATTAGCCCACTATACAAGTATGGATGATTTACACAATCAACCCACATATTTAATTAGTCTTCTTTTGATCACTCAATTAATGCTAGATTAATTCTTGATCAATACTAATTAAATAATCTCATTATTCTTATTATTAATATACTAGAACTTATAATATATTAATAACCATAAATGTCTTATTTCTCTCATTTAGTCTATCCAAGTGCATGATGGTATGCAACCCAAATGGACCATGTCGGGTCGGGTCAAGTCTTACCAATTATAGTTATGGACTTAGACATTAATCCAACAGTCGGGTACGCTTTAAAGAGGTAATGTAGCGTGGGATGAGCACCATAGTGCCTGTCATGGTGACAGGGCGGACGAGTGGTTTCCTTGGTAAGGGAGGAGGGAGGAATGAAATTCCGAAAGGGAGTGCGAATTCACAGAAGTGAAAGCGGCAGTGTAGAGTTATGATTGGAGTGGTCCGTCGATGATCTTTGAGTAGCGTGTTGCGGCGGTAGAATAAAAGCTCATTCGACTTGATATGTTTGCTCAGGGCGCGGAGGGAATACCGCAGGCGTAGAGCCAGGGAGAAGGGTTCGGAAGCGACTGATGTGTGTTGATTCAACTAGTTTTATCCCTACTTTTTATTAATAAATTGAGCACACAAAGGCAGTGAACCTGTCTTTAAGTGGTATAGATTGATAAGTAAGGTATCGAACTCAGGGAACGGAAAAATTAAACTAATAACTAATTTTAACTAAAACAAATAATAAAAGTAAAGGGTTTTTTCTCTAGTTTTGCAAGACTAGAAACTTAGACAAATTAAATTAACTAATTAACTAAAGCAACAACTATTCACCAAATTTGATAAAGATGTTTCTATTTAGGTTCAACCAATTCACTCCTATAGTTATTTAAGTTTAAGATAGATTAATTGCTATTTGTTACCAATTATAATAGTTAGGTTCATATTCATTACTCCTAACCCTTAGACAATTAACTAATTTAAGCGTTGATCAAGTGTTTAAACTAATTAACTCCCTAGATTAATTATTTGGATTAAATAAGATTTGTAATGGTCAATTAAGTTATTAATTCAATTAACCTCTTGTTGATGGTTTCTCAAACAAGCTCACACATTAATCTTCCTATCTTCTTATTAATCTTAGTTTCATAATCATTACTTCTAAGCATATGG
Source organism: Lactuca saligna (assembly GCF_052625555.1). Classification (NCBI taxonomy): domain Eukaryota; kingdom Viridiplantae; phylum Streptophyta; class Magnoliopsida; order Asterales; family Asteraceae; genus Lactuca; species Lactuca saligna. The sequence continues at coordinate 170,039,920 of NC_136424.1, forward strand.
TTTAGCATTCACATAGACATATGAGGTTAACAATTAAGTGATGTTCATGCAACCTAATTGCCTTCCAATTAACAGAAAATAGTAGTGATTAATACATAAGGTTCTTTAACAAACTTAATTTAATAAATCACCAAAAGACAATTAATCAATACTCAATAATCAAACCATAGGAGTTCTTTGGTATTCCCCAAACAGAAACAAAAAAACGAATTTAGCTCATAATTGTAGTAGAAACAAAGTTTACTAAAGAAAACATGTTTAATTCCTAAGCCTAAGTGGTAGAATTAACCTAATTGCTTGAATTCTTCCAAATAGTGAAGCCTAGGGTTCTTCAGCACCTTCTGAATCTCTTAGTCGCAGTCAATCCTTCAAAATTCGCCAAAAGGTTCTTTTCTGAGATAAGGATTCGTCTTATATAATTACCCAAAACAGGGTGTACTCGGCGAGTACCAGAATCAACTCGCCGAGTAGATCCATACTTATCCATCTTGAATCAGCACTCGAGTTTATCTTCTGGAATATCCTCGTGTACTCGCCGAGTAGGGTCGATCTACTCGCCGAGTAGATCCTCTTCTTTCACTCTTTGATCTTCAATTGCTTCCCTTTTCTCCTTTTTGCTTCCAAGCATATCTTTTGGACTGAAATCACAATTCACAACATTTTAAGTACCTTTTGTCCACATTATTCACATAATTAATTAAAAATAACTAAGAATATATGCTAAATAATTAACTAATTATGCACATATCAGGGACGTAGAGAGAGAGTCTTGGACTCTCAGTGAGATTCTGATCAGGGTTTTGGTTATGTTTTAGCGGTTCATCCTGGAAGGATGTTTGAGGATATCATCAGTGTATCAGGTTTCCAAACCTGAGGGTTCTAAAGCTAGATCAGCATGTGTGTGTGATTGCGAGAGGAGAACTCAGGGGAGTTGCTTCGGAATGGAAGAATGGGTCTTCCTGTCGTCATGGAATGGATAGAGTGGGATTCAGATCGAGGATCCGATAGTTCGTGGTTTTCTGGCCATATGAGTCAAGTGAAAGATGAGAATTGGAGCAGTAAGACATCGTGGGTAATTCTCGGTTGTTGAGCGCGGCTATCGGAGGGTACAGCTGGTGCCCGGGTTGAGTAGGTGGTTGGGGCACCGTGTGGAAGGAAATTGTGAGCTTCTGGTTTCTATGGTTGTGCCTTGAGGGACTGGGTTTGGTCAAGGACAGGCGGCGCGTCGTGGGAAGTAACTTGAAGATGAGATGTCGTAGGCTTCGAGGACGAAGCCTAATTTAAGTGGGGGAGAATTGTAACATCCCGGAATCGCAAGAGTAGAGTTGAAGGACTAAAAGTGTAAGTTTCATAGGGTGACTCGGCGAGTCCAAGGATAGACTCAGCGAGTTAGGTCGCGACTATGGTCGCGTATCAAGTGGCCTACTCGGCGAGTCCAAAGATGGACTCGGCGAGTAGGTGTTGTACGAAGAAAACCCTAATTTTCGGGGTTGAGCCCTATATAAAGAGCATTATGCCCCTCCACAGCCTCCCTTATTCCCCCCTTGAGTCCTAGAAACCCTAAATTCGTGGAGAGTCCTATTATTGAGCGAATTAGAGCTTGGAGAGGTGTTGGTTGAAGAAATCTTGAAGGAGAAGTGGCTTGGATCAAAGGGCTTTGCTTGGATTCGAGTTTCATTGCTATTGAGGCATCTTTTGGAGGTAATACTTTCGTTCTTGGGCTGTGTTTTCCTAGTTTCTCATTTTGGGGTTGTGTGGGGTGCTTGGTTGTGTGGCATCTTGATGTTGGAGGATGGATCTAAGGTTGCTACCTCAGATCTGGAGTGGAGAAGATCTTAAGAGCATTAAAGCCCCTGTTCTTGTGTTGTTAATGGAGCTACCATGTCCCAAACTTTGGTTCTTAGGTGAATAAGGCCTAGATCTCTTTAGATTCATGTAAAGTTTGCCACTTTACGTGATGGATGGATTATAGGAGGTTGGATCTATGTTTTGGAGCAATTGCATGGCCTAAGATGCTTCTGTATGGATTCAGACTGGTGGTACTCAATGAGTCACATGGGTGGACTCGACGAGTTGCTTGAAGATGGCCTGGAACTCGACGAGTTGGAAGAACAACTCAGCGAGTAGGTTGAAGATAGCCTTGGACTCGACGAGTCCATTTGGACTCGGCGAGTCTTGTCGAGGAAGTCCCAATATTTCTGGTTGATTCGATGAATCGGTGAGTCAAGGGATGACTTGGTGAGTTATGTGCGAGTGGACTCAGAATTGTTGGACTCGGCGAGTCTCGGGGTGACTCGGCGAGTTAGGTCGTGGATTGAGTGAAGTTTTGAGTTGGGAACTCGGCGAGTCATAGGGTTGACTCGGCGAGTAGGGTCAGTCAGGGGTTGACTTTGACCCAGTCTTTGACCAAGGGTTGACCAGTGGTTTCCAGGGGTATTTTGGTAATTGTTGATTATGGTTTTGAGTTCAGTGCATTGGTGGCTGTCTAGTGGTGGAGATCGTATCAGGGATCGGAGCAGTTCGGGTTATCTGTTCAGTCGGCAGTTTCAAGGTGAGTTATCCTCACTATATCTATAGGGTTCAAGGCACCAAGGCCGACCCTTTCTATCTGATGGAAATCTGAGTAATTGTCTGTTGTATGATATTGCGGTATATGGGCCGGAAGGCGTTACGTTATTGGCCGGAAGGCATTACATGTTGCGGGCCGGAAGGCAATGCGATGTGGACCGGAAGGTCATGGCCTGGAAAGGCGTATGTGCATAATTATTATGTTGACTGAGTCGTAGGGTGATGTTATGCTAGTGATCGGCTAGGACGGTATCTTGGTTAGAGTAATGATATGTTATGAGATTTGTTGATCTATTTGCTAACTGTGAACTGTTATATGATTACATGTTATGTGCATGGTTGTTTTATGTTCTGTCATGATATGTATGTTTTTATGTTGCGGGTCGGAAGGCGATATGATATGGGCCGGAAGGCTATGTGTTATGGGCGGGAAGGCATTACGCTATGGGCCGGAAGGCGATATGTTTTGGACCGGAAGGTTGTGGCCTGGAAGGGCGTATATGTGGTTGGTATTTTGGGGGTATCTCACTAAGCTTTCAGGCTTACAATTGTGGTTTTTATGTTTTCAGGTTCTTAGGAGTCTGTGGCAAGGCAAAGGCGCGATCGTACCGCTCCTCATGATTTTGTAGCAATGTGATTCTAGGAATACTCTAAATGATTTGTATTGAAAACCTTTTTGTAAACAATTTAGTGAAAATCAGGTTGTTTTGAAAAATTTAAATTGGTTGTATTTTTCGGACGTTACACTTATGTGCCTACTGTATGTACTTATTGATTGCATGATAGTACTGACTAATCAGTGATATGATAGCTTGATTAGGATATTCTTGGTTCGGGTTACACAATGCCCGAATGCTACTTGTTTTGTGCTTTTAGGAGTCCTAGTTATGTTTAATTAACTAGTAAACGAATATGTTAAGTTACATATTACAAGGACTAAATAATTTCAGAAGATTAGGTATAGCCCTATTTCACAGCTCTTGTCTGAGTCCAACCGTTGTAGGGCATGACCTCTCATTCGAAGAATTATCTGGTCTTAGTAATATTTAATGGTATTCGCAAGCTAGTTTGGGAGTGTTATCAGGGACTTATTTTGCAGCTGATGGCGGAGAGTGGGTCGGAGAATACCCTAGGATAAGCCTACAATGAGATTAGCATGGAGAGTAGTAGTAGTGAAGGGGAATTGGTGGAGTCAAGGAAATTCTTGACGAAAGTATAGACAGATGTAGAAGGTAGTATGGGACCATACTACTGAAAGCAGAGGATTCGTACTCGAATCAAGGAAAGCTGAGATTAAACCAGGGAACCTGTCGTGAGTATGAGGTCTCCTAATATTGTGTATGACCCTGAAAATTGTGTGTTTTGTTTTAGAATGGTGGTGCCACGTCACAAAGCAGGAGGTTTAGGGTCTGGGTCAGGTTCGGGTATAGGTTCCGAGCTAGTGGATGACGGATTGCACGAGTTCATTGCATCTGCGATTATGAGAGGCATCCTTGAGTTGACCCTAGTGATTTCCGAGTCGATCACGGAGGGTATTATCGAGACGATGGAGGATCGCCTTAGGGCATTCCGAAGTGACATGGCACCTGGCCAGTAAGCGACTTGCACGTTCTCCTACAAGGATTTTAAGGGATGCGGAGCGCCAAATTGGGGTGAAGGAACCCATTGTGTTGAAATGATGGTTCGCGGGCATTGAGTCTGCGCAGGTGACAAGCTTTTTCCGTGAGGAGTTGAATGTCAAGTTTGTAGCTGGTTGTATGAGAGAGCAGGCTAGAGACTGGTAGTAGGCAGTCAATGATTCTTTGGAAGCTCCAACCATTGAGGATATGACCAGGTTCGAATTTGTGACCAGATTTTGAGTCAAGTTTGCACCGACTGTGGAGATCTAATAGCTAGCCAGTGAGTTCTTTCTTATGAGACATACTACCGAGTCAGGGGCTGAGATTACTTCCATGTTCCGGGATAGGGCCTTACCGGTGCCTCAGTATGCAGATGATGAGGAGATGAAGAAAACCTGGTACCATGACATGTTGAGAGCTGACATTCGCAAATATGTCAACTACTCGACATGCCCGACTTTGGATGACATGATATCGAGGGCAAGGGAGAAGAAGATTGATATAGAGCATATCAAGATGAGGATGGCAGAGACCAGGCAGACGACAGTGGTTTCTGGTAAGAAACCCAAGGGATTCGACTCTAGGTCAAAGGGCCAGCAGGGTCGGAGCCGCTCTGGGAAATACGGCAAGGCGCATGAAGGAGTATGCATATTAGGGGCATCGGGCTGCTATAAGTGCTGCAAGCTTGGGAACTTTGTCAAGTATTGTAAAGCCCCTACCCCTACCCTCTGGACATCAGACCTGCTTTCCTTCAGCGCTAGTGGTGGGACCAGCTCCAACGACCTTGCGGATTACGGATGGCCGACAGGGAGAGAGAGATGCTCCAGTAGTGAGGAGCCGAGCCTTCCAGCTGGCTGCCGAGGAGGTGCGTGCCACACTGGATGTGGTCATGGGTATGTTTCTTCTCCCTAACTTTTATTACATGTCAGTTTTGACATTTATATTCTATGTGTTTTGCTTAGGATGGTTCCATGTGAATGGCATCCCAGTTTAGGTATTATTTGACTCGGGGGCTACCCGATCGTTCGTATCTCTTGCACTCAGCAAGAAGTTTGTTGAGTCTTCAGGCATGCTGGATTGTCCTTTAGAGGTCAATATTGTAGATGACTGATCCGTCCAGGCATAAGAGGTTTATAGAGATTGTGTCCTAAGGATGTATGACAAGTGTTACCTCATAGATTTGGTTCCCATTCTTTTGCGTGGGAACAACGTCATCATAGGCATGGATTGGTTGAGCCCTAATGGGGCGGTGATCGACTGTGAGCAGCAGTTGGTTCATTTTAGGACCCAAAGTGGGGGGAGGGTTGGTGATTCAGGGCGAGAGGCCGCATCGTGGGCCAACTTTGTGTTCAGCAGTGAGGGCTAGGTGCTACCTTTAGTAGGGTTGTACAAGTTATGTCATGTATGTTATTGATACATGGGAGAAAGGTAAGGCGACAGTGAGCAATGTACCAGTCATGTAGGAGTACCCGGATGTGTTCCTGGAGGAGTTGCCTAGGATACCTCTGGAGAGACATGTGGATTTCAGGATCGACCTAGTTCCGGGTGCAACTCCGATAGCCAAGGCACCATATCGGTTGGCTCCTCCCGAGATGCAGGAGTTGTCTATGCTGCTATAGGAGCTGTTAAACAAGGGATTTATCAGGCCATGCATTTTTCCCTGGGGAGCCCCGATCTTGTTTTTGAGGCAAAAGGACGAGTCGCATCAGATGTGCATAGATTACAAGGAGTTGAATAAGATAATGGTGGAGAACAGTTACCCACTCCCAAGGATTGACAATCTCTTTGACCAGCTTCATGGAGCATCTTGGTTTTCCAATATTGATTTGCGATCAAGCGACCATCAGATGAGAGTCAGAGACAAGGATGTATAGAAGACAGTGTTTTGGACTCACTATGGCCATTATGAGTTAGTGGTGATGCCATTTAGGCTCACCAATGCTCCTGTCGTGTTCATGGATCTTATGAACCACGTATGCAGACCGATGTTGGATTGGTCTATGATAGGTTTTATCGATGCTAGCTGATGTACTTGAAACCAAAACTAAAAACTATAAGCACGAAGCTTAGTGAGTCTCCCCAAACTACCATATACCATACACATAATCACTTAATAGCATACACTTGGCCTTGCTCACTACATCAGGCCCCACCCGACATCAGACAAATCTGGCATCGGGCCCCACCCGACAATAAACCAAAGTCCAGCATACCAATGTCTGGTATACATATAACATATCAACAAGCATATAACATAAACCCATAATATGAACATATAACATTCCTCGGTCTTGCTCGGGCATCGAACCGAGGTCTAGAAACCATAAGACATAACATATAAGCTAAAAATGTGAGAACAAATGATCTGATGCACAGGGACAAGGAATGAAAACTTAAACATTGAATTAATGCTTAAGATCAATGTCTGCTTGCTAAGATATTTTCCAGTCAAGTCTTGCAAGACCAGTCAAGTATGAGTTAATTCATTCAACAAAGTATTGAAGTCATAAATGAAGAGTAAGAATATAATCAAAGTAAAGATAGTAAATGATGAACAAAGAGAATGTTTTGAAAGTGATTTGAAGTAACTATATGGTGAAGATAATTGAAATGAAACTTAGAGAGTTTGAATGATCTGTCACTAATTTAACATTGAAAGCTCCTATAAATAGGAGTACATGATACACGGTTCTAACCAATTACATACATAAGACTGGATAATAGAGTTACTTATGACACTCTGGTTATCCTTGTTTGACAAAAAGGACTAAGTCCTATGATAGGTTAAATCATGCTAAATGAAAAAGATAATTAATACACTTGGATAAGGAACTGATTCAGACAAGAAAGCATTATGCACATGATATTCATTCTGGAATGACTTCAACTGAACTTCACATCCGGGACATGGCTTTTGGTCTGAACAAAAAACTGATTTCAGAGCACCATCCATTTCGGAACATTGACAGACTTTAGATCTTCAAGAACGTTTGTGATTGCTATAGGTTCACTTTTAGGTTCCAAAAAACTCCGCCTAAGTGAACTTAGCAATCAAGTCAACTTAGTTTGCTTCTTCCTTGATAAAAGTATAAGCTCTAACAGCCACTCCCTGACCTTGATATACAATTGCAGTTTACTTACAAACTTTGCTTTCACATGTTCCGGAGCTTCAGACTTGGATTCTCGACTGAGAAACTTCTTGAGTGCTCTTGTTGGAGTTAGGTGTTTGTCAATGACTCTGAAAAAGTCATTTTTGTTTGTCTTCTTTGTCTTGTACACAAACCCTAGGATAGGATCATCAATAGGTCCTTTAGCTAGCCGTTCAGCTTTTGGAAGCACATAATCAATCTTGGCAACAAAATCTTCAGTTCCGAATTAGTGGGCTAGCTCATAGTCGCATCTACAAAATTCTGCAACATAGTCCTTCAGAAAACTTAAGGCTGCATGGTAAGCACCCAAATTGATATCATCTCTTTGGAGACTATGGAGAAGAGCAGCAATGGTTAGGACATCGTTGGGATTAATTGTAGGAAAGTTGGCATCAGAAATGGTGCAGTATTCTAGTTTGTTGCGGATGATGTTATATCGGAACAATGGGAAGTTGAGTTCATATTTTACTAAGATCTTTCTATCCAACCTAGAGATTTTAGTTATCCTTTTCCTTGTCCACACTTCCTATTGAAGTTGTGCGTTCTTGGAGTAGAATATTTTCAAACGTTCACCCTCAGTCCGGATGATCATCTCCGGATCGTTATTTGGGTGGAGGGGAGAAAAATTGGTGTAGAACCTACTGTGTGTATATATATATATATATATATATATATATATATATATATATATATATATATATAGAGAGAGAGAGAGAGAGAGAGAGATAGAGAGATGTAAATAAAGCTATTATGCATCAGTTTTTGGAATATCTTAGTACATGAAGGGTACTATATCCGAATCACGAAGAATTCCTTCACGGCATAGATGGGAGATGTCATGCATTAGATCAAGATTGTCTTTGAGAGCTTGGACCCGGTTGCTATCTTTTAAGGCTTTGTTGATTTACTCCTGAGACAATCCAAATTTTTTGATTTGGTGGAGGTCCGGAGTGTAGAGCTTGATGTTCTTCAGTGATTGGCTTCTTACATTTGTCTTTGTTGAGGAATGAGAGGACATGCTACATGTTTTCATCTATGATAAATCTCGGAGGAGTGGATTGCAGTGGTTCCTCCGGAATATCATCTGGGATCCGAGGTGGAGAACCTTGATCTATAGAAGCAATCCTTGGAGCAGCAATTGGAGGCCGCATGGAAGGGGTGGCCCGGAAGGCGTCAATTGTTAACTTCATTTTAGCTTTGGCCATTTGAATACTACTTTGCAACACATCCGACATAGTGGATGACCATGAGATTGCAGACCAAATCCTTAGCTCTTCCTCCATAAGCACTTTGATAGGATATTTCTTGGAAAAAGTAGGGTTTCCTATTACCACATTGGTTACATAATCAATTTCCTCTTCATCATCACTCTCATCATCCTTATTTCCTAGAAGTCCAGAAATAACTTTGACTTCATCATCGGAATCACCTTCTTTATCTTAGAGTTGATATTCCGAGGCAGTATTCCAAGTTTGACTTAGACCTCCTCCCCCTTTTGCAATGGTAGGCTTGACAACCGGTGCAAGCAAAAGAGATTCCTTAATATCAGAAAATTTCTCTAACACCTTTTGGAAGTTGGTGTTGAGTAGAAAAGTGAGAGCATCATAGGCTTCAGCAGTTGGTGCTTGGGATTTGAGATAACCAAATAGTGTTCCAAGAATCGAAAACATCTCATCGAATTAGTGATTAGGAACATTGACAATGTTCCAACAGGCTCTTAATAGCTTGATAAGGACTTGTTGCATAATGTGGTTGAACTCATCTTTCTTCTGAATCTCTTTTTTATGGCGCTAGATCTACTTCTCATGATGAATATGTGTTTGCTTTATTAGTTCATTCGAAGCATTCAACATATCGTCATGGACCTTCAACATCTTTGTGATCGTGACAAGTTAGTGATCAACACTTTTGTCATACTTATTCTCAACCCCTTCAATGGTATGTTTGAGCCGTAAAGAAATGAGTTGATCTAGTTGGGCTTCACGTTCAGCTATAGTAGGTCCGAAATTATTGGCTTTGGTCAAAGATTTAAGGATAGCATCTAGCTTTAAATCGAGTCCGAAGACTCTCTTATCAAGTTTGGAGTTAAGCCCTGTTATGGTGGTTTCAATAGAATTAACCTTCTGCATGGTGTCTGACACATTGGTTCAGATTTCTAGTAGAGTGAACGAATCAATGTAATCTCCTGTGGAGGACCCGGTGCCAAAGTTGGAGTGTTACGATTTGTGTCAGAAGCTTCTGGATTGATGGAAGGCCCAGGTTTCTTGGTTGCGGCATCATCTTGAAGTTTTTGAGTGGATTTGGATTGAATGTCATGAGTGGAGGAGGAGGAGCCAAAATTTTAACATACACGTTTTGAAATCGTGTTATAAGTAAATAAAATTGTGAAATATTATGTAAAATTGAGTGTTGAGTTCTAACAGATGGTTTTTACTAGAAATGAAGTAAAACTATGTTTAGAATCACTCAGAAAATATTGGAAGTCTTATGAGATTCCAATTAAAAGCCAAATAGTTAAATTTAGCGAAAATATGAAATTTTAAATAAGTAAAATTTTATTATTTGATGCTGTAGAAAATCTCGTTAGAAATTTGTAGGCGAAAACCTCATCAAAATCCGAGTTATAACGAAGAAGTTTTGACCAACCGCAGATCCGCGACAAAACCGGCACGGCGCCGAATGACGTAAAAAGTGAGTTTTTGATAAACTACTTTTAGCCTTAGTAATCTAAATGAAATTCGTAGTATTCGTTAAACCAAGAAATTCGATAAAAAGAACGCCAAAATCTGACTTCGTATGAAGAAGTTATGATTTTTCGAAGTTTAAACTTAGCAGTAGACAACTAAAAACTCGAATTTTAGATCTAGCAATATTTTACCGATACATCGTAAACGAGAATCGAAGGTCTGGTCATATGTAGTACAATGGTAAAAAGTCTAACAAAAACGGATGTCGGATGAAGAAGTTATAAATTTTTAACGGATTTTTCTGTCCCGGTCTGTTAAAAATAATAATATTAAAATTAAAGTCAAAATTAGCCGACAAAGTCTAAACGAAAGTTGTAGAGCATAATTTGAGCTTCGCGTGCACATAAATAACGTCAAAACGGAGCTCGTATGCGAAAGCTATGGATTTTACATGATTTGGCACGTTTTTCGAGAAAATTTGCATGAATAGTACTGCCACGTCACCCTCGTATGCGAGGCTTCCACGTGTCGGACATGTGTTCGCTGCTGATTGGACCCCAGCCTTGCATGTTACCTTCTGATTGGACCAAATCTGAGGTCCACTAAGCGAGGGACACCTTCGCAGGAGACACCCCCGGATCGCCCTCGCACCCTCGTGCCCTCCTCCCATTGGACCGAAGTTAGGTCCAATCTAAGCCGTCAGCGAGCCTGTTGTTCCGAGCCGAAGACCGAGTCGATGACGCACCTGAAGCTGATGACTCCTCGCATCCAAGCCTCACCGAAGCTGCCACCTGGTCCGAACCTCGCAGACGCGTGCCTCCTTCCCTTTGCTTCGGATCCGAAGCTCGACCCTATATAAGGGGTGCGAGCCCTCTCGGCTAGTTTGAGAAAATTTCCACTTTCACCCCCTTTTTCAATATATTTACTATCCCGACATCCCCCTAAGCCCCGGTACTGATTCTAAAGCCCGAAACACGCCCCGAGACTCCCGAGAAGCCCGAAAATTTTATCTTTTCGGTTTCGAAGGTCTACCTTCGCAGAGCCCGGTTTTCAACGACGAAAATCATATTTAGAGCCGAAGTACTGCCCAAATTAATATTTTAGCTCCAGGTTATTTCACGGTGAGTTTAATATATAGAAATAATTGTATGTTATGTGTTATATGTGCTACGTGCTTTTCAGTGTTATTATTCCGGGTTATTTTTATTTGCTATTTTTTAATAGCAAAGAAATACCTTTAACCATGTGATCAGTGAAAGGACTTAGATTCACGTTGGTATTGGTATGTAGCCTCTGGCCATGTGGAACATGTCTCGGTAAGAGAATGAATTCTATTCTATGGTAGTGGCAGAAGGTTAGACAGGGCTATAAGCCTGAAATCTACCGAAATGTTAATCCGAAGTTGTATATCTTCTGTGCCGTTTGGGCCAAAGCTTTATTGATGTATATCAAGCATAGAAATTGTTATGTCTCATTGATTGTATATCTTTAAATCAAATCAATGATTGATATGGAATGTTTGTCACATGATTCACATATGCCCTTGTTGTTCCTTGTTCCTCTTTGCTTCTGCCCTATTAAAGTGTATATATATATATATATATATATATATATATATATATATATATATATATATATATATATATGGCATAACGTTATATTGTATCTATTATTGAACTCACTAAGCGTCACCGCTTACCCTCTCGATGTTTAACAAATTGCAGGAGATAAACATCCAGTATAGTTATATACTGGTAGAAGATTTTTGAATAGTTTGAAACTATTGTATCGATAGAAGCTTATGAATAGTTTGAAACTATTGTATTTTGCACTCCCATATGTATAAAACTATAGAATCATGGGAAGTTATGTAATATATAACACTTTAAAATAGTCGGTTTGTATCCAATAGTTTGTAATCTCTTTATCAATGTAAAATATTGGTTTTATGAATATGCAAGTAGCATGTTTTGGAGTAACTATATTGTCAAGTATGAAAGTTTGGGTCTTTCATAAATACGAAAGTTAGGGTCTTTCAATCATGGTATTAGAGCAGTAGTTTGAGTGAACTAAATTCCACGGATTGGTATTTAGACTTAAACTATTGGAAGTTCAATATATGAACTTAATCATTGTAAGTATAGGGAACAAACCATAGGAAATATAAAAGTAAAAGTATTAGGTAATAATAAACCCTAATATTCTAAAATACAATGTCACTCCGTATTGCAGAGCAATGGCTGAACAGGTTAGTAGCCATACCCTTGAGGTTGGTGGAGGTCCTTAACCCGAGGAAGTGAATACTCCAGTATCTCCTCGTGAGGAGCGACTCTTGGGTAAACTTACCGGTGTTATTCGACAGACTCTCAAAGAACACAAAAAGAATGGTGATAAAGGAAAAGAGAGCCACTGGAGAATCTTCAAAAGGAGAGGGAAGCGTCCCTCGTTCAAAAATTTCAAGAGTAGTGGTGCTATAGAGTTTTCCGGTGTTCTCAATCCCATTACTGTTCTTACTTGGATCCAGAACACAGAGAAAGTTTTTCGTATTTCTCATGTGGATAATGAAGACAAGGCTAACTGTGCTTCCGCAATGCTCATCGGAGAAGCATTGGTCTGGTGGGAAGCAACATATGAAGCTCTCAACGGGTTTGACCAGTGGGAAATGTTTAAAACTCGTTTGCTAGAGAAGTATTGTCCTCTAGACATGAGGAGGAGATTGGAGAAGGAATTCCTCGAGCTTAAACAAGGAGGAATGACTGTGAATGAGTATGAAACTCAGTTTAATCAAAGAGCAAGGTTTGCTACAAAGTATATTCCAACTGAAGACGAGAAAATTCAGTTATTCATGGAGGGACTACGACACGAAATCCACAATTTCGTTGCCAATCGAGAAGTTCTGTCATTCAATAAAGCCGTTGAATATGCTCAAAGACGTGAGCATGACTTAGAAATATGCGGGTGCCACTGTTGCTGCTCCGAAGCATCCACGTACTAAAAGAACTGTTCCTTCTTTTCTACCAGCTCAATTCGTTCGGACTGAGCCTGGTAATCAAGTTCAAACTCAAAGTGTCTCTCGTGGACGCGGTAGATCACAATCTTTTTCTATGCAATCGCCTTCATGTCGTATTTGTGGAAGGAATCATCCGGGCCAATGCAAAATAGACAAGGAATCCATTGTCTGTTATGGATGCGGAGAAAAGGGTCATATAAAGCCAGCTTGCCCAAGAAAGGATGTTACTTGCTATGCATGTGGTATTACTGGCCACAAGAAGCGTTTTTGCCCTACTCTTACTAGTCAGATGACGGGAAGTCAAGCTTCTGTTCAACAACCAGCGAGAAGCCAAGTCCCTATTCAACAATCAAAGGGTACTCCAACTAAAAAGGAGGATGTGCCAAAAGCTAGGGGTCGTGCATTCCAGATTACCTCAGAGGAGGCACGCGAGGACCCGAATGTTGTGACGGGTACATTTCTTGTCAACTCTAGACCTGCTCACATCTTATTTGATTTTGGTGCCTCAGATTCTTTTGTGTCTTACGAATTTGCGCATGCCTTTCAAATTGCTTGCTTTGTACTCGCGCAACCATTTCACGTAGATACTGTAGGAAGTATATCATTACTTGCTGATAAAGTCTATAGGGATTGTGTTATAGAAATTGAAGGTTGTACTTTTCTCGCTAACCTGATCCCTATCTCCTTGCCCAACTTTGATGTTATTCTCGGCATGGATTGGTTATCAAAGAACCACGCAGAACTCTTGTGCTATGAAAAGATAGTACGTATTCCTATTGAAAGGGAGAATCCTATCTATGTCTATGGTGAACAAAGACTCTTAAAAATAATCTCTTTCCTTAAAAGCTCGTAAATTCATATCGAAAGGGTGTTCTATCTATCTGGCCTACACAGTTGATGTCTCAAAAGAGGAAAAGAAAATTGTAAATGATGTTCTCGTTCTTAATGAATATCCTGATGTTTTCCCCGACGACTTGCATGGCCTTCCTCCGGATAGGCAAGTAGAATTCCGAATTGACCTTGTGCCTGGTGCTGCTCCAATTGCAAAGACTCCTTATCGTCTTGCGCCAGCTGAGATGAAAGAAATGATGATCCAACTGCAAGAACTACTTGACAAGGGTTTCATTCGACCGAGTACCTCTCCCTGGGGTGCTCCGGTACTGTTCGTCAAAAAGAAAGATGGATCGATGTGGATGTGCATTGATTATCGTTAGCTGAATAAGGTGACTATCAAGAACAAGTATCCACTACCTCGCATCGACGATTTGTTCGATCAACTTCAGGGTGTTAGCTATTTCTCAAAAATTGATTTAAGATCTGGCTATCATCAGTTGAAAGTTCACGAGCAGGATGTACCGAAGACTGCTTTTCGTATTCGATATGGGCATTATGAATTCCTTGTTATTCCGTTTGGTTTAACAAACGCTCCGGCTGTATTCATGCATATGATGAATCGGGTATGCCGCCCAATGCTCGATAAATCAGTCATCGTGTTCATTGATGATATTCTAATCTATTTCAAGTCTGAAGTTGATCATGCCATTCATATTCGTGCCGTATTGGAATTTCTTCGAAAGGAGAAACTATATGCTAAATTCTCGAAATGTGAATTTTGGCTTCGCCAAGTTCAATTTCTCGGCCATGTTATTTCTAGTGATGGTGTATCCGTAGATCCTATCAAAATCGAAGCCATTCAAAATTGGGAAGTGCCCCGTAATGCTTCCGAAATTCATAGTTTCTTAGGTCTCGCGGGATTTTACCGGAGATTCATTAAAGACTTTTCTCGTATAGCCGTATCTCTCACGAGTCTTACACGAAAAGAAGTGAAGTTCAAATGGGGTGAAACCCAAGAAAGAGCTTTCTGAACTCTAAAAGATCTTTTGACTCATGCTCCAATCTTATCACTCCCAGAAGGTGATGATGACTTCTTCGTATATAGCGATGCTTCAAGATTAGGACTCGGTTGTGTGTTGATGCAACGTGGCAAAGTGATAGCCTATGCCTCAAAACAACTGAAAGATTGTGAAAAGAATTATCCCACTCATGATCTCGAACTCACTGCAGTGGTATTTGCCATAAAACTTTGGAGGCATTATCTTTTTGGTACAAAGTGCCAATTATTTACCGACCACAAAAGTCTCAAGTACATATTCAGTCAGCAAACTTTGAATATGAGAGAACAACAAGCCATGGAGCTGATCAAATATTATGATTGTGAAATCCTATATCATCCTGGAAAAGCTAACGTGGTGGCTGATGCACTTAGCAGAAAAGTTTATCGCAATAGTATGTGTTATGCCATTACTCATACTACAGTAAAATTCACTATTTTAGATGAATTAGAGAAATGGCAAGAAGAGGCCCTAAAGCCAAAAAATGTGAAGAAAGAAGGGATGATACGTTATAATGATGCTCTACTTGATGATCCGCGAGGATTAAAAGTATTCAAGAATCGGTTGTGGATTCCAAAGATTGGTGGATTGAGACAAAAGATTTTAGATGAAGCCCATAAATCTAAACTGTCAATCCATCCTGGTACAAGTAAAATGTACTATGATGTAAGAGCTGATTATTGGTGGCCTGGATTGAAGAAAGACATTGGAAGATATGTACAGGAATGCTTAGTATGCTTACAAGTCAAAGCAGAGCACCAAAAGCGTTATGGAACCCCAGAAAGTCTTAGTGTTCCTGTATGGAAATGGGAGGAATTGTCCATGTATTTCATTACCAAATTGCCAAAGACTGCTAGACAGCATGATAGCATTTGGGTAATTGTCGACCGCCTGACTAAAAGCGCTCATTTTCTTGCCATGCGTGAAACGGCTCCAATGGAGAAATATGTGCAACTATACTTGGATGAAATCGTGGCAAGACATGGTGTGCCACTAAAGATCATTTCTGATCGTGATACTCGCTTCACTTCTCACTTTTGGGCAAGTATGCAACGTGAATTAGGATCTCGAGTTGCTCTCAGCACAGCTTATCATCCCCAGACAGATGATCAAACAGAAAGAACAATCCAAACAGTAGAAGATATGCTTCGTGCATGTGTCTTGGAGTTCGGTGGTAACCGAGATAAATACTTAACTCTTGTCGAATTCTCGTATAATAATATTTACCACGCTTCAATCAAAATGCCACCATATGAAGCATTATATGGTCGCCAGTGTCGAACTCCATTATGTTGGCGAGACATAGGACAGAAGATCCTTGGAGGCCCTGAAATGATTCAAGACACCACCGACAAGATTCAAATTGTACGAGAAAGAATGAAAATAGCCCAGGATCGACAGAAGTCCTATACAGAAAAGAGAAGACGACCCATAGAATTCCAAGTGGGTGATTTCGTGATGCTGAAGGTATCTCCATGGAAAGGCCTTTATGAGATTTGGGAAGAAAGGAAAGTTGAGTCCTAGATTTGTTGGTCCTTTCAAAATCATCCAAAGAATTGGAAAGCAAACATACCGCTTAGAATTGCCTGAAGATTTGGCAGGTATTCATGACATATTTCATGTGAGCTATCTGCACAAATGCCTGAGCATCAATGATGAGACAGTTCCATTATCCGAAGTGAAATTGCATAATAAGTTAAGATATGTAAAAGAGCCGGAAGAGATCGTGAATGAAAGAACAACTAATCTATGTAATAAAGAAGTGGAGTTGGTGCTTGTTAAGTGGAAACACCATCGAGGCCCAAATTATACTTGGGAAAATAAGAATGAGATAAGAGCAAAATATCCTCATTTATTTTAATCGATGTAATTTCGGGGATGAAATCCTCAAAAGGAGGAGGTATTTGTAACATACACGTTTTGAAATCGTGTTATAAGTAAATAAAATTGTGAAATATTATGTAAAATTGAGTGTTGAGTTCTAACAGACGGTTTTTACTAGAAATGAAGTAAAACTATGTTTAGAATCACTCAGAAAATATTGGAAGTCTTATGAGATTCCAATTAAAAGTCAAATAGTTAAATTTAGCGAAAATATGAAATTTTAAATAAGTAAAATTTTATTATTTGATGCTGTAGAAAATCTCGTTAGAAATTTGTAGGCGAAAACCTCGTCAAAATCCGAATTATAACGAAGAAGTTTTGACCAACCGAAGATCCGCGACAAAACCGGCACGGCGCCGAATGACGTAAAAAGTGAGTTTTTGATAAACTACTTTTTAGCCTTATTAATCTAAATGAAATTCATAGTATTCGTTAAACCGAGAAGTTCGATAAAAAGAACGCCAAAATCTGACTTCGTATGAAGAAGTTATGATTTTTCGAAGTTTAAACTTAGCAGTAGACAACTAAAAACTCGAATTTTAGATCTAGCAATATTTTACCGATACATCCTAAACGAGAATCGAAGGTCTGGTCATATGTAGTATAACGGTAAAAAGTCTGACGAAAATGGATGTCGGATGAAGAAGTTATGAATTTTTAACGGATTTTTCTGTCCCGGTCTGTTAAAAATAATAATATTAAAATTAAAGTCAAAATTAGCCGACAAAGTCTAAACGAAAGTTGTAGAGCATAATTTTAGCTTCACGTGCACATAAATAACGTCAAAACGGAGCTCGTATGCGAAAGTTATGGATTTTACAAGATTTGGCACGTTTTTCGAGAAAATTCGCATGAATAGTACTGCCACGTCACCCTCGTATGCGAGGCTTCCACGTGTCGGACACGTGTTCGCTGCTGATTGGACCGCAGCCTTGCGTGTTACCTTCTGATTGGACCAAATCCGAGGTCCACTAAGCGAGGGACACCTTCGCAGGAGACACCCCCGGATCGCCCTCGCACCCTCGTGCCCTCCTCCCATTGGACCGAAGTTAGGTCCAATCTGAGGCTGCCGTCAGCGAGCCTATTGTTCTGAGCCGAAGACCGAGTCGATGACGCACCTGAAGCTGATGACTGCTCGCATCCAAGCCTCACCGAAGCTGCCACATGGTCTGAACCTCGCAGATGCGTGCCTCCTTCCCTTTGCTTCGGATCCAAAGCTCGACCCTATATAAGGGGTGCGAGCCCTCTCGGCTAGTTTGAGAAAATTTTCCGCTTTCACCCCCTTTTTCAATATTTTTACTATCCCGACATCCCCCGAAGCCCCGGTACTGATTCTAAAGCCCGAAACACGCCCCGAGACTCCCGAGAAACCCGAAAATTTTATCTTTTCGGTTTCGAAGGTCTACCTTCGCAGAGCCCGATTTTCAAGAAAACTCCCGGTTTTCAACGACGAAAGTCATATTTAGAGCCGAAGTACTGCCCAAATTAATATTTTAGCTCCCGGTTATTTCACGGTGAGTTTAATATATAGAAATAATTGTATGTTATGTGTTATATGTGCTACGTGCTTTTCAGTGTTATTATTCCGGGTTATTTTCTCGGGTTATTTTTATTTGCTATTTTTTAATAGCAAAGAAATACCTTTAACCATGTGATCAGTGAAAGGACTTAGATTCACGTTGGTATTGGTATGTAGCCGCTGGCCATGTGGAACATGTCTTCGTAAGAGAACGAATTCTATTTTATGGTAGTGGCAGAAGGTTAGACATGGCTATAAGCCTGAAATCTACCGAAATGTTAATTCGAAGTTGTATATCTTCTATGCCATTTGGGCCAAAGCTTTATTGATGTATATCAAGCATGGAAATTGTTATGTCTCATTGATTGTATATCTTTAAATCAAATCAATGATTGATATGGAATGTTTGTCACATGATTCACATATGCCCTTGTTGTTCCTTGTTCCTCTTTGCTTCTGCCCTATTAAAGTATATATATATATATATATATATATATATATATATATATATATATATATATATATATATATATATATATATATATATATATATATATATATATATATATATGGCATAACGTTATATTGTATCTATTATTGAACTCACTAAACGTCACCGCTTACCCTCTCGATTTTTAACAAAGTGCAGGAGATAAACATCCAGTATAGTTATACATTGGTAGAAGATTTTTGAATAGTTTGAAACTATTATATCGATAGAAGCTTATGAATAGTTTGAAACTATTGTATTTTGCACTCCCATATGTATAAAACTATAGAATCCTGGGAAGTTATGTAATATATAACACTTTAAAATAGTCGGTTTGTATCCAGTAGTTTGTAATCTCTTTATCAATGTAAAATATTGGTTTTATGAATATGCAAGTAGCATGTTTTGGAGTAACTATATTGTCAAGTATAAAGTTTGGGTCTTTCATAAATACGAAAGTTAGGGTCTTTCAAAAATCAAATGTAGAATTCGATGCGGATGGCTTGGAAATGAAACGAACAGAAGAAAACATATTTGGATCAGCAACATTTGCACCACCTACAGTCAGCAGTACTTCTTCGAAAAGTTCATAATCTGACATGGAATGAGTTGACACATGGAGTGAATACTTGGGAGTTTCTCCCGACGTAAACGCAAGATCAACTACCTCATCTGATGGAGCAACATAAGGGAAGTTGCTTTGGATGGCTCTCTTCTTCAATGCTATCAAAGTGGACTTCACTTGTGATCTGGTAAGCTCTAGATGCCGAGAATGAGCCCTATCCATAAAATCTTCCCACAGAGGATCATAAATACATGGTGGTCCTATACCCTTACCGAGTATCAAACCAGTTGAGGCACCCGAGGTTGGAGGGATAAATCCTTCCTCGTGATGCTTGGGGTCCGGAACAAGGGTTCAGGAGTGTGCGAGTGTGAAAGAAGATGGTTTAGCAAAAGTGACTTGTAGGTTTGTTCCAGGGGCAAGGAACTATGTTCAACACCGACATCACCTTTTTGGGAAGTTAAGGGTGGATTATATGCATACTCCCTATGAGTGTATGCTTGTGCTTTTGAAACATCTAGGGGTACCTTGGATGAGTGGGTTGGTGGGGTTTTTGGATGTCCAGAGTCATCCGAAATGTCATGAGCTCACTCTTGTTGAGTGGAAGAGCTGACTGTGGATCTCTTTTTTGGCTTTGACTTGGTGGGAGAAGTCTTCCTTTTGGCAGAATTTTTGATATTTACTCCAGACATAGAAGGATTGGCCTCTTCTGGAGTGGGCTAGAGACTGGGGTAGGTTGTGTTGGGTCAAACACTACCAAAGTCTCTAGGTGATGTTTCAAGTGAATTTATCTGGAAGGAATCATGGCCAACATGTGGTCCAAAAGTCCTCTAATGGGACCGAAGGAAGATTGGTCTAGTATACGATAATGCTTAACAATTTTAAAGGAAACGTATGACTCTTTCCGAATTATGCACACAGGAATAGGTTCGGATTTCTCCTTGTATAGTTTTTGGATTGTCAGGGCCCAAAATCTAGGGCTTTATATTTCAATACTCTTCTTTTTTATTGCAAACTTGCAGAAATCCTGCCATAACACTTTTGGAAGATCGACTACATTACTGCGTCCGGAGTAGATGTTGTAGACCAAGCTCAGCCAATCTTTTATAAGGGTGTTCATTCTACCGTGCTTTCTAGATAGCCCTCTAATGATGAAATGCATTAGCACAGTCCAGAGTCCGAAAATAGCAGACTTCTTGAAATCTTTTGCATCGTAGTCTTAAGTATAACCGATGTGATTGAGGAACTGTTGAAATTCTTAATTTGTTGCTTTTTGTACTTTAAAGTCGTTTGGGTTTTCTTTAACAACTATTTCCTTAAGAAAGGTGGATTTGTGGATGGGCACCATACCATCGCCTGTGATTTTTGTTTCAAGAATTCCATTAACAATGTTGATTCTTGTGAAGGCAGTGTGTAGAAGAGTTAGAGGTAGAGGAGGTTATGGTACTTTGGTGAGTGGAATGGATATGAGATGATGAGCAATGAACACGATCATCACTCTCACAGGTTCATCGAAATCCATGGGATTTAATGACAAAAGTTGGGTCACATCTCTTAGAAAAGGCTCAGATGATTTTGAGGATGAAGATTCCTTGGAAGATTTCTTCTTGGTGACAGTTTTCTTAGGTGTTAATGCAATTTCAGCAAGTTGCTGAGAAGACGATTGCGATGCCATTAATGAAGGATTATGATAGCTTGAAGAATACGATGAACACAGTGAATTTGAGAGAATTTTTTAGAATATGGGTGCATAAAGAGAAAGAAGGTCTTTTTAGGGGTTTTAATAGGTTGACGAAAATGGATCGGGTCAAAAAGTGTAATAATGAGGATCCAGATATGGAAACGGGTTGCATTTAATGTTTTACCCTTTATGGAATAAGTTGAACAGTAATAACAAAGGATGAGTATGGAATGAATTAGGGAATAGTGACTGCCAAACGACGATGTGATCTTTACTTTATTAAACTTGCAAACATGTTGAGGATTTCTGGTGTGACAAGAAAAGCATCTTTGAAAAGTAACCGTTTGAAAAATGTTTCCCCCTAAAATCTTTTAGATTTCTGAAGAATTTTGGAATAAAATCAACTAGACTTTCAAAAGCAAAATTTATTTTGAAAACTTCCGGAGCAAACTTAAAAAAAAACATCTCGGAGCAAAGGAGAGGATTTACAATCGATCTGGATTTGAATTCCGGTATGACCTTATGAAGTGGGTTCCAAGATGATATTATGATCAATGTGACTATATTGATCTTTGAACATCAAAATACTTGAGAGCTGTACAACTTATACTGAGGTAAAGGTTAAAAAAACATAATATGAACCTTGATTGTTCCGAGAGGAAATAGTTCCGAAATGTAAAAGAATTTTGCTTCTGAACCAATAATACTTTCTGATGTTGCCATCATACCCATTTTGGTTTCTTCTAATGCCAATAATACCTCCTGAAAGAATTGAGGAATAGGCATCATCATACCATTTTTTTAGAAAACCATTGAATTTGGTTTCTTCTAATGCCTTAGTAAAGACATCAAGAATTTCATCGTTATATGGAACAAAAATGAGTTCAATATTGCCATAAAAACATGATCTTTTATGAAATGGTATTGTATGTGAATGTGTTTTGTCATGGAGTGTTGAATTGGATTGTGCGAGATTACAATGGCACTTTGAGAATCACAGTAGACCGAAATATGTTGAAAGCGGTAACCATAAACCAAGAGTTAAGATTTCATCTAGAGAACTTGGGAAGTACAACTGGCAGCATCAATGTATTCTGATTTAACATTAGAGAGTGTGATGCAGTTCTATTTCTTGGATGACCAACTAACCAATTGACCTCCTAAAAATTGACATCCACCCGAAGTGGTTTTCCTATCCAATTGAAGATCGTGATAGTTCGAATCTGAATAAGGTTGAAGAAGAAATCTAGCACAAAGACAGGTACAAAACATGATGTCCAGACGACTTTCCGTTAGATATAGTAGGGATCCAATCATTCTTCTGTACTTCTTTTCATCAACTACTACACCTGATGGGCCCGAGAAGATTTTGTGACCAACACCCATAGGTACCTTTGTTGAGGCACAGGTGTCCATTGAGTACTTTTTGAGGAGTTCATAGATGTATTTCTCTTGATGAATAATGATTAATCAATTGGTCTATTTAACTTGGAGACCTAGAAAGAAGCTCAATTCACAATTCATACTCATTTGAAATCTACTGACCATTAATTTGGCAAAGTCAGCAACCATTGATGAATCGGTGGATCCAAAAATGATGTCGTCACCATAAATTTGGACAAGCATGAGATGTTTTCCATTTGATCTTCGAAACAGGGTTGGGTCGAGAGTTCGTCTTTGGAAACCGGTCCGTTTGCGAATGTTGGTCAGCGTTCGTACCATGTGTGAGGAGCTTTCTTGAGACCATATACAACTTTTTTTAAGCTTGTAGCAATAATTCGGAAATGAGAGGTTGACAAAACCAAGAGGTTGTTGAAGATAAAATTTATTTTCTAGTTTAACACTGAGAAAATCACTCTTAACATCCATTTGGTAAACCTTAAAGCCATTGTAAGCAACATAAGCAAGACAGATTCTGATTTCTTCAAGACTAGCAACAGGGGAAAAGGTATCATCGTAATCAAGTCTTTCAATCTGAGTGAATACTTTGGTAACCAGTCTTTCCTTATTTCGAATGATAACTCCAGCGTCGTCTAGCTTGTTTTGAAATACCTATATTGTACCTAAAATTGGGTGATCCGAAAGAGGAGGAACAAGAGTCCACATTTCGTTTCTATCAAACTTTGCTAATTCTTCTTGCATGGCTATGATCCAATCAACATGTTCTAATGCTTCTTTAATGGATTTTGGTTCAACCATAGAGATTAATGTCGAAAAATGACATTCATTTTGAACACTAGTGGTAGAATGGGTTTGAATACCAACATTTGGATTTCCAGTTACCTGATTTGGAGAGTGATCTCAAGCCCAGATATGAAGTCATGGTAGTTCTTCTTCAACAGATGATCTTATATCGACAATAGAGTTGTGTTGCTCCCCCTGAATAGTTTGAGTTAGAGGATGATGCTCCCCCTGAACTTCTAAACTGGAGAGGTTGACATCATCATCAGGTGGGAATTCAAAGAATTTTACATCATCATCATCATTGTTAATAGAATCACATTCAGCAGCTGCATCAAGG
Organism: Lactuca saligna; assembly: GCF_052625555.1. Lineage (NCBI taxonomy): Eukaryota > Viridiplantae > Streptophyta > Magnoliopsida > Asterales > Asteraceae > Lactuca > Lactuca saligna. The sequence continues at coordinate 170,063,502 of NC_136424.1, forward strand.
AATCCATCCGTATTTGATTCTAGATTGGGTTAATCGTTCTCCCCCTCAACCTAAAAAGGTTGAAACGGTTCAGAATCAAATGGAGCAAAAGTGGGCTTAGGACTAGAGACATTTTGAGAAATAGGAACTTTAGGAGTTGAAATTTTCTTTGTCCGAGATTCCGAATCAAGGGCTGTTTCAGATGGTCCAAAGAGAGTTTCAAAATCTACTTCATGAATAACTTGAATATTCGGAGATTCAGGTGGAGGAGCATCGGAATCCATAATGTGGGTAGTGACATGAGTTGGACTAGAATTCTAAACCATAGAATTTTAAAAGTTCAAAATTCAAACCTTATACTAATATAATATTAAAAGTTAATACTTATATATATATATATATATATATATATATATATATATATATATATATATATATATATATATATATATATATATATATATATATATATATATAAGACAAGTCAGTCTTACTGTTAGCACTAAGTCGGTCTATAAGGGGGTATAAGGTTACTACCTATAAAATGGTGGTTTAATGGGTGTCCACTCTCACACACCGCTTCCTTGATTAATCGAGGGTCATTACCTGAATGGGTTGGATAGGACATTAATCCTCATTAATAAGTATAATGAAATTATAAAGTAACTAAAATTTCATAAATTTTCAATCTTAATTACTTTAGGAAAAATGTGAAAATGGTGCTATTCCATGAAATTGCACTTTGTACCTTGCCAAGTCGTTAGTGGAGCGTGTATGGTTAACCGACACACAAAATTGGGACTGATAAGGGTGGCAACGGGTAGCTTTATGGTTATCATAGATGAATAGATCATGTGTTGTTAACCGGCACATTGATTAGGTGATAAGTGACATCAAGAGTACCAAACAATTTACATGGTTATTCACACCTTATTTATGATCCTCGGTATCGCAGTCACAAACTTGAAGGGCATAATTGAGATATAAATATGCCATTGAAAATTTCAATAAATCTCATAGAATCTACGAATTTGAATTCATTTAAAGCTTAATAATCAATTTCGTTTTTTCATGGTGGAAATTGTTAAATCGTAATTTAGCGACCTTCAAATATTTTGCAATTGGATTACAGAATCCCTCTTTTGAATTGTAGAATATTGTGTTGGGTTCTAGCCTTTATAATTCATTTGGGTGTTATATTAAGGATTCTCATCTAATCTAAACTTTGTTCTTTTTCCTTTTCAGATGTCTATCCCAAACAATGCTTCAGATTCCCAACCTTCTAGGTCATTCTCCCTCATGAACTTGGTTAGGAGAACTATCTTAGATGGGTCAAACTTTAACTAATGTATTCAAAACATTTGTATGGACCTTCGCTATGAGGACAAATAATATGTCCTCGATAAAGAGCTGAAGGAGATTGCTGAACAAACTGCTACTCTTGAGAAAATCGATGACTATAGGGTTCATGAGAGGGACGTGATAAAGGTGTCCTCTATTATGATTGCTACCATGACTGCTGAGCTTCAAAAGTCCTATGAGGACTTCTGGCCCTTCGAGATGCACCAAGATTTGATGAAAATGTACCAGCAAAGTGTTCGACAGGAGAGATATGAGAACATGGACTCGATGATCACAACCAAAATGAAGGATGGAGAGTCTATCACGGCCCACTTGCAAAAGATGCAGAGATTTATGGACCGCTTGCTGAAGTTCAATGTGAACTTTGATGAAGAGTTGGCTATTGATATCATCCTACATTCTTTACCTGCTTGTTATGATCTGTTCAGAATGACTTATCATATGAACAAGGATGAAGTCACTCTGAGTAAGCTTCAAGGCCTTTTAGGAAGTGCGGAATGCAATTTGAAAGGAAAGTCTGTTGTACCGACTCCTACTACTACTGCTACCCCTGTCTTGGCAATTGGATGTGGAAAGGGAAAGAAGAGGAAGGCTCCTTCTAAGAGCCACAAGGGACAATACTATGATAGATCCTCTTCTAGTGGAACCAAAGGATGTCCTTCTAAACCCTCCTCTAATCCAAAGGAAGCAGAGTGCTTCCATTGTCGTGAAAAAGGGAACTGGAAACAAAGGTACCCGAAATACTTGCAGGATATTAAGGATGGGAAGATAAAGCCCACCCTTGTAGGTATTTACATTATTCTATCTAATAACTCATCACATGATAATTCATGGGTCCTTGATACAGGTTATGGATTTCATATTTGTTCTGATTTACAGGAGCTAAAAGGAAGTAGGGACGTGGAGCACGAGAAGATAAACTTAATCATGGGGAAAAAGAAAGTGTCGCTTGTCACCAATATTTGAGTTGATTCTTTATTGCTTAGTGGTTAAATATAGAGTTGAAGAATTGTTGTTACTCGTTGGATATGGCGAGAAATATTATTTCGTTTCATGGTTTGTGTAAACAAGGTTTTAGATTTTCATTTGAGAATGAAATTGGTTATGTTAATGCTTTCTATAAAGTTGTATTTTATTTTAAAGCATTGCCTTGTAATTATATATATGAAACTGTGATGGTTGTAGATAACTTAGGAAATAATGTGTTGAATATTGATTCGTCTAATGTTTTGGATAAGGCATGCTTGTAGCTTTGTCGTCTTGGACATGTCAACAAGAAGTCCATAGCCCAACTATAAAAGGATGGAGTCTTGTAGTTATTCTACATGAAGTCAGATGATACTTGCGAATCTTGTTTGCTTGGAAAGATGACCAAGTCACCCTTCACTGGTACTTGTGAAAGGGGTGAAGATCATTTGTATCACACACTAATTTGTGTGGACCCTTCAGATCTACCACGAGGGATGCTAACCGCTTCTATGTGACCTTTACTGATGATTACAGAAGATATGGCTATATATACTTAATCAAGCATCAACCAGAAACCTTTGAAAAGTTCAAAGAGTTTAAGCAAGAAGTGTAAAATCAATTGGGTAGGAAGATAAAGATGCTCCGATCCGACCGAGGTGGTGAGTATCTTTGTATCGATTTCCATAACTATCTTAAGGAATGTGGAATTGTTTCACAATTGACGCCACCTAGGACACCACAACTCAATGGTGTGGCTGAGAGGCACAATCGAACCTTGTTGGACATGGTTCATTCCATGATGACTCGAGCTTTGTTACCAATCTCATTATGGGGGTATGCCTTAGAGATTGCTATCTATATCCTTAATCTAGTCCTAACTAAAAAGGTTGCCAAAACACCTCACGAGATGTTGATGGGGAAGGTTCCCTCATTAGCACATATCAAGGGTTGGGTTTGCGAGGCTTTCGTAAGATGAAAGACTCACGACAAGCACAAACCTCATAGTGAGCGATGTATTTTCATCGGCTACCCATAGAAGTCCTTTGGGTATCTCTTCTATAGACCGAGTGACAATGTTGTATTCGTTGCGAGGATAGGGGTTTTCCGAGAGAGATAACTCATATGCCAAGAGGAAAGTGTGAGGCAAATTGACCTAGATGAGTTTTAAGAGTTAAGTGATGAAGGAACCTCAAACATTAGTGCTTAACTCGAAAAGGAAACACTTATTGAACCGATTGACGAATCTGTACCTATGAGACGTTCCAGTAGAGTTAGTGGTCAACCTATGTTATATGATTTTCATATAACAGGTGAAGGTTATACATTTATCAGTGATAGTACATTGATAAATCTGGATGAACCTAACAACTACAAGGAAGCGATGGCAGGCCCTAAGTCTACAAAGTGGTAAGAAGCTATAGACAACGAGATTCAGTCCATGTATGACAATCAAGTTTAGAACCTTGTTGACAATAGGCTAGGTCGTAAGATAATCGGATGCAAATGGATCTTCAAGAAGAAGACCGACATGGATGGGAAAGTACACACATATAAGGCGCGACTAGTTACGAAGGGCTTTACTCAAACTTTGGAGTTGACTATGATGAGACCTTCTCACCAGTAGAACATATTAAATCTATAAGGGTTATGTTAGCCATAGCTACATTTCGTGATTATGAAATATGGCAAATAGATGTCAAGACTACTTTCCTTAATGGAAAGTTGGCTGAAGATGTTTACATATGGCAGCCACTGGGTTTTGTCATTGCAAAGTACCCTAATAGAGGTGTGTAAGCTTAATAAAACCATCTATGGATTGAAACAAGCATATCACAGATGGAATCTTTTCTTTGATGAGAAAGTCAAAGAGTATGGATTTTCGAGAAGTGAGGATGAGTCCTGGGTATATGTCAAAGCTAGTGGGAGTATAGTTAGCTTTATGGTATTATATGTAGACGACATACTGCTTATAGGAAATGACATCCCAAACTTGCAGGAGGTGAAGTCCTAGCCTGGGAAGTGTTTCTCTATGAAGGACCTTCGGGAAGATTCTTACATTCTAGGGATAAGAATATTTAGAAACAGGAGTAAAAGACTAATAAGACTTAATCAAAGTACCTACTTGGATAAGGTGTTGAAACGTTTTAACATGGAGAATTCCAAGAAAAGTGACTTACCTATCCATAGCAATAACAACCTGAGCAAGGCTCAGAGCCCGAAAACTGAAGAGAAGATAGAGGATATGAGTCAAGTACCATATGCCTCAGTTGTTAGTTCAATCATGTACGTTGTGACGTGTATTCTCCCTGATGTGGCTTTTGCTTTGAGCATGGTTAGTCGATATCAAGGAAACCCTGGTACAGCTCACTAGACTGCAGTAAAGAACATCCTTAACGACTAAGGACAGGGTCCTTACTCTCGGTGGGAGTGATGAATTAAGACTTATAGGGTATCGTGACTCCAGTTTTCAAACCGGCATAGATAATTTATGCTCTTAGTCGGGCTGGGTGTTTACCCTGAATGGAGGAGAAGTGACATGGAAAAGTTCCAAATAAGAGTCTGTAGCTGATTCAACGTGAAAATCAGAGTGCATAGCATCGAGCGAAGCATCGAAGGAGGCTATGTGGTTGAAAATTTTCTTGGAGACCTTGGATTTGTACCATCCATAAAGAATCTTGTGGATATTTTCTGCAATAATGAAGGAGCGGTCGCCTTAACCAAGGAACCGAGAGATCATGGAAGATCCAGGCATATCAATAGAAAATACGACATCATAAGACATCGAGTAGAAGAAGGACTCTTCTTTGTAAAGAGGGTATCATCAGAGGATAACCCATCAGATCCCTTTACGAAGGGATTGAGTAGGGCTAAGCACTTTCAACATGCAAGGAGCATTAGGCTAAAGGGTGATATTAATTTTAGTGTTTAGATAAATATTTACAAACTTGTAACGGCTGAATTGTATTTTCCATTTGATGATTGAATAAAAGGAATTTTGATTATAGGTAAAGTTGTTATCTTGTGCCAATTGTTTACTATTGCTTCACTTTTGCATGTTTTGACTTCCGAAATAATAAGATTATTCAAACTATCCACATGCGATCATACATTAGGAGTAGGTTATGAGGCTAGACTGTCCCGAACTGACTTGTAGATTTTCTAAGGTGTTAGACATAGAAAAAGTATGCTACAACGTTCATGAGTGCTCTTGAAATAAGATTTGAGTATTGGATTAAACCCACGCTCACATGAATCACTTCATGGAATTTATCACGAATGATTGTGAGACAGTAATATCATATATTCTTCAAACCAAGATATATGAGTTGTTGACTACAAGTTGGTTGTGTATTGATGGTATGAAAAAGCATCAGTAACTTGATGTTATAAAACATATTGTTGTGTTTGATTTAACAAGTAGTTAGTACAAGCATATAAGTCAAAGTTTATTTGTTCCTTTTATCCTAAGAAGATTAAAAGCAATATCTTGGGCCCCTCGATGATTTGGTTTTAGCTTATGTGATGAGCCGGGTCAGGTCTCAATTAATGTGTTCAATTAAGTTCTAGTGAAACAAATCAGAAATCAAGAAACAAACTATTGGACAATGAGTATGACTTTTTTCCATGTCTTTTTCCACACGGTATCTTGTAGAACAGATGATTATATGATCTCTTATCTAAACGACTCGTCACTGACTAGGTCAGAGTTCGATAGCGGCTTTTGAGAGCTACAATTGCTAATTAGATTTTGAAGTTGCATTGACAATTATAGTTATTAGACTTATCCAAGTGGGAGACTTTGGATTAGGTGTCTAAGCCCATAACTATAATTGATATGTACTTGACCCGATAGTAGCATGGTCCTTTTGGGTTGCCTTCACCAGAGCAATTTGATAGGATGGACTTTTGAGAATAGGTTATTTGTGATTTATTAATATATTATAAGTATAATATATTAATTAAGAAATCATATTATTTAAATAGTATTGATCAAGAATTAATTTGGAATTAATTTAGTGATCAAAAGAGACTGATTAAATTTACGGGGACTGATTAAGTAAATCAATAATATATATAGTATGAGCTAATGATCCATGGTCGATTAGGGTGGGATAAACCTATATGATAATCCATGAAGGTTTAACCCATGTAATCTAAGTAATATGAAAGGTTATGGTGAATTAGGGGTTGTATGGATGAAACCCTAGTCTTTGCCACACTATAAAAGCGACCCCTTATGCCTAAAATTGGCCCATGCATACTATGGAAGAACCATATCTGATTTTAGTGCTATATAGCCACTTTTCACAAGCCTCCGCTTGTATTTAGTGTTTATGACACATTAGAGGCATCACATTTGAGGTGCTAAAGCTTTTGAAGGCTAATAACTACAAGCTACACAAAGAGGAATTCACGTAACTTGGTTTTATTTTATAGATCTCAAATTGTATGCAAGTTAGGGTGTGTGCTTTGGAAAAATGAAATTGCATGTATATTATCGAAAACTTAGATCCAAAGCATCTAAGGTTGCATGTGCACCACAGGAGTGTTATAATGTGTAAAACCCAAAAACCTTTATATAGCAAGTACTTCTAAACGAGCTTGATCCCCCATGTGTAACATCCTTTTTCGGGTCGTTCTAAGATTCAGGGTTCGTAGGCTGTAATCTGGGTATGAGAAGGTTTTGAGGCTTTAAAGAATAAAGGTTTAGATCATTTTTGGATGCGGGTAATGTAGGTTATGTGATGAAAGAGTTAGGTTTGTGCTTTAGAGCCCAAGGGTATCGGTAAAGGTGTTGGCTCGGTCCTTTATGAATTTTGGGCTTCGTCTAGGATGTCTTAAGGCTATGGTGAGTTATTAGGAGCATCAGGCTTCTCGTCACCTTTACATGTATATAAGGTTAGTTGGAAACAGACCTAAGATGAGGAAGTTATGAAATTTTGATATAATAGGCAGAAATAGTAGTGTGTTGAAAATATTGGCATTTGGTCTCACGCATTGCAAGGAGGGAAAGCAGGTATTTGGCTGCATACATCCAGCGTAATTGGCAGAAGTGTCAAACCCTAATTTTTATGGTTTGGATGCCATATAAATACATTTATGGCTCTTGTAACCCTCATATATCATCCTCCACTGACCTTGAGACTCATTTTCGAAACCCTAACCCTCCCATGAGTGTTGTGAGCTTAGTTTTGTGCTTTGTGTGTATTTTGGTGCATATTCTTGAAGAAGTTCGTTGGTGCAAGTTTTGAGTTCAAAGGAAGGCTTGTAGATCCAGACTCTATGTTCCATTCTAGCTTATTTGAGGTATAAAGATCTGAACTTTCTTTTTAGAGGGTTATATTTTTTTTTATGAAGTTTTAAGAGATCTAGTGATTATTACCACTTCAAGGGCTTTGAGTTGCCACTCTTGGCACATCCAAGGTTCAAGAACCTTAAAGTTGGCATCTTTATGGTTAAGAGTTATCCATTCATGTGTTAATGGAATTATTCATCAGTTAGCTATTTTTGGAAGTTGGGTCCCATTAAGGCATGCAAACAGATAAAGTTTCCAACTTTATTAGTTAAGGGCCTGTTATGAAGCTTCCCTGAGGGTTGGATGCAATGGGTGATGGGTTTTATGTACAATAACATTCCTATGGTGAACATACAACCCTAAATGCTTTAGATCTAAGTTTTCTCTAATTATACATGCAACATTGTTTTCCAAAGCATAAATCCTAAACTAGCATGCAAGGCGACATTTAAATCAAAAAAAATAGTTAGAAGATTACCTTGTGTAGTTGCTTTCTTGTCTTTGACCTTTAGGAACCTATCACCTCAAGTGTGACGCCTCAAATGTATAACAAACCAAGAAAAAGTGAATAGATTTGAGAGTGAGGTTTGGGAGATCAAAATCGACTAAATACAGCTCTAGTGTGCATAGGTGCCAATTTTAGGTGTTAGGGACTTCTTTTATAGCTTAGGATTACAACCATGCAAACCCTAATGACCCTTCATATTTCTTAGAGTTTTGGGCTAAAACCTTCTTGGACTTTCACATAGGTTTATTCCAACTCTAATCAACATGAATCATGAGTCCAACAAGAAGTATTACTAATTTACCTAATCTGTCGAAGTATCTTTAATTAGTTTCTTTTGATCACTAAATTAATACCAAATTAATTCTTGATCAATACCAATTAAATAATGTGATTTCTCAATTAATATATTATACATATAATATATTAATAAATCACAATAACTTCTTCCTCAAACATACATCCTATCAAATTATTCTGGAGTGTTATAACCCAAATGGACCATGCTATTACTAGGTCAAGTACATAACAATTATAATTATGGGCTTAGACACCTAATCCAACAGTCTCCCACTTGGATAAGTTAAATAACTATAATCGTCAATGTAGCTTCAAAATCCGAGTAGCAATCGTAGCTCTCTAAAATCCAATGCCAAATCCTAATGCCCCATTTAGATAAAAGGTCATATAATCCTCTGTTCTTCAAGATATCATGCGAACAAATACATGGCATATAGTCATACTTGTTGTCCAATAGTTTGTTTCCAATTTTTGATTTGTTTGACATATAACTTAACCGAACACATAAATTTAGCTCTAACCAGGCCCGACACACAAGTCAAAACAAAATCGTCGAGGGGTCCCAAGATATCACTTTTAATCATCTTAGGATAAAAGGATCAGATAAACTTTGACTTATATGCTTGTACTAACTATTAGTTAAATCATACACAACAACACATTTTACAACATCGAGTTACTAATGCGTTTTTGCACTATCAATGTACAACCAGCTAATAATTTCCAACTCATATATCTTGGTTTGAAGATTATACGATATTATCATCTCACAATCACTCGTGATAAATTCCATGAAGTGATTCATGTGAGTGTGGGTTGATCTAATACTCAAATCTTATTTCAAGAGTACTCATGAATGTTGTAGCAAACCTTTGTAATGTCTAACTCCTTAGAAAATCTTACGAAACCCATTCATGACAGTCTACTTACATAACCTACTTCCAATGTATGATCGACTGTAGATAGTTTGAATAATCATATTAATCGGCTAGACGGTGATTAATCATATACCATTAATTAATAAAAACTTAGCCAAAAATTAATATATCTTAATAAAGTAAGTATTTAAAATTTTGAATTTTTGAATTTTTAAATACTTTGGTATAATATTTGAAATTTTGAAATTTTAAAAATTTAAAAATTTAAATACTTTGGTAGATGTAAACATTTTTTTATAATAAATTTGCTAGTATCTTCAAATCATTTATCAAACAATTACTTATTACAAAATTCCAAAAAACACATCAAATGTTTAACGTGTGATTTTGGTTTTATAAAAAATATATATTAATTTTTATCTTATAATGATTTATTTTTATTAGAACTTACGTCAAGTTAATAAATTTTGGAATACAATATTCTTAAAAACTTTTACAATCTTACATTCTTACTTTTTAGTATTGAAACAGATGGACAATAATAAATAATGAGACCAAAATCTTATTTCAACATATTCCATATATCTCTCAATGGTTATAAATCATTTAAATGGTGGATATTCATATCAACGAACTACCCTTCAGCTTCTAAACATGGAGCATAAAAAACTGAAAGTCAACACTTATTGAATGATATCATATGTCGAACAACAAAAAGGGGCTAAATGGAAAAATACATTGTCATTTCTTTCATTTAGCCAATTAAAAATACCTTATGAAATGGAAATTTATACAAAAAACTGGTTCTGTTAATCGGTTCATATCAAGAACAACATAGTTCCCAAAAGGTTACTTGAATGTTGCTTTTAAGATGAAGGTTGTTTTTGAGATAGATGCCTGCATCAAACAAAGAGAGAGTAAGACCATTTATCTCTACAGCCCTAAATAAAATACATGAGTTTCAGACTTGTAGCCCTTAACCTCTTTGTCTTGCAATGGAACTGTGATCGCCAACCCATCTTCACCTAACTTTTGAACCTAAACGATTCCCAAATTGATCATACCATTGAAATAAATAATATAAACAAAAAATTGATGCCATAAAGTTCTATATATACAAATAGAAAACAAAATATCTACTGCTAGTAGGATTGTATCTGAGATTAACAAACCTACATATATGAGAAACCTCCAACGAACCATGCTTTGGACTATGCATATACCTTTTTAGGAAATAAAATAAATAGAAATAATATACTATTTGAAAAAGATAATATAAACAAAGATATACATTAAAGTATCCAATTACTTCTAGTCGTTTTCCTTCAGTATCATATCATCATTTGCCAATATCCAAATCAATTCAAAATCCAATTTTTGCCGCTTAAGATAGCAAGGACATGGAAAATATATTGTTATTTATAATCAAAGGAAAATTTTAACAACAAATATAGAAGTGACTTGAGCATTGAAATTTGAGTAATACATACATGATGATAGGCCAAAAGCAACGCCCTGGACAACTTGTTCTTTGCACATTGAGTTTGAAACCAGTAAATTCTCAAACCCTACCTTTTGTTGGGCCATCCATACAAAGGGAATGGATTAGTATTTCATGAAAAACACAATTTAATAAGTAAAAGTTAGACTTTTCACCTGTTTAACCATCCCCCAAAAATATATTTTCATTTCTACATAAAAGTATAATATAAATTTAGGTGCCTTTCTATTTCTCACTTGGTATTTCGACTTCTACCAAGTTTCTCCTTATATGATTCGAGTAATGCATTCAAAGATAGGTTCCAAACTATGATCAATGCTTTTACATTGCACATTTTAAACCAATATAAATATTTGAAAAAAATTAAGCTCGCTTTATTTGGGCTTCGTATGTTATTATGTACGGGCATGGAATTCAAGATTAAAAAAGGACACAATGCCTTGTTGTAGCTTTAAAGATCCATCAATTCATTATTACAAGCAAAAATGGTTTATTTTCATACCTTTTTCACCCCACCATGGATAAAAACAACATCAGCAACAACACCAGCACATCAAAAACAACAATGCAGCCCTATCCACTTCCCTAGAAACAAAATCCAACTACACAAAACTGAACATGAAAAATGCTTTGTTCTATCATCTCTCGTTCCACTTCTCGAAATTCATTTCTACTCTAGCCTGAAGATGAAAATAAAATTTATATAGAAAACATAAACAAAATAAATACCTTTGCAAAAAAGCATTAGATCTATGAAAAAGATATACATTGAAAGATTCAAACATAAATAAAAATTAGACACATGACAGTTTCCTCAAAAAATTCAACCCTGAACTGTGGTGCTCGCATCTTCATTTGATACCCTAGCCATCCAACTGGTCTGTGAGATGCAAAGTCTTCATCATCTAAACCCGATCTCGAACCAAGTTATCCACATCACCAAATCTGGACTATTTAGCGAAGAGAGAGGAGAATATATGATATGAAGGTGGATTTGAGAGATAGATGGATCTAGATGGGTTTTCAAGATACATGGGATCGATTTTTGTTTCCTTTCAAAGGTAGGGTGGTTTAGTCGACACCACCATCTCTGCTTCATAGAACCAAAACCGAAAATTAGAGCATTGAAACTCTGTTTGCATGAAATAGAGTTTGGGGGAGACCAATAATTGTCGACATCCGGAAACACAATACGATTTGAGAGAGAGAGAGAGAGGCAGAGACAGAGAGAGTGAGAGAGAGAGAGAGAGATACATCACCGTCGTGAAGAGGAGGATGGTTTGAAAGATCCGATTCATATTTAGTTTAGGGTTTGTATAGATTTGAAAAGTAAAAGATTAGAAGGCACCTAGATGTAATCGAGATGGAAAGAAGTTTCAGATCTTCAACATCGAAGGTAAATGGTTGATTTCTTGGAGGAAATGAGGAGCTGGTTGATTCAATCTTCTTGAACCTGCAAAAATGAAAGAACAAACATATGTTAGAGTAGAAAAAAGAGAGAAATCACGGCGACGATATAGGACGATAGTGACTGGGGTTTTTTATGACGGCCATGGAGCTGAAAAGTGGAGGCATTTCAGAGGACATGGTCAAATTCAGAGAGAGAACATAGATAATGGAATAGAGAAAGAAGAGGAGGCTGCTAAATTTGAAATGGGTCCGACGTTTTTTGAGAGCTCAATTCAAATTACTATGTTTCTAGATTTCAAAAAGAAAATTTGAATTGCCCGCCCATATGAAAACAGTGGGGCTAATAGCCATGGGCTGCCAACCAAAAGAGTCTTAAAATCTTTAAAACATTTCATGCACAAAAAGTTTGTATATGATGCTCCAATATTTGTACATAACAAATAAAAGATTGTAATTGGTTAAAAGCTTTTGACAAGGATCACTGATAAAATCATCTACACCGTCTAAAAAATATCCAAGGGTTTAGAATTCATTTCCTTGAGTTTTAAGACAATTGTCTTAATTTTTTTAGGGTCCCACTTTTATGTATGCTTTATAAAGTGTGTGTGTATATATATATATATATATATATATATATATATATATATATATATATATATATATATATATAAACATTAAAATTAATATCGTCCTTCAGCCTAATGCTCCTTACATGCAGCAAGTGTTTATCCCTGTTGAGTCCCTTTGTAAGGGGATTTGTTGGGTTCTTCTCTGACGATGTCCTCTTCACTATGGGTAGTCCTTCCTATACTTGATGTCTTATAAAGTGATATTTTCTTTTGATGTGCATGGATCTGCCATGATCCCATGGTTCCTTGGCTAAGGCAACTACACTTTCATGGTCACAGAAAATATCCATAGGCTCATTTACAGCTGGTATAACTACAAGGTCTCCAATGTAATTCTTCAGCCATATTCCCTCCTTTCCTACTTCAGTTGCCGCTATGTACTCTGATTCGCACATTGAATCAGCCATAGTTACCAGTTTGGAACTTTTCTATGATATTTCTCCTCCATTAAGGGTAAATACCCAGCCCGAATGAGAACGGAAGTTATCTCTGTCGATCCAAAAGTTGGCGTTACTATACCCAATCACTCTTAAGTAATCACTCCCACCGAGCATAAGGACACAATCCTTAGTCCTCCACAAGTACTTAAGAATGTTGTTTACCATACTCCAATGATTTTTACCAGGGTTCCCTTGATATTTGATGACCATGCTCAAAGAAAAGGCCACATCAGGGAGAGTAGATGTCATAACATACATTATCGTGCCAACTACAAAAGCATATGGTATTCGACGCATTTATACTATCTCAACCTTTATACTCGGACTCTAAGTCTTACTCAATTTGGTATTCCTCTGGATTGGCAAGTCTTTTTTCTTGGAAATCTTCATGCTGAAACGTTTCAACACCTTATCCAAGTAGGTGCTTTGACTAAGTCTTATTAGTCTTTTACTCCCATTTCTCAATATCCTTATCCCTAGAATGTAGGCAGCTTCTCTGAGGTACTTCATACCGAAACACTTTCCAAGCTAGGATTTAACCTCTTACAAGGTTGGAATGTCGTTTCCTATGAGGAGTATGTCATCCATATACAACACGAGAATGCTAACTATACTCCCATTAGCTTTCACATATACACAGGACATATCCTCGCTTCTAAAAAAGCCAACATCTTTGACTTTCTCCTTGAAACAAAGATTCTATCTGTGAGATTCTTGTTTCAATCCACAAATTGATTTCTCAAGCTTACACACTCTATTAGGGTATGTTTCATTGACAAAACCCTTTGGCTGATTCATGTAAACATCTTCAGCCAACTTCCCATTAAGGAAAGCGGTTTTGACATCCATTTTCCATATTTAATAATCATGAAATGCAGCTATGGCTAGCATAACCCTTATAGGTTTATCATAGTCAACTCCAGGAGTTTGACTAAAGCCCTTTGCAACCAATCGCTCCTTATAAGTGTCTACTTTACTATCCATGTTGGTCTTTTTCTTGAAGATGTATTTGCATCTGACTGTGTTACGACCTGGTATATTGTTAACGAAGTCCCAAACTTGATTGTCATATATGGACTGCATCTCGTTGTCCATCGCTTCTGTCCATTTTGCAGACTCGGGGCCTGCCATTGCTTCCTTGTAGTTGTTAGGTTAATCCAAATCTACCAGTTTATTATCACTGATTTCATTTTTAATTAAGTAAGTGATAAATTTTTTTACTGAAAAACATCATCGATAACATATCAAACCATAATCCCATAAGTCAAAAGTCATGAAACATGTCACTGAAAAATAAATATATTAGAGTAAAATCCGAAGAACTTCAAAATGCGGAAATCATGGGTGCGATGTGTTGCTACCGTGTCGACTCCTTCCTTTTCAACGAAGAGGTACCTGAAAAGAAAACTGAAAGCTGTAAGCACGAAGCTTAGTGATTCCCCCCATCATACCACATACCATACAATAACATATCCAGCCAGGCATATCTGGGTGCCGACCTCCTTTTTGGTCTATTTCAATCGGATAACTGCCTATCATATATGGGCGTTGGCCTCCCTTTCGGTATACTTCAACCGGATAACTGCCTAGCATATCTAGGTAGTGGCCTCCCCTTTGGTCTATTTCAACCAGATAGTTGCCTAGCATATCTAGGTGCTGGCCTCCCATTCGGTCTATTTCAACCGGATATAAGGGACTATTTCACCCCTACCAGCAGCACATAGAATCATAGCGTACTGGCACATAGAACATAATAGTTAGTGGCATACTAGACAATTATCACATAGAAATCATCTAACCATAATCTTCTACTAGTCGGTTGACATTGTGGCCTTAGACCCACTTCTACTGGAAGGTAACTCACCTCGTAAAGATGAGTGTCGAATCTGTGCTTGCTTCCGGGATCAGTTCCTCTCAAATCCTACAAATAATAATCTTCTTACTTACCATTTCATGGTTAACTTAGGTCAAAGTCAAGGTCAACACCTTGGTCATAGTTAATTCTAGGTCAAAGTCAACATCCAATTGACTGAACTCGCTGAGTTGGCCCCACAACTCATCGAGTTCCGAAATCGTGAAAACGCCAAGACTTCGAACCTACTCGTTGAGACTTACAAGAACTCAACGAATTCTCCTTTAAACAAATTCGGGATCTTCTACAATCTGTCTCATAGATTTCATCCTTGAACTCGTCGAGTTCATCTTCAAATGGTTGAGATATTTCCATGAACTTGCCGAGTTCATCCTGGAACTCATCGAGTATGTTGATCTTCGGGTTCATTACGAATTCAAATAATTGAGTCTTCTTCCAACTCAACACACCACTCGATATCAGAAGGGGTTTGGGGAAAAATACGAACTGACTCGCCGAATGCCTCTATTTCTAAAACTATACAGTCGATTTCAGATGGTCTAAATGCACCCAGAACACATATCTAACTTCCTAGGGTCCATGTTACACGTAAAGGTACAAACTTGACGTTCATGCGTGGAGTTTTTGGCTCAAAAGACTAAAACATGAGGTTTATATGATACATGGGACTCCCATGGCCATAAAGTTGGCACCTTTATGCCACGAGAATCACCAATGGTTCCGGATCTGAGGAGCACACTACATTATGCTCTAAACCTGAATGTGGCTTAGAAATGCCCCCAAAATGGCTAGATTCAAGCCTTAAAGAAGATATAACAAATGAGAAGTCAAGGTTGAAGCTTTTTACCTAAGTTAAGCTGGAAATGCAACAAAGACTCGTAATCTACTTGCTTCTTCAAGAACCCCCAAGCTTCCTCTTCTTTCTTCAAGCTTCAAACAACTTTAAACACACAAAAATGGCTCAAGAACACTCAGAAAGCTTTAGGGTATCGAGTTAGGGATTTCTGGACTATGAGAGACGAAGGAGACTGAAATGAGACAATTTAATGTGTTTAAATAGGGTGCAAACCCTAAATATTATGGTTTCACCCAGACAGTCCTACTCGCCGAGTTGGGCTCTCCGACTCGTCAAGTAGGTTACTTAAAACCTACATCCAAGAGTCTAGTTTACTCGAAGATTTGGGCCTCTAACTCATTGAGTCCCGGTGTAAAACATGCAGTTAATTAAAGAGTAAATTACTGAAATCGTCCCTATAGTTTGATTAAAATTGCACGTTTGGTCTCTAACTTTTATTTTGCACTCGAATTGTCCCTATGGTTTGATTTTGTTGTGTTTTTCGTCCCTATGGTTTGATCAAAATTGCACATTTGGTCTCTAACTTTATGTATAAAAGGGACAAAAATCAAAACAAAATCAATTCATAGGGACGATCCGAGTGCAAAAGAAAAGTTAGAGACCAAACGTGCAATTTTAACCAAACCATAGGGACGATTTCGGTAATTTAATCTTAATTAAATTAAATACTTACCAGGAACTGGGTGTTACAACTCTCCCCACTTATTTCAAACTTCGTCCATGAAGTCTGCTACTTCATCCAGAAAAAGCTCGGGGTATTGCTCTCTCATCTCGTCCTTTGGCTCCCAGGTCAAGTTACACCCTTACAGAATCTGAGGATAGCTTCTCACCATCACTGATCTTCAACTTATACAGCCTGAAACCTTTGAAGTATTCTAACTTATTAATGAAGAACAAAAAATAAGCAACGATTGACAATACTTTGAAGACAGATCAAAATCCCAATATTTACTGAACAAAACCCACACGAAACTACACATACCAACTCTGAAGTTTATTGACATATCAACTATTGCTCCTCCTGAGGTATAGATAGCAATCTATACGTCAAACTGGAAAATCCTTCAACAACCAAAACTTGACCCAAAGACTCAACCTCCTTATAACCTGAACATTGGCGAACCCGAAAGAAACGTTGACCATAACGAGCTCCCTGACCAATGGCTACTTGCCGCAAAGACACTCATTCATTCTTGAGCACATACAACATGCATCATCTTGTTCTACAACTTACCTTGACCACATCTAGCCACAAGTCTCATATATCCGAACCAAAGATCCTTATAACCTAATCTTATGAAACCACAACACGAACAGATCGATGATCCTTCTAAAAGAATACCCAATTCTCCCCCACTTAGGGTTCGAACTACAACTAATTGTAATTCCAAACAAATCTAACTTCAAACTGGCTCACCAGATATAGCATACCTGACTACTGGATAGTACCACACAACATACAATGACCTTCTAGATAAAGACCAATTAACTCTAGGCATTCCGAATCTGAGATGGAGACTTTAAAAACTTCCCAACATGACTGCCTCTAATTACCAATAATCTCATACAGCTACGCAAGCAGATAGATGATGCTTTCAATATAATCTGAAGATCCCTATAAACCGATCTTCTGAAACCGCAACCCGAACAAATCGATGATACTTCCAATAGAATACCCAATTCTCCCCCAATTATGGTTCGAACTACAGCCAATTGTAATTCCAAACAAACCTAACTTCAAACTTGCTCACCAGATATCCCATACCTGACTACTGGATAGTACCACACAACACACGGTGACCTTCCAAATAAAGACTAATCAATGGAACGACATTGGTGCCTTAGACCTATAGATATAGTGAGAAAACTCACCTCACAGTTTGAAAAGATAGCTACACTGATCACTACTCTACAAATTATATGTACCGGTCACCTATACAATTAACAGGAACCCAATCTCAAACAGTAAATAAAACTACCTAAAATGCCCTTAGGTGAAACTTGGTCAACCCTAGTCAAAGTCAAAGTCAATGGTCGATGTCCAAACGTCAACATTTCTTCCCAGTGGAGTACAGTACACCCTGTGTACCAAGAGAGTATGCCCAACATACTCTAATGTTGACCAAAAGTGAGGTGCTGACCTTGTGCACGCAACATACCACCAGATACGCCCAACGTACGCAACCCAGTCTCAAAACTCCATTAAGAGCTTATTGCATTAAGCCTTTAGGTCCAAAACTCATATCCAAGCCCAAAATGATGTCCTAACTCATAAAGTTTCCAATTTTATGACTTTGCATGGCAATAAAATGCTTAAAGTCCAAAACCCTAAGTTCTTAAACCAATAAGACATCACAACTCTTGAATGGAAGGGATAGAAGGGCCAAGATCACATTTTTATGATTCATAATAGCTCCATAATGGATAAAGTTTCCAACTTTATCCATTAGAATGGTCCCAACAAACAATATTTAATTTTTAAGTTTGAAAGAGACCCAAAAGTGCATCTTTTTCAACTTAATCCATTAAGTCCAAGTCTCCGACCTTCAGATCTAAATCAAAATGATGTTTAGATGGATAAAGTTTCCAATTTTATCCGTAAAAAGGTCACAAACTATCAAGATGATGAGTTTAAAACAAACTTGAAGATCGATTAGATCTATGAAACAGGTAGAGAAACAATCAGATAAACAATTAAGAACAAGCTAATGGATCAAAAGGTGTCGAATGATTTAATAAACAATCCTCAGAAGAGCTCGATAAAGAACATCAACTGTAGAGGATTTTAGGGTTTACAAACAATCAATGAGAGTGACGACCTACTCTATACGCATACATGCATGCAAATATTTATAATAAAACCCTAACGGTTTGTCTAAGAAAAAGAAGGCTAATCTAGATAAACACGGATTGACAAGCCCAATCCGGCTGTAAAACATAAGGGCCCAAGACGCAACATAATAATCTTCAACAATCTCCCCCTTTGCGTCTTTGGCACAGAGTCTTCATTCCCTTTTAACAGTAGAAGGCTTCTTCACCGTCTCAAAAATCCTCGGTATAATAGCCAGAATGTGATGACTAAAGGTAAATATACCATCGAAGCATATCAGTGAAGTTCTTCTTGTCTGATGTGGAGTTCTGCTTGCATCAGTGAATGATGTTATGATATGCTCCAGACATTCTGTTGAAAATAGATGCTTGTCTACCAGATCAAACAGAAACTTGTGCTTGTCGCCTCTTGTAAACATGACCGTCAAATTTGAAGAGTCAATTTGCCCTAACTTCATTTTGTGTACGTCTCCTATCTTGGAAGTAGGCTTGACGGTCGGTTTCTTGTTCATTATTTTTGCTATTTCCTGATCCATAGTGGCGAGCTCATGGATATAGGAAGCCAACATTCTTTTGAGATGTTTCAGAATCGGTTCATACTCTCTTTGATTGGAGAGAAGAATGTTGTATAGCAGAATCCAATCATGAGGATTAAGACTGGGAAGATCTGCCAGAGAAATAAAATGTTCTGTGTTGACCGTTCCTCTGTTGATTTTGAAGTTAACATTCACAAATTTCCCAGCCTGTGTTGGTTTCAGTACCTTGACTTTAATTATCTTCTGTGCACTCCATGTCAAGTACTGTGGTTGACCATACTTCAAATAGAAATCTATTAACTCTCTGTCAACCTTCAAGTTTGGATGAGGGACATCGGCAGTGACATCGAAGCAATGAAATGTAAAATCTTTTCATGTGATTGGCATGCCAAACTGCGAGTCTTTGGTATTCTCACACTCAAAAGATGCAATCGGTTCCAACCAATACATGGAGGGAAACTCAATCGCTTGATTGATGAGTATGTCTCTGTCCCATTCTGGGAACAGAGTCTTCTTGGCTTGTAAAGCATCCTCATCCTCCTTGATTCTTCTTTCTTTGGCCTCTACCTCTCGAGCTATTTTCATTGTTTCATCCAGCTCTTTGTCTCTTTTCTTTCGTTGAAGAGCTTCAGCGATAGTTTCATCAGTATCTGATTCGCTCTCAACAAATAACTTTTTTCCAGAACCCGAAGCTAAATTAACCTTCGGTTCTGTCTTTGGGATACCCTCCTCTCCCCCTTGTCTCGGAAGAACAAGCTTCTCCGAGACACCCTTCATTTCGCTCAAGATGTTAATTGCAGGAAGGAGTTTAGCCTGGAGATGCTGTCTGATGGTAAGGGTAAGAAAGGGGTCATGAGTGTCAAGGACAGTTGTCAACATATTCTTGACATCACCAGCGCAACCTTGAAGAACAGCCCGCTGAGTTTTCAGCAAAGAGATTTCTTGTTGTGCCTGGGCCAGTTGGATCTTCTGAAGGTCAATAGTTGCCTGATGCTTGACAAGATCTTCTTTTAAGGCGCTCTCTGCTGCTAGAGAAGCAAAACGTGAATCCAAAGATTGGAGAAAAGAGGTGGATTCAGTTTTGAGGTCAGCACGCAGAGCCTCAAACTTGGAGGTTTCACCTTGAAGGGTAGCTGAAAAGGAGTCTACAGACGTCTGAAACTTGGCCGCATTAGCATCATCATGTACTTTGAGAGAGTCAAGAAAGATCTGAGTCGTGTGAACAACCTCAGAGACTTCCTTTGTAGCTTTGGAGCATGAAGCTGCTGAGTTGTCAATGGCATTAGTGGAACGATCCAGAGCATCAGTATACGTCTTGATCGCAGACTCGATGAAGGCTTTCAACACCACACCCCCATAGGCTTTATTATCAGCCAGCAAACTATCGAGTTTGTCATGAATTTCTTGAAGCTGCTGACTGGTAATAGGGGTATCGGCATCAGTATCTGTGGGAATCCGGTATGGGCTATAATAAAGAGAATCGTACTCTTCATCATCACCGCCCAAAGTAGCACCGGAGTGTGAGGATGGAGAAGGTGCTTGTGGGATGTTGATGACGGGGGTTTCAACCACAGTAGTAGCCCCTGTATCAGATACATTGACTGTAACTGGTGGCTGGGAAGAGGTGGTAATAACCGATTCGGTGATGATTGGAGTGGGGATAGAAGAGGTAGGTATAGTAACAGAGAAAGGAATGGTTGGTTCTGTTGTAGTGGGAGGGATGATTATAGGAACAGAAAGTGGGACCGTCTGTTTCGGTGATGGGGGTGGGGTAGGAATTTTAGGAGAAGGTGGAGGAGTGGGTGATTTTGTGATTTTGGGAGATGATGGTGGAGAGGGAAGATGAGTGGCTGCAGGAGAGGATGGTTGTTGAGGAGACGGAGCAGTAGTTGGCTCTGTTGGAGAAGCATGAGGAGCAGCAGTCTCTGTGTCGGATTGGTCATGTGGAGCAGAGCCAAGAGAAGGGGATCCTTTGGCCCTCTTAGCCATCTTCTTAACTTTCTTGGATTTGGACCGAGAAGGTTCATCTGCATCATGTTTACGCTTGGAGGATCTTGGCTTTCTCTCCTTTTTCGATTCAGATTCTTTCTTCTCCTGTTTCTACTTTTTACTAGCCCTCTTGCCACGGTTGGCAGGTTGATCAAGGGCTTCCAAGGCGGCTTTTTGTTTGTCAGACAGAATCCTTGGAGGCAAGGGAGTTCTGGTGCTGTAGTCAGCCATGATCTTGCTGTGAGGCGTGACACACCTGTACATGGATTTAGGGATTAATCCATAATGTAGAAACATACTTGGATCAGAAACTATAATCTTCTTAGTGTGGTAAGAGGCAATTGAAGCCAGAAGAGCATCCTTCATCACAGGAATTTCTAGAGAATCCATGGCCTTCTTCGTGATGAGCGTCCAGAAGCGTCCGCAAGAGATCTCGGAGTACCGGGTGGTGGTGTTTAGACTCTGAATGACTTGAGACCAAATTATAGAGCCATAATCGAGGTTGATGCCGTTGTAAAGACCATAGAGAATGGTGAGAAATCCTTTACTCGTGGTATCAGAACCACCACAACGTTCCGCTAAACCCTTGATTAAAAGGGTAAGCAAGCCATTCCACTGAGAAGGAAGACAGGATTTCTTGACCTTCGCGATTGTTGTAAGAACATCAGTATAGCCCATCTCGTACATCATCGAGAACAGTTGGGTAGTAGTGACAAAATCTGATGAGATGACGGAAGAATCAACTGCAAGCCCTAAAAGAGAGCAAAACTTGGTTTTTGATACAGAGGTTTTCTTGTCATGGATGGTGAAGTAGATGCGATCTTTGTGTTTGTCATAACTTGCTGTTGTGTAGACTTGAGAAAGCAGGGACATCGGAACGGCTTCCACCTGCGTGAGTGCCAACAGCAATGGGGAATATTTTAGACATTCCACCACATGGAGCATGTACGCATCATATAAGAATGGGGTCATCTCGATAATCATATTCTGATTAGGCTTGATGGAAAGCAAAGATGAAGAGGCAGTTTGATCTTGTGCAGAAGAAGAAGTCGCCATTGTTGAATCGAGGAAGAAGATGAGCAGTGGAACTTTTTCAGAGAGAGAGAGATTACGTGAGTGGTAAATGCCAAAGAACACGATCACCCCTTATTTATACCGTTCACTGGAGAGAGAAAATCGTGATGATGAGGGAACCAAAACGTCGCCTGAAAAAGCGCGATTGGATGTTATGGTTTATCCCAGGAATACATCAGCACACGTGGGTGTGAAACGAATCAACTGCACACGCCCAAATCATATTGTTGTACCGTTTGAAATTCCTTGTGCCCTTGTTTGGTTACAACTGTAACTTAAAACCACATACCAAACAACAATCAGAATGTTGGAAAAATTAATTTTCGTGCATAAGAGTGTGAAAGATAAAGAATTAAAGCAAAGGTGTTTGAGATGTGAGTGTTGTCTATGAAGAAGACAGAAGGTGGAAGATTCCGGGCAAGAATCACTTCCTTCAAAGTCAAGAGAGACTTGAAGTGCTTGTGCGGTTTCCCTAGAAATACGATCAATTGTTTGTTAATAAACAATGAAAGGCATCTTTTGAGCATAGGTTGTGGGGTGGCTGTCCTCTAACCGAACATCAAGTCTCAACATAAAACTAAGTGTTGGCAGAGGTACCTGTGAGACCGATGTGATCTGTTGAACAGGTAGGTGGGAATTATCTAGTGACAAGCATGGGATAAACAGAAATCTCAAAAAAAAATTAAACTGGACCTCTTTGGGAAGAAATGTCTTAGGTAGAGACGATTTCATAAAAGATCACGCAAACAGAAAATGAGATTTTCAAGTAACATTTTGAGTATAACACACACCGTCAATTCATTTTAGGTATTGGATGTTGGGTTTCACTAGGAACGTGGTAATCGAATCCAAGATCATAAACACAGATGTTGTGTAACCATAAGATTCAGTGGTTAAGACCGAAAGCATCAAGGGTTACTTTAGGGAATCGAAGGTAAATGTAGAATTTGAGGAGGTGGTTAAGAGACCGAATGTACCTTCTGCTACAAAAGTGGGACAAAGCAGAGCAACTCATGTTTCAAATGAGAAAAGTAAGGTAGCTCTAGACCGAGTGTAAAAAAAATTGCCTGATTGGGAAGAAACGATAGGTATTGATCGAATCATTAAGGTTTACTCAAGGTCATAGAGGCTTGTGACAACATACAGCAGCATGCTTCTAGGGACGTCTAACTAGTCTGAGTGAAAGATAAAACATACCTGGGTGAACACTATCGAAGGTGATACTGGTATTTACCTGTGCAAAGCTTACATCAACCAGGACTTGCGATTAGTGGAAATAAGTAAGAAAACGGAATAAAACAGAAAGATAAAATGTTTTTGTGATTTTGAAATTTTGCTGAAAAAGAAATAAAAACAGAAAGATAAAATGTTTTTGTGATTTTGAAATTTTTCTGAAAAAGAAATAAAAACAGAAAGATAAAATGTACAACATAAAAAAATGATGAAGCAGAGATAGACCGAGCGATCTGTGTATTTCGATGACATGAAAATTTCAGAACAGAGAGGAACCGAGCGGTTTGTCTATTTCGGTTCCATTAGATCACCAGAGCAGAGAGAGACCGAGCGGTCTGTCTACTTCGGTTCCATTAAATCTTCAGAGCAGAGAGAGACCGAGCGGTCTGGCTATTTCGGTTCCTAATTCTTAGTTAGAGATTTGAGGATTTGGGACCGACTCTCCTACCATCATACCTAAGCCTTGTAGAATTTTGTTGAAAGTCGCTTTAGGAAGAGCTTTGGTAAAGACATCAGCCAACTGATCAGTGGTTCGAACAAAGTGTACTTCAACGTTTCCATCTTCCACGTGATCTTTGATGAAGTGATACCTCAGTGCGATGTGCTTGGTCTTGGAGTGTTGCACTGGGTTATGACAAATCCTAATTGCACTTTCAGAGTCACAATATAGTGGGATCTTTTTCATATTGAGTCCATAGTCTCGGAGTTGAATCTGGATCCAAATCACTTGAGAGGTACAGAAAGCAGCGGCGATGTATTCTGCTTCAGCAGTAGACAGAGACACGCACGTTTGTTTCTTTGACTGCCAGCTAACCAACTTCCCATCGAGGAATTGGCAGCCGCCAGTGGTGCTTTTTCTGTCGAGACCACAACCACCAAGGTCTGCATCTGAGTAGGCTTGAACGAAGAAGCCTGAGTTAGAAGGATACCACAAACCTAAAGAGGTAGTTCTTTTGAGATAACGTAATATGTTCTTCGCTGCAAGCATGTGAGGCTCCCGTGGATTTGCCTGAAACCGAGCACAGTAACAAACAGAAAACATTATGTCAGGCCTGCTAGCAGTAAGATACATTAGAGAGCCTATCATTTGACGATATAGTGTAATATCAACAGCCGGTTTATCCAGGGATGGGGTGAGCTTAGTGCCGAACACCATTGGGACTTTGACTTTTGAATCTCCCATCATGCCAAATTTAGCTAAGAGAGTCTTTGTGTAAGCTTCCTGGTTGATAAAGATGCCTTCAGGTCCCTGTCTAATATTTAAACCAAGGAAAAAGTTAATGGGACCCATCGAGCTCATTTCAAATTTAGTCTCCATCAGCTTCCTGAATTCAGCTGTTAGGCTAGGATTCGTGGAGCCAAAGATGATATCATCGACATAAATTTGAACGATCATAAGGTGGTTACCTTCCTTTTTGCGAAAGAAGGTTGGATCAACCGAACCTTGTTTGAATTTGGACATCTTTAAAAATTTAGTCAGCGTTTCATACCAGGCTCTCGGTGCTTGTTTCAAACCATACACGGCTTTATCCAAAATGTAACAATGATTGGGATACTTTTCATTCACGAATCCAGGAGGTTGCTCTACATACACAGTTTCTTCAAGATCGCCATTGAGAAATGCACACTTGACGTCCATTTGAAAGACCTCAAAGTTTTTGTGAGCAGCGTAGGCAAGAAATATTCTCACTAACTCCAGCCTAGCTACAGGAGCGAAAGTCTCTTCATAGTCAATGCCTTCCTCCTGACAGTATCCTTTTACGACCAGACGTGCTTTGTTTCTTATAACGTTCCCTTCCTTGTCAAGTTTGTTCCTAAAGACCCATTTGAGACCAACAACCGAGGCATCTGGAGGAGTTGGAATAAGATGCCAGACTTTGTTCCTTTCAAATTCATTCAGTTCGTCTTGCATAGCTTGAACCCAATCGGAGTGATCAAGAGCAATGTTAATTGTCTTTGGTTCAACTTTTGATACGAATGAGTTAAACATGCAGAATTCGACTTTTGAGAACAAGGATGCTTGTTTTGCCTTGAGTTGCGATCGAGTCAGAACTGTTTCTGAGATATTACCAACAACTTGAGTGACAGGATGATCTCTGGTCCATTTGGTGAGAGGAGGGAAGTTTGGATCAACAGATGGATCTAATTCAGCATTTATCATTTCTTCTGGTTCGGACAAACTGTCGAAGTCGTATGACATATCAGCATGCTCCTCCTCGGCATATGATCTTACAGGAATGTCTTGTGAATCTTGAGCTATAGTGGTTTCTTGAGGTGTTGAGCATTCGGGCGTTGATGTACCTTCGGTTGGTGAGGCACTTTCAGATGGTGATGCACTTTCGGTTTGGGACCTTGGCTCCCCCTCAACTTCTGAACTTGGCTGGGATGAAGGTTGCTCCTCCCCCTCGACTGATGGTGACCACTCCCTCTCGACTGACACATTGTGTTGGGGAGGGTCTTGTGAACCTGATTGT
This sequence comes from Lactuca saligna, assembly GCF_052625555.1. Taxonomy (NCBI): domain Eukaryota; kingdom Viridiplantae; phylum Streptophyta; class Magnoliopsida; order Asterales; family Asteraceae; genus Lactuca; species Lactuca saligna. The sequence goes on from NC_136424.1 coordinate 170,089,635, forward strand.
TCTTCATTCATCCTTCTTGCAGCATCGTCAATAAGTTGCTTCAAGTGATCTACCCTGTTGTCTGCTGCACTGGCTTCAGAAAGAGTGGCCTTCTCTGGTTCATCAAAAAGCTCCATGAATTTCTCGAATAGATTAGCGATCGAGGCTGTGACTTGGCCAGTTTGAGGAAAGATTTCTCCAGCTGTGTCTTCGTTAGCCTTTAGCTTTTTAACATAGCTATCATCAAAAGTCACGTAGTAGGTTTCTTCTATTTTCCTTGAATGCTTGTTCAACACCCTGTATGCTTTGGAAGTAAGAGAATAACCCAGAAATATCCCTTCGTCAGCTTTGACATCAAACTTGTTGCGGTGTTCTTTGGAATTGAAAATGAAACACCTGGAACCAAACACATGGAAAAACTTCACATTTGGCTTCCTGTTGTTGATGATCTCATAAGGAGTGAGAGTGAAGCGCTTGTTAAGATAAGATCTGTTCTGTGTAAAACAAGCAGCAGAAATAGCATCAGCCCAAAAGTATAAAGGTAAGGAAGCAAAACATAGCATTGTTCGGGCAGCTTCACATAAGGATCGGTTTCGTCTTTCGACAATCCCGTTCTGTTGAGGTGTGTAGGGAGCTGAGAAGTTATGACTGATTCCCTTTTCTTCCAGGAATTCTTCAAATTCTTTATTTTTGAACTCCAACCCATTGTCGCTTCTGATATTACGCACGACCTTCTTCAGCTGTACATCAATCTGCTTGATGAACACTTTTAGCTTGTGAGTCGCTTCAGATTTAAGCTTCAGAAAGAACACCCATGTAAAATGTGAAAAGTCATCAACAATAACAAGAATACACTTGCTACCACCAATGCTTTCTATAGAAGATGGACCACATAAATCAATATGAAGTAATTCTAGTGGTTCAACAACTTTAGTGTTAATTATAGATGGATGACTTTGACGACTCTGCTTCCCCATTTCACATGCGGCACATAGATGATCTCTATCATACTTGAGCAATGGAAGACCCCTAACGTGACCTCCAGTGACAAGTTTGTTGATATCTTTGAAGTTGAGATGAGAGAGTCTTCGGTGCCATAGCCAGCTTTCGTCAGATTGTGCTTTGGATAACAGGCAGATGGCTGGGTTTCCTTTGATTGGTTTGAGATTTCGGGGAAACATTTCACCTTTGCGCTCTGATTTGAGAATAACTTTGTTCGTCTTCTTCTCAATAATTTTTGAACCTTCATCATCGAATGAGACCTTGAGACCAGTACCTCCAACAAGCTGAGATACACTGATGAGGTTGTGTTGTAGTCCCTCTACATATGCAACTTTCCTGATTGAGAAATCACCGTTTGTAATCATCCCGTAGCCTTTGATGGTGCCGAAGGAGTTGTTCCCAAATTTGACGTTTCCACCATTTGAAAGAGATCTGAATTCCCTTAGCTCTTCCTTCCTTCCTGTCATGTGATGCGAGCAGCCACTATCAATGTACCATTCTTCGTCAAACTGCTCGTCACTGATAACCTGCACAAATTAAACAGATTTAGGAACCCAAATTTTCTTGGGTCCACGTGAGCCTTTCACAGAAACAGGAGCAGAAAAAGAGATGTCAACAAAAAATGTTCTTTTTATCAAAGTTGTTTCATTTTTCTTTTTGATGGTGTAAACCTTAATCTTTGTGGGATCTAGAGGTTTTGGTTTAGTCTCTGATTTAACTGACGAAACCTCAGATTTTCCTTTCAGGTCAGTTGGAGAATTAGAATGAGATTGAGATGAGGAATGATTGGAAGAATTAGAATGAGATTGAGAAGAAGAATGAGAATTAGAATGAGAGAATTTAGACTCAGATGATTTCTTGATTTGATATTCTAGGTGACTCTTTCGGTTTTGATTATCAGTGGAACCAAACCTAGACTTTTGGTCTCTTTTGCTCTCCGAACCGAACCTGTGCTTTCGGTTGAAATCATTTTCTGAACCGAATCTATGCGTTCGGTTGTTGTTTTGCTCAGAACCGAGACTCTGCTTTCGGTTGTTGTTTCGCTCAGAACCGAGACTCTGCTTTCGGTTGTTATTGTGTTTTGAACCGAACTTCTGCTTTCGGTTGTTATTACCCTCCGTCGATCCAACAGGATTTTTCGCTGGTTTCAAATTCCTGTATTGATATGAGAAATAGGCATTTTGCGATTGCCAAAATTGTTTTCTTTCTGAAAGATTCTTCCTGTATCTCTGATTCCTTTCTCGTTTTTGATTTCTCATCTGCTTTGGTTGATGATGGATGTTAGCTTTATGTTTTTTATTTTCATTGGCTGATTCACTCTGAACTGATGTAGTTTCACTTGGAGATGTGACTTCTTTTGCAGGAATTTCTTTCTCTTGAGTGACATCTTTAGTTCCACTGGTACTTGCGACGTTGAAGCCATCAGGTTTATTTAAAGGTTCTGGTATGTATCTGCCTTTGCTTTTCCATGAAATCCTTTCAGACAGACCTACCGTTTCATCAGCATTGTCAATGGGAGTTGACCAGAAGAACTCGTCACAGCCATCAGCATTGTCTTCGTTCACAATAGCTGTTAGTTCAGCAGTCTGATGTTCGGTTACACATGTGACTTTGTACACCTGATTCGGAGTGGTTCTAACTTTTTGGTATACGACTGCCTTCTCTACAAGAGTCGGGGACTTTTGTTGGGACAATCGAGCGAACTCCACAGAATTTTCTGAAATAAGATTTTTGTGGTTCTCGGGTTCATTCTTGATAAATTCTGAACAATCAACTGTGTCCTCTACAGAAATTTCACTCATATTATCGTCTTCATTAAGCTCAGATGCATTTTCAATATCAATCTTATTTTCTGAGCATAGATTGACATTCAGTGAGTCAAATTTTTGTATGGTTTCGGTTCTTAGCTTCAGTTTATCATTTTCATCCAAAAGATTTTTGAGCATGTTTTTGTGGTCCTTGGATTTTATGAAAGATTCTATTTTGTCCAGTCCAAACAAATATGTTGGATTAACATCCTCAGACGAAATAATACTCTCACAATTATATGCATCTGCATCAATTTCATCTTCCTTAAACTCAAGAAAGGGTAAAATCATGCGATGAATCTTTTACCCTATTTCACAATTCAAATGAAGCTGAGTAATATTAGTATAAAGACCTTTGGCAATCAGACAAAAAACATTTCGCTGTTTCAAAAGCTTTAAATTGTCTCTTTGCAAATAAATGTTTTCATCTTTTATTTTGATTAACTCCAACTCCTTCAGTTCGATCCACATCCGTCGTTCCTCACTCTTCGAAGACACCCTGCTTAATTGATCAGTTAGGTTAGAATTGGTGACCCGAGTTTGAGTTAAACTACTATCTAGATGAGAGATTCTCGAATTAACACTTTTTAGTTCCTTTTCATATTAGCATAGTGGGACTTTAAATGAGACAAAAACTGATTGTACCTTCTTGATCAGTTCATCAAGTTCGCTGAACTGCATGCTGAGTGGTTTGGCAGTAAACCACAGATTCTGCTGTTCCTTGTCATCATTCCCACCATCAGTGTTGTATCCCCTCATCTGGGAAACGTCGGACACCATCAAGCATCTTCCTCCACTGCTTTCTTCTTTCACTACATAAGCCTTTCCATGTGAAGGCTTCCTCACTTCATCATCTTCGGAGTCGGTTGACCATACCTCCACGCCACCGAACTCATCATCAGCTACCGAACCCTGCACAATTAAAGCATTCATAGAAGGGTTAGCAGCAGATTTCTTCTTCCTTAACTCATCAAGCTTTTTCAACAACGTGGCTTCTTCATCATTTTCCTCGTCCTTTTCTGCCATCTTTTTGAGGACGCAATCTTTTGCATAGTGGTTCTTTCCTCCACAATAATAGCAGCTTACTCCAGAATCTCCTTCAGCCTTCGGTTCCTTCTTTGATTCTTCAGCTTTCGATTCATCTTTGACCTTTTCAGCGCTATAGCTTCCTTTCCAGTTTCGGTTCCTGTTGGTGGGGAATCTCTTCTTGATGAATCTCTTAGGGTTTGACACCATCATAGCGTAGTCTTCAGACGTGAGATCATAATCATCCAAGTTGAGATCTTCGTCCTCTATCACAGCTTTGCTTTTCGACAGGAGGGCCAACGAACCTAGACTTGAAACCACGGTTTTCTCCTGCAATACGATCTTTTCTTGAGATTTTAGGATGCCCACCAGTTTCGCCAAAGAATAGGATTTGAATTGCTCGTGTGCTTTAACTGTGGACACGATTGCTCTCCACTCAGACCTGAGTCCATTCAAAAACGTAACCTTCTGTTCAATAAGCTTCCTTTCTATGTCATGTTTGATCATCTTGCTAAGAAGATGATTGAAGTGATCGAACGTTTGAGTCACCGTTTCTTCTGCTCCTTGCTTGAATTCACCAAACTCAGACAAGAGTAAGGTTTGAATGGAGTGTTCAAGATCTTCATCTGTAGAGTACAATTCACGTAGCCTGTCCCATATTTCTTTTGCAGTCGTGCATGAACTTACCAACCTAAAAGTATCGGATTGAAGAGCAAATCTAATCAATCTTAGCGCTTTGATATTGCACTGAAATTTAACTTTTTCGTCTTGCGCTACATCTTTAACATCTTTCAGAAGATCATTATACTCCTTTTGAGTATTAATAATCCTTGAAGTTGCTGAATGAGAAAACGGTCCAGAGATAATTGCTTCCCAGATGAGGTATCCATTATCCTCATATCCTATGACATAATCTTCAAAGTGATTCGCCCAGACTTCATAATCATGGGTGTACAGGATGGGAATCTTCGTTGTTGATCCAATGCTGTTTGAAATATTGATGGGATTGGATTGCGACTCGTCCATAATTGATCGAATAACATGTTCAAAGATCAGACTTGTAATATATCAAATTAGGGCAAAAACAATAAATATTGAGATACGTCAATTATGAGATGACGACTCAATAAATATCAATGAATGCGGAATAACCCTAATCGAAGCTTTTTCATAGAAAAGAAGTGTATCGATTACACAGCCTCCTGCTCTGATACCAATTGATGAGTTTAAAACAAACTTGAAGATCGATTAGATCTATGAAACAGGTAGAGAAACAATCAGATAAACAATTAAGAACAAGCTAATGGATCAAAAGGTGTCGAATGATTTAATAAACAATCCTCAGAAGAGCTCGATAAAGAACATCAACTGTAGAGGATTTTAGGGTTTACAAACAATCAATGAGAGTGACGACCTACTCTATACGCATACATGCATGCAAATATTTATAATAAAACCCTAACGTTTTGTCTAAGAAAAAGAAGGTTAATCTAGATAAACACGGATTGACAAGCCCAATCCGACTGTAAAACATAAGGGCCCAAGACGCAACACAATAATCTTCAACACAAGATCTAAACTTTATGCACTTAAAGTGTCCAAATATCATAACACCCAAAAACTAGTTAGATCTAACACTTTTAACACCAAGATTCAAACTTTATACCTGTAGAAGAAACTTTAAGGTGAAAAAGTTTAGATCTACAAGCTCTAATGTAAGCAACACTTCTTTATTGAGTTCCTTCTTCTCCACGGTGCACCAAGAACACTCCAAGTCACTTAAAAGCACCTTCTTTTTTATTACACGATGCAATATAGGGTTAGGGTTTCAAAAGAGGGTGTTAGAGAGGTGGAGGCTGAGAATGGAATGGGTTTGGGGGAGTTAAGGAGCTTAAATATGGCTCAAACCATGAAAATAGGGTTTGGGCACTGATCGAGTACGCCCAACATACTCAATTTACGCGCAACGTACTTGGGATGTGCTAGTACGCCTAACGTACGCGACCCAACCCAAAACCATGCTAGCTTCATATGGTCATAACTTCTTCATTTCAACTCCAATTTAGACGATCTTTATATCCACGGAAAAGTAATGAGAAGCACTACAATCCTATCAACTCTCCTTTGCCTTATGACTTTCTGAACTTAAATAAAAACTCATATAATGCTCGAACTACACCCTCAGGCTCCAAAGCACCACTCAAACTCTTGGATCACCTAATCTACATTACCCACATCCAAAGGAGGTCTAAATCTCTCTTTCCCCCAAGGCCTGAAACCCTACGATAATTGAACTTCAGGTCACGACCCTGAATTACGAAACGATTTGAAATACGGTGTTACAATATATAATAGCATCCTATTTATGCCAGATACACATACTTTCATATATATATATATATATATATATATATATATATATATATATATATATATATATATATATATATATATATATATATATATATATATATATATATATACTGTAACGCCCGTAGATCCGGGCTAGTCAATTTAGAGATAATAGGGGTCGAAAACGAGTTTTTGACACAAGATTATTTATAATAAATAATCTTAACCAAGTTGAAGAAGATTTCACAAGGTTTCTGTACATATAAAGAGCGTCGAAATCCGATTTATAACGAAGAAGTTATGACCCGTCGAAGTTTCGCGACGGAACCAGCACGACACCAGGAAGTGTAAATAGTGAATTTACGATAGAGCGAGATTTAGCCTTAGCAATCTAAACGAAAGTTGTAGAATATGTTAAACTGAGAGCGTCCATAAAAAGAAAACCCAAATCTGACTTCGTATGAGGAAGTTATGAATTTTCTAATCTTCGTCTTAGTAGTGCATGACCCGAAACTTGATTTTTAGTTTGAGCAATTTTTGGCTGACGCGACCTAAATGAAACTTAAAGATATCATTAATAGGAACTGAACGGTCAAAAGACATACAAAAACGGAGTCCGTATGAAGGAGTTACGAATTCTTCGCGGTCATTTAGCAGTCTAATTTCCTCCTACTGTTGAATTTATGATCGATCATGAATTAGCTGACGAAGTCTAAATGAAAGTTGTAGATCTTGTTTTTACCTACACGTGGATATAAATAATGTCAAAATGGTGCTCGTATGCGAGAGTTATGATTTTTCTAAGTTTGAAGGCTGATACACGATATAGGGTGACGTGGCACCACCAGAATTGGACACGTGGCACCACCAGAAGGCTGCCACATGCTCCAACTCGGCGAGTAGGTCCTCCTACTCGGCGACTCCATCAGTCAGCACCCCTATAAATAGAGGTGTTGAGTCTTGCCATTTCTTCACACCTCTTAAACCTTATTTCTCTCTCTACACTCTCTCTCTAAGCTCCCTAAGCCCTCCTAAAGTCTAGGTAAACCCCTAGCACCCGAAGGAAGCCCCGAGGCTCCCAGAGTCCCGAGAAAAGAGCCTTTCGGCTCGGAAAAGCTGCTTTAGCAAAGCCTGGTTTTGCGAAAAACCCACTGTAAGTGAGCTATGCTTACCCTATCTTTTGTATAGCTTATGTTTTAATATAGTAACGTTATTAGGAAATTATAATGAGTATTTGGGATACTAGTATGTGTTATATAAGAGTCTTTCTTAATGCTTATATAATAGTAATAATATCTAGACTATTAATTAGTCACGGTTAACGTTAGACTAAACTCTAGTGGTAATGATACTAGGTTTTGTCCGAGGGAAATTGTTTTAACAGTAACGAAGTGTTGTCCGAGTACTGAGTCATCACCTTATCAGGTGAGTACATAGTTACTTTCATATTACACATATATATGAAGTATTTTAGATAAACTACGTGCTATGTGTGAATATTACCTATATAATTGTTATCTATGTTGAATGAACGATTTTATACATATTTTAAATGATTTAAACTGTATATATATATATATATATATATATATATATATATATATATATTATATCTACGATAATGTTGGGGTAAAACATGGGTAGATGTAATAGATGGAGTATGAGCTGGATGATGAGTTGAGAGGTGAAATAGACCGTGAGTTGAGGGTGAGAGGTGGACGATGTGAGAAGCCTTTTTCCCAAATGATGGCCCCGTCATTCAGTAGAGTATGGATGACAACCACGGACTATTCTAGACAGTCCAGAGCAAACCCTGACAACTATAGATTTAGTGCCCATTGAGTAAACCCTGGCAACGATGGATTTCGTGTTGATTCCTTAGGATGATCCTTAGGAATGAATTAACGAGGAGTAGCTAATTCTTAGGGTAGACCCTTAAGAGTAAAGAAGATAATGGGGATGGGTAATTGGGTTGATTGTTTGATTGTTTAAACATAATAATTATATTATTGTGGGTTGAAATCCCTATGTACTCACCAGGTTTCCCAACCTGACCCACTCAGTTTATTTATATCACAGGTGTTGATATGAAGTCACATTACACTGAGAGATTAAAGAGATGTAGATCACTAGTGTAAATAAATGTAAGTTCCGTTTATGCTTATGTTTCTGTATTGACGATGACATCCCAATGTTTTAAAATGAATAAAATACTTTTCTTCGGAAATGTTTTGATAATGTATTTATCATGTTTTACTGGGAACGAATTCCGCAACATTTTTATTAAAAGAGGTACTCTGATTTTTATAAAGCATAAACAAAATCGGTCTTTTCTGGCCTTGAAAATGGGGAATGTCACAGTTGATATCAGAGTATTAGTTTAAGCGAACTAGGAATTTGTATGATTTATAGACTTAAACATAGAATGCTAAGCGATGATTGTGAGGTGTAAGCACTAGCTTATTTAGGGAAAATACCTAACATGCTTTTATGTGTTAAATGTTTTATGATATGCATTATATGAACAGATCTATGGTCTGTTTCCGACCGGATTCTGAAACTTTATGTGTTCAGGTTTCTAAACGTTTAATTACGGTATTAGAACTGGCATGTAATTTTTCGGAGATATAAGGAGAATTACACGTCGATCGTAAATGAAATCTTCTCTATCTAAATTCTCGTCACTCTACACCGAACATCTAAATTCGATGTATAGATCGACATGATGAACACTTAAAGCGGATTCAGAGATAATTACCGGCAGCCTAAGCCACAAGTGATTGAGCGTACACCAAAAGTAGAAGTTGCACCTGAGCCAATCACAATGAAAGGAGTACAGGCAATGGTGCAGATGATGTTGGATCAACCGATGAAAGAAACAAGGTGCTTAATTCAAAAAAGTAAGGGCAAACTTACTGTGCCAGTACGCCAGGCACCCGCTCTTAAGGCAACCATCTGGGTTGCTAAGTCTGTCAAAGAAAAGATCAACGATAGGATCGCCAACAAGGTTGAAGTTGGCAAGAAGAGGAAATTTGAGGGATCTTCAAGGTCCAATAGGAAAAACTTATTTTCACAGTCTAGAGGAGGAAGAGGTGAAGCAAAATGGTGTAACAGGAGATGCCCTAAGGAAGTGACCTGCTTCAAATGCAGGAAGATTAGTCATAAGCCCATAAATTCTCAACCAAGGAGGAAGTTTGCCTTAAGTGTAGTGGAGAGGTACACTTCAAGCAAGATTGTCCGACGAGAGCAACAATGCCAAATGTACTGCTAAAGCACTATGAGGGATACGATGAGAAGGTGACTTGCTACAAATGTGGAAGGATAGGGTATTATGCCAGCAAGTGCATGTATAAGAGTAAGGTGTGATATGGATGTAACAAAGAAGGACATTTATCTAGGGACTGCCCAAAGAAAAATGAAGCAGCATGAGAGAATGCACCTCCAAAGCTAAGGAGCATCCTTGACAAAGCAGCTGGCAATGCAAGGAATCAAGAGTAAGGATGGATGACTGAAGATGAAGTTATGAAGTAGTCATGTAGATAGTACCACGTGGTGTAGCCTATTAAAGGCATAGTCTAGGATGAGCATGAACACCTATGTAATAGTTTCAAGGAATAATATAAAACCTTCGTTTTGTTATCTGGTGTGTAAAACTGTTATTTGATTTTCTTATATGGTGACTTGGAAAACTGCGAGACAATACTTGGGATGAGTATGAGTAGGTGTGAAAGGTAGTAGACGCATATACTACCGGAAGCACATGACTCACGCTTGGATCAGGGAAAGTCACAAGGTTACCAAGAAGCCAATAATTGAGTCTGTTTTATTCAAGCATGTCATTACCATCGTTTTGGTAATGACTAAGAAGATTGTTGTTATTCTGACCCTAGTGGTCATATCAAATTGAGTCCGAATACAATGAGTATGTTACGTGGTTCAGAGAACCAAGTTCGATGTAACATCTGACTTAAGCCATAGGATCGAAGTAAAAGATAATCAAAGTGATCAGTAGAGGTATTAAGGCGGTTGCTTGTAGCTAGAAATACTACCTTTAAAGATGTGATTATAACATGAAGGAAGGTATAGCCTGTTTTGGAATTTGAATCTAAAAGACCTAATTCCAGGCATTGCAACATACGATGTTAGGTCATTAGAATAACACACATCATTCCATTGTAGTAATAAAAGAACTTATCTTAAGCTTGTATCCAGTAAGGATCGAGATTGTCACTTGAAGGTCATAATTTGGAGTCTAACCTGAGATAAAGAGCAGGTGTAAGATCGAGTACTGCTTGCAGTCAATAAGTCTAAGAGATAGCTTCGAAGGAATATAGAATTTGTAATTATTACCTAGGATGAAGATATAATGTATGGAGTCATTCTACGAGCCCTGTTTTGTTGATGATTCCAGGACGTAATCATCCTAAGGGGGAGATAATTGTAACGCCCGTAGATCCGGGCTAGTCAATTTAGAGATAATAGAGGTTGAAAACGACTTTTTGACAAAAGATTATTTAGAATAAATAATCTTAACCAATTTGTAGAATATATCACAAGGTTTCCGTACATATAAAGAGCATCGAAATCCGAGTTATAACGAAGAAGTTATGACCCGTCGAAGTTTCGCGACGGAACCGACACGGCACTAGGAAGCGTAAATAGCGAATTTACGATAGAGCGAGATTTAGCCTTAGCGATCTAAACGAAAGTTGTCGAATACGTTAAACCGAGAGCGTCCATAAAAAGAACGCCCAAATCTGACTTCGTATGATGAAGTTATGAATTTTCTAAGATTTGGCTTAGCAGTGCACGGCCCGAAACTCGATTTTTAGTTCAAGCGGTTTTTGGCTTACACGACCTAAATGAGAGTTAAAGATCTCATTAATAGAAACTCAGCAGTAAAAGGACAGACGAAAATGGAGTCCATATGAAGGATTTACGAATTCTTCGCGGTCATTTAGCACTCTAATCTCCTCTTACTGTTGAATTTAAGATCGGTCGAGAATTAGCTGATGGAGTCTAAATGAAAGTTGTAGATCTTGTTTTTACCTACACGTGGATATAAATAACGTCAAAAATAGAGCTCGTATGCGAGAGTTATGATTTTTCTAAGTTTGAAGGCTGATACACGATAGGGGGTGATGTGGCACCACACGAAATTGGACACGTGGCACCACCAGAAGGCTGCCACATGCCCCAACTCAGCGAGTAGGTCCTCCTACTCGTGATTCCATCAGTCAGCACCCCTATAAATAGAGGTGCCGGTTCTTGCCATTTCTTACACCTCTTAAACCTTCTCTCTCTCTACACTCTCTCTCTAAACTCCCTAAGCCCCCCTAAAGTCTAAGTAAACCCCCTAGCACCCGAAAGAAGCCCCGAGCCTCCCGGAGTCCAGAGAAAAGAGCCTTTCGGCTTGGAAACACTGCTCCAGCGAAGCCCAGTTTTGCGAAAGACCCGTTGTAAGTGAGCTATGCCTACCCTATCTTTTGTATAGCTTATGTTTTAATATAGTAACGTTATTAGGAAATTATAATGAGTATTTGGGATATTATTATGAGTTATATAAGAGTGTTTCTTAATGCTTATATAATAGTAATAATATCTGGACTATTAATTAGTCACGGTTAACGTTAGACTAAACTCTAGTGGTAATGATACTAGGTTTTGTCCGAGAGAAATTGTTTTAACAGTAACGAATTGTTGTCCGAGTACCGAGTCATCACCTTATCAGGTGAATGCATAGTTACTTTCATCTTACACATAGATATGAAGTATTTTATATAAACTACGTGCTATGTGTGAATATTATCTGTATAATTGTTATCTATGCTGAATGAACGATTTTATACATATTTTAAATGATTTAAACTGTATATATATATATATATATATATATATATTATATCTACGATAATGTTGGGGTAAAACATTGGTAGATGTAATAGATGGAGTATGAGCTGGATGATGAGTTGAAAGGTGTAATAGACCATGAGTTGAGGGTGAGAGGTGGACGATGTGAGAAGCCTTTTTCCCAAATGATGGCCCCGTCATTCAGCAGAGTATGGATGACAACCACGGACTATTCTAGACAGTCCATTGGAACACTAGCAGGCTCGCAACCTGTAGGTGTTCTGAACGATGTGTTCACCGGTGTACTCTAAAAAGTCATTGACACGTATTGCGAGTGGATACTTTCGATAAACGAAATAGCCCTGGCAGCTATGGATTTAGTGCCTGTTGAGCAAACCCTGGCAGCTATAGATTTAGTGCCTGTTGAGCAAACCCTGGCAGCTATAGATTTAGTGCCCGTTGACTAAACCCTGGCAACGATGGATTTCGTGCCGATTCCTTAGGATGATCTGTAGGAATGAATTAACGAGGAGTAGCTAATTCTTAGGGTAGACCCTTAAGAGTAAAGAAGATAATGAGGATGGGTAATTGGGTTGATTGTTTGATTGTTTAGACATAATAATTATATTATTGTGGGTTGAAAACCCTATGTACTCACCAGTTTTCCCAACCTGACCCACTTAGTTTATTTATATCATAGGTGTTGATATGAAGTCACATTACACTGAGAGATTAAAGAGATGTAGATCACTAGTGTAAATAAATGTAAGTTCCGTTTATGCTTATGTTTCTGTATTGACGATGACATCCCAATGTTTTAAAATGAATAAAAATACTTTTCTTCGGAAATGTTTTGATAACGTATTTATCATGTTTTACTGGGAACAAATTCTGCAACATTTTTATTAAAAGAGGTACTCTAATTTTTATAAAGCATAAACAAAATCGGTCTTTTCTGGCCACGAAAATTGGGATGTCACATACACACACACATACTTTTACATACATAAACCAAACATACATATGTCAAATTTCATATAATTTATACAAATACACATATTTTTCCAATTAATCTCGAGATTCATAGTAAATAGAACCTATTGTGGTGGAAATCAGCAGATGGTGTAGTGGTGGAGGTAGTCTCTGACAGCGACAACAACAATCGTTGTTGGTAAATTTGCTTGAGGGCAAGCAAAACACAAGTGTAAGGTATTTTGATATTGCCATATTTATACATATTTTTAGGCAATATTTATTCATATTTTTTATTAATAATTTGTTTATTTGTATAGAATATTGGTACCTATAAGCTTAAATTATATCTTGCAGCCAAATTGAAGCATTTTCGAATAAAGGGACCAAAAATAACAAAACATGAAACTTTGGAGACTTGGAGTACAAAAGTAGAAGAAACCACAGATTTAGCTCTATTCATGACGTGAAATAGAAGGCCACGACGTGGACTCGAATCTTCTAGAAGATAAGTGTTCGAGAAGTAAAATCCTTGCCCGATAAGGATTTCTCTTAAGTCACGACGTGAAGATACCTTTCACGACGTGGAATACAAATTTCGAGAAAATTATATAAACCCAAGATCATTACGATTTTAAAGACTTTTTTGCTGCCTTGGAGGTTTCCTGGAGACGATTTTCAAAAGAAGGAAAAGTTTGGAAATGGTTTTCAACACCAAGGAAGAAGAAGTTCATAATTTGATTCATAGATTGGTATATTTAAACATGTTCTTGATTATGGATTTTGTTTGCTTAGTTTCTAGAATGTCCAGCTAAATCTATTTGTTTCTATTAGCTAGATGAAGCTGGAACTCATGGATTTGATATTTTAGATTTGATTTTACTTGTTGGTAAAAACTTGTTTTGATTGATTTTACTTAGCATGTTTGATTTGATATTTAATTACTTTTAGTTTTTATTCTGTGTAGTTAGTGATTATTAATCTGCATGAATTAGAATACCTGGTAATTTAGTGAGCATTAAATTATTAGAGCTAGGATCAAACCAATCTTAGTTAAACAATTGAATAATTGAATTCGACTGTGCTAGAGAATACAAATTATGAATATAATTATACTTAGCAAATCAAAGTATATAGCTCCAACCCATTAAATAATTAATCATGTGTTAACTAATGTGTGAGTATGCATTGATTTACATTAATTTATTGAATATTAGTAAATTTGGAATTAAATTGCTAATACTTTATTAATTGGTACCAACATTAATTTTCATAACTAATTTATTACCCATTGAGTGAAAGTGGATTCAAGTTTATTGATAGAGTTTGTGTTAAAGAATTAAGTTCATCTAAACTTGCAAAATTAGATAAAACTACTTGCTTTGTTAAAACTAGGTTAATTTAGTAGTAGATAAATTGATAAGTTAAAAACATTTCCTGCGATCGACACCCGACTTACCCGATTATTCTATAATTTGACTAGGTATAATGCTTAGGTGCAATTTAGTTAGTTAAGGTAGTTAGGTTATAAATATTAAAATTAGGTGTAGCTATTTGCACGCATCAATGAGCATAAAAAATACCGACAACATCTTTACCGGCGACGCCAAAACCATTAGCAGCAACTCCAATCAATTACGTCGACAACTATGGAGAGATTTATCACCGCTTCTTTTATTCGACCTTTAGCGGCGACAAGGCATTACCAGAAAGAATATAAATCGTTAGATTAGAATATCAATCAGAGGATTAGTTTTACCGAAAAGGGTTCAAGTGGATTGCCCCAAGGCATTACCGACAACACATTTGTCGGCGATATGGACTTTTAGGAGTGATTCAACCTGAAGTCGCCGCTATAAGTCTTTAATCATAGATATCGCCATAAATTTTCATGTAGTGGATATTGGAGATGGGGAAGTTGAACTTACTAAAGAAGAAAGTAAGCTTATTCACAAACTATTGAAATGGCATACCCCTCATGCCGACTTTGATCCACATGTTGTTTGTCTTTTTAACGTTTTTTTTTTTTTTTTTTTTTTTTAAACATCACATCAAAATGTGATTAACAATATTTAACTGAATCCACATAGCTCATATCCTTTTTGCAGCGTTATGTAGATTGTTTTGCATGGATGGTGATAAATATCCACTCTTAAATGCCCTAGAACCAGGGAAGGGCTAAAACAATTGGTTTCATCATTTATATATTTTGTTTCATACGATATGATCTTTATGCCTTGTAAAATAAATTCATTTAGAATTAAGTATGATCTTTATGCCTTGTAAAATAAATTCATTTAGAATTAAGTGCTTGAAGCAAATCATGAGTGTGACGAATAGTCAAAAGAAGTGTTGAAGTTTGGATTGACATCAGGATGTTAAATGGGTTACCATTAAAAGAGAAAAAAAATGTCGACACCAATATATAATTTCTTTCATATTATTATTAATTCGGGTTACTATTAAAAGAGAAACAAAAAATGTGGCCACCAATATATAATTCTTTTCATATTATTATTAATTCATTGTTTTGAAACATTTTACATACCTTTGTGATTATTTACACTTCATGTTCTTAATCTCAAAGTTGAATGTACTCATAAGCCTAAAGTCCAAAACTAGGGTTGTATACAAACCACACAAACACAAAGAAAATCTTGTTCATGTTCTTTTGTTTAAGTTAACTGAATAAATGAAGAACACAAACATATAAACAAACGAGTTTTCTTATTCATGTTTGGTCGTTTAAAAAATTACATTGTTCACATTCGTTCATTTATGCTCGTGAACATGGTAAACAAACATAAAAAAATGTAGATAAATAAATATAATTGAACGTATATGAACATAAACAAACATAAACAATAGTTATGTAATCAAACACAATGGAATATATATGAACATAAAATGAATTTAACTGAATGAACATAATGAACGTCAACGAACAACATCAACGAACATTGTCTAATATAATTGAATGAATGAGACAATTGTTCATATTCGTTCTTGTAACTAAACAAATCAAAAGTTGTAGTAATGTTCGTTTATATATTAAATAAAAAATATAAAAGAACTTCCCACTGAACTGTTCATGAACAGTTTACCGAACGCTCCATTCGTTTATAATCGTATCCAAAACTAATGAGTAATATGTTTTTTGTTATGTGAAACATTAGTACAATATTCTAAAAGTTTGAAAAAATGATAATAATAAATCTCCTTTTGTATTTTTGTATTCTTTTTGTTTTGTTTTAATTTTTATTTATTTATTTATTTAATATTATTGTTATTATTATTATTATTATTATTATTATTATTATTATTATTATTTTGTAAAAAGCCAATTGAAGCTGGTATCTGAGGAGGGTAATAATGGTAATAAGGTTTTTAACTTTGTTCACATTATTTTGTAAACAGTTATAAAAACAATGTTGGTGTAATTTTTATTTATTTATTTATTTATTATTATTATTAACCCATATATATATATATATATATATATATATATATATATATATATATATATATATATATATATGTGTGTGTGTGTGTGTGTGTGTGTGTGACATCCCCAAAATCTCGGCCAGAAAAGACCGATTTTCATTTATGCTTTTAAAATAATTTCAGAGTAAATCCTTTTGATTTGAAAGAGTTGCAGAATTTGTTCCCAAAAACAAAACGTGATAAAACAATGTTTACCAAGGCATTTCATAAAAGAAATGTATTTTCATTATATAATCAAAACTCGGGATGTCATGTTCCGATACAGACCATAAAGCATAAACGATAACATTACAAGTCATTCAACAAATATATACATATACAGACTTGCAAATAAAACAACTTGATAGTTCATCCATCTTATGCCCTTGCGCCACTTCATGTAATACAAATAAAACTGAGTGGGTCAGGCTTGGGAGCCTGGTGAGCATATAGGGTTTTCAACCCACAATAAATAATTAAATTAATTTTCATCAACCAACAATAACCCAATTACCCATTCCCGTTATTCTCACTTTATGTCCCTAAAATAACTAACACAAGGGACCTAGTCTAAGAATATTTCATCGGGGTGACAACACATGCTTCGGGGGTTCCTCAGCAATATAAGTCAAATAAGGCAACCATGAGGGGGATGGAGTACAGCGAATGAACACCCAAGTTCATTAACACCTACAGGTGGCGAACCTGCTAGCGTTCCACAGGACTGTCTAGAAAAGTCTGTGGTCGTCATCTAAACTCCGTTAGATGACTGAATAAAAAACAACATCGAGGCCTCTCATCTGTTTATCACACGTCAACTATCTACCCATGTTCTACTCGACATATTAGTAGATAAAAATATATATTTTTATACATAGTTTAAAACCTGTATAGCATTCTCATTCAATACATATTCCAAAACAACAGATGAGACACATATAAATAACACGTATTTCATAGAGAATAAATTGTATCTATGAGATAGAAGAAAGTGAATATACATTCACGCATATAACAACAAAATATACACATAACACGTATTTTATATTAAATACTTAATAATTATGCGTTAGAAGAAAGTAACCATACACTCACTTGATCAGAAGATGATCGGACAACACTACGGCTTGAAGAAGTAGTAATCCTCAGTAGATCTGGAAGATCTCTACAAAAATCGAACTTCTCGTG
Organism: Lactuca saligna; assembly: GCF_052625555.1. Classification (NCBI taxonomy): domain Eukaryota; kingdom Viridiplantae; phylum Streptophyta; class Magnoliopsida; order Asterales; family Asteraceae; genus Lactuca; species Lactuca saligna. The sequence goes on from NC_136424.1 coordinate 170,107,295, forward strand.
CGCAGAGCTTCGGCTCGGGAATCGCACTTCTCGGGATCCCGGGAGCGTGAAACTTCCTTCTTAATTTGGATATGAGATCCGGCGTGTCGGGATGGATTCGGGAGTATACGTGCAGAGCTTCGGCACAAAGAGGAGACGAAATGAGCAAAAATACCCGAAACCCTCGCATCCTATTTATAGGAGGCTGAGGCCTCGCCGTACGCTGGGCGTAAGCCTCCGAAATCGTCACTGCATGCGTCATCCGAAGAAATCGAGTGCCAAGTGCGTCATGCTTCGCGGTACACTGGGCGTACGCCAGGATCAGATCGGTGACTCCTTCGGATATACATCCGAATTAAAGATTAAATTTAAATATTAATTATTTAATAAACTTCGAAAATTCATATCTTCTTCATACCAACTCCGTTTTCGACGTTCTTTATATCCACGCGTAGGTGAGACTACGCTCTACAACTTTCGTTTAGACTTCGTCGGCTAATTTTGACTTTATTTTTATTATTTATTTTTAGTAGGCCCGGACAGGAAAACTTCGTTATAAATTCATAACTTCTTCATTTGACGTCCGTTCTCGCCTAACTTTTCATCGCTTCGATACCAACAACGAGATCTTCGATTCTCGTTTAGATTGCTTCCGCTAAAAACCACTCGATCTTAAATCGAGTATTTCGGGCTGCATACCACTAAGTCGAAACTTCAATAAATCATAACTTCCTCATACGAAGTCAGATTTTGGCGTTCTTTTTATGCACGCTCTCGGTTTAACGAACTCTACGACTTTCGTTTAGATCACTAAGGCTAAATATCGCTTTAATGTAAATTTCACTTCTTACGTCATTCAGCGTTGTCGGTTCTGTCGCGAAACTTCGACAGGTCATAACTTCTTCGTTATAACTTGGGTTTTGGCATTCTTTATATCTTTGGAATCCTTGTTTCGGTCACCACATCTTTATGCAAAGATATCGGGCTTATCTCATACTTTAATTTTGATGCTTATTTTATTCTTAATTCATTAAATTTAATAATTAAGAAAATAAACACATAATTCACATAATACTCAAATATTTCATCATTAATACTCCAAAAAGAGTTACAAGGGTTAACCTAGACTATTACATCAATGAAAATGCCTAGCCTGGAAACGCGGGCGTTACAATTCTCTCCCCCTTAGGATGATTCCGTCCCCGGAATCACACATCAACAAACAAATGCTGATAGCGACTCAACATGTCACTCTCCGTTTCCCAAGTGAGATTTGGCCCATTCGAATGTTTCCAATGAACAAGCACCAATTCGACCATCTTGCGTCGAAGCTTCTTTGTCTTTCGGTCAACAATTGCCTCAGGTTCTTCAATCAACCTTTTGTTCTCATCGATTCTCAATTCCGAAAGTGGAATCATGTCAGGAACTTCCCCCGTCAACTTCCTCAAATAACACACATGAAAAGTGTTATGAATCCCATTCAGTTCTTCTGGTAGTTCGATCTTGTAAGCTTGTTTCCCAATTCTCTGAAGAACTTTAAACGGTCCAATAAACCTTGGAGTCAACTTTCCCCTTTTACCAAATCTTATAAGTCCCTTCCACAGCGAGACTTTAAGCAAAACCAAATCTACAATTTCAAAAGTCATCGGTGTTTGCTTTTTGTCAGCATAGCTCTTTTGACGATCCTGAGTTGCTAACATTCTTTCCCTAATTATTTTCAACTTTTCAGCAGTTTGATGAACCATCTCCGGTCCCATAAACTGCTTTTCCCCAGCCTCAAACCAACAAGACGGCGTACGACACTTCTGTCCATACAAAGCTTGATAAGGTGCCATTTTAATGCTCGAGTGGAAACTATTATTGTAGGAAAATTCTACTAAAGGTAAATATTCATCCCAATTACCTAAGAATTCCAGGGTTCATGCTCTCAACATATCTTCAAGTGTGTGTATTGTTTTTTCACTCTGACCATCAGTCTACGGATGGTAAGTTGTACTTAAACACAACTTGGTACCCAATTACTCTTGTAGACTTTTCCAAAACCTTGAGATGAAACGGCTATCACGATCCGATACAATCGTTAACAGAACACCGTGAAGTCTCACAATTTCCTTCACGTAAGAATTCGTGAGCTTTTCCATAGACCATTTCTCATTGGCTGCTATGAAATGCGCACTCTTAGTGAATCGATCAACGACCACCCAAATCATGTCATGACCACTTTTTGTTCTGGGTAGTTTAGTGACAAAATCCATTGCAATGTCTTCCCATTTGCCCATAAGCACAGGTAAAGGTTCTAAACTCCCATATGATTTCTGATGTTGTGTCTTGACTCTCGCACAATTCACACACTCGACTACATACTTTGCAACATCAAGCTTCATCGTCGACCAGCAGTAGTAGGGTTTCAGGTCCCTATACATTTTAGTGCTACCAGGATGAATCGAGTACATGGTTTTGTGAGCTTCTTCCATCAGAAGATCCCTAATTCCTCCTGACTTAGGTACCCAAATACGATCTTGGAATACCTTCAGTCCATGACCGTTTGTACCAAACACCAACGTTTTGCCCAAACGCACCTCCTTCCGGTTATTCTTCTCAGAAGCTTCCTCTTGAGCTTTCTTTATACTCTCCACAATTGTCGAGACAACTTTTATTCTCAACGCTCTTGGCCTTTTTCTCTAAACATTGACTTTCCGACTGAGAGCATCAGCAACAACATTAGCTTTACCGGGATGGTAAAGTATCTCACAATCGTAGTCCTTGAGTTACTCTAGCCAACGTCGTTGCCTCATATTTAACTCTTTCTGATTGAAAAGATATTGGAGACTCTTATGATCAGTGAAAAGTTTGCACTTTGTGCCATAGAGGTAATGTCTCCATATTTTCAGAGCAAAAACTACCGCTGCCAACTCCAAATCATGAGTCGGGTAATTCTTTTCATGCTCCTTCAGCTGTCGAGACGCATATGCTATCACCTTTTCTCTTTGAGTCAAAACACAACCCAATCCAACCCCAGACGCATCGCTATAGACAACGAAGTCTTCAACTCCCTCAGGTAGAGAAAGTATCGGTGCCTCGCATAGCTTCTTCTTTAACTTCTCGAATGTTTCTTTATGGATATCACTCCAAGCATAAGTAGCTCCTTTGTGGGTCAAAGCTGTTAATGGAGTAGCAATCGAAGAAAAGCCTTGGATAAACCTTCGGTAATCTCCGGCTAATCCTAAAAGGCTTCGGATCTCCGTGGGACTTTTCGGTTGTTCCCACTTCATTACAGCTTCAATCTTTGCTGGATCAACCATTATTCCTTCTTGGTTGACCACGTGACCCAAGAATTGAACTTCTCAAATCCCAAAATCACATTTGGAGAACTTCGCATACAACTTCTCCTTCTTCAAGACTTCTAACACTTATTGCAGGTGTCTGCCATGCTCCTCTTGGCTCTTCGAATAAATCAGAATGTCATCTATGAACACTATCACGGATTCATCAAGGAAAGAATTACAAACCCTATTCATTAAATCCATGAATGCTGCTGGAGCATTGGTTAGTCCAAACGACATAACCAAGAACTCGTAGTGTCCATATCTAGTTCTGAATGCAGTCTTCTCGATATCTTGCTCTCTTACTTTTAGCTGATGATATCCTGACCTTAGATCGATCTTCGAGAAATAGCTCGAACCTTGCAATAGATCAAGCAGGTCATCAATCCTCGGCAACGGATATCTATTCTTTATTGTTGCCTTGTTCAGCTCTCTGTAATCGATGCACATTCTCATACTTCCATCTTTCTTCTTCACAAATAACACCGGAGCTCCCCAGGGTGATGAACTAGGTCTAATGAAACCTTTGTCCAATAACTCCTGAAGTTGCATCATCAGCTCCTTCATCTCCTTCGGTGCTAGTCGGTAAGGTGCTTTTGCTATTGGCGTGGTTCCTGGTAACAAGTCAATTCTGAACTCCACTTGTCTATCAGGTGGAAATCCAGGAAGATCTTCGGGAAATACTTCCGGATAATCACACACCACTAGAATACTCTGCATCACCTTCTTTTCCTTCTTAGCATCAATCAAAACTGCTAAATATGATGTACATCCCTTCGTCAAACACTTTCTGGCTTTCATTAGAGAAATGATTCCAGAATTTACTCTGCGTTTATCTCCATACACCATAAACGATTCCTTCCCAGATGGGTTTATTTTAACTATCTTCTTCTTGCATAATATCTCGGCGTCATTGGCGCTAAGCTAATCCATTCCCAACACAATGTTGAAACCATTAAGTTCGATAGGCAATAATTCCTCGTGAAACTTATTCCCATTAAGGTCGATTAAGATGTTTTTCATACGATGGCTAACAGGTACAAACTTGCCACTAGCAACTTCGACTAATAAAGCATTATCTAGTCTATCAATAGGCAAAGCTAGTTTTCTACCAAACTCATGCGAAATAAAGGAGTAGTTCGATCCAGAATCAAACAAAATTTGAGCAGGTAATTCGTTTACGAGAAAGGTACCTGAAGCGACATCAACTTTGTGACAACCCGCAATTTCCATTCTGTACAAACTATATCACTTCAATAGAAGTTATAGCAGTCACAGTTAATTTTCAGACTTTTCACGTAAGTTTGAGTAATTCAGGGTATATACTTCAGGAAATATCAGGAGAGTGGGTGCACTAGGGTTTTGTGCAACACTGTTATTCCAACACTCTATTTTATTAGGGATCATTTCAGGAATAAAAATATTTTCTGCCAAAATATCTCAAGACTATAAATAGATTTCTGAACCAAATTCATTCATCATTCACAATTCCAACTAGAGAAAAGCCATTTTCTCTCTGACGGATCTTCGAGTTTTTATACCAAAACGATCGTAGTGTGTGTACAAGTCCTCGCTTGACACTTAGCAATCATGTACCGATCAGTTCATCCCAATCACCAACTACAGGTGAGTTCATACCCCTAATCAATGTTTTAAATGATTTTAAATGCTTTAAAGGGGGGAATACAAGTAGAAACAAACATGTTATTAAATCATTGTTATGTATTTTATAACTGTGTTTGTCATTTAACAGATTTCACATACTACAAAATGTGATGCATGAAATGGTTTTAAATCTTAAAAACGCATTGTTCTCAATTGTTTTACCTTTGAAATGTATATTAAAAATGACATCAAGTCATTGTTAATTATTGTTCAAAACCCATAAGATGTCTTATAAAACCATTTGACATTATTGAACTAAACTATGCATGTACACTTATATTCTTATATATGTATTGATGTTATAGTTTACAATTTTCATTTAGTTTCTCACACCCTTGAGTAGTAAGAGTGTATAAACCTACTTGAACAACCAATTACCTTCCAGTAAATTATCATAGGGATAATTTGGAGATATCAAACATAATTCATATTACAAGGAATCACACAAGAGTCAGTTCATTCATGAGTCTATACCAGTACATTACCTGATACATGAGTACCTTTACATTTGATTACATGATACATGAGTACCTTTACGTAGATACGCTTAATTGTGTACATTAACATGAATACTTGTATCTCGAATTGCGAGGATGATTTATTAGTACCTTCTGTGTAAATCTTCCTGCATATCCCTAGTACCTCGGGATATCTAGACAGGACCCTATCCCCAGTACCTCGGGATACCTAGATGGGCCCCTATCCCTAGTACCTCGGGATATACGGACGGGACTAACCATTCCGGAACCCATCTGTTAGCAACAGTGGGTGATGAACATCTACGGATGCCTATGGTTATTACTTATACTAGGAGTACCTTTACAGGGACTAACCCTTCCTTCCCCCTGCTGCTGCTACAGAGGACAATTGGACAATCTTCGGATGTTCATTAGATTATATAGGTCGTGTTAACCCTAGTACCTTGGGATAACAGTTTTATATGATGTGTTAGTCCTAGTACCCAGTGACAACACTTACAGTAGTACATTTTCCTGTTTACTTTATTTTGTGATACTTTCACATAAACGATGAGTTAGACTAAGTACTTAGTACTAAACAATTTAAAGGAAAACTATCATTTTACTTACAAAACATTCGGGTCTTGGTAGAAGACTACATCTCAAACTGATAGGAAATAAGGGATTTTCTAGGGTTTTTCATACGTACATCAACATTTTCATTTAACAATTTACATGGCCTTTATAACAGATTTTCACAAACAAGGCAATGGCACTTATATACTTATGAATTCACCAGCTTTAAAGCTGATACTCGCTTTCAAAATAACTTGTATTCTCAGGTCATCAGTAGACAGGTACGGAGGCCAGGTTTTGAGAAGACAGAGCAGACAAGTCTCGTCTTTTATTTTGATTGTATATTTTTGGTGTCTTACTACAATGAAAGAAACACACATGTATTAAAACTTTACTTATAATGCAATGGATGATGTTGTTGCTTGTTTATTATATTACACTGTTGTGATACTGTACATGACGTCCTCCACCCCTGAACGTTTCCGCCGTTCGTGGTTTTGGGGTGTGACAGATTGGTATCAGAGCCTTGTTTATAGTGAATTAAGTATATCAACCCATAAAAGATATACTAACTATAAATACATGGGATTGAAACACTCTGTCTAAGAGTTATACTTATAAATAATAAAATAATTGAGTAAGTATACGTGCCTGCATTCATACTAAAATCAGTGTCACAATGACAAGAACAAAAGTATTACGATTGTTGAATATCACAAGTAAGCCTGGGGATATATGATCAGTCTTGGGAATGGCATAGCTTGATCAACTATGCTGGTCCGAGGAGTGATTAGCATATGCCCAAGAATGGTTGTGATGTGGCAACAAGTCTAAAAACTTACCAACACAACCATAAAGAAATACCATATGGGTATTTTATCTTACTGAAATTATCTTAGTTAGTTCGTCTATTTTAGCTATTTCTTATATCCCTTTTCTCGCGTAGATTAAAATGGCTGGATTTCACCATGGCGATCCGTACTTCCCAAACCAAGGCAATGCTAGTTGGCTAGAGGCAGAACCAGAAGATGATCACCCAATCCCTTTGGATGATCACCATGCTGAGGGTTTTTCTGATAGTTCTGACTCGGAGCCAGAAGTCAACAACCTACCCCCAAATGCTCAAAACCCAAACCCAAACCCCCGCCCTGTGTTTCAAGGACCCACACCCTTGTGGGCCATTAGCTTGACTAAATGGAGTCAGGAACAAGGTCAGCCCATTCCCTACAATAGAGACCGAAGTTTCTACAACCTCACTGAAGGAGGTTCTGCTGATAGAGTCCTACCAATCATGGTGCGTAGGATTTCTCGGAACACGATAATGGCTCAAGCGACTATCAATCAAGTTTTGGAAGTTGACGCCAACTATGGTGTTAATACTGTCCACATTCGCCAACTAGAGTCTGATCATGAAAGGACCCTAGTCCGCAATGCAAATCTGCAGAGGGAACTTGCTGAAACCCGAGCTGAAGTTAGAGAACTTCGAGCTCAGCAAGCAAGGTCGGACAGGCGTATAAGGGACATTGAACGCCTACTGTCGGGATCGAGGACTCATGCCAGTAGCTCTCGTCACTGATAGAAGCTCGTCGATTCATCTTTTGGATATAACCTAGTTTATGTAAAACTTAGGTCTAATTTCCTATCTGTATAAATCTTAGACCTGTTAGTTCTTGATTTAGTCTTGATTCTGTCAAAATTTTCCATCTTGGTTGATGTAGGGCCTACTTCTAGGCCATTTTTCCCGAACTTGATACATCTGTAATTCCAGTATTATTGACATATATCTAATCTTATGGAAATTATTATCCAACTGCTGTCATTTTCAGTTAGTCATTCTATTCATTCTGTTGTTGGACTATGGGGAGTTAGTCCATGGGACACATTCATAAATCATTTATTCTTATTCATGTCGTCATCTTTTAAACGTATAGTTAAAGATGCCGCCACACAGAAGTACAAGGCGTAACCCAAACAACGAAACACCGATACCACCACCTCCACCACCAACACAACCTCAACCTCCTCCACCACCTAACCCCTTTGATGCCAACATGTTCCAGGCAGCTTTTACAGCAGCAGTTGCAGCTGCTGTGTCAGCAATCAACACTCCTGTCCCTAGTGGATCGGGAACAGGTGCACCTCCCTCGAACCATGGCGAAAGCCATGGACACCCTCGGGAATGCACCTACAAGGAATTCACAAACGCCAAACCCCGCAGCTTCAATGGTACTGGTGGGGTTATGGTGTTAAGGCAATGGATTGAAAAGATGGAATCTGTCTTTGAAATCTGCGCTTGCCAAGAATGCAACAAGGTCAAGTTCGCAGCTTGTACCTTCTCTGATAGGGCACTAACATGGTGGAACGGCCATGTTAAGTACCTGACTCTGGTGGTGGCGTATTCCATCAACTGGGAACACTTGAAGGACATGCTGATGAGAGAGTACTGTCCTCGGGGAGAAATACAAAAACTCGAGCAGGAACTCTGGAGCCTGCAAATGGTTGGATCTGACATAGGAACCTACACGAATAGGTTCTGTGATCTGGCAAACTTATGCCCTGACATGGTTTCTCCCCAGAGCAAAAAGATAGAGAGATATATCTGGGGGCTGTCGCCCCAGATCCAGTCAAGTGTTATAGCTTCCAGGCCTATTACTTTTGATAGTGCCAAGGAACTGGCACAATCTCTCATAGATCACCGGAAACCTCAGAACCCAACAAACCCTACACCTGTACCACAAAAGTCCAACCCCGACTACAACAAGAAGGGGTGGAATAAGAGGAAAAGAGGGGCTTCGCAAGGATCCTCCAATAAACAACAACTTATGGCGATCAATGCTGCCACAGTGACTCATGTTGTCCCTGCAAACCCCTTACCAGCAAAAACTTATGCTGGAACCCTTCCGAAGTGCACCAAGTGCAACTTCCACCACCACGGACCTTGCGAGGAGATGTTCTGCTCTAACTGCAACAGGAAGGGGCACACTGCCCGTTACTGCAAGGCTCCAACAGCTTAAGCCGCCCAGGTCCCTAATGCCGGTATGGGCCAAGCCTGCTACGGTTATGGCAAAGTGGGCCATTACAAGAGGAACTGCCCTAAAGCGGGGATGGCTGGCGGAGTAGGAAGAGTTATGGCCTTAGGTCACGAGGAAGCAGTAGCTGATCCTACGATAGTTACTGGTATGTTCCTCCTCGATAACTCATATGCTTGCATACTTTTCGATAGTGGAGCCGAGAAAAGTTTTGTAAGTCACAAATTTGCACACCTGCTTAAACAAAAACCATGTGCATTAGATAATTCATTCACGGTAGAAATGGCTAACGGGAAAACAGAGAGTACAAACTGCATATACGTAGGTTGTACCTTAACTTTAGATGGCCATACTTTCAAGATAGATCTCATGCCAGTCACAATTAAATGTTTCGACGTTATCATCGGTATGGATTGGTTGAGTCTTCTTCGTGCCGACATCTTGTGCTTTGAAAAAGCAGTTCGTCTTAACCTTCCTAACAACGAAACCTTAATTATCTACGGCAACAAACCTAGTACGAGCCTTCGTATCATTTCGTGCATTCAAGCCCAGAAGTGCTTGTGAAAGGAATATCATGCATTCCTAGCACACGTCGTCGATACCAGTCAAGAACTGAAGGACATCCAGAAAATCCCAGAAGTACGCGACTTTCCCGACATATTCCCAGAAGAACTTCCCGGTTTACCACCGCAACGCCAAGTCGAGTTCAGAATCGACATAGTGCCAGGAGCTACCCCAGTAGCCAAATCTCCTTATCATTTGGCACCGGCCGAGATGCAGGAACTTTCCAGTCAACTTAACGAACTTCTCAAGAAGGGATTCATTCGACCAAGCTTCTCACCATGGGGAGCACCGGTCTTGTTCGTCAAGAAGAAAGATGGATCGTTTCGCATGTACATCGACTATAGAGAACTCAACAAACTTACCATTAAAAATCGTTATCCCTTGCCTCGCATTGACGATTTATTTGATCAACTTCAAGGACCCAACTACTTCTCGAAGATAGATCTGCGATCCGGATATCACCAACTACGAGTGTTAGAGGAGGATGTTCCCAAGACAGCCTTCCGAACTCGTTATGGGCACTACGAGTTTGTAGTGATGCCATTCAGATTAACTAACATGCCCGCAGTATTCATGGATCTGATGAATAGAGTGTGTCGTCCTTACTTGGATCAGTTCGTCATCGTCTTCATTGATGACATACTCATATAATCTCGAAGTAAGGAGGAGCATAGTCAACATCTCCGTAAAATCTTAGAAACATTGCGAGCGGAGAAGCTCTATGCGAAGTTCTCAAAGTGCGAATTTTGGATTCGACGAGTCAAATTCTTGGGCCATGTTGTTAGCGAAGAGGGAATACATGTGGACCCTTCCAAAATTAAGGCCATCGAGAACTGGTCAGCACCGAAGACACCTACAGAAATTCGTCAATTTCTAGGTCTGGCTGGCTACTATCGCAGGTTCATTCAGAACTTCTCCAGCATAGCGAAACCTCTTACAACCCTGACCCAGAAAGGCGTGGCCTTTGACTTGGAAGAGAAACAAGAAAGAGCGTTCCAAACGCTCAAATGAGCCTTGTGCACCGCCCCGATACTATCCCTCCCCGAAGGGATAGAAGACTTCATTGTCTATTGCGATGCATCCAATCAAGGGCTCGGATGTGTTATGATGCAGCGAGGTAAAGTCATCGCCTATGCCTCGAGACAGCTGAAGACACATGAGGTCAACTACACAACCCACGATCTTGAACTAGGAGCAGTTGTGTTTGCTCTGAAGATCTAGCGACATTACCTATATGGTACAAAAAGCACGATCTTTATGGACCATAAGAGTCTACAACACATTTTCGACCAGAAAGAGCTCAACATGAGACAACGACGGTGGGTCGAGCTACTCGGCGATTACGAATGTGAAATTCGTTATCATCCGGGTAAAGCCAATGTAGTAGCCGACGCACTGAGTCGGAAAGAATATACTGGTCGTAGAGTCAAATCCTTGACTCTAACTATCCATTCACACTTGTCCATGCAAATAAAGGAGGCTCAGCTCGATGCTTTGAAACCTGAAAACGTGGCTGGTGAATCCCTTAGAGGGATGGATAAGAACTTGGAAGTCAAGGGTGGCGGAGCCTTATACCTCATGGATCGGATCTGGACACCGAAGCACGGTGGCTTCAGAGACTTGGTCATGACCGAAGCTCACAACACTCGTTATTCCGTCCACCCGGGTTCAGATAAGATGTATCTGGATCTTAAAAAGCTATACTGGTGGCCTAACATGAAAACAGATATTGCTACCTTCGTGAGTAAATGCCTTACTTGCGCAAAGGTCAAGGTCGAATACCAGAAACCCTCCGGTCTTCTACAATAACCGGAGATACCAGAATGGAAGTGGGAGCGGATCACTATGGATTTCATAACCAAGTTGCCCAAGACGACGGGTGGACTTAATTCCATATGGGTCATCGTCGATAGACTGACCAAGTCTGCACACTTCCTACCAATCAAAGAAACAGACAAGATGGAGAAACTTACCATAACTTACATTAGGGAGATTGTAAGGCTGCACGGTGTTCCTTTATCTATCATCTCGGACCGAGATAGTAGATTCACTTCGATGTTCTGGCAGTCATTACAAAGTTCCCTAGGAACTAGGCTGGACATGAGTACAGCCTACCATCCCCAGACCGACGGGCAAAGTGAGAGAACTATCCAAACCTTAGAAGATATGTTGCGTGCCTGTGTGATTGACTTTGGAAAAGCTTGGGATACCCATTTACCTCTTGTCGAGTTTTCCTACAACAACAGTTATCACACGAGCATAAAGGCAGCTCCATTCGAGGTCCTCTATGGCCGAAAGTGCAGATCCCCTCTGTGCTGGGCTGAGGTGGGTGATACCCAGTTAGCTAAGGGACGAGTTCCCGAAAGCACTCTCACGGGTCCGGAGATCATTCGGGAAATGACAGAGAAGATCGTTCAAATTCGTGAACGATTGAAAGCCTCTAGAGACCGACAGAAAAGCTATGCTGACAAGCGTAGGAAACCTTTGGAGTTCCAGGTGGGCGACCGAGTCCTACTGAAGGTCTCACCCTGGAAGGGCTTGATACGCTTTGGAAAGTGTGGGAAGCTCAATCCAAGATACATAGGGCCTTTCGAGATTCTCGCGAGAATCGGCCCTGTAGCTTACAAAATCAATCTACCGCAAGAACTCAGTAACATACATCCTACCTTCCACGTCTCGAACTTGAAAAAGTGTCTATCCGACGAGACTCTTGTTATTCCACTCGATGAGATCGAGATCAACGAGAGCCTCAACTTCGTGGAGGAACCAGTAGAGATCATGGACCGAGAGGTCAAGCAAACAAAGCAGAGCCGTATCCCGATAGTGAAGGTACGCTGGAACGCAAAGCATGGACCGGAATTCACTTGCGAACGTGAGGATCAGATGAAACTGAAATACCCTCACCTTTTCGCTTAATTATTTGTAATTTATTATTTGCTTAAATTCTAATTTTAGGACGAAATTCTTTCTAACGGGGGGATGATGTGACAACCCGAAATTTCCATTATGTACAAACTATATCACTTCAATAGAAGTTATAGCAGTCACAGTTAATTTTCAGACTTTTCATGTAAGTTTGAGTAATTCAGGGTTTATACTTCAGGAAATATCAGGAGAGTGGGTGCACTAGGGTTTTGTGCAACATTGTTATTCCAACACTCTATTTTATTAGGGATCATTTCAGAAATAAAAATATTTTCTGCCAAAATATCTCAGGACTATAAATAGATTTATGAACCAAATTCATTCATCATTCACAATTCCAACTAGAGAAAAGCCATTTTCTCTCTGACGGATCTTCGGGTTTTTATACCAAAACGATCGTAGTGTGTGTACAAGTCCTCGCTTGACACTTAGCAATCCTGTACCGATCAGTTCATCCCAATCACCAACTACAAGTGAGTTCATACCCCTAATCAATGTTTTAAATGATTTTAAATGCTTTAAAGGGGGGAATACAAGTAGAAACAAACATGTTATTAAATCATTGTTATGTATTTTATAACTGTGTTTGTCATTTAACATATTTCACATACTACAAAATGTGATGCATGAAATGGTTTTAAATCTTAAAAACGCATTGTTATCAATTGTTTTACCTTTGAAATGTATATTAAAAATGACATCAAGTCATTGTTAATTATTGTTCAAAACCCATAAGATGTCTTATAAAACCATTTTACATTATTGAACTAAACTATGCATGTACACTTATATTCTTATATATGTATTGATGTTATAGTTTACAGTTTTCATTTAGTTTCTCACACCCTTGAGTAGTAAGAGTGTATAAACCTACTTGAACAACCAATTACCTTCCAGTAAATTATCATAAGGATAATTTGGAGATATCAAACATAATTCATATTACAAGGAATCACACAAGAGTCAATTCATTCATGAGTCTATACCAGTACATTACCTGATACATGAGTACCTTTACATTTGATTACATGATACATGAGTACCTTTACGTAGATACGCTTAATTGTGTACATTAAAATGAATACTTGTATCTTGAATTGCGAGGATGATTTATTAGTACCTTCTGTGTAAATCTTCCTGCATATCCCTAGTACCTCGGGATATCTAGACAGGACCCTATCCCCAGTACCTCGGGATACCTAGATGGGCCCCTATCCCTAGTACCTCGGGATATACGGACGGGACTAACCATTCCGGAACCCATCTGTTAGCAACAGTGGGTGATGAACATCTACGGATGCCTACGGTTATTACTTATACTAGGAGTACCTTTACAGGGACTAACCCTTCCTTCCCCCTGCTGCTGCTACAGAGGACAATTGGACAATCTTCGGATGTTCATTAGGTTATATAGGTCGTGTTAACCCTAGTACCTTGGGATAACAATTTTATATGATGTGTTAGTCCTAGTACCCAGTGGCAACACTTACAGTAGTACATTTTCCTGTTTACTTTATTTTGTGATACTTTCACATAAACGATGAGTTAGACTAAGTACTTAGTACTAAACAATTTAAAGGAAAACTATCATTTTACTTACAAAACATTCGGGTCTTGGTAGAAGACTACATCTCAAACTGATAGGAAATAAGGGATTTTCTAGGGTTTTTCATACGTACATCAACATTTTCATTTAACAATTTATATGGCCTTTATAACAGATTTTCACAAACAAGGCAATGACACTTATATACTTATGAATTCACCAGCTTTAAAGCTGATACTCGCTTTCAAAATAACTTGTATTCTCAGGTCATCAGTAGACAGGTACGGAGGCCAGGTTTTGAGAAGACGGAGCAGACAAGTCTCGTCTTTTATTTTGATTGTATATTTTTGGTGTCTTACTACAATGAAAGAAACACACATGTATTAAAACTTTACTTATAATGCAATGGATGATGTTGTTGCTTGTTTATTATATTACACTGTTGTGATATTGTACATGACGTCCTCCACCCCTGAACGTTTCCGTCGTTCGTGGTTTTGGGGTGTGACAAGCTTCATCTTTAGCAGCCTCAAGTGTCATTTGGAAGGCTCTCGCCTTTGGCTTTGGTGGAATGTTGGGCTTAGCTGCCTCCTTCTTCTTCGGACAGTCTTTCAAAATATGCCCCTCTTCATTACAACCAAAACACATCCTTTTGTTGTTCGCACACTTATTGGCAAAATGCCCAACCTTTCCACACTTGTAGCAGGTTACATCCTCGCTACATTTCCCAAAGTGCTTTTTCTTACACTTATCACACCACTTCGCTTCGCCTCCTTTTCCTCCACCAAACTTTTTCGAATCAGATTTCGAAATTTGCTTTTCTTACCGGAACCAGATGTTCCCTCAAACATTCTCTTCTCACCAACCTCAACCTTGTCGATGGTTCTCCCCTTAATCATGTTCTCAACAGACTTGGCATCCCAAATAGCTGCCTCTAGAGTAGGTGCTTGACGAACTGGCACTGCGTACTTCCATGAGAGTCCCTTTGCATACCGGTCAACCTTTGTCAACTCATCTGGAACGATGCGCAAAGCAAACTCCATCTTATCGGTAAAGTTATTAGTGTATTCATCAACTGACATGCTGCCTTTCGTTAATGTCAGAAACTTGTTCTCCAATTCCAACAGATTTTGAGCCGAGCAGAACTTGCGCTTGAACTGCACCAAGAATTCTGCCCATGTCGATTGTAGTGGCTCATTAGGGCTTAAATTCTTCCCTAGAGTGTTCCACCAACGAACGGATCCACCTCGGAACTGACGTACTGCAAACGTGGTCTGCAACTTGCCTCTGCAGCCACAAGTCATAAAGGCTAACTCCATTTCGGAGATCCAATCCATCACTCCGATTGGGTCCTCCTTCCCAGTCAAGGTCGATGGTTTGAAAGTAATAAAGTCCTTGTACTTGCATCCCATTCCATCATTCCTTCCATCATGGTTGTTTTGCCTAACTATCGGTGGGTTAGCTTGACCAACAGACCCACTGAAGTTTCCACCTTCCGAGTGCCCTTCATTTAATTCGGGCTCTTCCACACGAATTGACAGTTCTTCACGATTCTGTTGAAGCAACCGCCTAGTTTCATCCATCTAACGATCCAACATTGTCTGAATCATCATTTGCACACCAGCCATGGTTATTGGCTCAGGTGCTACTGCTACGACAGGTATTTGTTCAATCACTGGTGGTTGATTCCTGTTTTCATCAGCATTTCCAACTCCACGTCTTGTTCTCACCATTTTTGATCTACACACCGAATAAGGTGAAATTAGATACTCATTCACGATAGATATTCAAATCATCCTTATCACTCCGAAACGTTTACATGCTAGTTCTAAATTCGTAGACATACGCTTAGAATCCTACACACATAAAGTTTCTAGATCCGGTCGGCAACATACCATAGATCCGAACAAATAATATCATATATGGCAACATATAACATTTAGCACATAAAAGCATTTTAGGCAACTTTCCTAAAATACTCGTGTCTAAAACATAACCAACACATATCTCAAAATTTCACTTAGCATTTTAAGTTTAAGTCTAGAAATCCTACAAATTCCTAGTTCGCTTAAACTAATGCTCTGATACCAACTGTGACATCCCCAAAATCTCAGCCAGAAAAGACCGATTTTCATTTATGCTTTTAAAATAATTTCAGAGTAAATCCTTTTGATTTGAAAGAGTTGCAGAATTTGTTCCCAAAAACAAAACGTGATAAAACAATGTTTACCAAAGCATTTCATAAAACAAATGTATTTTCATTATATAATCAAAACTCGGGATGTCATGTTCCGATACAGACCATAAAGCATAAACGATAACATTACAAGTCATTCAACAAATATATACATATACAGACTTGCAAACAAAACAACTTGATGGTTCATCCATCTTATGCCCTTGCGCCACTTCATGTAATACAAATAAAACTGAGTGGGTCAGGCTTGGGAGCCTGGTGAGCATATAGGGTTTTCAACCCACAATAAATAATTAAATTAATTTTCATCAACCAAAAATAACCCAATTAAACATTCCCGTTATTCTCACTTTATGTCCCTAAAATAACTAACACAAGGGACCTAGTCTAATAATATTTCATCGGGGTAACAACACATGCTTCATGGGTTCCTCAGCAATATAAGTCAAATAAGGCAACAATGAGGGGGATGGAGTACAACAAATGAACACCCAAGTTCATTAACACCTACAGGTGGAGAACCTGCTAGCGTTCCACGGGACTGTTTAGAAAAGTTTGTGGTCGTCATCTAAACTCCGCTAGATGACTGAATCAAAAACAACAACGAGGCCTCTCATCTGTTTATCACACGTCAACTATCTACTCATGTTCTACGCAACATATTAGTAGATAAAAATATATATTTTTATACATAGTTTAAAACCTGTATAGCATTCTCATTCAATACATATTCCAAAACAACAGATGAGACACATACACATAACACGTATATCATAGAGAATAAATCGTATCTATGAGATAGAAGAAAGTGAATATACATTCACGCATATAATAATAAAATATACACATAACACATATTTTATATAAAATACTTAATAATTATGAGTTAGAAGAAAGTAACCACACACTCACTTGATCAGAAGATGATCGGACAACATTACGGCTTGCAGAAGTAGTAATCCTCAGCAGATCTGGAAGATCTCTACAAAAATCGAACTTCTCGCGGGCAGAGCTTCGGCTCGGGAATCGCACTTCTCGGGATCCCGGGAGCGTGAAACTTCCTTCTTAATTTGGATATGAGATCCGGGGTGTCGGGATGGCTTCGGGAGTTTACGCGCAGAGCTTCGGCACAAAGAGGAGAAGAAATGAGCAAAAATATCTGGAACCCTCGCATCCTATTTATAGGAGGTTGAGGCCTCGCCGTACGCTGGGCGTACAACCTTACGCGGGGCGTAAGCCTCCGAAATCGTCACTGCATGCGTCATCCGAAGAACTCGAGTGCGAGGTGCATCATGCTTCGCGGTATGCTGGGCGTACTTCGGATCAGATCGGTGACTCCTTCGGATATACATCCGAATTAAAGATTAAATTTAAATATTAATTATTTAATAAACTTCGGAAATTCATATCTTCTTCATATGAACTCCGTTTTTGATGTTCTTTATATCCACGTGTAGGTGAGACTACGCTCTACAACTTTTGTTTCGACTTCGTCGGCTAATTTTGACTTTATTTTTATTATTTATTTTTAGTAGGCCCGGACAGGAAAAACTTCGTTATAAATTCATAACTTCTTCGTTTGACGTCAGTTCTCGCCTAACTTTTCATCGCTTCGATACCAACAACGAGATCTTCGATTCTCGTTTAGATTGCTTCCGCTAAAAACCGCTCGATCTCAAATCGAGTATTGCAGGTTGCATACCGCTAAGCCGAAACTTCAATAAATCATAACTTCCTCATACGAAGTCAGATTTTGGCATTCTTTTTATGCACGCTCTCGGTTTAACAAACTCTACGACTTTCGTTCAGATCACTAAGGCTAAATATCGCTCTAACATAAATTTCACTTTTTACGTCATTCAGCGTTGCCGGTTCTGTCACGAAACTTCGCGAGGTCATAACTTCTTCGTTATAACTCGAGTTTCGACATTCTTTATATCTTCGGAATCCTTGTTTCGATCACCACATCTTTATGCAAAGATATTGGGCTTATCTCATACTTTAATTTTGACGCTTATTTTATTCTTAATTCATTAAATATAATAATTAAGAAAATAAACACATAATTCACATAACACTCAAATATTTCATCATTAATACTCCAAAAAGAGTTACAAGGGTTAAGCTAGACTATTACATCAATGAAAATGCCTAACCTGGAAATGCGGGCGTTACAATATATATATATATATATATATATATATATATATATATATATATATATATATATATATATATATATATATATATATATATATATATATATATATGAGTTAATGACTTAGAAGGGTAATAAGGTTTTAACTTTGTTTACATTAGGTTCTTAAGGGTTTTTTTGTACATATTACACCAACATAGTTGTTATAACCGTTTAAAAAAGGTAATAATATTTTAATTTTGTCCATAATAGGTCCTTAACGTCTTTTGTTGTACATATTATACCAACATGTTTGTTATAACTGTTTAAAGAAAGGTAATAAGGTTTAACTGTGTTCACATTAGATCGTTATTTTTAATATGTTTATCATTTCACCTAACTCTTTTACAATTTATATTAGTATCTAGTTAGATGGCTTCATTATTTCATCTTCTCATTTTTGTCGCTCATTCACCACAACCACGGCTTCAATAAAAAAAGTTACGTAAGCTAGTGGCGGAGCCACGTCAAAGTAAAAGAGTATACATGAAAAGTAATGGAATATCCTCGATAAGTAATGGCTCCGCCAATTGGGTATCCCCGATACCACATTACTTTTCGGGGATACTCTTTTACCTTGACTCTAGCTCTATCACTGACTTATAAGCTATCCGAAATTTATATAATGACATTTAAAAAATTTGTTTTCTTAGTTATTTAAGAGGTATATTTGGAAACTAAAAAAAAAAAAAACTAGTCTAAGTAGCTTTTTAAAATGCTAGTTTATAAACTACTTTTTGGCTTGCCAAACATGACATCTTAAAAAATATCGAAAAATAAACTAACTTATAAGCTAGTTGTGGCGCCAAACATAATCTTAATCATTAAGACTTTAATTATTATTAGATTTTTTTTTGATAAAAATGAAAAAATATGTTACGTAACCTTTCGATTGAAATCATTGTGGTGAATGCGCGATTAAAATAAAAAGATGAAATGATGAAGCTATATATATATATATATATATATATATATATATATATATATATATATATATATATATATATATATATCTTTACTATCTTATAAAAGAAATCTAACTATTTCTAAAAATAGATTGATTATAATAATAATATTTTTTTAAGATGTCCAAATGATGAAGCTGATAGTACAAGTAATCATTAATAAAATAATATTACATTTTAACCATATTTTGAATTCAAATATTTATCCTCAAATCTCCTTATATTTCTCAATAATTTGATATGGTTCCCTCAAATCTCGGATTCATTCAAATTTTAAACCCTTTTAGATATCCTTAAATTTAGCATGTTGATTCAAATATCTCTCCAATCGCATATACCTCTTTGCTCCTCCTCTGCTATAAAGTTCACCGTCCAGGAACAAAAAATGACTTCATTTCCCAAATAACACCATAGTTTGATTATGTTGTCTTCGACATGTACTTTCTTTTGTAACATAACATTTTTGTAGAGGAAACATATCACCGAAAGAATTTACACGCCTCGCCGCTTTGCGCGGGTACACTGCTAGTATATATATATATATATATATATATATATATATATATATATATATATATATATATATATATATATATATATATATATATATATATATATATATATATATATATATATATATATAAAACAATCAACATTTAACAAATGGTTATATAAAACGAACTAATGTTTCCTATGTAATATTGCTATACAATTTGTTGGATATAGTTATAAATTAAACCACAATTCTTTAGTATACAATTATCCCACAGGTAATTGTGGATGAACTTGTAGTCGCACATTTGAAGTAGATAAGCACCTCCAAGAAGTTATAGTCGTGCGAAATTCTTCCTCTAAGTCTTTACCCATCTGTTTTTCTATCAGAGAAACTGTGTATTGCATGAAGGTGGCTTTGAAAGGCAGTTTAATCGGCCCATCTCTCTGCGACCCGTACTCTTCCTCGGCTATCTCCAACAGTTCTTTAAATATTTCATTCTTGAGATAATCCAATGGCACCACAAACCGTATTTCATCTGAAGTATAAACCACAAAGCAACCCTTACCAAAAAAGTCTGCACAACCAGCGACTCTTGGAACCGTGATTCTTTTTGGCCTTAGTGCTGCTAGATTCTGCCAG
This sequence comes from Lactuca saligna, assembly GCF_052625555.1. NCBI lineage: Eukaryota > Viridiplantae > Streptophyta > Magnoliopsida > Asterales > Asteraceae > Lactuca > Lactuca saligna. Next base: position 170,127,854 of record NC_136424.1, read on the forward strand.
TTCCATGTTATTCTATCTAGTTTCTTGGGGCTGATCATGTTGTTGATGATTATTGTTTGTGCCAATTAGAATCTAAGATGTTCTTGTTTGGTTTGTGCTTGAGATGAGGGAAGAAATTACATGTAATGGTTACATATATATATATATATATAAAAACATCGTCATAAATGAAATATTGGACAGGGGGGAAGGGGGCCAAAACCATGTGATAGATGGTATAAATGTAGGGCTATTAAGACATATACATGTTGGGTGTGTGTCTGGTCTTTTGATTTAAAATGAAGACCTTCTCTAATGACAAATTGGGTCCAATAAGAACTGGTTCATATCAGCAGCATCTGCGGCTGAATATGAGCCACAAGATTCAAGAGGAAATGGTGTAGAAGGGTATGTTCAGATTAGTCATGTTCGTTAATTGTCGACCATCACTGTACAACCTCATGTGGATAAGATTGACCGTAGATGATTAGTATACGGAGAAGGTTTATTCAATTCGATGGTGATCCTTCAGATCATGTGATTAGACAGAAACTTCTCTTGGTGCATAGGCTTTGGAAAGGATTTATTCTGTTGCGGTTTTGTATTCACATCAACATAACATAACATGTCTTTGACATCACCCACTCACAAAGCATGTTCTTGTTATTAACTTATTTTCAAAATCAGTAACTAACATTTTGTTTTAGTATTTATAATAATAACAATTTGTTTAATTAAAATCTTAATAACAATAAAAAAGGGTTTTTCTTTATTGAACAAACTCTCAAAATTGTTACCTTTGGCCACATAAGTTTTAAACCGTGCTATTTAATTCCTTAAATTTTTAAACCAAATGGTTTTTAGTCCAACAACATCCGGTGTTACTCTCCCTCCTTAAGATTGATGGTTCAAGTCCAGTTGTGAACATAAGTAAAATTAAGAAGTAGTTTATGAATAAATTAGATTTGCCATTAAAAAAAAATCCTTAAACTTTCAATTTTGTCACACCCCTTAACCATTGAGAGATGCTATAACAAGTTTAAGGTGTCCTTGCTTATTTTACATGCCATAAAGACAATTTTGACTTACCTTTATCCATATGGCGCTAATGTTGTGTCACCATAGATTTTTAGATTTTTTTGAAGTCTCTCTCTCATTATTATCATTTTACTTCAAAATCCCTCATTACAAAAGCTACACCTTCATGAATTAACGAGGATTAAACACACACAAACAAATACAAATAACATTATCACTTGTTGGAAAAATACATACACATAAAAACTAAAAATTTATAGCGTTAAGACCACTTAGATTAAAATAGGATTCACATAAATGTTTTAACATAGAGTAGAATTTGACATTGAAGAAATTAGTTGACTAAATGTGGTGGTCAACGATGGTTGCAGTGGTGCCTTAGTTGGTCGATTCTAACAAGTTGGTAGAGATTGCAGAAGTGGTGGTTAATGGTGGTTGTAGTGGCAATGACATCTTCCTTGGCCGATTCTTACGAGTAGGTGGAAGTTGTAGCAGTGGTCGTTGTAGGGGCTATGGTGACGCCTTCCATATGGATGACATGACAACACCATGTGGATGAAAATGGTCAGAATTAGCTTACATGGCATGCCACATAGGACGATAACCTTCTAAACCTATTATAGATTGTCTCAATGGCTATGTGGTATACATTAGAAGTTTAAAGAATTAATAAATACGACTACAACTTTAGTGACCTTTTGTTTGTAACGTCCCAAAATGTAGAGTAAAATTTTCATCTTTAGTAATAAGACTAATTCATCATCATTCCACAAAAGGTAACCAAGGTATAAGTTTTAATTAGTAAAATTAAATATCAGAGTAATTAAAATAAATGTCAATAGTGCGGAAATCTCGAGAGGATGCGATACAATCAAGTTGTGCTGTTTTTTTTTTGTTAATAGAAGCACTTGAAACATTTAAACTTAAAACTGTAAGCATAAATCTTAATAAATTCCTCAAAATATCACATACTATATAATAACGGGCCTAGCCCAACAATTATGTTTCATTCATACGGGCCCAACCCAACATACATACATTTGGGCCCAACCCCCTAAAAATAAAAATATTCCAAACCCAACAGGCATATAAAAAATCAAAGATTCACAAAGACAACTAGCATAACATGACAACATGACACCCAGTGTCACATAGTATAATGACCGGTCACTAAAGGACAAAACGACTGTGAGACTCATAGTCCATCATGTTGTAGCTATCTCTTGAACACATTGTGTTTCCATTGGTTGAGTGCTTAACTCATTAAGCCCTAAATCCATTAAGTTTAAGTTTTATACTTTCCAAAAAAAACGTTTATGCTTCCTCAAGGTCCATAAAAATTAGAATTTTATGGATATGCATGTCGTATGCATGTTCCACACCAATGTAGGTTAAAATTGGTAAAAATAATGTCCTATCCCATGCATGGTACCAAATGGAGATCAAACTTTAGATCAAATCCATAAGCCACTGTTGGCACATAAAGAGACCATAAAAATCCATAACTCCACTCATAATCCATAAAGAGGAACCAAAATGTGTATAAATCACAAAATTCAAGAAGTAACACACAAAAGTAAATACTTTATCACATACCAATGACCATTAGAGCTTAAAGGAAAATTCCCCACACTAATGCACACCAAGAGCTTCAAGATAGTGAAAACGTCTTCCAAAGTTTCACAACCACAGAAACACACAAAGGATAAAGAGAGAATAAGGTGCTGGGAAGCTAGGGTTTTCTGGAGACAATGGATGATGTGGGTGGATGAAACCATAGCTATCACATCCTTTAAATAGGGCCAATGGCCTAAGACATAGGGTTAGGCATCTACCACTATGTCGCAATTATCACCTAATCACGCTACAACTTAAATAACGTTGTCATGCTACGATGCATCTCCACGACCATGTAGCGGTCAGTCAAAATCCTAAAATTCGATATTTAAGAGTAATCAAACACCAAAAGAATAATACTTGAAACAAATGTTACATTTTTAGAACGCCTAAGACATACACACATTAAATCCTACTCCTAAATCCACACATTTTTTCTAGTACAAGACTTGAACCCTCAATCAATTTTATAGAAAGACATTTCCAACACGTATAATGGTGATCGATAAATTATAAACTCTTAAATTTGTTACTCATAAAATGAAAAATAAAAATAAAAGGAGACACCTCAAAAAAAATAACCATACATAGCACAAAATACAATAGTTAACAATTATGAAATTATGAATTCACCACCCACATTTTCAAATAAATGCGTTCCAAAAAAAGTCATAAGATTCTTTAATTTCTCAAGATAACGTTTTTGTTCGGTGATTACAAAACAATTTACTAATCATTGCAAGGAAAGAAAAATACAATTTAAGGCAAACTAGAATAACAAGAATTCACATAAGTTAAGAATACTATCCATTTTTGTCAAAAATCGATTAAGTAGAATTCAACCAAATTGTATGAGAGATTGTGGTGTTCGTAGTAATCAAGTACGAAATGATGATCAAAGTGAAAAAAAAGCGAGTTACAAGGAAATCCCTTGATCCTTGATAGGATCTCCAACATAAATCCTTGGGAGGTGATAATTATCACTTTCCTTGATGTTTTATTCAATATCAAAAGTTGATTTACAGAGATGAATGTGTAAATGTAAGTACAAGTATCGTAGATCAGCTAAATATGTCTGTAATGTGCTAGTTACATTTGTTATTTATGTCTAATGATAATAACAAGAAGTCCGATAATTTTGGGATCCTCCGAAATCAGCATATGAATGTTATCTGACTTGGTATTTTGGGTCCTTTACCTGGTTGAGACGACTCTCTGTTAAGAATGGGTCTTGTGTTGACTCGTCAGGATCCCGGGATATGTTTAGAAATATTAGTGGTCATAGTCAGGATCCCGTGATATGTTTAAGGTTCCTGAGGCTTCAAAGTATTTTAGGATCTTGAATATGATTCAAGGATTCTGCCTCTAACAATTGCCTCCAAATTATACCTGCGAAATATAACCATTAGTGTTTAAATATTTAGAGGTATAATTTTTAAGTAAAAAATGAAGTAAAAATTTCTACCGGATGGGTAATTTGAATTTCAATGGGTAGATTTCTAATTGTTAGAATGGGTCAAATCATCATTCTACCTCTTATGTATAAATAGGACGTCCATATCCTTAGTTTTATCTCATTCTTCTAGCTTTACTTCCGTCGTCGATTGTATATCATTGAAGGTAGTAGTCTTGTTCTTTTTTTCCTTCTTGTCTTTAGTCATGGTTAAAAAATCCACTTCTTCTCGTTCCATCATCATCGCTATTACTGATAATGATTTCAAGGGCTAGAAAATCTTATCTTACAAGAAAATTTGTATCTTCAATGACGATGACATCGAGTCCCTGAAGTCGTCTAGAACTTTTCCTACCAGTTCTAGAGTGGTTCAAATGATTGGAAAAGTCCAAGCATAATGATGGTGCTTGGAAAAGGATATATTTCTTTATGAAATTCAACTCGATTCCCGATGGAAATCTTTTATCACGATCTTGGATTAAAAAGTGTATGATTCTTTATTTTACATCGAGGATCCCAATATTCACACTTCTTATTTTGTTTGATTTTTTAGCTTTCATGTTTGACAAGCTAATCCCTCCTACCGAAGATACTGAAGATAGGGTCGATAATTTCCTTGCTTTGCCCGAGACTGATAGGACATTCAAGCTTGATCACTAAGAAGGTTCAATCGCCATTATCCTTATGGTTACCGATAAGGATCCATGACTTTAGTTCATTCTATAAGAAGGATCCACTGATATACGAATTTTCTATTATTTTTCGGATCCAAATTTAACCGCTCTAGTGCATCTTTCAATCTTATTAGCCTTGATTTCGCCATGTATAGTGACCAATTGGTGGTCAAAAAACAAAAATACTCTTTCCTTTCCAAGAAGGATACTATAGATTTATCCATCAAGGCTCCAGGATCCGAAAAAGGTAATCAACTGAATTCTTCAACCTGGAAACCTTAAGGTGGATGAAGCGCTGAAGAAGTTGCACTCCTTCTCACAATTTGTAAGTAACCTTGTAGTTTATTCTCTTTTTTCATTTTTATTCCTTTTCTCAGTTATCTCCCTATTGTTTCTTATAGGTGGCTTATCACATCTCTCATTCTTCAGAGTATCTCAAGGCTAAGCTCGACCAAACATATTAAGCTTTGAGGGAGAAAAAGGCGGTCAACGAGGATCTTCTCCAGATGGTGGGGGAGCTGGTCAAGGATAAAGTAATAAGAGAATAGGAACATACGATGGAGATCAAGGAGGTGATCACTGAAGCTAGAAGCAGTGTTGCTGAGGTGGTTTAGGAGGCTAAAATCAAGTTGGCGGAGGATAGCAAGAATGTAAGATCCTAGGACGTGACTGGGTGGCGTGAGGCTCTAGCCAAACTAACTGGTAGGCCTACCAATACTTGTCAAGACCCTACAATAATATGGAGAGAAGAAAAAGAAGGAGGAGGAGGATGAGGATAAGAGAAAGAAGATAGAGAAGGCCCCGATTGGGGGGTAATCAAGCGTAGGGTTAGGTTTGATTGTTAGAATAATTTTAACATCCTTGTTTGTAAACAATATTTTACGGAGTTGATGGGAAACTCATTTTTATACTATGCATATTTCATATTTCTCTGCTTGCATGGTTAATCTGTTTGATATAATTGTCGGATTTATGAGGATCCTTACATAGTCATGATCCTAAAAAGTTCAAACTTTTCTAGGTCCGATTAGCCAGAAACGATTAGCCATTAAATTCTGATTTTGAAATAATCAAGATCTTTTTTAGGATAATAAACCTTTTGAAAAATAACGTTAAAGGATAGATAGAACCTGGTTATCCTTTAACTGAATTTATGATTCCCTTAGTTTCGTATGATCCTGAAGCTTCCGTATGGAAGGACCCTTTCTTTAGAAATTCATCAGGTATGATTCTTGATTACCCATAACTTAGTTCTATGGAGGATCCCTCCTTAGGAATCACTTAGAAATAATTTTGGCTTGGAAAACAACCGAGAAGTAGCACATTTTAATAACATGGTAAATTTTAATAATTTTGATTTCGTAACTGAATGTTGCAATTATGTTGAATATTGTAAATATGAAATTGTGATTATAATCTGAAATCTAAAATTGTTTATTTGAATGTTGAAATTGTAGTTATAATCTCAAAATTAAATTTTTTTGTTTGATTGATATGTGGAAATTCTACTGAAATTAATGTTGAAATATAATTGAATGAATTCATGTTGAAATTCTAAAATCAAATTGAATGTTGAATCACATTATATTAGACAATTAGATGTTGAAATCAAATTATTAGATTATGTTTATTGTATTTAGATAAATATTGAAAGTTGAAAGTAATGAACTTGTAGTGATGAAGTCTAAACTACCATCCCGTAGTCAAAAACGTAAAAAGAGATAACTAGATGAAGAAAAGAGAAAGGTTGACGTCGGTTATCTAGATAATTTTATCCATAGATAATCCGTTGAAAAGCCTGTTGAAGAGCATGTTAAACACCATGAAGATGTAGAAGTAGAAGTAGAACATGCGGAAGATTAAGAGCCCGTTAAAGAGCTTGTTGATATATGTGACCCAAGAAAGTGGGAAAAACTTAATTATGAGGAGATTAAACTTTTAGTCAAGAAAGGTCCTAAAAGAGATACTAGTATTATGTATGATCCCTACGACAAATCTGGTAGACGATTTTCTGTGGCTTTATACACAAGAACATTATCAAATTTGGAGACATGTGATAGAGAATGTCTAGTATATTCGAAAGAGCTCGATAAGGTATTTTGTTTTTATTGTAAAGTGGTTAAAAAGGGTATTTTGAAAGGTACATTGTGTTGGGTTTTTTTAGCACTATAACACTCATATGGTGCACATGCAACCCTAAATGCTTTGGATCTATGTTTTCTCTAATTATACATGCATTTTCAATTATTCCAAAGCATTTTCCTAACTAACATACATTTGAGCAATTGAATGATACAACTAGTTTGGTGGCATACCTTTATGAAGGACTTGTAGCTCTTGGCCTTTGAAGCTTGAGCACCCCAAGTGTGATGCGTCTAATGGTTCACAAATACCAATATGCAAGAGGAGGCTTAAGAGAATAAGTTGCTTAGCTCACAAAGAAGGTGCAACTGATTTTGGTTCATGAGGGTTCTATTTATAGTGCTAGGGTTATATCTTTGCAAATCCTAATGACCTTTCACATTCTTATGCTCCATGGATTTAACCTCCATGGATTATTTAATTGGTTTAGCCCATCTACATAAATCATGGATCATTGGCCCACAATATAAGAATCATTGATTTACACAATCAATCCTTATATATTTAATTAGTCTCTTTTGACCACAAAATTAATTTCAAATTAATTTTTGATCAATACTAATTAAATAATACTATGATTTCATATTAATATATTATACTTGTAATATATTAATAAATCATAAATAACCTTATTCTCAAAAGTCCATCCTATCAAATTGCACTGGTGAAGGAAACCTAAAAGGACCATGCTACAATCGGATCAAGTACATCACAGTTATAGTTATGGGAATAGACACCAAATCCAACAAATTGGGTGATGAGTGTTATTTAGATTGGCACCATGTTACTAATAGTGTTAAAGAACATGAAATCTCATTGGATTATCTCACAAATAGGAACAAGTGGTTTGATATGCGTAAAAGATTGAACTTAAACGAAACAATTGATAAAGTCAAATACGAGAAATTCAAGAAAGAAAGAGACTACTGGAAACAAGTTCATTTGAGAATCATTTCAGTAGTGAAGTTCTTTGCTAAACATAATTTAGCATTATGTAGATCAAATGAAAAGTTGTATCTAAATGGTAACTATAGATTGTATATTTATTTCATATTCCAACAAATACCTTTTTGTTACTTATTATGATTGATTCTACTTCTTATTTGTTAAATGTATTTAACAGGTAATGAAAATTTGTTGGGTGTTATTTAAATGTTCGAAGAGTTTGACCCGGTTATCAAAGAGAATGTGCGGCGGACCACAAATGATGGGCTTCATGTGTATTATTTGGGGCACACGATTCAAAACAAACTAATATTCTTGATAATTCAAGATATTAAAAAGGAACTTATCAAGAAGATAAAGGAAGCAAAGTACTACTCAATCATATTTGATTGTACTCCCGATGCAAGTCACCAAGAACAGATGACTATAATAGTGAGGCATTTAAAGTTATCTTATAATTCAGTTACTGTCGAGGATTCCTTTTTAGGTTTTTTGAATCTTGATGATACCTCCGGAAAATGACTATTTGATGTTACATTTGAGGAGTTAAAGTCTCTTGTTCTTGAAATTGATGATATGCATGGTCAAGGCTATGATAATAGAGCCAACATGAAAGGAAAACACAAAGTAGTGCAAAAGAGATTTTTAGATATAAATCCTAGAGTATCTAACACTCCTTGTGGTTGCAATTTTCTTAATCTAACATTATGTGATATGGCTAACAAGTGTGTTAAAGGAAAGAACTCTTTTGGATTTACCCAATGCATTTATGCTATCTTTGCAAATTCTACTAAGAGGTGGGAAATTCTAAAAGATAATGTTAAAGCTTGGAGTCTTGAGTCATTGTGTCAAACTTGTTGGGAAAGCCGTGTTGAGAGTGTAAATGCTATTAAACTACAACTTGTTGATGTATGGGAAGCTTTACTTCAAGTTGGAGAAAAAGATAATGGTGTTGCAATTGCAAGTGAAGAAACTTCACTAGTAGAAAAAGAACTTGGTGACTTTGGATTTTTGGTATCAACTGTTATCTGGCATCAAGTACTAAACCATGTGAATATTATGAGAAAGAAGTTACAATCAAAGGATATACATCTTGATAATGTTATTACAGAAATAAACATATTAATTTGGTACTTCAAGGATTATAGAGAAACTATACTTTCAAAAGTGATTGATGAAGGTAAGGAGATTGCTATTGAAATGTGTATTGATGCAATATTTTCACAAAAGTGTTTTATTGAAACGAAAAAAGGTTTGATGAGCGTTCAAGTAGCGAAGAAGTTTCATTTACACCTGAAGATAATTTTAGGGTCAATTATTTCTTATACATTATTGATCAAGCTATTTCTTCTCTTGAGATGAGATTTAAACAATTCAAAGAGTATGACAAAGTATTTGGTTTTCTATTTCAACATAATTTGAGGGGAATTGAAGATAAAGATCTTAAGTTGTCTTGTCATCGTCTTGAAAAAGAACTAAAGTTTGAAGAAAGAGTGGATATTGATGCCGCTGAACTTTATACAGAGTTGAAATTATTTGAGACATTGGAAACCAATGAATTTAGCAACCCTATAGATGTTTTGAAGTTTTTGAAAGAACTTGATTATTTCCCAAATGCAAGCATTTCATATAGAATAATGTTGGCTTTTCCAATAACGGTGGCATCTGTAGAAAGAAGTTTTTCAAAATTGAAGTTATTGAAATCTTACTTACGCTCCACAATGTCCCAAGAAAGACTTAGCGTTTGGGCGATGATATCTATCAAGAACGAAATCTTAGACAGTATAGATTATGAAAAGTTGCTCAACCAATTTGCTATCAAGAATTCTAGGAGAGCTTCACGGATCTTTAGTTAACTGTTACGATATGTAATTATTATTAAAATACTATGATTTTGCTATGTTTATTGGTATAAAGTTTATCATCCTTTAAAAAAAAAATATTAGTTTATGTAATTTAATTTGTTGCATGTTAAGGCCTAAGGGTCTATTTTTCTACCTCATTATGGGTATTTGAATTCTTAGGACCGGCCCTAGATGTGAGATGCACATTGTGTAGTCAAGGGAAACTATCCTTAAAGGATAAGACTAAAGGTTTCAGATTCTTCATGTATCAAATAAGATCAAATAACGTCCCATTCCACATGTCTAAAAACACCTTGATATATGGAGTGTCATACGTGGAGTGAATCATGAGAAATTCTTGTAATTCGATAAATGATGTGAAAATTCTAAACATACATGCTCACCATCATGACCTAATCATATGGTTTTGCTGCCTTTATCGAGTTGACTTTATACTCTATAATGGGAACATATAATAGGTTACATGTCCAATCCTGGACATAAAAATATTGAAGTAGTGTTATTGTTTCTAAACATGGTTTTACAAGACTTACATGTATCGATATGTAAGAATTTTAACATATCCTAGACAATTTATAGTAAAAAATCCTTAATCATCTTTTTAAATATAACAAGAATCACATGAACCAATTAATGACTTAGAGTTATTTCATTTCAAAATTCCTTCAAAATGGTACATTTTCATGTGTTTCAGTTAATGTGTTCAAGATGAAAACATCTCAGAAAAGAATCTTAGGTCATACTTGAAAAAATTCGGCATCATATGTATGATTAAAACATTATTAATTTGTTGCATGTTAAGGCCTAAGGGTTTATTTTTCTACCTCATTATGGGTATTTGAATTCTTAGGACCTACCCTAGATGTGAGATGCACATTGTGTAGTCAAGGGAAACTATCCTTAAAGGATAAGACTAAAGGTTTCAGATTCGTCATGTATCAAATAAGATCAAATAACGTCCCATTCCACATGTCTAAAAACACCTTGATATATGGGGTGTCATACGTGGAGTGAATCATGAGAAATTCTTATAATTCGATAAATGATGTGAAAATTCTAAACATACATGCTCACCATTATGACCTAATCATATGGTATTGCTGCCTTTACCGAGTTGACTCTATACTCTATAATGGGAACATATAATAGGTTACATGTCAAATCCTGGACATAAAAATATTGAAGTAGTGTTATTGTTTCTAAACATGGTTTTACAAGACTTACATGTATGATATGTAAGAATTTTAACATATCCTAGACAATTTATAGTAAAAAAATCCTTAATCATCTTTTTAAATATAACAAGAATCACATGAACCAATTAATGACTTAGAGTTATTTCATTTCAAAATTTCTTCAAAATGGTACATTTTCATGTGTTTCAGTTAATGTGTTCAAGATGAAAACATCTCAGAAAAGAATCTTAGGTCATACTTGAAAAAATTCGGCATCATATGTATGATTAAAACATTATTAATTATGTACATCCATTTCAAAAAGATAATAATGATGAGTAACCATGAGACATGAAGAGTGAGAGATTTAACCTTCCAGTTTACGATTAAGGAAGCCAAATATAACCTTGACCTTGTTATATGTACCTTTACCTTCAATTCCTTACCACTATGTGCATTTTTTTATTCGGTTGAAACCTTTTCTTTCGATCAACCAATAGTGGACACAAAAGATACACTATTCGTCACCCTTTCGAGAGTTCATGGACTAAAACTCACATGTAATGGACACAATTGCTCTTAGGTTAACCATTCCTTTCCTGTAGCAAACATTCCGGATCGTAACCTGCTACAAAATGGCACACCATCATATAGGACCCGGGTTTTAGAAAAAACGGGTTATATATATTATCTTAAATATCACACGTATTACTAACGAGAGTTGGTATTGCATCGGCCCCATATGCAATTAAACCACTCAACATCGATTCAGATTTTCCTTGGATTTGTGTCGAATGATAGGTTCTTGATATTCAACAACTATCATATGTACCCACCATCCATCACTACAAGAAACAATGCCTTTAGCGGCGACACAATTACCGGCGACACAACCCATTACCAGCGACTCTACCATTTGTCGCTGCTAAAGAGTTGTGTTGCCGGTAAATGTGTCGCTGCTAAAGGCATCTCACCCGAATCCGCGTTTACCCTCTCTGAATGATCTCATCCATTCGATCGAGTATCTAATCTAACAGTTGGGGTCTCTTATCCGCAAAAACCTAATACCAGCGACAATTGTATCGTCGCTAAATGTCTAAAATGTCGCCGCTAATAGTGATCTAAAAAATAACGCGGTACCCTTCCCTCCTGATTGTTGCCATTGTTGCTTTGTGTCGCCGGTAAAGACCAAATCGTCGCCACTAAAAGCGTCGCCGCTAAAGGCTTTCGCAGATAAAAAAAACGCATGCAATCTGCTCATTTGCTTCATGTTTTCTTTCCATCTCTTCTTGTTTCCTGTTGCTATGCTGCTCCTCTTCTAATCGGTCCTCCATTTTTCTATTGATTCTTGATTCCAACAACTTATCTCCCCACATTGTATGAGATTAGGGGTCAAGGGTGGTTTGGGCTTCTTGTGATGCGATATCTAACTCCGTTTCACGAAGAAAGGTAAGTTTAAGTTCCTATATCTCTTTGTCTTTGTATGTTAACTTCGATTTCTAGTTTCATTTGATGATTAATTGAAAATTATTTGTCAATTTCATTGTTTTTGGTAGTGTTGTCTTTGGGTTTACGGGTGAGAGTATATTCGGGTGAAGACGAATTTTTCTGGCAACAAATTCGTTGATTTCCGCCACTACAGATTCTATTATTTCAATTTATTGTGAAATTTGAGTTTAATTGCAAGCTATGTGTAGTTGTATCAATTATGTGAAAATTGCCATATGTATGTATATTTTATATTTATATGAATCTATGTGAATTTGGTGTATATATGCCAATGTATGTGTGTTTGATGTATATGTGGTATATGAGTATTTTGGTAGAAGTATATATGATGTTATTATCTAATATGTTGACAGAGAGTTTTCAAGCAGCTTTGTTAAAAGTTTATCGAGAACGTAAAGTTGATGCAAAAGAATATTTTATGTTAGTCGGAGGGTATTAAGATATCCCGGGAGCATTAGCTAACCCTCCAGAGGGTATGGAAGTTGATAAGTGGAAGAAAGAAGTTGAGTATTTCCAAACAGACGAACACATAATTGCTTCAGAAAGTTACAAAAAAATTCGTGAAATGAAAACAAATGTCAATCGTGGGGGGTTGAGCTCGTATAACAGTACTTGCTATAAGAAGGTAACGTACGATACTTGTAATTATATATTTAAAATATAATCTAATTTTTAAAGTTAAACAGAACCTTAAGAGAATGGAAACGTTTCGCAAAGCTCATACGGATAAGAATGATGTATTTGTTACTGCTGAGGCGGAACAACAATATGTAAGTAATTAATTATAATTTTATCATATAATTAAATGTTTATTTATACTTAATTGTTACTCACTTTTGGGAGTTACAGAATCGGTTGGTTGAAGAGCTGTTAGAACAAACTCAAGGTGAAAGTTAGTTAACACCCGCTCAAGAAAGAATTGCGTTTGAGAAAGTATTAGGAGAGCGACGTGGCCATATTAGAGGCATTGGTCGTAAACCTTCTGTTCTCCTGCCGTATCCACATCCTTCGCAACCATCACCACAAGCATCACAACCATCACAGGTAAAACAATCTACTTTGGTTTTGTGGTGATTATTTGCTAAAAAGTTTGGTAATTAGGTTTTTGTTCCAAGTGTAAAAAATAACAATGTACTTGGTTTTTTGTCTTAGTTTAAAAATAACAATCTACATTAGCATCATAAAATGCATGTTGATTTGGTAATTTTGGTTTTGTGGTGATTATTTGCTAAAAAGATTGGTAATTAGGTTTTGTCCCAAGTGCAAAAAATAACAACGTACTTTGGTTTTTTGTCTTACTTTAAAAATAGCAATCTACTTTAGCATCGTAAAATGCATGTTGATTTGGTAATTTTGGTTTTGTGGTGATTATTTGCTAAAATGTTTGGTAATTAGGTTTTTGTCCCAAGTGCAAAAAATAACAACATACTTTGGTTTTTTGTCTTAATTTAAAAATAACAATGTATTTTGATAGTTTTTGTTTATGTTTGATAATTTAACTTATAAGTTTATATGTGTTGCTATTAATTATGTAGTTGGAAAATCTCCGTGCGATGCTGAATGATCCCGCATGTAGGGATGAGCTGTATTCGTTTTTTCAATCCCAAAATAATCGAGGAAACGATGGGAATGAAGATGATGATATATAGGCCAGGATGAGTTTTATTTGCTTATGTTGTCACGCTTTGCTACTTGGTAGATTGTAAAACTTTGGTTGTTTTTTGTAATTGTCAGCGACACTAATAGCGGACGACATTATTACTTTTTATATTTTATCGGATATTATGACTTTTGATATTTAATTAATTATAATCGGATGTTTGTTTTGTAATTAGCATCGACGCTATTATTTTTGATATTTAATCGAATGTTGTTATGTAATTACTGAGTACATTATTACCGGCAACCAAAATCGTTAATTACAAAAAAAAATTTAAAAATGAAAATTGTAATTACTGACGACACTATTACCGGCGACAAAGTTAATACGGTGACATGGTCATCAGCGGCGACACCTATCATTAGCTGCGATAAGTTCATTAATAGAGCGACAAAGTAGTAGCGGTGACTTATTACAAGCGATGCGTCGCCACTATTACTATTACCGGTGACAACTTGACTTATTACCGGCGATTTTTGTCACCGCTAATAATCGTTTTCCTTGTAGTGCATAATGATTCGTCGAGCACACGGTTTTACCAATATTCATTCAAGAACTCAAAGCCACATATAGGGCGCCTTCTGTTTTCTTTAGTTAGGTACACTTGATCAGTTGAAAAATCTTAAGGCGTAGATACATCTATATGCTAACACAGTTATTTAATCCCGCATCTAATCCTATCTGGGATTAACCTGCATGAACTATTGGTTATCAGGTAATGATCTAAAGTACATTCATATCTTGGTTATCATGCAAGAAGGACCATGTTCAATGGTGGTCAATGGTTGACAAATTCTTGTACATTAAATATACTTTTAATTTGTTTCCACGCAATATTGAATTGTGGTTCAAAAATCACACTAGCCTTGCTAATTGTGTGAACCAGTTTTTTTGGTACCATATGTGACCCAACCATCCGACAAAAATGTAATTATGTTTGGTTTACCTTACACCTTGTGTTGCCCCATTGTCCTTTCTCACTAGTCATTACATATTAAAAGCTAGAATTATGAGAGTCTCTAATGCTTTTATATATGTATAAGCATATACACTTTCTCAAAACGAATCAATCAAGAAGGGTCATAACTTGAATTTCATGTGAATCCTCTCCTAACATATCTACTTCATATAAGGTTTCATAAAAATGATAAACCCCACGAAACTCATCAGAACTTCAGGAGTACTAAAGCATAAACGAATCACACTCCCAAGAGCCGCTAACCCCACAACCAGAGGCATTAATAAGGGTCACTTTGCCGTGTACACATGTGATGAAATACGGTTTGTGTTGCCTTTGAGTTATCTAAAGAACGACATATTTCAAGAGCTCTTAAAGGTGGCTGAGGATGAGTATGGGCTGCAGACAGATGGACCAATCAGGCTCCCATTCGAAGCCACATTTATAAAGTACACGATATTTTTGATAGAAAGGTTTGTGTGTAATGGTATTGCGAAAGCACTTCTCATGTCTATAATTACGCCAGAAAAGTGGTTTTTGAGTTCGAACATTCAACTAGAACATAGTGAATCCCAAGTGCCAGTTTCTAGCTTTTGAGAGGAGTTGAAGTGTGTTCTTTTTTACTATGTATTGCGACAGATTGTAGCAAAATCATACAGACACTTCAATCATGAGATCGGATAACTGTAATTTCAATTGTTTATAGATATTAACAAATAACGTGTTTTCTCTTACTTCGGGGCATTTCAGAGGTGAACAAAAACCAGATTAAACAGATGATTTTTTAAAAGGCTATGAAATATTCATGAATCACACACATGAAAACCCAATAGATAAGTAAACAAGTTACATAATTAACAATAACGAAACTTATAGGAACCAAAAAAAACCCTCCACTATGATAAAATGACAAAGGAAAAAAGCTCTTGTCTATGCTTAGTTTATTTTTGAAAAAATAACATTATTTGAGTTTAACTTCAACAAATTCCTAACATAAAATCACATGTTTTCCTTCCAACATTCCATGCCATCTTCATCTTGCGAATCTTGAACAACTCCTTTTGGAGTGACTTTGTAAAATTGAAAAAAAATATATTATTATTATTTGAATACTGTTTAAAAACGAGAGCTTGGATTGGCATTTTAGAAAACAAGTAAAAGAATTTATAAAAAAAACGTTGTCGTATTCATCTCGATAATAAAAAAAGGCGACTGTCAATTTTTAAATCCTATCGTTTTAGTTAATCTTTTTACACCATAAACTTGGCTTATTGAATTATCAATTTATTTCATAATTCTTTTCTCAAATTTGCATTATCAAAATTTTCATGTTCTCTTCTTTCATCTTTCCCAATTAATCAACTTAGCTTGTCATGTTCTTACAAGAAACAATCTCTTCTCCAAATCTATTCTAGGTAGATTACTAGTAGTTCCATTGTTGCACCACCCCAATGTGTGTTGTTCAAGTTCCGATTACTTAGACATCTAATCAATCTAGTCAAGATTCACATTCATATTTGAATCTTGAGTAATCAACATTCATTCGTCACTTGATTATAAGGTATGTATTCTTAAGATCTTTCTGTATTTTGATCTAAATATTATGTGACATGATCATCATGGATCTTATGCATGAAAAATTAATTATTACACCACAACCGTAGAATAAAGATGAACAAAAAGACACGACCGGTTCTGAAAAAGGTCCCGAAAAAAGACCGGATCAGCCCGAAACCAGTCCGAAAAAAATGAACCATTTCCAGGCTGATCCAAAAAATGATCAGATTGCTTCGAGACAGATGCAAGACCAATTTAAAAAAAAAAGAAAGTGAAAGCTTATATGCATATAACTTTTGTGTTAATTATATATATTTTAATCACACATTGTCCAATTTCTTTCCTTCTTTCTTTTATTAAAATTTAGTGTATCATTTATTAAATCGTAATGTATCATTTTGGTGTTAATCACATATTTGTTAATGGAACATATCGAGATCAAACAAAAAAAATATCTAAACCGAACTCAAAAGGTGTATACAAAGATAACGAGACTGGTCTCAAAAAATACCAGATCGAAAACGACCAATTCCAAAAGGCCGGATCCAGACTGTCTTAAAGCGGTCAGAAAATACTAAATACTGTTTCGATATCGATCCAATCCATATTTGAACACCAATTTTTATTTGATTTGAACCTAAAGGCCTAATTGGCTATTTTCTTTAGGGTTTTGAGCTGATGGGCCTTGAAGTAAAGCCCAACACCAATATCGTGTTAAATTGAAAGTATCAAACTAAATGTTTAGAACATAATACGCACTGACACCAACACAGAAAACCGATCAAAGATTTTCTCCATTTCTCCGAACTGAAAGATATTAATCAAAAGAATCAAGTAGTGGAGGATTGGAATTTGTGATCGGAAAACGTAACGATGCCGCCGAAGAAGATGGGGGTGAACAGCAAAGCGGAGGCTGCTAGGGCACGGAAGAGCGCCACGGAGGCGGAGCGTAAGGAAAAGGACGCGCGTGAGAAGGAGGAGAAGTACTGGCGTGAAGCGGAGGGAGGGAAGTCACGTGCGGCGAAGAAACGCGAGGAGGAGTCGGAGAAGAAAGCCGAGGCTGCTGCTCGGAAGGCGGAGGTGCGGCGGTTGGCGGAGATTGAGGAGAAAGAGCTCGAGAAGTCTCTTAAGAAGGTGGATAAGAAAGCGACTAGGGTTTCGATACCGGTGCCGAAGGTGACCGAGGCGGAGCTGATTCGGCGAAAGGAGGAGGAGCAGGCGCAGATCTTGAAGAAGGCGGAAGAGGAAAAACGGAAGCAGAGTCGGACAGCGAAGGAGGAGGAGTACGAGAAAATGGTGCTTGTTGAGAATACTAATCGGGATGATACAGTGATCGAGGCTAGGTCAGTGGAGGAGGCGATTGCACAGATGTCGGTTGCCGATAGCTTGCCTGTGGATAAACATCCTGAGAAAAGGCTTAAAGCCTCGTTTAAGGTTCGTTTTTGGTTCTTAATGCATTAGTGACAATGGATAATCTCTACAGATTACAATTCTAATTGTTTTGATTATTCGGTGTTTGATTGTTTGAGAAATTTCCTTTTTGTTGTGAGAACACTGAAGTAAAAAAAGATAGACAACCACTCTTCATAATGGCATTTGAATTTTAGAACTAAAAGTTTGATTTTTATCATGTTATTTGGACTTGCTTAGGCGTTGAATTATTGAAATTTGCAGGCTTTTGAAGAAGCTGAGCTTCCCAATCTGAAAGCTGAGAAACCTGGCCTCACTCACACCCAGTATAAGGACATGATATGGAAGCTATGGAAAAAATCTCCTGATAATCCACTTAACCAGGTACATATATGATGATCTTAATTCTTATGTCTTATTTTGTTGAACTATATAATGTTATCCTATCTTATGAGATACATGGTGATTCCAGGGTTAACCATGTAGTCTTTTCAATCATTAGGACTTAACTTTATAACATTAGCCCAATAACCACATGATCAACTTAACACTATGTGGATGGGTTCTTATATATGTATTCTTTTAGGTTGCAGAGAAATAGGTCGCACAATTCCAACCAAGATGCAATATATATTCCTAATAGAGAGAGAGAGATTGCAGTTTAATGTATAGAGGGGATCAATTGTGTATAAGGTAACACCTAATTTGGAGGTTTTTTTGCCCCTTTTTGTGCTCCCTTATGCATTTGTGATTGTTGTTCTAAAGTTTAAAAACTATGATCTTGTATGAACTTTGGACTCATAATTCTCTTCTTTTAATCAAAGTAATAATAATTCCGTTTGTCCATCTTGAAATGTTTTTTGTGTACTTGTAGCTGTTTGTTTAACGTGTTATATAAATTATTCACAAATAACTGATGTGATTTTAGCTGTGTTACATGAAAACAAAGGTTTATACGAATTTATACAAAGTAGAAACTCCTTGTTACATTCCCAAAATGTTTTAAAACAAACCAATGACTAAATTACAACCCCTGTTTTGATCTAAATTAACTTCACACAACCAAAACTTTTGTTTGAGATCTTGAGAACCTTTTACACTTCACACTTTGTCTTGCTTTTTGGACACAATAATCAAATTTAGTATGCGAGTACATCGTATATGAAAAAAGTTGCCCGTTTTTAATTAGTGTCGATGTATTGATGGTATCATCATCCATTTAAAAGAAAACTAGTTAGTATAGTTCACTGTTAAAATCGAGAGTTTATACAGTTAGGGATGAGAATTTGGCTCGAAACCCGAAACGAACCGAAACCCGAACCGAACCGAATTGAATTAGGCCCGAATAAGCAATTCGATTCGGTTTTCGGGTATCTATATAAGGCTTATTTGGTTTTCGGGTTATTCGGTTCTGGTTACCCGAATAAGGGTTTATTTGGGCCAAATAAACCGAACCGAATTTGAAAAGTCACATTTTTTCTCCTTGATCGATAGCTTATTTGGTCTTGTGCTCTTGTGTTCTATCGATCGTAACCCAATACTCACGTAACCTGGAAACAAAAAAATCAATGCAATCGATCCCAGTAGCATGATACATCAAATCGACGACATGAATATTTGATCAATCGAGGGTTTTTCTCATCCCTACTTGCGAGTTGCGGCTATTGCTTTGATCGATCTACTGCATTGAATATTAAAATGCAATATTAATCTGTGTTTATATTTTTAGTACACGAATTCTAACTTTTTTTGCACCTTTGAAACAATTATATATACTTTGTATTATTTTTAATTAAAAAATTTGTTTCTTTAAAAGATCTGTTATGAAATCATAAATTACAAAAATCATACAGAATACAATAGTTATAACCACATTGTAAATGTTATTTGGGTTATTCGGGTTATACAATCATAATAGGTCATTAATTATTTTAAACATGTTATTTGGGTTATTCGGGTCGGAACCGAACCGAACCGAACCGAATAAAACCCAAACCGAACCAAACCTGTATTGCTTATTTGATTTGGTTTTCGGTTCATACAAATACCTTTATTCGGTTCTTAGGTTATTCGGGTTCGGGTCGGATCGATTCGGCTCTGGCCCGAATAACATCTCTATATACAGTAAACTATATAAGAAATTCATTGTTCAAACAAGATATTTTAGTCAAAATTCAGCCTTCTGGGACACGTATATCTAAAGAAGTTATGGTGAAAGCTTGATGAACACCACATAAAAAGGAATACCGAAGACTAAACTCAAGAAGCTATGGTGAAAGCTTTCTAAATACAACATCTGCTACAAATCGCACCAAAATCCACATATATAAGGAACAAAATTCTGAAAGTTTTATGAATATTGAAGACTAAAATCAAAAGTCGGAGTTCATACAGATAAAGGAAAAAGAAACATACCACGGTGTTAGAAGCCATAAATTCTGAAGAGAGGAAGGTGGAATTTGGGGATTGAGCGGAGCTACAGGTTTGATTTAGCAAAGTCAAGTCGTGAAATAAAAGCCTTGCACTTTTGCTGTAGACATGACATGAATCGGAGGAGTGAATATGGATTCTAAAAGGGGTTGGTTAAAAAAACACCCTATTTTACCATTTAGACAATCCTAATTAATGTTTGAAATATTTTTATTGGTTGAAATTGCATTATTTTCCGAAAAAGATGATTACAAGAAGTTGATTATAAGTTAACTTTTTATAAAAATGATTATAGGGTGGAATGCAGGTGATATCGTGAAGCGTGACTACGTAGCCTATTAGGGTTAAAATTTCAATAGATAAAAGTTTTTGTTTTAATTTTATTAAATTATATGAGTTTATAAATGTTGCGAGTCACATGAATTTAACTTCTTGTTATATATGTGTTTAAACATGTAAATTTGTATATGACCTTCATTTAAGACACAAAACACAAATTTAAAATGCATGTCAACATGAATAAACACGAACCTTGAATCAATTTCTTCATTAAAATCATCGAGCATCTGCCACGTACTTGGAATCGAGTTCTTCAATGCAATTACTCACCCCATAATAAAGCTCACAACTACTAGAAAAGTGTTTACTTTTGATGATTTGTATATGCTTGAAAGTAGTTTGGATTCCATATAATATATAACCCTTTTCATCCATCGTTGGCATCCATAAATGCAAAATCTTTTTACATAAGAGTCCTAGAAATTGTGAAATTAGATATAGGGAGATCATACAAATGTCTTACAAATTTTTTATGATTGGTGTTTTAGTCCTTAAACTATTTGTGTGGTTTTGTGAGTGAACCAACTCATGGGTAGCATGGCAACCTATTTTTTAGTTCCTTTTACTTCTTAGCATGTTTTAGGGATAAACCAACAGGCAAAGAAATAAGAGCTCCAGTTGTTTAATTTGTGATTACCGTGACAATGGTGGTACAAATTGATGTAAGCGTAGCCAAGGGATTTATGGGAGAAATGATCTCTACAGATGCGGCGAACAAAGTACATTGGGCCGATCATGGAGAAAAGGTGATAGAGTTCATTATCAGTGATGTCTGGATGAGGTCTCTGACGAAGAGTGAAGATCGGTTTTCAACTAGTAGCAACAACGGAGGTGGTAGTAATGGGGTTGGAAGAATAATTTTGCATTTCTATAACCAAGAAATAAGAGAGATTGGATGAAAGAAACCTAGTATATCAATTGTTTAACAATCAAACCTACTAAAACAAGTAAAGGGACTAAAAATATAGGTTGCTCACGAGTTGGTTCCCTCATAAAGCCACAAAAATAGTTTAGGGACTAAAATGATCAACTTTAGAAAGTTCGTAGGACATTTGTTTCATTTCCCAATTAAATATTAGAGCCATCGCCAAATTAAAATTCTTGAAAATAAATAAAATTAGCTTTTTCCCTCTCTTTAGTTTTCTTACCTACTCCATTTTGTGAATTTTTCCGGCACCCCTGGTATTTAAAGTTCAAAATTTCATGATTCAGCTTGATTGACACCTTCACCGATAAACAAATTTCGCACATCATTTTCAAAACCCTTAATCTTATTACCAACCATCTCACCAATATTAATTGTGTCTTTAACCTCTTTATCACACAAAAGTCTTTCTTTCTTAGGTCCATCAAAGGCCCTGATGTTGCAGTCGATGCTGTTTTCACTTTCTTTTTTTCTTTTTTTTTCTTTCTTTTTTTTTTTTTTTTTTTTTTTTTTTTTTTTTTTTTGAATTGATAATATTTGGCTTTGAGAGATTCTACACCAACCTACTGAAATATTAAACTTGGTGGTCATAGGTAACATAAAATATTCATGTTCTAGAGATGAGACAAACAAACGGAAAAAAAAAAAAAGCAAGGTTGAGGTCGATATTCACATAAAATATAAGATAAATAGAGCACAAATAGTTACATAAAACTTATCTATGTTGAAGTTACCAAAGGTTTCAAGGACAAATCATCATCGGAAGTAGTGCATGTGACGCCCGTAGATCAGGGCTAGTCAATTCAGAGACAATGAGCGTCAAAAATGAATTTTTGATAGAAGATTATTTAGAAGGAGTAATCTTAACTAAGTTGTAGTATATGTTACAAATATTCCGTACATATAAAGAATGCCAAAATCAGAGTTATAACGAAGAAGTTATGACCTGTCGAGTTTCGCGACAGAACCGACACGACACAATGCGAAGTAAATAGTGAATTTATGTTAGAGCGATATTTGGCATTAGCGATCTAAATGAAAGTCGTAGAATACGTTAAACCGAGAGTGTGCATAAAAAGAACAACCAAATCTGACTTCATATTAGGAAGTTATGATTTTTCTAAGTTTCAGCTTAACAGTATGCAACCCGAAGTTTGAATATGAGATCGATGGATTTCTAGCCGAAACAATCTAAATGAGAATCAAAGATCTCATCGATAGTAGTTCAACGGTAAAAAGACAGACGAAAACGGACGTCGGATGAAGAAGTTATGAGTTTATAACAGAGTTTTCCTGTCCCGGCCTACTAAAAATAATATAATAAAAATTGAAATCAAAATTAGCCGATGAAGTCTAAACGAAAGTTGTAAACCTTGTTTTTACCTACGCGTGGAAAAAAAGAACGTCGAAAACAAATCTCGTATGCAAAAGTTATGAATTTCTGAAGTTCGGGGCGTGAACCCCAACACCGTGTCAGAGTTCACGACGTGAACACACTGCTCACGACATGAACTCAATATTTATGACTTCTGGAGCTTGACAGACGCAACTTGCGATGACGCATGCAGTGACGATCAAGCCCACGATGTGAAAATACTGTTTACGACGTGAAAAATCGAGAAATCAGCCCTATAAATAGATTTGAAGGAGCAGCTGGCCAAGGTTGCTAATTCACCCTTCTCTCGCCCATATTACCTCGATTTATGTGCAAAGAAGTACCCCCGAAGCCCCGATATCATCCCGAGACCTGAAGTGAGCCCTGACGCTTCGAAGATCCCAAGAAGAAAAGAGTTTTCTAGCCGAAACTCTGCCCGCGATAAGTCCGGTGTGTGAAGATATCTCAGTTTCACCGAAGAGTTACTACTTGGAGAGCCGTAGTGTTTCCCAATAATCGTCTTGTCAAGTGAGTGTATAGTACCTTTCACAAACATGATTTTAATACAAGTATTCGTTGAATGTATTACATCTATGTTATGAGTAAGTGTGTAGTTACTTTCTTCTAACACATAGATATGAAGTATTTGCTATGAAATACGTGTTATGTGTTTATATATTGTTTGTTTATTTGAGATGGATGTTGGATGAATGTTTTATACAGGTTTGTATATGATTTAAACTATATATGTAATTTATATCTACAAATATGTTGGGTAGAACAAGGGTAGATGAAATAGTCGGTGTGTGATGAAAGATTAGTTTGAGGATGAGACGAAAGATGATATAAATCATGAGATGAGGGTGACAGGTGAAAAATGAGTGAAACCTTAACCCAAACGATGACCTCGTCATTCAGCAGAGTAGGGATGACAACCACGGACTATTCTAGACAATCCTGTGGAACACTAGCAAACTCGCAACTTGTAGGTGTTGTGGACTTGATGTTCACCGGTGTACTCTAAAAACCCTAACAACTATAGATTTAGTGCCTCATAATAAAACGATGGTAGCTATGGATTTAGTACAGTGTAGATGAACGTTGGTAGCTATGGATTTAGTACTATGTAGATGAACCTTGGTAGCTATGGACTTAGAATTGTGTAGATGAACCTCAGGCATCAATGGACTTTGTGTTAATTCCTTATGTCAATCCTTAAGAACAAATGAATAAAGAATAGTTTATTCTTACGGTAAATCCTTAAGAAATAAAGAAGATAATGGGGATGGGTAATTAGGTTGATTGTTTGATGATTGAATATAGTAATTATATTATTGTTGGTTGAAAACCCTATATGCTAACCAGGCTCCCAAGCCTGACCCACTCAATTTTCTTTGCATTACAAGCAATGGCACAAGAGTATAAGTTGGTGGACTTGGCGAGAGATTTTGGATTATAGATCAGTACTTATAAATAACTGTTGTAAGGTCTATTTTATAATGTTTATGCTTTTGGTCTGTAATGGAACATGACATCCCGAGATTTTGTTATTTAATGAAAATACATTTCTTTAATACATTTCTTTAAAGAAACGATTTGATAAATTCTTATCATATTTTGTTTTGGGAACAAATTCCACAACACTTTTATGTAAAAATATTACTTTGATTTTCAAACAAAGCATAAACAAAACCAGTCTTTTCTGACCGTGAAATTGGGGATGCCACAGTGCAAACATATAACAAGATTAGGGTGGCCGTGAAATCTATAGCACTTCATACTAACCTTATTCAATCCACAAAATATCAGTCCAAGAACATGCTATCGGGGAAAGTAAAAAACTAGACTTTGAGTTATGCTGATTATGAAATTTAACACTACCTAGTGACTTTTTTTTGTACATTTTGCTAATCATTTATCGGGTACCAAGGTGGAAGGATCAGTTAATATGTTGCAAAACTAGATACAAAGGAAAACACGAACATATCTCTTAGAATATATCTTTGGGAATTCGACAACTATTAATTGGGAAATTGCGATCTGTTAGAACAAAAAGGAAGGGATTTTCTCCCAGATTGATATTTATTTATGCGACAAATGACCAGTTTTTCACGTTCTCATGGGAACCACTTTTCCTGAATTGCAATAAAGTTACTATATTACCACAAATTTTTGATTTTGACATCGAGTTTCTTTTCTCAATTATGTTAATATATTTTCAATTTTGTTGCAATATCAACCTAATGACCGGTTCAATGAAAATTCTATATTTGGAACTCATTCCTGCCACATAAGATCTGACATGGCTTCCACATCATAATATTGACATGTCATTTATTTGGTAACTTGTTAGATTTATGGTAATTGGTCACTTGGAGCAGCATTAATAATCTTTGAAGATAGTAGAGGAACAACAAGTTCAACAATGTTGATGTTGACCCTTGTGACATGGACTCCAGAAGAATGCCACTCATCCTTGGGTGAGTCACATAAGTAAATCTTTTCTTTCCAGATATAAGGGAAATATCATACCATCAAAGATAAGCTGTCTCCCCCAAACCTTGCAAATTTTGAAGGGAAAGATCATACCATCAATCTAGCCAGTTGCAAAACTTTTCCCTTCTTTTTGATGAGTTTGTCGAAAGTAATCACATACCTCGTCTTCTAAATTATGTTGTGTTTTCTGTTTCTCCATCTGAAAAAAGAAGTGAAAGTGTGTGCTTTCCAGGTTAAGGTATGATATTTCTCTTCAAGGAACTCGATATGGTTCTACTTTTGTTCTTAGACAATATATTCCCCTTGGATTCAAGAAAATACCTACTTATGTGACTCACCCAATGATGATTGGTATTCTTCTGGAGTTTATGTCACCAACGTATACCGACATCAACATTGTTGAACTTGTTGTTCCTCTACAATCTTCAAAGATTATTAATGTTTCTTCATGTGACCGATTACCATCAATCTAGCAAGTTACCAAATAAATGACATGGTAATTTTATTACCTGGAAGCCATGTCAAATATTATATGGCAATATTGAGTTTCAAATATAGGGTTTGCATCGAACCGGTCATTTGGTTAAAATTGCAACAAAATTGTAAATATAGTGACATAATTGAGAAAAAAACTCACCGTTAAAATCGAAATTATGTGGTAATATAGTGACTTCATCATAATTCGGAAAAAGTGGTTACCAGAAGAATAAGGAGAATTGGTCATTTGGTTAATATTGCAACAAAATTGTAAATATAGTGACATGATTAAGAAAAAATAAACTTGATGTCAAAATTGAAATTTTTTGGTAATATAGTGACTTTCTTGAAATTTTCCCTTAGTTATATTTATAGTCCGAATTCCTTTGGATTGATAGAACCTTGTAATTCTCCTTAGGTCAACCCATCCCCTTTCTTTCTTTGTATTCCAACAATAATGGTGGTTCATTAATAGATTATTTAGAATCTACTAATTGTGTTAAAAAAGGAGGCTTATAATACTCATTTCTAGAATGGTTCGGTTTAGGGCATTAAGGAGTCAACAAATTGGTTTTTAGGGATAACCAAATGTCACGACATGTCAATCCAAGATAAGAAATCCATATTGGAATTGTTGTCACGACGTGATACATATGTGGCCACGACATGAAGAAGGTTGCAGCCCAAGCCTATGATCTTTTAGGGTTTCCTTCGTATTTAAACCCAGTTGGCTCGATTTTAGGGTTCATTATCTGCCTCCATCACCCTTAAATGTAAGAAAACCCTAACCCTAATCCATCTTGGTGGTTCTTGGCCCATTTTGGTGCTTTGGTGGCTTGGAAGAAGAAGAAGAAAAGTTCTAGAGTGTTGATCCAACGAAGACGCACATCATCATCATCATCATCTTGTGCACATTCTGGACCTTTATAAGTGTTCAAGATTCAACATTTATGCTTCTAGGTTGCTAAATATATGTTCTTGTCCCTTTATCTCTAAGCTTGAGCGATTTGAAGTGATAGGATTCCATAAAGTTGGCAACTTTATGGACCCTTGGAGCCTTTTGAGTATTATTTGCTTCATATCTGCGATTTGGTTGTGAATTAGGAACCTTGCATGAATTTGGAGTCATTTTCTTGGCCTTTGACCTAGATTGAATAGAGGGCATGCATGGAGCATGCGTGTCCATAAATTTTTTATTTTTACGAACCTTTGGAGTCCCTTAAGGCTTTCTAGAAAGTTGGAATGGAAGCCTTAATGGTTTGAGGACTCAAATCATTAAGTGGATGTCTCAAACTAAAGTCATGACATGAAAAAGAGGATGCCATGACACGACTGAGGAATGGTTTCATAACTACATTGACCTGTTGTGATCACGACATAACCAAGGAGGGTTCACATCGTGATGCTTGTTGAGTAGGTTATTTGTGACCAAGTTAGCTGAGTTAGAGCAATTTGATTTGGAATCAGGCTGAGTGAGTTCTCATGACGTGATGATGGATTGATCATGATGTGAGGCTCAATGGTTGATGTTGTTGGTTGTTGACTTGTTGACATATGTTGAATTTTAGTAAAGATTGATGGATTCAGTGTCTATACTAAGGTTGGACCGTCTATGTTTGGAGTGTTGTATCATCCTTTATGGGGCATCAAGACGTGGTTAGTAGACTTCATGATTCAGGTAAGTCTTCTCACTATACTATGTAGGATGCTAGTTGTATTTGTAATACTTGCATGGAAGACCAGATGGTGACCCCTGGCATATGTATGAATAACCAAGTGGTGGCTCCTGGAAATTGTATGTAAGACCAGGGTCTGGCCTCGACAATTATATGCATATGTATGTTGCTAGTTGTCTTTATGATGCTTTCAAGGAAGATCAGGAGGTGGATCTTGACACTTGTACATAAGACCATGATTTGGCTCCTGGTATGGTAAGGAAAGACAATGATTGGTTCATGGATGATAGAGAGAATAAGATTATGGATGACCCATAGCTGTAACATCGCAAAAATCATGATTACATATTTTTGTAAAACATTTCCACAAACCAAAATATAATCAACCATTGTTTCAAGAAAAAGCCATAAATCAGAGTACCAAAAATCTCTTGAAACATGTATCCGTAGGAGGATGTGTATGATCACGC
The DNA here is from genome assembly GCF_052625555.1 of Lactuca saligna. Lineage (NCBI taxonomy): Eukaryota > Viridiplantae > Streptophyta > Magnoliopsida > Asterales > Asteraceae > Lactuca > Lactuca saligna. The sequence continues at coordinate 170,156,024 of NC_136424.1, forward strand.
ATTCGCCTTGTCCCGATCCTCTGAGTTACATGTAACAATTAAACCAACAATTGTAAGTCAAAGCTTAGTGAGTTCCCCCAAAATACCCCACACAACAATACATATTCAATGCATCCCCACTGGGACCACAACAACAAACTGGATAGCCCTTGATCCCACAACATAAGACTGGATTGCCCATTCCCCGTCCACAACTCATGACTGGCTTGCTCCCGAGCCCACAACATATGATTGGATTACCCCTTGGCCCTCAACTTATGACTAGTTTGCTCCTAGGTTTTTTTGTCTTACAACACAAAGAAATAATGCAACAACTCAACCACACTATGTCGACATATGCAAAAGTAGAGAATAACTAACAAATACTGCTAATCATACTAATCTATCAATCTAACAAATCACTACATCATAGCAACATCCTATACATAAGGATACATCATACAATCTAGTAGGCCGATATTGGTGCCTTCGACCCACAAGTACAGTGAATGTTTTGTTCGTGGATGTTTTTTGGATGTTTTGTATGTTAAAGATTGTAGCACCCGGCTCGATCCCGTGCTTGCGACCAACACCATCCTAGTGATAGCTTCTTGTGCTTTAGTATGCCATATATACCAAAAGGTTTTCTAAAATTTTTATGTACATAATGTATTTACGGGTATACCTGGTGTGGAAACCTGGGAGTTACAAGTTTGGTATCAGAGCCGTGGTGTAAGTGAATTTGGTGCTTATAGTAAATACCTAAACTTAAACTGTGAGGTGGAAAATGTTATTTTATTGTGCCTCGTAGATATAATTTGGCAAAATTATGGGTATGTGCTATACAATTCTTTATAAATAATTTGTAACGCATATTTTGGAAAGAAGTTTAGTGCAAGATGTAGTATCTATGTTATGCACGTCGTAGTGGGTGTTTCAATGCGTGATGCGATTTAAAATTTTGAATGTTTGGAGTATTATGAAGTATCAATTTGTAATTGTCGAGACCTTTTTTCCTACCAATTAAAATTGATCGCTATTGGAAAGTTGGATATTAGATGATATCATGTACGATAAGATGATCAATATTGCAGTAGACGACACGGTGTACATGGTGCATTGTGGTGTATGATTGCGAGAAACACAACGGGATATGTGGTGTGATGAATACAAGTGCATGGTGCAACAATTAAGATATGTGATATAGTTGGATTGAATAATAGTAATATACTTTGATTTCACGACATGGTCATTAAGTAGATTGCTATAGTTGGTTTGTGCATATCACACTGTAAATAAGGTAACGTCACGACGTGATAGATGTAAGACAACGAAGTGATGAGAAGGAGATCACGAGGTGATGAATTATTATGGTCATTACGTGATCATGTATTGTCCACGACATGAAGGTCAAATTTTGACTAGGGTTCACTTTCAGCTGAATGGCTAGTTTTAGAGGATAGATTACATGGTTACTTTGTATGATGGATTATTGTTTAGTATCTGTCTTTCAATTGTGAAAGCTGATAGTTACTTATTATGATATCAGAATGGGGTCACGATATGGCTAGAGCATGATGTAACTATAATATGTTTTAAGTGACCCTGATGCGATGGAAATTTTCATAATATGGGTTAAAAACAGGATAATTTATATTGCTTGTGATGAAATCGAGAGATGTGAAGAGAATTTTTTTTAAGAAGGATATGAACCCTGATCTAAGAAATTAATATTTCATATATTGATTGTGGTGGCTATCTCGGATTAGAGATACCACTGGAATGGAACGGGCACAATATAGTGGTAGTCTAGGATTAGGGATACCAAAGAAATGAAATGATATAGTCGTAGTCTCAGATTGGGGATACCACAAGAATGAAAAGATACAGTGGTTGTCTTGGATTGGAGATACCACAAGAACAAGTATGATACATTGGTAATACCGGTTTGGAGATACCACAAAAACATGTACGCTATGGTAGTTATCCTAAATTTGAGATTTCCACGAGAATAAGAATGAATTAATAATATCCTGGATTGACATAATATGTGGTGGGTTGGTGTCATGACATAATATATATGGATATAATATTCGTTGATGGTATCTTATGTTGATACAAGATTTGTTGAACCATCATAGATCGACGTAGAGAGTTGATAGTGTCACAAAGTGATACAATATATTATGTGTTAGTATAGTGATTGGTTTATGTAATAGGTTGACCCTATCGTAAGGGATCATTGGGGAGAGAATGAGATGATATCTTTGTAGTAATTATTGAACAACGATCAGGTGCTGTATTGAGTAGTGTGATTATAGAATTTTTTACACCAAGGTGTAAACTTAGAGTAATGTAAAAGCATTCCTATGATGGAATACTTTCTAGTAGGAAGTTATTCAGAGATAGGTGTATGATTGATCAATTGAATATTTTGATGATACTAGTATGGGTAAATTTACTGTGCATATGGTTCATATTATGGGTGTTCAAAACCATAATGGATGTGGCGAATTTGGAATTATGATGTGATAAATTCATGTAAGTGATGAGATGTGGGAATGTTGTATGCACTAAAATGATATTCAGTGACAATTGATAATTATTCATTAAATTGCAAATAATATACCCAATTAAATGATTATGGGAAATTGTTTACTGATAAAAGTGATATACTCGTGACTTGGAAACAAGTCCTACATTGAGTACCAAGTGATATGGGTAATAATAATTAGTTAATTTTAAATAAGTAGTAAGTGAATGCTACTTGTAGTAAAAAGAATGGAAGTGATAGAAGAGTTATGACTAATAGAAAATAGATAAGGATAGTATATGTGTTCTATCCTCATTGTGTGTGATCTTCTGTATTATAAATTTCCTCACAAGTAATGTTGATTCATTGTGAGACTCGAGAAAAGTGCTAATGATCAGAAGAAAAGTGAATGTGAGATGTGAAATTTTTTCTTGTAGTTAGCAAACCATGGCATTTCTGATGCTAGAATGAGTTGTTATTATTGATATAGGTGCTTATAGTATGGGTGTATAAAGTGTTTATATGTAACTAGGATAACTCATTATGTAGTGGTTCATTTCATGTAATTGAAGTGGGTAATATGGTTAAATAGTTCTTCTTGGGAAGACTATAAGTTAATGGGACTGTTGATTATAACATAAAATTTCAGGAGATTTTGGGGACTGAATCTATTGAAGGAAGGAAGAACTTGTTATACCTGTTTTCTAAAATAGGAATCACCTAAAGAGTTATAGATTGTTATGAGATGAATACATAGAATAAAGCCTAGAGTTGTTTATTTTGAGAAATGTTAATTAATAAAAGATAGTTAGAAAATGGTGTAGTTCGTTTGATGAGGATTCAGTGGATATAAAGTTTGCTAAAAATGGAGTCCATATAAGAAAGTTATGGTTATTTGAAGTTGAGCTGAATGTACATTGCTATTTTGAGGAAGTCAAGTCAATGGTCGGACTTTGACCACCACGACGTGGAATATGATTGTCACAACGTGACAATTTTTCCCCTCACGACGTGAGAAAATGTTTTTCACGATGTGAGATCAGGTGAGTTATTGTGATACATGGCGGGAGAGCACGACATATGTAAGAACCAAGTTTAGATGCATCTCGTGACGTGGAATCATACTGCTCATGACATGATCCACCCTGGGTATAAAAAATGAGTGTTTTATGTCATTTGGTGAGTTTTTCCACACTTTCGATCAGGGTGCTACCAGGAAATGCTTATGAGACGTTATACCAGAGAAGTTATATTGATTTATAGGAGATATGGGTTGAGTTACGATATTGTGGAGGTATTGGCATGTGATGAGTTAGAAGGCAGTGTAGGTGAAGGACCAAAATTCATATATCTGCCGATTTATTAGGTGAGTAACAATACTCTAACATCTATTGTTGCTGGTAGTTGTGTAACATGGTATACGTGTTGTATTAAATTATATTATATTGATAATTATTGTGACGTTATATGGTACCTCAGGACCGTACATGATTATATACATGGGAGATTGTATTTTACCACATGAAGGTATAATTATTTATATATGTTATCTCAGATAGGAGATAATAGTATTTAATTGGTCAGACTAGTTTGGTGGTATATTTATTCATAGGTATTATATCGGATTGGATATAATGATATTTGACTGGTCTGACCTTAGTATTTACGACACAAGATTATTATCTAAATGTGCTATTAGATATCTTAGGAGATATCGAGGATATCCATTGGATGAATTATTTGTAATATTTATCGGATAATTGATTTTTGTTATATTTTATTTTATTTGTTATTCAAGCCATGAGGCTTATATTGTTTGTTTGTAGATGTTTTGTAGGTTAAAGATTCTAGCATCTAACTCGATCTTGAGCTTGCGACCAGCACAATCCTAGTGATAGCTTCTTATGTTCCAGTATGCGAGTGTATACCAAAATGTTTTGTAAAATTTTAATGTATGAAATGTATTTTAGGGTATACCTGGTGTGGAAATATGGGTGTTACACAAAGGTTAAATAATTTTAGAATATTGATTAGGCCTTATTGTGTAGCTGTCGTCTTATTCTAACCGTTGTAGTGTTGGGTCTTTTATTCGAAAGATTTTTTAAGTTTTTTTTTTTGCATATAACTGTATTCATGAAGTAGTTAGCTAAAATTAGTAGGAATTTTTTCAGTAGTTGATGGTAGGGTGAGGTAGGGATCCTAGGAAAGGCTAAGAAATGCTTTAGTGGGAATGATGTACTGGTAAGCGGGTTTTAGGAATACCAATTTGAGAAGGTGACTTTGAGGATTCGTGATGATTCCTAAGGAAAGTATGGATAGGTGTGAAAGGTTGTACTAGGCCCATACTATTGAAAGCACAGGATCCCTACTCGAATCAAGGATAGTCACAAAGATTCTAGGAAGCTTGTGGAATGAGGATTCGTTGGGTATGTTCTGATCATTTATGTGGTTGTTTTTCAGTATGGTGATGAGCACTTGTAGAAGTGGATCTGGTTCTAGTTCAGGTTTAGGCTCTGGTGTTGAGCCAATTGATGAGAGGATTCACGAGTTCGTTTCGTCTAAGGTTACTCGTGGCATTTTGGATGCGACTCATGTGATGTTTGGTACCATCAAGGAGAGGATCATATAGCCAATAGATGAGCATATCGGGGCTTTTGGGGTCGAGATTGCAGAAGGACAATTAGAGGGGACCGAACTCTCTCTTTTTAGAAGTTCAAGGCTTATAGAGCCATAGATTCCTTCAGGGAGAAGGTACCTATTATGAGTAGATGGTGGATTCCTGACATCGAGAATGCTCAGCAGACTAGTTTTTCCTTCAGGTATCAAACTCGATTTGTTTTCATTTCAACCAGGTGGGCCACAAGAAGGCCAATTGTCTGAGGTTGGTGAATGGAGTGGTGAGAGCATCTGCTCCAGCTGCATTGAGGATTACTGATGTCCACACCGAGGAGACTTCATTATGTTCAGTTTGGTATGTAGCGTATACGCTTTCTTTAAGACTTCATTATTTATGCTTTTGATCATGTTTCTATGTGTGAGACATTATGTTCAGTTTGGTAAAGTCTCCACCTAAGGATCAAAGTTTCTTTAAGATTTCCTGGTTACTATATTTAGATGAATTGTCATATGCCAATCTTGTATACCGAGAATCGTGTTTGAAGGGTATCTAGTCAAGCCAGTTGTAGTCGTTAGTTCGGGAGGCGATGGTCAGTGATTGTGTGTGACCTAGGTAGGAGTAAACTGAGTGTTCTTCTTGTAAGATCAACAACTGGATTGACTTTAATGATTTCAGTGCAATGGGTCGGAGGAAGTTGCAGTGTAAGTTTATTGTATTTTTGGAGTTCGAGATAGTTGAGATCTTTCGTGGTTGAGGGGCATAAGGGATTGGTCATAACGTGAGTGCAGGATGATTTTTTTCAGCTTCATGCTTTCAGGAGTTATGCATGTGGTCCTCACATCAGAAGTGATGTGTGTAAAACCAACTAGTTTTAATCCTACTAACTTAGACACAAAATAAACACACGAAAGGCAGTGTACCTATCGATTAGTAATATAGTTCAAGCAAGTAGGGTATCGAACACAGGGAACGGTAAACAATTAAAATAAATCCTAATATTATCTAAATAAAACAAATAACAAAAAGGGGGTTTTCTCTAGTTTTACAAGACTAGAAACTTAATTAGAATAACCAACACACAAATTAACTAACTAGCAACTAAAACAATTAATTACCAACTAAATTCAATAGTAAAGAGGACTTCTGTTTAGGTACGACTCATTTGTTCCCCTGGATGATTTTAATGTATCGGATTAATTCTTCATTGGCTACCGATTAAGATAATTAGGCTCATGTTCGCTATTCCTAATTCTTAGAAAACAAATTAACTCAAGCAATGGCCAGTTGTCTAAATTAACGGGTTTCCTAGATTATTGATTCGGGTTAAGTAAGACTTGTAGTGGTTAACTAAATTGGCCCTTCAATTAACCTCCTGTCGATGTTCATCCAACAAGCTTACACATTAACTTACTTATCTTCTAGTTAATTCTAGTTTCACGTTCGTTATTCCTAGACATACAACTATGTGGTCACAATAAATCATATGAAATTAATAACTAAGAGATGTTGATATAACTTAATTACTGATTTATTAATAGAAGAATAGTTGTTGTCAACACATAAGGTTCTTTAACAATCTTAACAAAACATAATTACCAATCAAAATTAATCCTACTCAAATAATCAATCCATGTTCACAAAATTGTCTACCCTAACAGAAGAATAAGTTTTTAGCTCATGATTGCAGTAAACATAAACTCAAAACGAAATCAAAGTATGTAAACATGATTCAAATCAAAAAGTTACTAAGAATAAACCAAAATTGTCGTGATTCTCTTCACAATTGAATGTAGGGTTGATTCTTCAGTTCCTCACGACCTAGCAACACTTCCAATCGTTTCTCAGCCTCCTAGGGTTTCTCTCCATGCTATGATATCGATCTGAAAGTCCCTTTATAAAGATTTTCACAAAACCGAGGCTACTCGGCGAGTCCAGTGACCTACTCGGCGAGTCCGTCACTTAAAACCCGTGTACGACAAGTCAGCGCGCGTCCAGAATCGCGAAAGTTCGATACAACTCGCCGAGTAATCGACCCTGCTCGCCGAGTACGTTTTGAATCAGCATTTTCTCAAAGCACAAAAGTCGTCCGTAATTGTGTCTACTTTTCAGAACATTTTGAATCTCGACAATCGGAGTTACGGTTCATGAGATATGGCCAAAACACTGACGAGGGGTCAAGCTGTCCAACAACATCCTTCTTTCTTCAAAATCCAAGATCCAAGCGTCCAATCGCTAGTTCCGCTTCCTTTTCCATCCGAGCATGTCATCATTGCTGAAAAATTAAATTCTAAACTAATTAATCACCTTTTGTTCATTAAATGAGACAAAAACAACATAAAGTATTAAGATAATGCATGAAGTTTATAACTAAATATGCTCATATCAAAATACACCACACTTGACTTTTGCTTGCCCCCAAGCAAAACTGAATTTTAGTACACTAATATTACATAAGATAATCCCAATCAAACCCAGCCATTATGCCAAGACCGAAACGCATGCATTTGTGTCTAAAATTTTCCTAATAACCCCCCATACTCCAAATTCTCACAATCCTCATTAACATTCGCCCACTTTTTCCGAACAATGCTCTTTTTATGCATCCCTCCGAATCCATCCTCAGAAAACCTCTTAACCTCAAGGTATTTTTGGTTGAGCAACCCAAGCATACATAATCTAGACAATTACAATTTATGATACCACATTGGAGCACTTTGGAATTCTTCACTTCTTTGACATTTGATCTTTAATTTCTTTGAATTCACCACCTTGTTGTTTGATTTTTGGTATCTTCAACTTTTTGAATTTCTTCGGAATTTTCGATCTTATAATTTCATACTTAACTTTGATGCTCCAAAAATTCTTCAAACTTTTCTTGTAATTCTCTCTCTCTCTTTTAAACATGTAACTCACTTTTTTTTCACTCAAAACCCTACATGCTTAAGCAGGGGCGCTCAACTTCAACCTTTATTGGTTAACGATAATAATTTTCCTGGATACATTTCTGGTACACGATGCTAAACATATTGCATCCTTCAAACTAAGCGAGGTCGTGTTTTTGTCCCATGATTTCACTGGAATAAGGAAGCCACAAATGCACTAGAACGTATATAGGCTCAACTAAACATTTGGGTTTTCATGCAATCATCAAATATAATACTAGCATGATCCCTAATTGCTTTACCAAAATTTTCTAAATTAATCCTAGCAAATTTTATGCAAAACTTTAAAAATTAACTAGTGTAACCAAGCAACCCCCTACCCCACACTTAATTTATGCAATGTCCCTATTGCATATCATGCATTATAAAGAACAATAAAAATAAGGAGAGAATTGGAATAAACTCCCCTGGGATAGTAGTGGCGAGGTTGATATCTATTCTCCTCAGCTCCATCTTCAATTGACTTTATACATGGGAACAACTCATCCATCTCTTGGGGTGTCAAAATCTCGTGTGGTACAGTCTTTAAAAATGCAGGAAAGACTCTCGGAAATCTCAGAAAATGTTGGTGACTCGTCGAGCAGGTAAGTGCACTCGCCGAGTCCATCGCTGTGTGGAAAAAAATGTTTCTACTCCAGGTCCGCAAAACTTCGTTTTCTTTCTCGCCTAGACTCGATTTTTCCCTTGGTTATCCTTGACTCTAGAATCTCGCATGAAATCCTTACACTCAAACTGAAAAGATCAAAAACAAATACCAAGTAATAAAAAAAAACATCAAAATAAAAATCCTAAATTATCCCTAAATACTAGAAGTTTAGAAAGAAAAAGAAAAGCAAACTCTAATGACAGGTTGCCTCCCGCAAGCGCTTCTTTTTGTGCGAGTCTTTAGCTGGACTCCCAACTTAATAAACTTCCAATAAACTCAATGTCAATCCATCCGTTTCATTAAATATTTTCTTTGGACCAATTTGTAAAATTTGGCTCTTTTCTTCTAAAATTGGCCAAACGAGCTTGAATACATAAAACCCAAGAATATTGACAAGCGTTGGAACCGGTTGGATACTAATCATAAATGGATCGTGCTTCAGAACTTTCTCCAAAGTTGGAATCGTCACCCCATGCTTCGAAACACAAACCGGAAATACAAGGGACCATGTCGTGGTAACAGTCAAACCACAACTTGGTTCTGCAATTCAGCTTGTTCTTGTTCTTCATCTGACCCTTCTGCTAGCAATCTTTCCAGCTCCTCCAAGTCTCTTTCTGGATTAAATTCTTCATCTAGTAAATTTAGCTCTTGTGACTCAAATTTTTCTTGATCGTTAGACAAGATGTTATCTAACCATCTATCAAATTTCTTCAAATCTTCATCCGATCCAAACTCCTCATCTTCTTGCTCAATCTCCTGTACTACTTCCTCAAGAAAAGCAGCAAAAGCATCGAGATTTGGAAAATACATAATAAATAAAAATAAAAATAAAAATTAAACTAAATAAAAAAAATTAATCAACAAATAAAATAAAAAATATGATAACAATTAGCAAATAAAATTAACTATTTAGAACCGTTCCCCGGCAACAGCGCCAAAAACTTGATGTGTGTAAAACCAACTAGTTTTAATCCTACTAACTTAGACAGAAAATAAACACACGAAAGACAGTGTACCTATCGATTAGTAATATAGTTCAAGCAAAGTAGGGTATCGAACATAGGGAACGGTAAACAATTAAAATAAATGCTAATATTATCTAAATAAAACAAATAACAAAAAGGGGGTTTTCTCTAGTTTTACAAGACTAGAAACTTAATTAGAATAACCAACACACAAATTAACTAACTAGCAACTAAAACAATTAATTACCAACTAAATTCAATAGTAAAGAGGACTTCTGTTTAGGTACGACTCATTTGTTCCCCTGGATGATTTTAATGTATCGGATTAATTCTTCATTGGCTACCGATTAAGATAATTAGGCTCATGTTCGCTATTCCTAATTCTTAGAAAACAAATTAACTCAAGCAATGGCCAGTTGTCTAAATTAACGGGTTTCCTAGATTATTGATTCGGGTTAAGTAAGACTTGTAGTGGTTAACTAAATTGGCCCTTCAATTAACCTCCTGTCGATGTTCATCCAACAAGCTTACACATTAACTTACTTATCTTCTAGTTAATTCTAGTTTCACGTTCGTTATTCCTAGACATATAACTATGTGGTCACAATAAATCATATGAAATTAATAACTAAGAGATGTTGATATAACTTAATTACTGATTTATTAATAGAAGAATAGTTGTTGTCAACACATAAGGTTCTTTAACAATCTTAACAAAACATAATTACCAATCAAAATTAATCCTACTCAAATAATCAATCCATGTTCACAAAATTGTCTACCCTAACAGAAGAATAAGTTTTTAGCTCATGATTGCAGTAAACATAAACTCAAAAACGAAATCAAAGTATGTAAACATGATTCAAATCAAAAAGTTACTAAGAATAAACCAAAATTGTCGTGATTCTCTTCACAATTGAATGTAGGGTTGATTCTTCAGTTCCTCACGACCTAGCAACACTTCCAATCGTTTCTCAGCCTCCTAGGGTTTCTCTCCATGCTATGATATCGATCTGAAAGTCCCTTTATAAAGATTTTCACAAAACCGAGGCTACTCGGCGAGTCCAGTGACCTACTCGGCGAGTCCGTCACTTAAAACCCGTGTACGACAAGTCAGCGCGCGTCCAGAATCGCGAAAGTTCGATACAACTCGCCGAGTAATCGACCCTGCTCGCCGAGTACGTTTCGAATCAGCATTTTCTCAAAGCACGAAAGTCGTCCGTAATTGTGTCTACTTTTCAGAACATTTTGAATCTCGACAATCGGAGTTACGGTTCATGAGATATGGCCAAAACACTGACGAGGGGTCAAGCTGTCCAACAACATCCTTCTTTCTTTAAAATCCAAGATCCAAGCGTCCAATCGCTAGTTCCGCTTCCTTTTCCATCCGAGCATGTCATCATTGCTGAAAAATTAAATTCTAAACTAATTAATCACCTTTTGTTCATTAAATGAGACAAAAACAACATAAAGTATTAAGATAATGCATGAAGTTTATAACTAAATATGCTCATATCAAGAAGCATCTAGACAAATATCTTGTTGTAGACGATTATCCCTTCTTAGACAATGAAGATAGAGTTCGAAGGCGCTTGTACTGCTGAAATTGGATGTGAGTTGTAATGTAGGTTAGCTCATTAAAACATTGTTATCGCTAATAAGATAAGATTTTTTTTGTGATCTATCAACTTCTGGGCATGGTTGATGTATTCCTGCATGGGTTTTTCCCAGTAGTAAGTGGGTTGTTGGATTGGTTATCCATCTGTTTAGATAATAGGTTGTTTGTTCCTTGTAGACAGCTGAGTTTGTTCAAGGAATTGATTGTATCAGGGGTAGGTACTTTGGATGTGATGATATTTTGTCAAGAGTAGCCGAGTATTTGATAAGGTTTAGGATGTGGGTACCCTAGACTAGTTGGTCATGAAATCTTAGTTTTTGTAAGCTCAGGATGATAGTGGTGGAGTAGTGAGTTTGAGATATGTTTCAAAGATCCAATGGTTATGAGGATGGAAGAGAGTAGTTGAATCCAAGTGGGGGAGAACCGTTTGGATTAATGAGAATATTTCCAAGTGTGAAGCAAGGAGAAGTTTCATATTAGGGTAACTGGAGAGCCAATTTTGGTTGTGGTATGAGTTGGAGTTTATGAAAGGAATAATGTTCATGTTCGGTTGTAATCAGGGAGGAAAATGTTGAGGATGATGTTTATCTCATCTAAAGTTATGAAGCATCGGTTGTGGCCCTTTATGGGTTCGTGGCTAGGTTCAGGTTAAGTGTTGTATTAGAACCTCTCTGCACATTCTGGGGGTGCAACTCGTATTTTTTTTGGTTAGGTATTATTATGGGTAGTTGGCAAGACCCTGGGTTGGGCCCATGGCAGTTGGGAAGTGTTGTAAGACTCCAGGGTAGCTGTAGCATTCACAAGGTTAGTAGGCAGTTGTGGAGGTATTGTAAGTCTACGGCTTGTCTTGCAGTCGTCACTAGGGTGAGTTAGACCGATGCAAGAGTGGTTATAAGACTATGAGGGGATCACAACCTTCAAGAGTGGTTATAATACTATGAGGGATGTTAGATCTGCATCAGTAGTTAGATTTGTATAACTCCCGATTTAGAGTGAGTCACATTTGGTTATGCTAGCTTGGGTGAGAACCGTGGATGAGGCATGATTGGTTGTGTTATTTTGAGTGTAATGCTGTAAAACTCACCGAGTTGGCCGATTACTCGGGTGAGTACTCCCTACTAGACCCTTACTGAGGAGATTTACAGAATCTGAGTACTCCCTGATCTGCCCCTTACTGAAGCGAGCAGTGTTGTAAAACTCGACTAACTCGGTGATTAATATGTATAAGATACATAATGATTTATTATTTAACACATACACATGTGCTCATTACTATATATATATATATATATATATATATATATATATATATATATATATATATATATATGTATCTTAAATTTTCAGTTTTTATTCAAGAAGGGAGACCATTGTGTGTTTTTTTTTTCTTCAGTTTTTGTGTATTCACATGTATCTAATTTTGTAATATATTTAAATCAAATTTTGAATTTTGACTTGTATAATTTCCCTAAAAATATTTCTACATGAATTACCGAATCCAAGTACTCCCTAATCGTCAGTCGGCCGAACATTTACTGAGTAGAGAGTTCTACAACCTTTCTTGGGTGAGTAGACTGTTCAGTCATTTGATGTTATGCTCATGGAAGGAGGTATTGGTGGTAAGTCCCCAGGCTAGTGATGGAATGTTTACAAGATCAGGGTTTTCGGTGATCTTGATGTCCAAGTGGATTAAATGGTGTCAGGGTGTATCGTAAATCAGTAAGTGTACGACTTATGAGGGTGAGACTCAGTTGTGTCTGGAATGGTTGGCGCATTAGAGCAAGTTTGGAGTAGGGAAGCTCCATGGTTATCAGATCAGACTCGTATGAAAGATAGGCTAGGGTAGCCTTTATCAGTTAGACTCTTGGGCGGATTCTTGTTGTATGTCCATGTCTGATATTGTTAGTCTCAGCAAATGGGTAAAGATTCTACATCCCAACTTATTAGAAGGTCAATATGGAATCAGGGGATCTTAGATAGATCGCATATGTGAATTTTTGGTTAATAGGATGTGAGTTATATTTTGGTTGAGCATCAATGGTTAGGACTCATTTTGGGAGTCACCATTCATTTTGGGATTCAAGGTTTCGGCAACGTTGAATGGTCAGGAATTCGATTTTCCAATACCAGTGATATAATTTAGGGTTGGAGAGGTTTGTTCGGTTCGGGTTGCGAAGTAGATTCATTATGGTTGTGGTTTGGAATGGTTCTATCTATCTACAAATCAAACATGGTTTAAGGTTTTTAGTTTTCGGTTAGAGTAGTTGGATCTTCTTTTATTGGTTAAGAGAAAAGTGTTAAGGTTCATTCTTAGTTAGGATGTGTGATCTCTGCTAATATTGGGCTTGATATCAATCTTTGAAGGCGGTCGTCTTTATAAGATGACTTCGAAGTCCTAATCGGAGTCCAAAAATTTATGGTGCGGTTTCTGGTGTGTCAAAGTAAGCTGTAAGGAATGATTTTGAGGATGAAATCTAATTTAAGTAGGGGAGAGTTGTAACACCCATTTTCTAGAATGGTCCAGTTTAGGGCATTAAGGAGTCAAAATCTTAGTTTTTAGGGAAAACCGAGTGTCACGACGAGAAAAGCCAAGATGACAATTGTGTATCAGAACTGTGGCCACGATGTGATACATAGGTGGTCATGACATTAAGAAGGTTTCAGTCCAAGCTATGATATTTTCTGGTTTCCCTCATATTTAAACCCCGTTAGCTTGATTTTAGGGTTCATTATTAGCCTCCATCACCCTCGAATCTCATAAAACCCTAAACCTATTCACTCTTGGTGGTTCTTGGCCCATTTTGGTGCTTTGTTGTGTTGAAGAAGAAGAAGAAGAAGCAGAGTTCTAGAGTGTTGATCCAACAATGAATCATCATTATTATCATCATGTGCACATTCTGGACATTTTGTAAGTGTCCAAGATCTACGTTCTTGTCCCTTTATCTCTAAGTTTTATCAAGTTGAAGTGTTGAGATTCCATAAATTTGGCAACGCTTCTTGGAGCCTTTTGAGTATTATTTGGTTCAGATCTAGGATTTGGTTGTGAATTAGGAACCTTGCATGAGTTTGAAGTCATATTGTTGGCCTTTGACCTAGATTGGATAGAGAACATGCATGGAGTATGCATGTCCATAAAGTTACCTTTTTTATGAACCTTTGGAGTCCCTTGATGCTTCTAGAAAGTGGGAGTGGAAGAATTCATGGTTTAAGGACTCAAATCATTAAGTGGATGTCTCAAAATGAAGTAACTCCATGACAAGGAGGATGTCACGACATGACTGAGGAAGGGTTTCACGACTAGGTTCTGTTTTGCTCACGACGTGACCAAGGAGGGTTCACGTCATGATGCTTGAGTAGGTTATTCGTCACCGAGTTGGATGAGTTAGAGCAAGATGAGTTGGAATCAGTTTTAGGGAATTCTTACAGCATGACGAAGGGTTGGTCACAACGTGGGGCTCAATGGTTGATTTTATTGGCTGTCGACTTATTGAAATGGGGTGAATTTTAGTCATGATTATTGGATTTAGTGTGTAACCTAAGGTTAGACCATGTATATTTTGATAGAAGTTCTGTAGCATCTATTGTGGGGCATCAAGATATTGGTTAGTTGACTTTGTGAGTCAGGTGAGTCTTCTCACTATACTATGTAGGATGCTAGTTTTCTTTGTGATACTTTCATGGAAGAAGAGGTGGTAGCCCTTGACATATGAATGAAAGACTAGGTGGTGGCTCCTGACAATTTTATGCAAGACCAGGTTCTGGCCCAGTAGTTATATGTATATGTATATGTATGTTGCTAGTTGTCTTTGTGATGCTTGAAAATAATACTAGGAGGTGGCTCTTCGAACTTGAACATAAGACCAGGATTTGGCTCCTTGTATGGTAAGGAAAGATGTTTGGCTCATTGTTGATAGAGACAATAAGACTATGGATGGCCCATAACATTCCTATTTTATGTATTGTATGTGGTATTTTGAGGAACTCACTAAGCTTTGTGCTTATTGTTTGTGGCTTAAACATTTTTCAGGTACTTCTAGTTCCATAGGGAACAGCTCAGTTTGACTATACAATATCTCCCGATGGCTTTTTCCACATTGATTACTTTTGATATACTCTGATGTTTGAAAATAAGATTGATACCGGTGGGATTTGGAACAAATGTTTGTATGAATCAATGTTTTAAAATGAAAATTTTATTGACAATTTTTGGATGTTACAAGATTATTGACACTGTTGAAATTAGTTATGCAATTGGTTTTCAATTATTAGGTTTTTAAGTTTTGATTAGGAAAAATATCATAGGGGATAAGGTACTACCCACTCATCACTGAATCTTTTAATACTAAATTCTAGATTATTGGGCTTCCCTATCAAAGTGGAATGGATTTGCGGAATGAGAAGAAAATATAACATTCAATTCAAGGCGCTTCAATAATCGCAATTTGAGTATCTAGGTAACCTTCCTTTAATCAATACTAGGCGAATGTTTGCGCGTTGCGCAGAAACACCTATAAAATTGAAGTCTTTAGAAATATATGTTTTTTTTAATATACCAATAACGTTGTTGTTAACTTTGATATAATAATTTTTACACTAAATTGATATAATATATTGATTATTTTTAATTATATGATAATATATACTATATACATCTATTATAACTTCATAATTTCATTTGTCTAAATGATTTCTACCTGTGAGTTACACATGAATAAAGTTAAATATAATATATGGTTTAATGTTATTTATAGTTGTTGCAAATGTTAATTAATTTTTTAAAATTTATTTGCTTAATGTTTTAATTTCCATCATTATAATTATTTAAAACATCAAACATTATTTTTTGATTTTATAGGTATCAATATAACCATTTATATAGACTTATTTTTAACTGTTGTTATTGTAAGTTATTTTAAGCTACTTATTTGGAAACTTTTAAAGATTATAAAAATATCTTTAGCATATATTTTAATTAAATTGAGATTAGAATTTAGTTTTTCAATTTATCACTACAATTTATCACTTTTAACTATTTTACAAAATATTCTTTGGTTTTTTAAGTGGAATTGAAATTTATATTTAAGTTGACATTGTAATACACAGAAACACCTATATAGTTGAAGTCTTTACAAATATATGTTTTTTAATATAATAATAATAATGTTGTTGTTAAATTTGATATAATAATTCGTAGATTAAATTGATATAATATATTGATTATTTAAATTATATGATGATATATACATCTATTATAACTTTATAATCTCAATCGTTTGAATAACTTCAATCCGCGAATTACACATGAATAAAATTAAATATAATATATGGTTTAATATTATTTATAGTTGTTGTTACTGTTAACTAATTTTGTAAATTTTGTTTCCATATATCACTACAATTTATCATTTTTAACCATTCACAAAATATTCTTTTGTTTTTAAGTAGAATTGAAATTTATATTTAAATTGACATTATAGCGTTATATTCAAGTTAACAATTTAAGTATTTTGTCCAAACTATTCAAATGTTGTAGCTTTAAACTGATATTGGTTTACATATAACAACATAATAAATCTATTAAATTAAGTATAATATGTTATAAGTTAAAAACATAACTTAATAAGTAGAAATAAATATATTATTTAAAATTTGATATTTAGTTTATTTATGATTACCCTCTTAGTTTTGAAAAATAAGAGTTATGGAACACAATAATTTTTTAGCAGTTATACGTAAATGGGTGAATGTGGGAACAATCATTTGAGTGGTAAATATATATCGTCCTTGAACATTTTCTATGGAAAAAATAGAAACTTTGGAAAGATTTATTAGAACTAAAAAATGTGTCACATGCAGCTTGTTTATATACTTTCCACTTCACTAAGGTTGGATGTTATGAGTAAAGGATGGATTCTTGATTTTGCACAAGAGGAATTTCGACATTCAACGATTTCACCAGAAACGCTCTCTCAATCGAATATAATTTAGGTGGTAGAAAATTCACTCCTATTGTTGGGGATGGTACAGAACTCAACAAAATGTGTTAGAATACTTGTGTGTACTAATATAAAATGTATTACCATCCTTACGTGTAAGAATTTTATAGACCAACGGCCTCTTGCACGGTTATTACTTTTCCAAGAGAATATTCTTATTATTTTCCAATTATCTTTCAAAGTTATGTAGCTGACTTCTACCCTCTTCCTTTAGATTCAATAATTATTGGATTTCAGATGATACCCTTGTGGAGTTGGTTAAGAATAGGTGTTATAGTAAGCATTCCTGGGAGAGCTAATTACATACTCGCAAAACATAGAGAAATCAAATATTTTATCAAGATTTGGAAAACAACCTCTATAAATGATTTGCAGAATCTTGTTCCCTAAATGGGAAAATTGATGTCTTTGAGACTTTGAGATTTTAGCAAAAAATAAATTCTCACTTCCCAAGAACTTGATAATTCACATGTATGGAAACAAAGAGCCAGACTTAGATAAGTAGTAGAAGGATATGAAAATATGAGTGATTTTCATAGCATCATCAATGGTAACAAAATGAGGTCCAAAATTAATGGTTTGACAATAGATGGAGAGTAGGTTCAGGATCTCAATACAATCAATTTTGAGATGAGGAAATTATTTTTGTCTAAATTCCAAGAATCAATGAAGAATCAACCAAAATTTCACTGGAACTTGTTTAAAACACTCTACTTGGAGGACAAAGACTTCTTAGAATCTCCTTTTTTCTTTTGCTAAAATAAAAACAAGGATTTTTGGAGCGTGGAGGTAAAATAGCATCGAGACCGAATGATTTCACATTCAAATCCCTCAAAAAGTTATGGGGTGTAGTGGGTATCAACTTTGTTGCTTTTATCAAGGAATTTGAATGAACATATACATCACCAAGGCCTTGGAGGCATGTTTATTTCTTTATTTTCCAAATCTAGCGATCTAGTCTCTTTTAGTGATTAGAGACCCATCAGTAAGCATTGGAAAAAAACTTGTGTGTGAACAAAAAAAGTAATGGGTTCGGTGGTTAGCATCGAGTAATGTACATACATTGAAGGTTGGAACATCATTAACAGACCATTTATCTTAAATAAAGTATGCACATAGGTAAAAAAAATTCAAAAAGAAGGTGATTTTATTTAACATGCATTTGAAAAGGAATTTGAATTCTCAAATTGGAAATTTTTAGGTTGTATGATGGAGCAAATGGTCTTTAGGCAAAAATTGAGAAAGTGAATTATTGGTTGTCTGGATTTAGTGAGATCATTCGTACTTGTAAATAGATCACCTACAATAGAGTTCGATCTCCACAGGGGTCTTAGGCAAAGGGACCATATTTCAAAATCATTCAAAAAATATCATTCAAGTTTGGTGTGTCCAAAAACACCATCCAAGTAAAGCATTTGTACAAAAAACACCAACGAAGTACATTCGTTGTTCAAATTTGACCTTGTGGTGACCGACAATTACTGGTAAAAAATAAGTAAAGGAAAAAAACAAGAGGAAATGACTCAAAGGGGTAACTATGTTTCAAAATTGTTCAAAAAACACAATTCAAGTTTGGTATGTTCAAAAAACACCATCAAAGTAAACTTTTTGTACAAAAAACACCAACAAACTATATGTTTTGTTCAAATATTACCCACTGGTAACTAGCTATTACAGGTTAAATGATGACTTGGCTTAACTGATACTTATTGATATGCCCTTGGGCTCCGACACCAACCAAAAACTCGGTCCTCACAACCTACATTATCCATCACCAAATGGGCGTTGTAGACACTACAACTTGTTACGAACGAATATAAATTCGAATACATCATAAACAAGTATTGGAACCATATCCCAGGAAACATGCAAAAGAAATGGTACGAAACAATAAAATAACAAGGAAAGGACAAGAGACGTGCATGTCTGTAGATTGGATAATAAATGAAGGACAGGTCAAGAATATAAACTCTTTTAACAATGAGCATCCTATAAATACCCAAAAGACATGATATCCAAGGCAGAGTAAGGTAAGGCAAAATAGAGATAACATACATAGAATTAAGGTAACATTAAGAATCATAATCTAAATTAGGCATCAGATAGCTATGTCGGGGTCCAAATTAGATTGCGATTTTGTTTCCAAAGGCCATAACCTCGGTTGGACCCTAGAATGACGAAATCGGATTTAGCATTAAGGTGACACTAAGAATCACAATCTGAAGGCCATAACCCTCGGTATGGATGTCTGATACTTAAATTATCCCCCATGGATATAAAAAATGATGAAATCAAACTTAGAATGAAGAAGTTATGGCCTTTGGAAGATTGGCAATTCTTAACCCAAGTCGAGTACTCTAGGTGTATGCTAGGAGTATGTCGGGCGTACTGGCTCAATATTTGGATCGCAAGGGTTTGAACATATGCTGGGCGTATGCATGGACTTGTTTAAGTAAGGCCTCGGGCCAACTTAAACCTTTAATCGTAGAGGCTTCATTTATTGTTTTTTCAATAATTATTATGTCATGTCATAATAGTTAAGGCAAGTCATCATTTAACATGTAAGAGCCAGTTACCGATGGGTAATATTTGAAAAAAAATATAGTTTGTTTGTGTTTTTGTACAAAAACTTTACTTGGAAGGTATTTTTTTGAACATACCAAACTTGGATGGTGTTTTTTGAACGATTTTGAAGCATAGTTACCCCTTTAAGTCATTTACTCTTGTTTTTTTTCCTTCACTTATTTTTTACCACTAATTTACGGTTACCACAAGGTAAAATTTGAACAAAAATGTACTCTGTTGGTGTTTTTTGGACACACCAAACTTGGATGGTATTTTTTGAATGATTTTGAAAAATAGTTACCCATATAAGTCATTTTTGTCACACCCCAAAACCAAGAACGACGGAAACGTTCTGGGGTGGAGGACGTCATGTACAGTATCACAACAATGAAAAGTAGTAAAAAAGCAACAACATCATCCATTGCATTAATAATATAATTATTATACAAATATTCTATCAAATTTTGATAAACACTAAAGCATAAATCAAAATGATAGATGAGTCTTGAACGAGCTCCATCTTCCTTTCTCCTTGCATCGATACTTGTCTATGATAACCTGAGGATACAGGTAATTTTGAAAGCGAGTATCAGCTTTGAAGCTGGTGAGATCATAAGTATTTTAGTGTCTTAATTTGTATGTAAGAATTTGTAAGTTTATGAACTGTAAGTATAAAAATGTTTGTAAAACAACTGTAAACGTTTGAAAAACTCTAGAAATCCCTATGATTCCTACTATTATATAAGGGTGTCTTCTACGAAGACCTAACTGTTCACAATGTAGTCTTCTACCAAGACTTAACTGTTCTAAATGTTTGTTTCATGTAAAAGTGTGTAATTTTCCCAAGTGTAACTATCATTAACAAAATATAGTTTTTACATTTAAAGTTTAAGTGAAAAGATCACTAAATATATATACAGGGAAAATTAATGTAGTACTAAAATGTAGCGCTATAAGAACTACTGCTGTACTAACTACCTTAAACCGGATTTATATTAAGGTATTCTGTGATTAATTGCACCATACTATTGACTGGTAACAACGACATACGAATGTTCATAAAACGGAATGACGTTTGGCACCCACAGACCTGCAGGTCCGGCTGTAGCTAGCAGCAAGGTGTAGGATAGTCAATCCAGTATAGATCTATACGCAAACTCACACTCTCCCTCCAAGAGAATTCTAGCTACAACTCGGGCCATGACATTTAAGGCATGCTCCGATACAATGGATCACAATTGTTAACGTATTCATGTATATGTAATGTAATGTTACTTGTGCTAGTATCGTTGTATATGTTCTCTTCCTAGTATAGTTGTATATGTTCTTCTCTAGTATAGTTGTATATGTTCTTCTCTAGTATAGTTGTATATGTTCTCATAGTAGTAAGTATTAACTCATGAATGAACTGACTCATAGTATGCTATTGTGTTCTAGTAATAGTTCTAGTATCTTCCTAAACTACCCAAATGGTAGTTTACTAGTAATCTATCTGGTACGCATGGACATGGATGTATACCCTTGATACCTAAGGGCATTGGATGAACTGGAAGGACCTTTATGACTATATATGTACAGATGTTATATAACTAATATTTAAACGACCTTCGGACGAGTACCCAATATCCCACCAGACCACATCTCAAGCGCGAAAAGCAAATAGGGTGGATAGCCTTCCTAAGTCTTTTAAACATTTCTTATATAAATATACATATAGAGGCATGAAATTTATAATATAAAAGCATAAATAAGTTTTGTAAAACCTTTGAACATAAATTATTATCTTAAGAAAAGATCGACTTGATGTCAATCTATAAAACGGTTTGAAGGCATGGGTTTGATAAAACAATTTAGTATAAGGAAACATTTGTTTGAATCACAATTGTAAATAAGTTTGAAATAAAACATACAAAGTAAAATGTACAGTGTAATAAGGAGTTTTAAACATATAAAATGTTTATAAAAATCATTTGAAGGAAACTGTTCAGTAAAACTGCTAATGAATAGCCAATCATTTGAATGCTACTTATTAATCACATATGATGGATATGATAATTAGCATAATTCTACTTGTATCCCCCCATAAAACATTTAAAAACTGTTAAAACATTGATTAAGGGGTATGAACTCACCTGCAGTAAGTGATTGGAATTGAATGGAAGGTTATCGTAAGGAATGATCTGACAAGTGCTTGGTGTCAAGTGAAGACTTTAGACACACACAATGATCCTAATTACATATGAAGACATATGTATATAAATAATTAGTGATTAAAACACTAATTATACAAGTATAAGAATTTTAATGCGAGGAAATCGCTTTTGGTCAAGTGTTAGGAGGCAAATAGGTTGCAACAAAGGAGTGCAAGACCTCTAATGGGGGTTTATGGTCAAATGACCATAGGATTTGGAGTTTACGGCCCAGGGGAGTAAACTCCTGGCCATAAACTCACAATAAGGTCTCTAAATGAAGCTTAGAATTAATACAACTCTAGTGGTGAAGTGTTCCAAGGCTTAAACAATTGATTGGGCTTCCTATTGACTCCATTGAGGAGTTCACAGCCCTGGGACCATATCCCATGGAGATTACGGCCGTAATATCCCTTGGGGAATGGTTTATAGTGCTTTCAAGTCCCTAATTTATCAAGGAATGCATTAAGGCAATTGTCCAAGGCTTTAGGAGGATTTATGGCACCATTTGGAACCATTTATTAGAGTTCACGACCCTGGAACATCTTGGGCCGTGGACACCCTTTTCTTTGTGTTTTAATGGTGTTTGCTAGCCCCAAACACACTAGGGTACTTATCCTAATTTGTCTCTTGGCTTAAGGAAGGTTTTTAAGGCATTTTGAGACCTAAACATGGAGTTCACGGCCCTGGAACATCCTTGGCTGTGAACTCACTTTCATCCTTGATTTTAATTGATTTTGGTGTCCTAAACATGCAATGGTGGGTTCTAGTTCAATTTCCATGGCTTTGAGGGACATTGGGACACTTTTGTCCCTTAAAATGGAGTTTACTCCCCAAGTGTTCTTGGGCGGTAAACTCCCAAATCTTGGGGTTTTGGTCTGATTTTGATGTTATAATACACAATCTAAGCTATATAATATAACTAGATCGAAGTACTCACGATTTGGGATAAAAGCCCGAAGATCCGTGAGAGAGAATTTGGATTTTCTCTAGTTGGAAATGTAACTAATGAACTATTTGGTTCAGATTTCTATATATAGTCCTGATATTTTTGGCAGAAAATATTTTATTCCCGGAATGAACTCTAATGTCATAGAGTATTGGAAAAATAGTGTTGCACAAAACCCTAGTGCATCCACTCTCCTGATATCTCCTTAAGTATTAAACCTGAAATACTCAAACTTATACTCAAAGTCTGAAATTTCACTGTAACTGTTCTAACTTCTATTTGATTGATATGGTTTGTTCAGAATGGAAATTTCGGGTTGTCACAATTTTCCCTTTAATTATTGGTAGGGAAGGATAACACATTATGCTAATGATGGAATGTTTGTTTCTAACTGATTTTTGGTGAACATTCTAAATTATTCCCAATTGATTAGATGCTTGCACTTATCTTCAGGTCTAAAATTTAACTACTCTGAGATCGATGGTTGTTTTGGATTGAGGTAAATTCTAACAAGATTTTGAGTTATTCATTTATTCTCACATGTGAAGTTGCTTCTCTTCAATTCTCATATCTTGGTCTCTTAGTTGGGAAAATATGTCACTCGTAAAATCATGGAAGTTGGTCATTGATCGAGATGCTAATAAGCTTATAGATTGGAAAGCCAAGCTCTCATATTTGGTGGGCGAGCCACACTTATTAAATATCAAGGAAGGGGATGAGGAAATGGCAAGGAAGGGGGTGACTAGCATATATAAAAACATTGCTAATATCTAGGCAAATTTTTCTTCATACAATCTGGATTTGGAATGTTGCTTCGAATGCATGGTTGGAAATAAAGAGAAATCAAAATTTTGGCACGAAATTTGGATGAGTGATATCTCAATTAAACACAAATTTCCTAACCTTTTTTACTTGAAAAATACAAAAGATGGTCTATTATCGACACACTATTATTACTTGTGGATTTGAATATATATCTTGAAAGTGGAAATGGAAGCGAAGACTCTCGGTTTGATTGCAATTGGCGGAATTGAAAATTTTGAGGGAAATATTAGTAGGTATAAATCATAGCAATAATGAAGTCTTTTGGTGTTGACCAGGTAACAACTCGAAGATCTTTTCAATTTAATTGATTTGCAATGTACTCTATGCAAATATTGACAATCAGTTTTGTCATGAATTAATGAGAAAGATCACACACATACACATACATAAAGAAACAATATTTTATGTGGTTTTGTCAATGTGACCTACATCCACATGATAGGAGAGAGTGTTCTTATTCACGTTCTTAACCAAATATTAAGAGTACAATCGAGACAAACAAAAGACCACTAAAAATGAAAACATTATAAATCCTCGCTAGTAGCTCTACTTATAGACTGAGGATCAAACATAAAAAACATTGATGGGAAGGACCATCCATTATTAGGCCTAAAAATATGTTAGTAAAAGATCAAGCCACCATTCATCTAAGAGACCCTTTGACCTAAGTGATCACATTTACACCAAGAGAGCATCTTTACTAAAAGCATGGATATCTTGAAGTTCCAATCCATACCCGTGCACTAGGCACCATCCCTGTGCATCCTCATATGAAAGAGTGCACTTGTCCGTTCTTGAAGTGCATTTGCCTTGCCTCCAATGCATTTGTCTAAAGCCTGGTGCATTTTACAAAGCCTGGAGCACATTTGGAAAATGCTCCAACCTTAGTCGAAAAGCTCCAAAGGTACAAGCATCCGCCGCAGGATTTTTCTTGAGAAGGACAAGCATATATGATGGGATTTTGCTAGAGAAGCACTTCATATTTTGTCTTCGGAAAATACAACCAAACCTTCTTTGAGTAGTCACCAATAAACATCATAAGGTACTAGCATCCACCATGGGATTTTTATAGAGAAGGATCCTATAAACCTCAGTGATCATACTCAAGGATTTTCTTGCTTGTGTGTTAACTAGAACTTAAATTCACCCTGTGTTACTTTCCTTTGATACACATTTCACATAATTATATTTTTATAGTTACCTCTCCATGAAACAACCATTGTTCACTCAACATTGACATGACCTTATTGCTTAAGTGACCCAATATTTGATGTCATAAATTCCATTTTATCATGATGTCTCTCTAAGGATTCGAATACAACCATCATTCTTCTAACTAAACCGCCTTCCAAGAAATAGATTACATGTTGAAACTTTTCTTTAGTAACAACAAGAGCATCTTTGGAGACCTTTATCTAGTTATCTCCAACGGAATACTTTATCTCATATGATTATCTAGTGTGCAATGAGAAATCAGGTTCTTTCGAATTTTAGCAACATACCAATGATAAAGTTTTCCAACTATACCATCATGAATTTTGATCTAAACCATGACACTACTCTTGATACGTTGCATCCCATCCTTAGCCATTTTCATTGTGCCATTCTATTCTTTAAAAGATTCAAACCAATCATCATTAGCCATTTTCATTGTGCCAATGATAAAGTTTTCCAGCTAGTCATGCTCATAGCCAATATGCCACATATATCTCTCTTTTATCTGATTTTTCTTGAACTAAAACAACACTATTATTTTTTCTTGATTCATCATTAAAATTTCCATTTTTTTTCTATAGACAATCTCTCCTATGGTTCCCTTTTTTCTTGAAGTCATAACATTTTACTTTAGCAGAAACTTTTGATTTGGAACGAGACTTTCTGTTGTTTCTTCCACCTCTTTCTATTGGTATTCCCTGGTTTATGGGAAAACCTAAACTAGAAACATCTTCACTAATGAAAAATCTTTCATTTTAGTTCAGTAGACAACAAAGAATCATTCACAGCGACTGTCGTTCTTCCATACAAGATTGTATCAATGAAATTCTTATAAGAATTTGGCAGTGAACATAACAAAATAAGAGCTTGATCTTCATCTTTAATCTTTACATCAACTCCTTCTAGATCTAAGATGATAAGGTTGAAATTATCCAGATGATCTTTTAAATTGATACTTTTTTTCTGCTGGTGAGTATACAAATATTTGCTTCTGATACAACCGATTCGTTAGAGAATTGTTATGATACTTGTCATAAAATTTCTCCTAAATCCCAACAACATATGTTTGATCCATAGCCTCTCATATTACTTTACCTATCAAGCTTAACATAACAATAATATGTTTTTTTTTCAAGAATATCCTTCTTTAGTGTTTCATCAATGTATTTTGATAGTGTTGCTTCTCTTTATGAAGTCATTGCATAGCTCAATTTAACCTAAAGACCCACCATATCTAGGTTATACAAATTGAAATCATTTGAGCCATTGAACTCCCATAGTTCGAAATATTGCGACGACATCCCTTTTAATCAATTTAACAAAATGTAGCTCTGAGACCACTAGTCAAGAGTAGACAGGAACGATCAAACACACATACAAAGACACAATATTTAAAATGGTCCAGTCAATGTGACCAACATCCACATGTAACGAGGGGTATTCGTATTCATAATCTCAAACAGAGATAAATAATAAAATCGAGACATACAAAAGACCACCAAAATGAACACAATACAAATCCTAGCTATCAAACACCTATTTGTAGAACGATGATCAAACATAAAACCTTTATGGGTTATTCCCCTCAATTAGTAGGCCTAAATGTGTAACACTGTAAATTTTTGACTAAATTTCAAATTTAAAAACACATTCATTCCAATAATTAACCATAAAGTGCCACAATGTCAATTAATCAAAACCCATGTTCAAAAGAAAACCGTATATAAAACTCAAGGATCCTCTAAATCATAAAACAATATCCGGTGTATGTGTACAATCATGGGCGCCTCCCCGTGATCCTGAGAAGTACCTGAATCACATAACGCATAACATGGTAAGCACAAAGCTTAGTGAGTTCCCCAAAATACCACAAACAGCTCATTAGCCACTCTAAGCCATAATTCAATAAGACCCGTTGGTCGATGTTTCTCAGTGGGACCCTCCGATCCCAACTCAGTAAGCTCATAATAACAATACTCAACATAAATCACAAAGACATAATGCAGAATATCAAACACACATATAAGCACAATAAACATCTTAATCACAATAAGGTACTACTCATGGTAGGTATAGTAAGAAGACTCATCTCGTAATCAAGCAAGTAACAGTCACATACTCAGAAATCCCGAACTAGCCTCCGCCTAACAGATTACATAAGTATCTCTAATCAATACCCCATTCTTACTAAAATACTCCAAAACTTTCTCTTACTCTCTCTCTCTAACTCTTGGAATGGGTAAAAGACCATTTTACCCCTCCGCGTTCTCCATTACTTATGTTGGCCAAACCCTAAAGTCAACATAAGTCAACTCGAGTCAACAGTCCCAGTTTGACTTGACTCGCTGAGTGCACTCATGTGACTCATCAAGTCCAATCACTGCTCATAGGTCCATATGATGGTCCAACTCATCGAGTTAACCCCTAACTCGTTGAGTAACAACATTGACAGTTCATCGGGACAAACCCTAACCGACTCATCAAGTCGGCTCCTCGACTCGGCGAGTCCATTCAGACTCTTTCCCTAATCAGACGACTTTAAGGTAGAAGACTTTTCTAAACTCTAGATCTACACTCTCAGGGCTCATTTATCAAGTAAAGTCATAGACTTTATGTCCATGCATGGCACTTTGGGCATGAAATACCAAGAACATGCTCTAATATGGGTTTTTCACTCAAGAGTTCCACTAAGACTGAATAAAGTAGGGACCTTAGGATGCTAGGGACCTCACAAGGTCTAGATCTGAAGTCAAAACCCTAACCGACTCGTCGAGTCGGCTCCTCGACTCGGCGAGTCCATTTAGACTCTTTCCATAATTAGATGGTTTTAAGGCAGAAGACTTTCCCAAACTATAGATCTACACTCTCAGGGCTCATTTATCATGTAGAGTCACAAACTTTACGTCCATGCATGGCACTTTAGGCATGAAATGCCAAGAACATGCTCTAATATCTGTTTTTCACTCAAGAGTTCCACTAAGGCTGCATAAAGCAGGGACCTTTCGATGCTAGGGACCTCACAAGGTCCAGATCTGAAGTCCAAACCTCCACATAAACTCGAAATCCTCAAAGTCCTAATAATATAAAGAAAAGAAGCCCTAATCTCCAAAAATTTTAGATCTACCCAAACAAATGAGAAGGGTTTGAACATTATACCTTTAATAGGAGCTCTTGGATGAATAACAACAGATCTAATAGCCTCCTCTTGCTCCTTGCTTGAAAACCATATCCTTTCTTCCAAAGATACACCAAAATGCTTAAAGTTAGTTCTCTCTCTCTCTCTATATATATATATATACATATATATATATATATATATATATATATATATATATATATATATATATATATATATGCTCAAAGAACGATTAGGGTTTCTCTCAGGGAAGTGTAGCCGCAAATGAGGCTATAAGTGTGTTTAAATAGGCCCTAAACCTGCGGATTTAGGGTTTCTCATCCCAGCGTCTACTCGGTGAGTCAGCTCTCAGACTCATCGATTGGTCATTAACCCCATGTGGTACATCGTGAATCTACTCGACAAGTTGGAGCACCGACTCGTCGAGTAGCTCATTAGATAAATAAATAATTAAATAATAAATAATATACCTGGAAGTCCCAATGTTACAATTGTCCCCCATTAGAATCAGACTTCACCCTCGAAGTCATGATCTGAAAATAACTCTGGGTATTGCTCTCGCATCTCGGACTCCGGATCCCACGTCAACTCGGACCCTATCCAATGTTGCCACTGGACCTGAACCAGGGTTACGTCTTTGTTCATCAGAAGCTTCACCTTTCGATCCTTGATCGCAATCGATCTCTAAGTGTAATTCAGGAACATATCCACTTGAATGTCCTCTAGTGGTATCACATCCGTCTCATCAGCTACAGACTTCCTCAGTTGAGATACATGGAAGGTGTTATGAATCTGACTCAACTCCATAGGTAGCTCCAAACAGTATGCTACCCTACCCATTCTGGTGGTCACCCTGAAAGGACCGATGTATCTGGGCCACAACTTCCCCCGTTTCATAAATCAGATCACCCCTTTCCAAGGGATACCTTCAGGAGTACAAAATCTCCGACCTAGAACTCCATCTCGGATCGTCGCCTATCTGCATAACTCTTCTTGCGACTTTAGGCCATTAGTAACCTCTGTCCGACCTGCTGAATCTGCCCATCACTCGCTACCCCACTTCTCCCCAACAAATGGGAGTCCGACACTTTCTCCTATAAATAAGCTCAAGGGGAGGCATACCAATACTCGAATGATAGATGTTGTTGTAAGAAAACTGATCCAAGGGAAAATAAGTGTCCTAACTTCCCCAAAAATCCATAACACATGCAGGCAACATGTCCTCAATCGTCTGAATCATTCACTCGCTCTGTTCTCCTGTCTGTGGATGGTATACGGTACTGAAGTGTAATCGGGTACCCAAATCCTCATGAAATTTCTTCCAGAATATGGAAGTAAAACGTACGTCTCGATCTGACACTATCAAGGTCGGCACTTCATATCGAGATACCATTTCCCTCACATAAATCTTTGCCAATCTCTCTACAGAAGAACTCTTATTGATGGCAATGAAGTGAGCTCTCTTCGTCAGTCGGTCCACAATCACCCAAATCGCGTCAATGCCACGCGCAGTTCTCAGCAACTTGGTGATAAAGTCCACGGAAATCTATTCCCACTTCCACTGAGGAATCTCCAGAGGCTACAATGGACCATGAGGACCCTGGTACTCGGCCTTAACCTAACGACAGTTCAAGCACCTCTCGACTACCCAAGCCACGTCCCTCTTCATACAGGGCCACCAATAATCTCTCTTTAGGTCCAAGTACATCTTAGTGGCTCCTGGATGGATTGAGAATCTCGATCTATGTGCCTCCTTCATCGGGATACGGTGAGCTGCGCCGGTATAGGGCACCCAAATACGCCCTCAAAAAGTCATAAGCCCTAGACTATCTTCCAAAAACTTGGACACCTGCCCAATCACCCGCTCCATTTTTCGGTTATCCAGTCTCATGGCCTCCACCTAGGCCTCTCGAATGGTATCTCAGACTGGATTCATCACTATCATCCTCATGCACACATCTCGGATATGAGCACTCTCTGCTCTACGGCTCAGGGCGTCAGCTACCACAGTAGCCTTTCCCAGATGCTACAAGATCTCGCAATCATAATCTTTTACCATATCCAACCACCTCCTCTGTCTGATATTTAGGTTGGGCTGATCAATGAGATACTTCAAGCTCTTGTGGTCCGTGTATATGGTACACCTAACACCATAAAGATAGTGGCGCCAAATCTTGATTGAAAACACTACCGCTCCTAACTCCAAATCATGCGTGGGATACCTCGTCTTGTGAGGCTTCAGCTGCCTCGATGCATATACAATTACGTGACCCCACTGCATCAACACTGCACCCATCCCTGGTATTGACACATCACAATAGACCACAAAGTCCTCCACTCCCTCTAGAAGGGCTAACACCGGAGGTTCACACAATCTCTGGCGAAGGGTCTCGAAAGATGCCTGATGCTCAGGCCCCCAAACAAAAGTAACGTCCTTCCGGGGTAACTTGGTGAGAGGAATCATAATCTTGGAGAAATCCCTGATAAGTCTCTGATAGTAGACCACCAATCCCAGAAAACTCCTTATCTCAGATGGTAATCTCAGCACCTCCCATCGCATAATCGCCTTAATTTTAACGAGATGTCCAAGAAACTAGACCTCTTGGAACAAGAAATCACACTTGGAGAGTTTGGTATACAACCACTCCGACCTCAAAATCCCAAGAACCTCTCGCAGATGCTCCTCATACTGCTCCGTGGATCTCGAATATACTAAGATATCATCGATGAACACGATCACCGACTGGTCCAACATAAGCCTGCACACCCGATTCATGAGATCCATGAATGTCGCTGGTGCGTTGGTGAGTTCGAAAGGCATCACCACGAACTCGTAATGCCCATAACGAGTTCTAAAGGTCGTCTTCTGAATATCATCCTCGCACACTCTCGTCTGGTGATATCCGGATCTCAAATCAATCTTGGAAAACCAAGATGCCCCCTGCAGTTGATCGAATAGATCATCAATCCTAGGTAGTGGATAATGGTTCTTGACCTTCAACTCGTTCAACTCCAGGTAATCAATGCACATCCGGTGTGAACCATCCTTTTTCTTAACAAAAAGGATCAACGCTCCCCATGGCGAGCTGCTCGGTCGAATAAATCCCTTCCCCAGCAGCTCCTGAAGCTGTAAGGATAACTCTTGCATCTCTGGCGGTGCAAGGTGATAAGGTGTCTTGGCAATGGGTACTGCTCCCGGAACCAAATCAATCCGAAAATCCACTTGCCTCTCGGGAGGCACACCCGATAACTCCTCGGGGAAAACATCAGGGAACTCGCATACTATTGGAACCTCGGAGATAGAACTCGATGTCTCTGATACAGTCTGTAAATCCATCACATACGCCAAGAATTCCATACAACCCTGCTGTAAACTCTACCTTGCCCTGGAGATAGAGCAAAAAGCTGACCCAGATCTGGTACCCTTGCCATACACTGTAAGCACACCCCCACTAGGGTCTCGTATAGTCACTAACTGGCGCTCGCAGTCGATCACTGCTCCAAAGCGGCTCAACCAATCCATGCCCATGATGACGCATACATTACCCATCGCGATCGGTACCAGGTCAATCGGAAACTCGACGCCAAAAATCTCTAGCACACATCCTCAGAATACCCCAGTAGCAAAAACCGCATGCTCATCTACTATAGAACCCCTCAGAGGTCGACTCAACGCCTCACGACATATACCGATTTGACGACTAAAGGCTATAGACACGAAGGATCCACTCGAACCCCTGTTAAATAACACTAAAGTAGGTACAGAACTCACAAGAAATGTACTTAAATATAGCACAAGATAATCACAAAAAGAGAATCTCAGATTAAATAAATAAATAAGGAAATGAATACCAGCCACGACATTTGGTGTTGCACGGACCTCCTCCGCTGTCAGCTGAAAAGCTCTCCCACGAGACTTCAGAACCACTACCTTCACTAGCCGAACATCAGTAGCATGCAATGCAGTAGGAGTGGAACCCTGGGTTGATCCCTGCACAAGCTGAGGGTACTCGGCCTTCCAATGGCCGGTCTGATTGCAGTGAAAATAGACTGCAAAAACCTTGGGAAAATCCTTCGCCATATGCCCCTCATTTCCACATTTATAGAAAATCCCCGCCCAACAAGATCCCTCATGACTCTTTCCGTACTTTCCACAAGTGTGGCCCTTCTGACCTCATGATCTCGAATCAGCGGGCTTTGCCCGCTTGGCTGCCGGCTGCAACTGTGCCGGCCACCGATCTCTCCCATGAGACTCGACGTCCTCCCTTGCCTGAGTCTCCAGCTCGATCTCCCTCCGCCTGACATTTTCCTGGAGCTCAGAAAATGTCCGATAAGACGAGTTCACCATGAAATCCCGAATATCCCTCCTCATAATGCTCAAGTACTGGCTAATGTGTGCCTGCTCAGTCACCACATGCTCAGGGAAAAGCAACGCCCTCTCGTGAAACATCCGCATAATCACAGTCACCGAATCTGTTTTCTGTCTAAGAGACAAAAACTCCCGGGCCAATCGTTCTGTCTCCACCGGGGGAACATAATCATCTTGGAACATAATGAATCTTTTAACAAGAAAACGACTGACGAAGGATGCTTTTCTAATCAAAGTATTGCCGAAAATAATCTAACAAAGAACTCATATGTTTTCCGAAGACAAAAACCTCAACGAAAATGGGTTGAGAAATCTAAAGTTGTCAACGAGGTTTTAAAACAAAAGGTTGAGGAAAATGAATTTTTTTTCAAAATTAAATTCAAAAGAATTCAAAGAACAAATTGACAAATTTTCGAAAGATAATAAAATCTCAAAAAGGAAATCAAGAAAGAAGATTTTTGGCAAACCATTGAGTCACGAAAAACACAAAATGAACTGAAAGTGAAAACATCCAAAATGCCAAAAACTTATTCATCTTCTTCAGAAAATAGGAAAAATTTCACTCAATACAAGGTTTCAAACGATCCGAAAACATCATTTTCGACAAAGGCTCATCATCTTTTAAAGAAATTTCAAAACAAAATGTTGAAAATCATTTTTCAAATCAAAAGAAAAATTTTCAAGAAAGATATATTCAAAAACAACTGTTACAAACAAACTTGATGGAAGTTATACTCTGAAATTTCGTTCTAATTCAAAAGTTGATTTTGTTCCACAAAAGTCGAAGTTTCCAAATCCTTCGATGAAACAATCTTCAAAAGTTTCGTACATAAAAGGGTTATCACAAGCGAAAAACATTGATCACTGGCTTGAAGGAAAAGGTCGCATGTATCAGTCAAGGAATTACACTCAACAACAAAACAAAGATGCTTATGATAAGTATCTGAATACATCATCCACTGGAAGCTTATCATCAAATGATTCGAATGTCTTAATAAAGAAGTGGAGAGTAGTTGTGAAAGAAACCAATGTTGAATCACAATCTAAGAGGACGAAGGATGATGTCAGTAACAATCTCAAAATGTTGAAAACTTATGTTTCGAGTCCTTTACCTAGTGTTGTGGACTTAATCGATAGTTTCAAAACTAAAATTTGTGATTGGGTTAAGAGTACTGCTTTTCATTCTATTCTTAAAACTAATTTCCAAGGACCCAAACAGCCTTGGGTACCTAAATTCTTTCAATGATCACAGGTACTATGTGACGAACAATATGATGAGAAGTGGTATATCGATAGTGGTTGATTACATCACATGACTGGATGAAAGGAGAATTTGCGAGATTATTGAAGCCTAGATAATGCTGCAGTTGTGAAGTTTGGCAACAATCATAAATATCAAGTCAAAGGCTATGGAAAATTAACGAATGGTTAATTCACAGTGAATCGAGTTGCATATGTCAAAGGCCTTAAATATAATTTGATAAGTGTTTCGCAACTAGTTGTAGGAACTGGCAATCAAGTTGTGTTTAACGAAGAAGACACTATTATTTAAAAGATTGAAACACAAGAAGTGTTGCTGAAATCAAAGTGACATGGCGATATGTTTACCCTTGATATCAAATTGATTGTTGGGTAACCTTCAATTTGTTTACTTTCAAAAGCTAAATCTGATGTTAGTTGGTTATGACATCGTCGGTTATCTCATTTGAATTTTCGGAATTTAAATAAATTGGTAACTGAAGATGTTGTTCGAGGCTTACCAGTTTTAAAATTTGATAATGATACTTTATGTGTAGCTTGAGAACAAGGGAAACAACATCGAAAAGGACATCCAATTGTGATAGATTCGAAAATCGTGGAACCATTGGAACTTCTTCATATTGACCTTTGTGGATCATCAATTGTTGAAACTCTCAACAAGAAACGGTACATTTTGGTTATTGTTGATGATTTTTCATGATTTACGTGGGTGTATTTTCTCAGGATAAAATCTGAAGTCGCTCAGACGATGATCGAATTTACCAAGAAAATTGAGAAAAGTCTGAAAAAGAGTGTTTGAAAGATCAAGAGTGATAATGGGTCTGAGTTTAAGAACAAAGTTCTAGATTCATTCTTAATTGAAAAAAGGGATTTCGCATAATTTTTCGTCACCATATACACCACAACAAAATGGTATTATTGAACGAAGGAATAGGTCAATTTGCGAAGCAACAAGAACAATGTTGACATATGCGAATCTTCCTCAATATTTTTGGGTTGAAACTGTATCCACAACGTGTTTTACTCATAATCGTTCGTTTATTCATAGACGTTTCAGTATCACTCCATATGACATAATCAATAATCGAAAACCAAATGTTCAATTTTTCCATGTGTTTGGTTGTAGGTGCTTTATTATGAATCTCAAGAATAATCTTTCGAAGTTTCAAGCTAAGGCTGACGAAGGAGTATTTTTGGGATATTTGCACAATTCGGTTGCATACCAAGTGTTAAATAAACGAACACGAAAAGTCGAACAAAAGCCAATTATTAATGAATCAAATGATGAAACTGAAATTATAACTTCATCCGATTTTTATTGTGATTTAATTTTTACTGTTCCTAATAGGGCAATAGATGTTGAGGTTCGTGTGAATGATAATAATCAATCAGACTCTTCGAAGCACATTTAAGGGGGAAAATGGGAGAATGAATGAATATGTTGAGAGGGAGCAACTAGTTGAGAGGGAGCAGCAGAATCAAAATAACAGTGATACGATAAGTCTTGATCTAAATGATGAATTTCTTGAAATTAATGATACTCTTTCTGTTGTAGGATCAGAAAATGAAGATTTATACGAAGATGCACATTTAGATTTTGATCCAACATATCCACCACTCGAAAAATGGACAAAAGATCATCCGAAAGAACAAGTACGTGGGAATCCACAAGATGGAGTTTTAACGAGAGCACAACTTCGTGCAAAGAATGGGGTATTAAATACTCATCAAGAATTTTGCGTGTTCAATGTTTTCATTTCGAAAATTGAACCAAAGATAATTAAAGATGCAATGAAACACTCAGATTGGGTGGCTGCAATGTAATATGAATTGGCTGAGTTTGAACAAAATAAGGTATGGAGATTAATTCCTAAACCTGAAAATATTTTGATTGTCGGGTTAAAATGGATTTTTAAAAATAAAACCGACAAAGATGGAAATATTATTCAAAACAAAGCCAGACTTGTTGTAAAAGGTTACTCACGAAAAGAGGGAATAGACTATGAAGAAACTTTTGCCCCTGTCGCAAGACTCGAGGTTGTTTATATATTTCTGGCTTATGCAGCTCACAAAGATTTCGATGTATATCAAATGGATGTGAAGTGTGCATTTTTGAATAGAGAACTCGAAGAAATAGTATATGTGGAACAACACCCAGGTTTTGTCAATAAAGATCATCCTGATTATTGTTATATTTTAGATAAGGCAGTTTATGGGTTAAAACAAGCACCAAGAGCCTGGTATGCAACTCTTACCTCTTTCTTAAAACAATCAAAATTTAAACAAGGATCAGTTGACCCCACATTATTTCAAAAGAAAGTTGGGAATCATCTTATGCTTGTTCAAATTTATCTTGATGATATTATTTTTGGCTCTGCTGACCCTGCTTTATCTAATGAATTTGAAAATCTGATGAAAAGCAAATTTGAAATGAGCATGATGGGAAAAATTAATAGTTTTCTTGGTCTAAATATTCATCAAAGCAGAGAAGGAATTTTTATCAACCAAGACCGGTATACGAAGAATTATCTTGAAAAGTTTAGATTAACAAATAGCACAAAATTGCGAGTACCGGTAGCAATAGGAACAAGGCTGACACCTTCGTTAGACAAACCACCACTTGACTTAACTCTTTATCGAAGCATGATAGGTTCATTAATTTATCTCACTAAAAGTAGACCTAATATCATGTTTTTTTTTGTGTAATTGTGCTAGGTACCAGTCAAATCCACGAGAGCCACATCTTAATGCATATAAGAATATTTTTGCGTTATCTCAAAGGCTCAATTTCGTTAGGATTGTGGTATCCTTCGAAATCTGCTTTCGTTATTTAAGCTTTCTCGGATGCTGACTTGGGAGGTTGCAATCTTGATCGCAAAAGCACACGTGGAGGATGTCAATTACTTGATGGAAAATTGGTGAGCTGACAATCGAAAAAGAAAACATGTGTATCAATTTCGATTGCTGAAGAAGAATATGTAGCTGCTGCTGCTTGCACATCACAAATAATTTGGATTCAAAGTCAATTGCGTGATTATGCAATAAACATGAAAAGAATTCCTTTGTATAGTGATTCTCAATGCAATACGTATTTTTCATAATCCTGTGCAGCATTCGAATACTAGGCATATTGCTCTTCGTTACCATTTCATAAAAGATCATGTAGAAGATGGTAATATTGAAGTGCATTTCGTGAAAATCACTGATCAATTTGGTGAAATTTTCACAAAACCATTAGATGAAAAATCATTTGTGAGAATTTTAGGTGGACTTGGAAGGATCGAAGGGGGTTCATTTTTGAAAGAATATCGATACCGGGTGGTAGCTGTCAAATTCAACGGTTACTATTCATAGTCAATGCTTCGTTACCTTTCATCTACGTAAATTGAAACTGGAAAATTCGTGTATCATGTACATTTCAAATATTTTCGTTAAGTAATTTGTATTTTTAAAAAACAAAATTCAAAAACAACGAAAAGCTTTTTCGTTTGTTTTGTCTTTTATTTTCGAAAAATTCAAAAACAACAAAAAGATTTTTATTTCATTTGTTTTGTCATTTCTTTTCGAAAAACACAAAAACAACAAAAAGTTTTTTATTTGTTTTCTCTCTTACTTTTGAAACATCAAAAATCACAAAAATATTTTGGTTTGTATTGTTTTGTCTTCATGTTTTGTTTCAGGTAACAAAGATGATTCTAAATGGTTAATGCTTGCAGGTCTAAGGTCAGGTAATTCTTTCGAAACTCTTGAACTAGTTAAGGTGTCCCTAGAGGCATGTTCCAGCATGTTGACCAAAGCTTCGAATGACTCTATGTGTGTTTAACGAAAGCCTTAATGAAATATTTCATACGAAAATTTCTTCCCAAGTCTGGCTTATATTCACATTAGTCACATGAGCTACCTGACTCTTTTCACATGAGTTAAGAGTTTACTATTTTGTCCATAATAACAGAGGTACACATGAATTCTTAAACCAATCTTTTTCATCTAAACATTTTTTCACGATCACACACAATGGCATATGTCCAAGAGGTCTTTGATCAAACCCATCAATACTTAGACATATAAACATTTGTGTTAATGATCTGACATCATGAAACCGTGATGAAAGTGAAACCCAATTCTCAAAAATTTTAAGGAATTGACACGGGGAACTTTGTTCCAGTTTTAATGAAATTTTTGTTTCTGTACCTAGATTCAAAACTCCAAATCATATTCATTTCGCATGAGTGAGCTTGATCAAATTATCGAAACCCACGATCTTTGTCACACAATAGGATCCAGCACAATTTTTTTTTGTGTATATGATTTCTGTGTGAGTTTCATTTGATTTCTAAGTAACTTTCAAATTTAATTCAAAGCATACTTGTCATTGAATACACTGGTCAAACAAATGATTTATGTTACAATTTCTCACCTTATGTTTTGGATGATATGTAACGAAGTCATGTACCTACCCATGAAGTCTTGAAAAAGAAGCTTTTGAAATTTCTCAATAAGTTTTCGATTGTAATTAATTGATGGGAAACCTCACTAGCAGTTGATTATCTCTCTTGATAATTAACGAAGAAACTTTTGCCTGGAGTTTAACTGCTTTCATGTCAAAATAGTTTTGACATCATAAATCCAAAGTTTATTTTTATTTTCTTCTTATCTTTTTCTTTGGCACACTGCACTCACTAAATCCTTGAGGTTCTGATTACTACCAACTCAGGCTGATGATTTCGAAAGTCTGGCATATGACTTCGCTTTCAATCCCAAAAGTGAAAGAGTCTAACCTCCATCCGAAGGTTGCTGACTGTTCATTTTACATTGGGGGAAATAAACAGTCTGCGAGAAGTGACATTTCCGGTTTTTAAGGAGAAGTGACAGTTACTTTTTCATGCGTGACTACTTTATCGGCATAGGGGTACGAGTTTCAAGGTGCCACGTCGGATTTCATTAAATGCACATCCCACTTCAAATTCAAACATCAGGGTAACCTATAAAAAGTAAATCAAGGGTTTGTTATCAGTTTACGCTTTCAGAAGAAAAAACCCCAAATTCTCTCTGAAAAAAATTCAATTGTCTTCGTACTATTTCACAACCCTCGTCATGGCTGATCAAACTAATGTTGATGCACCATCTTACACCACAAAAGATTTTACGTCTTTACCAATAATGAAGATTTAGGGGACAAACTATCAAGTAAAAGCAGATGAATCTCTTTACCCTGAAGGATTGAAGATGTTGGTGGTTGCTTTGAAGAGCTGTGTTCTTTCGATAGCTAAGTTCAATTCTTTTGCAGTACCTCTATCCTGGCTTTCACAAGCAGGTTCTACTGCAACATACTCTAAAGCCCTAGATGTCATCACCTTTAACTTGGTGAATGATAAGAAGGTACGATTGACAAAGAAGCTGTTTTGTCAAATTTTGGATATTCCAAACCCTCAACCGTTTACTAATCTTTCGACTGATCAAGTAAACTACATGTTCAATGAGATGGGCCATCAACCCCCACTCACCAAGATTAGTGATTTTAAAAAATCTGGTCTTCCGACGATTTGGAATTTCTTGTTTGGAATCTTTCTACGATGCTTAACAGGTCGAACAGTTGGGCTTGATAAAGGAAGGATGGAAGTCTATGCAATGGTTGCATGCCTCTATTATGATATACCGGTGGACTACTCTACACAGTTATGGAACGAATTTCAAAAGAGTATAGATAATATGAATGATGTGCAAGGTAATTCATGTGCACGATACTGGAGTCTTATCCTCATGTATTTTTATGATAAAGAGGGCATTCTGGTGGATGCTGAGGTGGAAACAACATATTTTTTGAAGTATAATTTTCCAAAAGAAGTAAATGATGATCAAGACGGTTTTTCACATGTAGCATGAATCCCAGATGCCATGTTGAAGAAAGTCAATCCAACAAATGATGTACTTATTGCCTATATGACAACAATTGATCCAAAAGTTGAAACTGGGAAGTTGTTACCGAAAGCAGGTGCGGGTCTTTCGAAGAAGTCTAGGACTACAAAGAAGCCTGAGATCATCATTCCCAAGTCAATAGTTAAAGAAACGAAGACATCAAAGTCTCCAAAGACGAAGCCTAATAAGATAGTTTCAAAAGCTGTGACAACCTTTGTTGAACCTATTGTTACGGAACCAGCTTTAGTTACCATTCCTTCGAAGTCTGGAGTTCTTCGCAGATTACAACTGAGGTATGGTGGTTCTCCTACTTCGAATGTGGTTCACAAGCCTTATATTACTCATCAAGGAGTAGTTATGCGCGAAGTCCTAGCTCCAGTTTCTCCTCACTCAAAGAAACGAAGGGCTGAGGATATGGCCAAGAAGCTTTCGAAGAAAAAGAAGAAGACAAAGAAGAGGCAGTTAGTAATTCCAATGGAATATTTCGAAGAAGAACAAGTTCCTGAAACACCTGAACTCGAACCTATTATAGAGCCTACTTCTCCTGAGAAGACTGTTGTCATACCACCCGAAGTTTCGTCTGCCAAATCATTTCATGAGGAGGTACGAACTTCAGGCATCACTACAAACATATGTGATATGGATGTAAATCTCATCATGGGTGAAGAAGATATATAAAAGGAAACTGCTCAAT
Source organism: Lactuca saligna (assembly GCF_052625555.1). Lineage (NCBI taxonomy): Eukaryota > Viridiplantae > Streptophyta > Magnoliopsida > Asterales > Asteraceae > Lactuca > Lactuca saligna. The sequence continues at coordinate 170,196,438 of NC_136424.1, forward strand.
CTACACAAGGTACTTCAGTTATTGTTTCTTTCAAACCCATTACAAGTACCTTTGTTTCTTTACCTCTATTCATTATCCCTACTACTTCCACCACTTATTCACCAACCTTCCAAAACATCATCGACCAACCTTTTTCATCCATTTTTCATCTCAATCCACTGATCCACCAAAACCGAATGATGAATCTAAAAATGATGAAGGAGGCTTTGGCGGTACTTTTGACGATTTGGCTTTTCATGAAGATGAGGAGGATTTCCCTAATCATATGCTCATGTCTATGAAACAATTCAAAATATTGAATAAAAAGCTGAATTCAATTATTCAGTCTCAAGCAGACATGGGAGGAGGAAGCTCAGTGTCCACTTTCGAAATTGATGGCCTGATGAAGGCTTGTGAGGCACGAATGGTGAGTAAGATATCCGGTATGATTAAAGACTCGGAGATCAACCTATTGGAGAAGATAGATCATACTGATGAGACAACAAAGTTGAGGACAAATTTCTTCAATTCAAAATATGTAGGAGATGTTAAAGAGCTAACAAATGTTCAAAAAGAACGACATACTCTGTTCGTAATGGATGTGAAGAAGGTGAGAGAAGATGTAAATTTGAATCTTCGAGAGCTTCGTGAAGACATGGTTCATGAAGTTGCTGTTGTTCAGAATGATTATGCCACTCTGCATAAGAAAGTCGATATCATTTGTGATGCTATCACGAAGTATGTTACGTTGTATGAAAGCTTGAGTCCTAGAATTACTCAACTTTATACAAATGACAATCAACAGTTTGGCATGGTTATTTCGATGCTCAAAGATTAGTAGGAGTCTATTCTCAAGCATGCTACATCTTCGATAATTACTCTTGAGTTCCCCTCACAGAAGTTTACCCAGTTCGAAGCTATTATTCATAAACAACTATCTCCTCTATCAACTATTTCGAATTTCTTCCAACTAGTGCCCGCTTGGTTGAACAGGGGTGCAATGGGGAAAAAGAGGGTTGGAGAAGGATCTCATGCGAAGGCTGGAATTGATGCTTCGCAAAGAGAAGCTAAGGTTGTGGGTAAAGTTTATCCTTCGAAAATTCGATTGACTAAGCTTACATTTTTGAGTGCTGGACAAGTTACTTCAACTGTTGTAACGTCCATGCCAATCACAAAGTCAATTTTGAAGGGGATTGTTATTGGATCTATTGGCCAAGATGAAGCTTCGAAAACAAAGGATGCTACAAATAAATCAACAGACAAAGGCAAGACAACTGTTGTTGAAAAATCAGAAGAAGAGAAGAAAGCAGAAGCCGAAGCAGATATGGAAAAGCTAAGGGTAGTTCAGAGCACAATGAGGCAATGGGTGAGTGATCCTCCAAGTTTAAACAAAGGAAATCCTTCCAAACTTTATAACTATGAAATGATAGGAGCGAAAGTGGCTTACAACCACATGTATGCATTTGAGAAGAAACCGAAATAGAGTTACATGGTTTCGAATGCAGACATGAGCCAGCTGGATTTTCCAATTAAGGAGATGATGTTCCTCATGTCTCAATTCAAAGTGTCTGATAAATTCAAAAGCGAAGATGACTATAACTACATGAAGCTTCGTTTCATGCAGTTCTTACGAAGGCTCCTGAAGAAATCTGGTCTTTGGTAAAAATCAAGAAGGTTATAAGCATCAATATGAATGTATTATTCGAAGACATGATGCAAAATGTGAAGTTCATTGTTGCTAGGGCTAATGGTTAGAATTGTGATTTCACAGTCGCAGATTTTCCTCTCATGAATCTGTATGACCTTATTCAAATGGCTCTTCTCCTAAAAGATAAAAATTCTTCATATCTTCGAGAAACAGAACCTGGTGTTTTTTGATTGGGTGTGGCTCACATCAAGATTTTCTTGGAGAATTATTACGAGTGTTTAGCACTTACTGATGTGGAGCTAGCAACAGTGAAAGGGCATGAAGTTAAAGTACCCATGGAGCCATCCAAGTCTCAACAAGAATTAAAGAAATATGCTAATGGGGAAATATATTTGAAGCCTTTTGGTTTGGTTTTTGTTGGTAAAGATAAAGTTGGAAGGTCGAAGAGGTTTTTGTTCCAAGTTGCTGAACTTGAAAGATATATAACATCTTAATATACGAACTTCATTGTTCGTATGAATAATTGCAAGAAAAACAACGAAGGAGATAAGAAGGAGTTGAAGAAGATTATATCCTGGTACACAGAAGTTCGAAGGGTGATGATGTATGCCATCTAGATTCTCACAACCTGAGAATTTGACTTCATTCCAAAGGGGGGATTGTTAGGGTCGAAGACATTTTGTAATGAGTCGAAGACCATACCCTTCATGTAATTGTAATGTATTTACTAAGACGTCTGTATGTTCGAAGCTTAAATGTAATGTCTTAGTATTTTTGTATACTTTCCTGTTCCCTATAAATAGGAAATTTACTTAGAGATAGACAAGAAGTCTTTTACAGAACTTATCTTTTACTCTCTGTAAAACTATGAAAGTATAATAGAGTTGAAACATGATCATATTTACATCTCACATTCTTTCATTTCGTTTTTACTCTGATTTGATTCGCATTACTTAATTAATGATTCATCATTCTTTTTCTCAATTAAGTGACAAAGTTTACATTTTTGTTACTAAATTAACCAATCTATAAGTTTGTTACATGTTTCTCACTTGTTGACTGTGCAAAAAGTTGATATGGTTTCCATATATGATTATAATTGGCAAAACATTTGTATTAAATGGTTCATCATCCCAGAATGGTGTAAGCAAGACAATAAATATTGTGCATTATAAGATTTCCTAATGGAAACCTTCATTACCTTGCTTACACCACTTACACCACTCAAGGATTATGAACTACTTGAGCGACCTTAGGAAACCATTACACAAAATCATGGTTCACTTAGAAAAAATGTGAATATAGAATTACATAAATGTTCAATTTAACCCAAATGTTTGTCAACTATGATAATATCTGGAAGTCACATCAGCTTTTTGCCTAGTTAGCAAGTGAAAGACATGAAACACTTGGAACAAACCGATTGATTAGTTAAATTTGAAACAAAATTATAAACTTATTGACTTAATTAAGAAAAAAAATTATGTGTTTCAATTGAAGATTTTTATGTTATTTGTTTTTTCTTTATATTAATTTACTCTTCAATAAATAAACAATTGAGACCATTATCAGTTATTACCAAATCTTAGTATCAAAATTAATTATGCTTAACAAATGGTTTTTAGCACAGCGGTATCAGATGTCGTCATTTCTCTTGTCGAGGGTTCAAGTTCTGTCGTGGACATATGCGAAATTAATGAGTATTTTAGAAATAGATTATATTTTTTTTAAAATAATAATCATAATTATTGAATTTATTGTTATTTGACGTTAACGAATTGAAGGCCATTTCACCTAACTGTGAAAGGGATAATGACTTAAAAAGGTAATATATTTTTCTATTTGTATACATTTGGTCACTAAGTTTTCTTTTCATCCACATTTACCCCTTCAACTTGTTAAACTATACACATTTAGTCCTTATAAACATTTAATCTAGGTTAATTGGGAATAAAATGACTTAATTGGGTTATATATTTCTCATTTCGTACACATTTAGTCATTTATATTATTGTACACATTTAGTCCATAATATTTTTTGTTTCAAAATAAGTTCTTTTTACTTTTGTACTCGTTATTACTTATGAATGATTTTTTTAGGTTTTTCTCACGACATCTTACGTGTGGCAATCATTGATCAGAGGCGTGGGGCTATTGATGTGTTACATCGTAAATTTCAAAACAAATTTTCAAATTTTATAAAAAAATAATTCACTTAATATTCATAAAAACACCCATGTTTGAAATTCAATCCAAGTCATACAAAAATCCCAAGATCTAAAAATCATAAAATCCCGTGTGTGTGTACTGATCAAGTCGGCGGCTTCCCTCGGTCATCACTAGTACCTGAAACAATAACACCAAACACTGTAAGCACAAAGCTTAGTGAGTTCCCCAAAATACCACATATAACACATATTGGTCACTCGAGGCTATAACTCTATGGGTCCGTACACCCAAACTCTGTGAACCCTCAGGTTCTAACTCTGTAAACATGCATAGCATAAATCACATAGAATAATGCAGTGCAACACATAATCACATATAGATAACATACAACACTGTATCACATAACTCTAGTTACCTAATCAAGGTAAATTATAGTGAGAAGACTCACCTCGTGTATCTCGATAGCTCGCAAATCCCCGAAACCACTCGTGCTCGATCCCCCGAGCTATAATCCTCCTATAATACAATACATCTCTAATTAACATTTTCACAACTAAGGTAGACTAACCCCACTAAGTCAACACTGGTCAACTCTGGTCAACGACCAACGGTCAACTTTAACCGGACTCGGCGAGTACATTAGAGCGACTCGGCAAGTTTGAGCGTGTTCGCTGACTCCCTCGGATCCTCTCTTGATATGTCGAGTACTCCCTTGACTCGACGAGTTCCACCTGGGATGAATCGCGGGGCCACCGCGACTCAACTCGCCAAGTCTCAAGAACAACTCGGTGAGTTCTAGCTTGACTCAGTCCACCCGTCAACCCTCTATGACTCTCCATGACTCACTGAGTTAGACCCTTAACTCGGCAAGACCACTCGCTGAGTGGTTATGGACAATCTTCATGCTACTCGCCGAGTCTGTTCTTTGGACTCACTGAGTCTATGCCATGCATGAACTCAAACTCACTCCTGAGGTTAGATCCATTCCAATAACTCCTAGATCTAGTCCTTCCAAGCACATACATCACGTAAAGTTACAATCTTGGTGCTCATGCAAAGGTCCAAAGGCCTTATTTGATGATATGGTCTCTAGAATGCTATTCTAAGCTCATGGCCTCCATTAACACTCATAAAGCTTGAGGGAAAGGGGTCTCTGGACCTCTTTGGGTCCAGATCTAAAGCACCAACACAAGAAGAGGCCAATTACTCCATGGATCATTCCACAAAGAACCCTAACTCTAAGATTCACATCAAGGACTGAGAAAGGAACAAATGGTTACCTCAAATGGAGTCTCTGAGCTCAGAAATCACTGGATTAGCACCTTCTTTGGTCTCCTCTTGCCTTGATCCTCTTCTATGTGCACAAACACCCACAAATAGTCAAGGATCTTCCTCTTCTCTCTCACAAAGCGCTAACAGACTCTTTAGGGTTCTCTCTGGGCTTGGTGGCTGCAAATGATGGCCATAAACCCCCTTAAATAGGTCTCATACCCTGGAAAATAGGGTTTCATTAAACAGCGTGGACTCGCCGAGTCCAGACGCGAACCCGCATCCAAACCGCAATCCTACTCGGCGAGTTTGAGCTCCAACTCGCCGTGTCCCCTCACAAATCACCAAAAATACAATAATAATAATAAATACCTGGGAATCCGGGATATTACAATTCTCCCCCACTAGAACTAGACTTCGCCCTCGAAGTCTCGCTCTGCAAATAACTTCGGATACTGCTCGCGCATCTCACGCTCCGGCTCCCAAGTCATCTCGGACCCCTTTCGATGCTGCCACTGAGCCAAAACCAAGGGTACCTCCTTGTTCCTCACTGGTCTCTCAGCATAATTCAGGCTCGCATCCACCTGAATATCCTCTAATGGAACAACTACTGACTCATCGGCTATACACTTCCGCAATTGCGACACATGGAAAGTGTCGTGAATCTGTCCCAACTCTGTTGGCAATTCCAATCGATTGGCTACCCTGCCTATCCTCACGATCACCTGAAATGGACCAATATATCGGGGCCCCAACTTTCCCCTCTCCGTGAATTGAATCACTCCTTTCCAAGGAGAGACCTTCAAAAGCACAAAGTCGCCGACCTGAAACTCAAGCTCGGACCAGCATCTGTCCGCATAACTCTTCTGTCGACTCTGAGTGGTCAATAACCTCTGTCTGACCTGCTGGATCTGCTCTATCGTTTGAAGTACGATCTCAGTGTTACCCATAACACGCTGTCCGACTTCTCCCCAGCAAATGGGGGTCCGACACCTCCTCCCATACAACAGCTCAAAGGGTGGCATACCAATGCTCGAATGATGGTTGTTGTTGTAAGAAAACTCTGCCAAGGGCAAGTACGTATCCCAACTTCCCCCGAAATCCAATACACATGCCCGGAGCATGTCCTCGAGCATCTGAATCGTCCGCTCACTTTGTCCGTCTGTTTGGGGGTGATATGCGGTACTAAAATGCAGCCTAGTACCCAGATCCTCATGAAACTTCTTCCAGAATATGGAAGTGAAACGTACATCCCGGTCTAAGACAATCGAGATCGGCACCCCATGCCGAGATACCACTTCCCTCACGGACATCTCTGCTAACTTTTCTACGGAAGAACTCTCGCTGATAGCAAGGAAGTGAGCGCTCTTCGTCAACCTGTCCACAATCACCCAAATTGCATCAACTCCCCTAGCAGTCCTTGGCAATTTGGTGATAAAATCCATGGTGATCTGTTCCCACTTCCATTCAGGAACCTCCAACGGCTGCAGCTTACCATGCGGTCTCTGGTGTTTGGCCTTAACCCTACGGCAGGTTCTCCGACCTCACTGCCTCAGCCTGTGCTCCTCGAATGGTGTCCAACACCGGAGCCATCACTGTCAATCGCAAACATACATCTAGCAACGGGGCACTCTCCGCCCTGCGACTCAGGGCGTCGGCTACCACATTAGCCTTGCCCGGATGGTACAGGATCTCACAATCATAATCCTTAACCACATCCAACCACCTTCTCTTCCGCATATTTAGGTTGGGCTGATCCATCAAATACTTCAAACTCTTATGGTCCGTGTATATCGTACACCGAACCCTATACAAATAGTGACGCCAAATCTTGAGGGTGAACACCACTGCCCCCAACTCTAAGTCATGGGTGGGATACCTTGTCTCATGTGGCTTCAGCTGCCTCGATGCGTATGCTATCACATGCCCTCTCTACATCAGCACCGCTCCCATCCCCCAAGATCGATGCATCACAATATACCACAAAGTCCTCCATTCCCTCCGGGAGGGCTAACACCGGGGCCTCGCATAACCTCTCAAAGGAGGCCTACTGCTCGGGGCTCCATGAAAAAGCGACACCCTTCCGGGTCAATCTGGTGAGTGGCACTGCGATCTTAGAGAAATCCTTGATAAATCTCCGATAATAACCGGCCAACCCTAGAAAACTCCTGATCTCGGAGGGTGACCTCGGCACCTCCCATCTCATCACTGCCTCAACTTTGGCCGGGTCGACCAATATCCCTTTTTGGTTAACGAGATGTCCCAGGAACTGAACCTCTCGCAACCAGAAATTACACTTGGAGAACTTGGCATAAAGCCTCTCCGATATCAAAACCCCGATGATCTCCCTCAAGTGTTCCTCGTGCTGCTTTCTAGACCTCGAATATACCAAGATGTCATTGATGAATACAATCACTGACCGATCCAGCATCGGCCTGCACACTCGGTTCATGAGATCCATGAACACTGTCGGGGCATTGGTGAGCCCGAAAGGCATCACCACAAACTCGTAATGCCCATAACGCGTCCTAAATGCTATCTTCTGGATGTCCTCATCTCGCACCCTCACCTGATGGTATCCAGACCTCAAATCGATCTTGGGGAACCAAGATGCTCCCTGTAACTGATCGAACAAATCGTCGATCCTCGGCAACGGGTAACGGTTCTTGACCGTCAGCTTGTTTAACTCCCGGTAATCAATGCATATCCGATGAGAACCATCCTTCTTCTTAACAAAAAGGATAGGCGCTCCCCACGGTGAGCAGCTTGGCCGAATAAACCCCTTTCCCAAAAGCTCCTGAAGCTGTGAGGAAAACTCCTGCATCTCTGAAGGTGCAAGGCGATAAGGCACTTTGGCAATAGGCGCGGCTCCCGGAACCAAATCGATACTGAACTCCAATTGCCTCACGGGAGGCACACCCGACAACTCCTCTGGAAAGACATCTGGGAACTTACGCACTATTGGAACCTCCTCCACTGACCTCGGTCTCTCGGAATCAACCCACGTATCCATCACGTACACCACAAACCCTCACAGCCCTGCTGTAGACACTGCCTCACCCTAGCGGCCGAACAAAACGCTGATCCAGAACGGGTACCCTTGTCGTACACCGTAAGAACTCTCCCACTAGGTTCTCGTATGGTCACCAACTGTCGCTCGCAGTCGATAACTGCACCGAATCTGCTCAACCAATCCATGCCCACAATGACACAAACATCACCCATCGCAATAGGAACCAAATCAATCAGGAACTCAACACCGAAAATCTCGAGTACGCACCCACGGATCACCTCCATGGCATATATCACCCTCTCGTCAGCTATGGAAACTCTCATAGGCCGACTCAGCGTCTCGCGACTAACACTGATGTGCTGACTAAAAGCCAAAGATACAAAAGACCGACTCGCACCCGAGTCAAATAACACCAAGGCAGGTACAGAATTCACAAGAAAAGTACATACGTATAACATTATATAAGAATAATATCTCAACATTAAAATAAATACACGAAAGAATACATACCAGCCACGACATCGGGTGCTGCGTGGACCTCCTCCATGGTCAACTAAAAGGCTCTCCCTCGTGCCCTCGGTGCCTCGGCCTTCACTGGCCGACTCTCGGTAGCTCTGATGGTGGCAGGGGAAGATCCCTGAGGTGCTCCCTGAGTGGATCCTCGCAATTGTGGACACTCCACCTTCCGGTGTCCGGTCTGGTTGCAGTGAAAACACATTGCAAATCCCTTGGGGCAGTCCTTGGCCATATGCCCCTCCTTGCCACACTTGTAGCAAGATCTAGCTCTACAACTCCCTCATTACCCTTTCCGCACTTTCCACAAGTGCGGCCCTTCTGGCTCCCAGATTTGGGATTAGCGGGCTTGGCCCGCTTGGCTGCCGAATGGGACTGTGCTGGTCGCCGATCCCTCCCCTGAGACTCAGCCTCCTCTCTAGCTTGAGTCTCCAGCTTAATCTCCCTCTTACGGGCGTTTGCCTAAAGCTCAGCAAATGTCTGGTACGAGGAGTTCACCATGAACTCCCGAATTTCTCGCCTCAAAATACTCAAATACCGGCTCATACGTGCCTACTCAGTGGACACGTGCTCAGGGTAGAACATCGCCCTCTCGTGGAACATCCTGGTAATCACCGTAACAGAATCAGTGCCCTGCTCGAGGGTCAGAAACTCCTGGGCCAAACGCTCCCTCTCCACCTGGGGAACATACTCATCTCGGAACATGGCAGTGAACCTCTCCTAGGTCACCGCCGCAAGCTCAGCAGGTGTAAAGTGTGCTGTCACAAACTTCCTCCAGTCCTTCGCTCCCAAGCAAAGCTGGTTCAGCACGAACCGTACTCTCAAATGCTCAGGAGATGAGCAAGTGAAGAAACACCCATCTATTTCAGAAATCCATCTCATAGCCGCCATCGGGTCCTGGGTCCCATCAAACTCTGCTGGTTTTGTGTTGCTGAACTCCCGGAACAACAACGCATCACCACCCTGCGGCCTCGCAGCACCAACAGTTGCGGTGGCCGCCGCAACAGCAGCCTCAGAAAGAGCAGCATAACGCTCGTCGAAAGTATCAATCAGCGTGGTCTTAATAGACCCGAACATCTCTGGTATCTCTGCCCTGATGGCCGCAGCCACCTCCTCGTGGATGATCTGATGGATCTCCTCATCACTAACCCCACTGCTCTCTGGCATATGACATGTCCTCACCATGATCAACCTCTGAAATACAACATACGATAAATTAGAATCCATTCGAGCATACTCACACTCGACAACTCATCCCTCCTTGATCCTTGGCTTTCCAAAGATTATTACTTGGATCGTACACCGCTCCAGTGCTTTCAGTAGTACGGGCCCAATACTATCGTCCACACCGTTTCAGTGTACACCCCAAATCCTCCTCTTCGGATCTCAAGTTCCAAGTACTCTATCATGCATAAACCACTCTCTAACAGATCTCTCATGAGCCCCTCGCTGCTACCTATTCACTCTCAAGCATCTCATAGCAGCTCACTTTCCCCTAGGTTAAGGCATCACAAATCAGGGTACTCTAGTCCTAATAGGAATACCTAGCCTTCTCTAGCAAGAGAATACATCATATCAATCTCATAAACATCTAATATAAGGGTATTTTGGGAAATCACCATTCGGGTGCTGACTGATTGTACACATGTTTCTACTCTGAATTTCTCTAAAAATCATTTACTTCTTTTATAAAATTTGGTTCTCTTTTGAAAATATTTTCCAAATCCTCAGTTTGAGTTCAAATACCCCCGAAGGTGTACTCGAATCCCTCAAACCAAAGCTCTGATACCAACTTGTTACATTGTAAATTTCAAAACAAATTTTCAAATTTTATAAAAACACAATTCACTTAATATTCATAAAACACCCATGTTTGAAATTTAATCCACGTCATACAAAAATCCCAAGATCTCAAAATCATAAAATCCCGTGTGTGTGTACTGATCAAGCCGGCGCCTTCCCTCGGTCATCACTAGTACCTGAAACAATAACACCAAACACTGTAAGCACAAAGCTGAGTGAGTTCCCCAAAATACCACATATAACACATATTGGCCACTCAAGGCTATACCTCTATGGGTTCGTACACCCAAACTCTGTGAACATGCACAACAAAAATTACATAGAATAATGCAGTGCAACACATAATCACATATAGATAACATACAACACTGTATCACATAAGTCTAGTTACCTATTCAAGGTAAAGTATAGTGAGAAGACTCACCTCGTGTATCTCGATAGCTCGTAAATCCCCGAAACCACTCGTGCTCGATCCCCCGAGCTATAATCCTTCTAAAATACAATACATCTCTAATTAACATTTTCACAACTAAGGTTGACTAACCCCACTAAGTCAACACCGGTCAACTCTAGTCAACGGCCAACGGTCAACTTTAACCGGACTCGGCGAGTACATTAGAGCGACTCGGCGAGTCTACACGTGTTCGCTGACTCCCTCGGATCCTCTCTTGACACGCCGAGTACTCCCTTGACTCGACGAGTTCCACCTGGCATGAATCGCGGGGCCACCACGACTCAACTCAGCGAGTCTCAAGAACAACTTGGCAAGTTCCAGCTTGACTCATTCCACCCGTCAACCCTCTCTGACTCTCCCTGACTCACTGAGTTAGCCCCTTAACTCGGCAAGACCACTCGCTGAGTGGTTATGGACAATCTTCATGCTACTCGCCGAGTTTGTTCTTCCAACTCGCCGAGTCTATGCCATGCATGAACTCAAACTCACTCCTGAGGTCAGATCCATTCCAATAACCCCTAGATCCAGTCCTTCCAAGCACATACATCACGTAAAGTTATAATCTTGGTGCTCATGCAAAGGTCCAAAGGCCTTATTTGATGATATGGTCTCTAGAATGCTATTCCAAGCTCATGGCCTCCAATAACACTCATAAAGCTTGAGGGAAAGGGGTCTCTGGACCTCTTTGGCTCCAGATCTAAAGCACCAACACAAGAAGAGGCCAATTACTCCATGGATCTATAACATCCCAAAAATTACGACTAAAATTTTCTTTTTAATACATTACTAAAACTATATTCATAAAAACCGTATCATAAATCATAACATAATTTCGTAGCATTAATTCGAAATACAAACTTATTATCAGAGTAAAACATCCCAGGCTAGCTGATTATGATGTGTGCACTGCAGTCTTTCCGAGCTCCTCTTTTGAAAACTGAGTACCTGAAACCAAAAACTGAAACTGTAAGCACGAAGCTTAGTGAACTCCCCCAAACTACCACATATCATACAATAACATATAAAGCACATACTGGGCCTTTCCCACTACATCGGACCGAGGTCCGGACTACTAGGGCCTTTCCCCCTACATCGGAACGAAGTCCGGGAACTGACTGGGACCTTGTCCCCTACATCGGACTGAAATCCGGACTAACTAGGGCCTTGCCCCCTGCATCGGACCGAAGTCTGGAAACTGACTGGGACCTTGTCCCCTGCATCGGACCGAAGTCCGGACTAACTGGGGCCTTGCCCCCTGCATCGGACCGAAGTCCGGAAACTGACTGAACATAGCATGGCACAACATATCAACTAGCATGAAGACATATACTGCATACTGCATCGGGCTATAGCCCGGAACACATAACACATATCACATAGCACATAAATCCTGTCTGAGCCACGAAGGCATCAAACATACTAACTACTGCATCGGACTGAAGTCCAGACACTACTGCTAACTGAATAGGCTAACATTGTGGCCTTAGACCCGTTCCTACTGGAAGGAAACTTACCTCGTGAACTGGCTGCTAAGTGTATGGCTCTGGAAGCTATCTGCTGCTGCTCCGATATCTCCCCGGCTACAATTCCACAAATACACTCAATCAAATACTAATAACTGCATTAGGGTAAAATGACTCTTTTACCCCTGGCTAAAGTCAGCTCTCCCGGTCATAGTCAACTTACAGTTGACCTGACTCGCTGAGTTGGGCCGCCAACTCGCCGAGTCCCTACTCTCACTTCTCAACCCTGTTCGCTGCTACTCGTCGAGTAAGGCATCAACTCGACGAGTTCCCTTTTGATTCAAAAACTCAGGATATCTGCATCCGACTCGCCGAGTTGTATGAACAACTCGACGAGTTGTTCTTGAATCTATGAACATTTCCTTAGACTCGCCGAGTTGTATGAACAACTCGACGAGTCCCTCCATTACTGAGTCTAACCTCTGGCTCACTGAGTCCATTCTACTACTCACTGGTCCCCACTTGGAATCACTCAAAGGGGAAAAAATCAGGGACTCGCAGCTCGACTCTCCGAGTCTGAAGAACGACTCACCGAGTCGCATGCATGCAGTTACTAAAAACTCGATTCTGCTTGAACCCAGTGCATATAACTTGTAGATCTGGGCTTCTTATGCTCGAATAACATTTAAAGATTCTATCTTTACGTGCCCATAAACATCCGTGAAGATTAAAAGGCTCAAAAGACATAATAAAGGCTAGATCTAAGGTTCTCATGCAGGGCAACTTCGGAAAAGGAAATAGATCAGGGCTCTAAAACTCTTAAATGAACAGATCAAGGGATATCTTGACCCAATAAGGCATCCATACAACTATAAAGCTTGGACAATACATTAAACTGGCCTTAGAGGTGTTCTAATGGAGGTTTTAAGCATAAAACAGGATAATTCCGGGACATACCTCAATGAACTATGACTTTGGCCTTGGATCCTTGCTCTACACTTCCTCTTTTAGGTCCTTTCTTCTTCTTCTTCTTCAATCCTTCAAAAATCCACACCAAAACACTTTAATCATACAAGGAATAGTTTAGGGTTTCTCACAAGCTCTCTGAGGGTGAAGGAGGCGAGTTGGGGCACATATCATTGCTTAAATAGTGAGCAAACCCGGGGATTTAGGGGTTTCTTTGCTCAGACCAGACTCGCCGAGTCACCTTGGCCGACTCGTCGAGTCGGTCGCTTACACCTCGACCCGGATCCCGCTCGGACTCGCCGAGTCCCTCCTTGGACTCGCCGAGTCTCCCCTTAAAATTGGGGTTTTCTTTCTTTTATTGACTATCCAAACTTTTGGTGTTACAACTCTCCCCCACTTAAACTAAACTTCATCCTCGAAGTTTGCTACGATCCACCGACTGCGATCTGCCTCCAATACCCCACCGCTTATTCTAACACCAGCTGCCTACCTTCGCTGGCCTTCTGCTCAGTCATTCAGACCAATGATAATCCTTACAGATAATAATCTCGGGTCCATCCTGACCATGAACATTCTGGAAACACAACACACTCAACCGATAATCTTTCTGATACTCTCCAAATACTGCTCTGACCCCTTCTTTCCTTGCACGATTTCCTTGCATTCCCAAGGCGATGCTCCATAACTATCTACCTCTTCCGTCACTGTGAAGACCCTGTCTCCACCAAATCTATTACTCCCGCTACTCCCAGTACGGGTCATCATCGCCAGTATCCACCGGGCATTCTTTCTACTACCATTTGGTGTCGCGCACCCCACGAACAACAGACTGAAACCTACCATACGTTGCATACTTGTATTGCTACTGACTGAAAATTCTTCTATTCCAAATCTAGCTTCCGGGTGAACTGAGACCACCCAGGTCCAACTAATAAGGCTGAACTTGCAGTCCGACACAAAATTAATACTGCCCAAAAATACTGCAACTATCTGAAACAGTGAACTGCCTGGAACACTGAACTACCTAAAACACTGATCAACCTGAAACACTGAACTGCCTGAAACACTGGACTGCCTGCAACACTGAACTGCCTGCAACACTGAACTGCCTGAAACACTGAACTGCCTGAACGAAACCTTTATTTGGAACTAGTTTCCACTAGTTATCTTGTTACTGTGGTCCTAACGACCTCCCGATCCAACCGATCGGGTCCAATCGTCAACAAATCCAAGACTATAATGATGGCTCCCATGCTAATGGTAGCCCTTAACATACATGAATCCCAATGGTTCACTGCTTCGCTGATCTCATGACTGTGTTGACGATCCATCTATCGCATTGCTGGCTCAACCATGACTAACCTCTGGAAAATTCGAAATCCAACCCGTGGATTTCTATATGCTCGTTGCTGCACACGAACTGGTGGGTACTACTGCTTCCCCCCCCCCCCCTTGCGTCCAGATAACGCGCTCATACTGTCTACTAACCTGGAGAATGCTACGGCTACACCCGTAGACCTCCAACTCCCTAATACTGTCTGGCTGCTAGTGAACGCTATGTCTACCCCCGCAGGCTTACATCACTCTACTACTATCTGACTGCAAGTGAACGCTACGGCTACCCCCGCAGACTTACAACACTATCACTACTATCTGACTACTAGTGAATGCTACGGCTACCCCCGCAGACTTACAACACTACTACTACTATCTGACTGCTAGTGAACGCTACGGCTAGCCCCGCAGACTTACAACACTACTACTATCTTACTGCTTACCAATCACTATTCCGGGGACTTCCTGACTATCCCTAGTTCTGCTAGCAATTCCTCATCCTGACTTCTCAACATCAGTCCTCAATCATCGGATGCTACATTTACCTCGACACCTTATATCCTTGAAGAAATTAACGTTCCGTCGAGGAATTCTTCGACTTGGTCCCCAAACCAACTGTTTACTAATCTAGAAAATGAAACTAATATTGGGAAGTTTCCAAACTTCCAACTCCTGAATCCACACAACCCTACATGTTGTCTCTACCACTGACTACTAACACGGGAACATCTCTTGCTAACCTTTCTCAAGATCCTTCTTCCGACTCAATAGAGTCCTATCGGCGATCCTCCAACCTGGATTCCCAATCAGCTACTAACCATATCAATTACATGAACTAATTGCTGGGAAGTTCCCCAAAATCCCAATTCTGAACTCCTTGATCCACCCATTGCTATGCTACTATCCTTTCTTTTCAAGGATTGCGTACTCATTTCGGGTCAGCGTGCTCTTGCCCTTGCATACTCGGAGGGTTCTCCCCCACTTGGATCCGGCTAACTCCTTACTGCTCACTGGTCAAAAGGATTCCCCAATCTTCCTTCCACTAAGGGCGATCTGCTGCCCGCCAACATTTATCTCTGTCAACACTCCATCTGACCTTTACCAGATCCGAAACACTCTTGCTATCTAACCGAGCACCCTTCAGCCCTCTATTGTACTTGCTATAGTGACTGCACCCTGAGAACCTGCGTTTAGGGTGAATATCTCTAACTCACTTCCTTACTGACCGCTAGCTGCTCCACTAGAAGCTCTAGATTGTCACTATCGAGGATATAAACAATCAGTACTTGAAGGGTACCTTCCGAAAATAGTGAGACGCTTCTGAATATTACACATACATGTCGCAGATACTATATCCGGAGTAGCCTGTTCTAGAGGGGGTGACCCCCCAACTATCATTCTAACATCCAAGGTATGCAAAAGGCATATAGCTTAGTCACAAACAGGTAATATGATACCCCAAAACATATGCTTATAGATATCGCTGCAGCAACATAACAATAATATCATGAATAATAATTGACAGGCAGGCAAAAGATACATACCTCCAACACCCGACGTTGCTCGAACCTTAGCTGCAATCAACCGGTACAATCTGCTTCCAGCCGTGGGCGTCCTTGCCCGGCCCCGGAAACCGCTGGTAGTACTCAAAGACATAGACGCAGGAGCTATCACCTGCTCTACTGCATACACACCTGGACAGTGGGCCTTCTTGTGGCCTCTCTGACTGCAATGGAAACATATCGGGTCAAGTCCCTGGGCGATGGTAGTAGTACAATCCCTGCTGAAATGACCCATCCGACCGTATCTGAAGCAGCCCAAATCACCAACACTACCACTCCTGCACGCACCCAAGTGCAACCTACCACACTTCCCGCATCGACTGCAGCTCTGATGGTACCTCGATCTCCAATCTGACCCTTTGGGCCTCTTGCCCGAACCTGCGGCTACCTGTGTCCCATTTGTTTTCCTCTTCCTTTCCGACTCCCTGCCCGACTCTCGCTCCTGAGCTACCTTATCGACCCCATCCATCATCTGAGCAATTGCTATCTGATCATGAAGCTTTGTAGTCAACCTATCAATAATCCTCGGGACCATGTCGGGCAACGCCTCGCGAATGGCTTGCGAAACCTCCCCAACTATCCAATCATGCAGAGGCCTCTCTTGAAGACAGGGTGCCTGACTCACTCTTGTCCCTTGATGGAAAAAGCTGGAAATGGGATCTCCCTGAACCTCATAAGAATCAGGCTCTAGACGAGCCCCAATCTGCCCTGAAACCACCCCGACCCTAAAGGCCTCATGATGACTGTCCATAAGTTCCATAATGGCCTCTTTAACTGAACCAAAAATCACTGGAGTCTGATCGATAATGATGCGCATAATCTCTACGGAAATGAAATTCTTCACCTGATCGTCAAGCTGCCCGGCTCCAGAGCCAGAGCCAGATCCCTCCCTGGTACCTGAACTGCTAACTGGTATCTCGAGCAAAGTCACCATGCTAGAAAATATAACACACTACTGATCAATATACACACTGATGCTGAGGGATCTCTCACACACTATACTAGTTCTCTGGTTTTGTCTCGGCCCCTCTTGAATCAAGTACGGATCCTCTTCTTTCAGTAGTACGGGCCCATACTACCTTCCACATCTATCCGTACTTTCCTCAAGAGTTACCTCAACTCCACCAAGTCACTCTACTGCTACTGATCTCTGCTACTGTCATCCTAGGCTTTCCCTAGGGAAATCTATGACTCCACTCAAACCAGTCCTCAACTGCTGAAGGCCTCCTTGTAATACTAATTAGCCATCACCTGAATACCATCACATGTGATGAGGCTTGGATAATCCTTCGAGTAAAAGACTCGTCCCTACAACGGTTAGACTCACACGAGAGCTGCGCAATAGGGCCAAATCCAACACTATGAGATTATTCAACCCTGATCACATGTGACGTGACGTATTCACCTAACGGCTAACTCCCATCAGCAAGAGTTCTACAAAGCACAAAGCAAGCAGCATTCGGACACAGGAACTACTCAAGAAAATCTATTCTCATAACGAGAAACTGTACTAGCATACAATGCTAAGCTCATACTATCAGGCATAACCCTAACAGGCTATCCTAATATTGTCTACTCAATACTAGCATGCAAATCTTGTTAAGCTGAAGCACATATAGAAGGCACATAAGGCATCCTCCTAGATCCTTAGTCCTATACTAGCATGTTGTTCTACTGAAACTGAAACTGAAACTGGAACTGAAACTGAAACTGAAACTGATGATCATCACATGAACTTGCATGGCTAATTTGGTAGTACTTACTTGAGCTCGGCTGATTGCATGCACTAAACCTTTTTCTCTTTTTAAATTTCTTTTCTTTCTAAAATTTCTTTTCGCTTTTTCAAAAACTCTTTCTTTCCTCAAAAATTTCTTTCAAAAATGTCTTTCTTTTGAAAACCTTTTACCGTTTCCTTAGTTTGAGTTCAAACACACTAGAAGTGTATCCGAATCCCTCAAACCAAGGCTCTGATACCAACTTGTAACATCCCAAAAATCACGACTAAAATTTTCTTTTTAAAACATTACTAAAACTATATTCATAAAAACCGTATCATAAATCATAACATAATTTCGTAGCATTAATTCGAAATACAAACTTATTATCAGAGTAAAACATCCCAAGCTAGCTGATTATGGTGTGTGCACTGCAATCTTTCCGAGCTCCTCTTTTGAAAACTGAGTACCTGAAACCAAAAACTGAAACTATAAGCACGAAGCTTAGTGAGCTCCCACAAACTACCACATACCATACAATAACATATAAAGCACATACTGGGCCTTGCCCACTGCATCGGACCGAGGTCCGGACTACTGGGGCCTTGTGTAACGACCCGTTCCCGGTATGTTGATTTATTGGTAATTATAGTGAGTTTTTCAAGAGGGACTCGGCGAGTTCTAGCCTGACTCGCCGAGTAGGGTCGCGCCTGAGGGCACGCGTGAGCCGGGGACTCGGCGAGTCCATCTGTCTGGGTGAAACCCTAAAATCCCCGGGTTGCCCACTATTTATACCACCTTATAGCCCCCATCCTCGCCTCCCTCACCCTGAGAACACAGTGGGAGAACCCTAATCCTCCCTTGAAGAGCTTATATGTGTTTTGGTGCCATTTTGTGAAGGTGTGAAGAAGGAGAAGAAGGAAGAAGCAAGGAGAAGTGTTGTAGTGCAAAGATCCGAGGCCAAATCAGAGTTAATTGAGGTATTTTCGAAGTTCCATCTTGTTATATGCTTTAAACTTCCATTAGAGCTCTCCTAAGAGCTAGTTGATGCTTGTTCCAAGCCTTACACTTGCATGAACGTCTTATTAAGTCGAAATAGCTATGGATCTGAATGTTGGGGTGTTGTAGAGCCCAGATCTACTGTCTTTTTGGAGTTATATTGCATGATAACCATAGATCTACCCATTTTATGCATCTTTTAGCCTTATTTCCCTTATTCATGAGGTTGTGCACGTAAAGTTGGAAACTTTACGTGGTAAATCAGCTTATTGGACTCAGATCTATCAATTGTATGCATTGGATTCAAACAAAATCGAGTAAAAATCAGTTGCATGGCGGCAACTCGGCGAGTCGGAAGAACGACTCGACGAGTTGGGTCGCGAGTCCCGAGTTCTTCAGTTTTATCAGTGTTGAGTGGAAGAGGTGAGTTAGAGAGTGGACTCAGCGAGTTGAGGGTGAACTCAGTGATGGAGGGACTCGGCGAGTTGTTCATCAACTCGGCGAGTCCAAGGCAATCTTCTTGGGATCAAGAACAACTCGTCGAGTCTGTTCATACGACTCGGCGAGTCGGATGAAGATTGTCTGAGTTCTTGGATCAAGAGGGTACTCGTCGAGTCGATGCTAGACTCGACGAGTAGCAGTGAGTAAAAGTGAAAAGTGAGAGTAGGACTCGACGAGTTGG
Source organism: Lactuca saligna (assembly GCF_052625555.1). Taxonomy (NCBI): domain Eukaryota; kingdom Viridiplantae; phylum Streptophyta; class Magnoliopsida; order Asterales; family Asteraceae; genus Lactuca; species Lactuca saligna. The sequence goes on from NC_136424.1 coordinate 170,216,008, forward strand.
ATGGCCCAACTCGGCGCGTCAGCCCAAAGGAGAGTTGACTTTGACCAAGGGTAAAAGAGTCATTTTACCCCAAGCGCAGTATTTAGTATTTGATTGAGTGTGTTTATGGACTTGTAGCCGAGGCGATTCAGGAGCAGCCGCCGTTAGCTTCCCGAGCCACACACTCAGCAGCCAGCTTACGAGGTGAGTTTCCTTCCAGTAGGAACGGGTCTAAGGCCACAATGCCGGCCCGTTCAGTTAGCAGTAGTTTCCGGATTTAGGTCTGATGCAGTAGTTAGTATGTTCGATGCCTTCGTGGTTCGAACAGGATTTGTGTGCTATGTTTTATGTGTTAAGTATTATGTGTTCCGGGCCACGGCCCGATGTAGCATGTCGTATATGTGTAATGCTAGTTGATGTGTTATGCTATGCCATGTTCAGTCAGTCAGTTCCGGACTTCGGTCCGATGCAGTTAGTTCCGGACTTCGGTCCGATGCAGGGGACAAGGTCCCAGTCAGTTCCGGACTTCGGTCCGATGCAGTTAGTTCCGGACTTCGGTCCGATGCAGGGGACAAGGTCCCAGTCAGTTCCGGACTTCGGTCCGATGCAGTTAGTTCCGGACTTCGGTCCGATGCAGGGGACAAGGTCCCAGACAGTTCCGGACTTCGGTCCGATGCAGTTCCGGGCCTCGGCCCGATGCAGTGGGCAAGGCCCAATATGTGTTTATGTGTTATTGTATGCTATGTGGTAGTTTGGGGGAGCTCACTAAGCTTCGTGCTTACAGTTTCAGTTTGGTTTCAGGTACTTCCGCAAGCAAAGGGAAGAGCTCGGGGTGACAGCATCGCACACACCACAACATAGCTTTTATCCTGGGGATGTCTTTTGATGTTTTGGATTGATGTCGTATGATACAGTTTTCTGCACAATATTTTATTATGTTTTAGCGAGACATCGCGTATGTTTTATGTTATGATACTTATATTACAGTTTTGATTATATTGAAAAACGAAAATTTTTGGGTCGTGTTTTTGGGTCGTTTCAAGTTGGTATCAGAGCCCTGGTTTGAGGGATTTGGATACACTTCCGGGTGTATCTGAACTCAAACTAAGGGAAATAAAAGATTTTAGTAAAATAAAAATGTGTTACAAAAAGAATTTTGAAAGCACTTAGAAAGAAAGAATTGTTTTTAACAAGATAGAGGTGTGTGCATGCGGTCAGCCGAGCTCAAGTAAGTACTCCCAAATTACCCATACAAGTTATTTGTTCAGTTTCAGTTTCAGTAGAACAACATGCTAGTATAGGGCTAAGGATCTAGGAGAATGCCTTATGTGCCTGCTTATGTGTTACAGCTTTATGAGTATTGCATGCTAGAACTGAGTAGACAGCAGTAGGATAGCCTGTTTAGGTTATGCCTGATAGTATGAGCTTAGCATCCTATGCTAGTGCAGTTTCTTGTTATAAGAATAGTTTTGCCTGAGTCTGTTTTCCTTGTCCGAATGCTGCTTGCTTCGTGCTTGGTGGGGTTCTGAGTAGTGGGAGTTAGCCATTAGGTGAACACGTCACACCACATGTGATCAGGTTTGAATAATCCCAGAGTGCTGGAACTGGCCCTATTGCGCAGCTCTTGTTTGAGTCCAACCGTTGTAGGGACAGATCTTTTACTTGAAGGATTATCTGATCCTCATCACATGTGATGGTGTTTAGGTGGTGGCTAACTGGCATTATGAGGAGACCTACAACAGCTGAGGACCAGTCGCGTTGAGCTTGAAGTTTCCCTAGGGCAAGCCTAGGATGAGAGTAGCAGAGAATGGCAGTGGTAGAAGTGACTTGGTGGAGTCAAGGCAGTTCTTGAGGAAAGTACGGATAGATGTGGAAGGTAGTAGGGGCCCATACTACTGAAAGCAGAGGATCCGTACTCGAATCAAGGAAGGCCAAGACAAGACCAGGAAGCTAGTAGTAGTATCATGATCCCTTGAGATATTTCAGTGTTCTGATGTTGTTATGATATGTTTCAGAATGGTAGTTTTGCGTTCGAGACCAGCAGTCGGCAGCTCAGATGCCGGAGGGGGATCAGGATTGGGATCAGGCCCGGAGGTCGGGCAGATGGATGAGCAGACTAGAGAGTTCCTTTCTTCTGAGGTTACCCGTATCATACTAGAGCATACTCCTGTGATCTTCGGTTCGATCAAGGAGGGTATTTTAGAGCTGATGGATGAGAGATTGAGTACTTTCCGTGCTGAGATGGCGGCCGTGATGGGGTCGCGCACACTTACGTTCAGGGAGTTCAGGGCATGCGGGGCTCCAGACTATCATGGGGCGCGGGACCCCACAGCGAGTACTAGATGGTTGGCGGATGTGGCCAACGCTTTCTGCACTAGCAGGTGTCCCGAGGGGGACAAGGTCAGATTGGCGTCCTTTCTTCTGAAGGACAGGGCACGGGATTGGTGGGAGGAGGTCGGACATGCCATCGGGGATGATGCGGCATTGGATGCCATGACCTGGGCTGATTTCTCTACCAGGTTCAGGGCGGAGTTTGCACCGGTCATTGAGGTGCAGCAGTTAGCTAGGGAGTTTCAGGACCTTACCTAGACTACAGAGACAGTGGCGGAGATCACCGCCAAGTTCAGGGAGAGGGCCCTTCTTGTTCCTCAGTATGCAGCCGATGAGGAGATGAAGAAGGCCCGTTATCATGAGATGTTGCGGAGTGACATCCGCATGTTTGTGAGCCGGACCAGTTGTAAAACGCTGGACGACATGATTGCCAGAGCTAGAGAGAGGGAGATTGATCTCGAGATGGAGAAGAAGAGGAAACCGGAGGCGGTTTCGGGTTCAGGCAGTGTGGGCAAAAAGCCCAAGGTTTCAGATCACAGGTCTAGGGGTCAGCAGAGCCACGGTCGGTGTGGCAAGTGTGGGAGATTGCACGAGGGGGCGTGCAAGGCAGGGAGTTCTGGCTGCTACAAGTGCGGTCGGACTGGGCATTTGAGTAGGGATTGTACAGCCCCTGCTACTACGGTTACAGCATCAGATCTGATTTGCTTTCAGTGCAATCAGAGGGGACATAAAAGGTCCCAGTGTCCCAGTTTAGCTGCAGCAGGGAAGGTGGTTGCACCTGCCCCTGCCACCCTGAGGATTACGGATGGCCGGCAGGGCCGAGCTGATGCGCCAGTGGTGAAGAGCAGGGCATTTCAGATGACAGTAGAGGAGGCGCGAGCGACTCCTGATGTGGTGACGGGTATGTATCTTTCCTCCATCTCTTAATTGTTATTATATCGGTTGAGTATTACTTATGTGGGTATGTTTTATTTAGGGTCGTTCTCTGTGAACGGCATTTCTGCTTTGGTATTGTTCGATTCGGGGGCTACCCGATCATTTGTATCACTTGCGCTTAGCAAGAGATTTAGTAGAGCTCCAGGGGAGCTGGATTGTCCACTAGAGGTTGAGATAGCAGATGATAGGACCGTGAGGGTCGGCAGAGTACATAGAGGGTGTTCCCTTCAGATATTTGATGAGCAGTTTTCAGTGGACCTGGTTCCTATTCCCCTGCGTGGGAATAAAGTTATTATGGGCATGGATTGGCTGAGCCCCAATGGGGCAATGATTGATTGTGAGCTTCAGCTAGTGAGGGTTCGCACTCCCAGTGGGGGAGAGATAGTGATTCAGGGCGAGAGGCCCCAGCGAGGACCGATCTTTTGTTCCGCCGCAAGGGCAAAGCGCTATGTTCAGCAGGGTTGCGCTGGTTTTGTAACTTACGTCTTGGATGCCCGGGAGAAGAGCAAGACGACGATTGATGATGTTCCTATTGTTCGTGACTACCCGGATGTGTTTCCCGAGGATTTTCTGGGGATACCTCCAGAGAGGCAGGTTGAGTTCAGGATCGACCTAGTTCCTGGTGCGGCTCAGATAGCCAAAGCACCGTATCGACTTGCTCCCCCTGAGATGTAGGAGTTGTCTACACAGCTTCAGGAGCTGTTAGACAAGGGTTTCATTCGGCCGAGCAGTTCGCCTTGGGGAGCACCGATCTTATTTGTGAGGAAGAAGGATGGGTCGCATCGTATGTGCATTGATTATCGGGAGTTGAACAAAGTAACGGTGAAGAACCGTTACCCACTTCCAAGGATAGATGACTTGTTTGATCAGCTTCAGGGAGCGTCTTGGTTCTCCAAGATCGATCTACGCTCCGGTAATCATCAGATGAGGGTTAGAGATGAGGATGTACAGAAGACTGCTTTCAGGACCCGGTATGGTCATTATGAGTTCGTGGTGATGCCATTTGGGCTCACCAATGCCCCCGCCGCGTTCATGGATCTCATGAACCGCGTGTGCAGACCGATGCTGGATCGGTCGGTGATAGTGTTTATAGATGACATCTTGGTGTATTCCAAGACACAGGGGCAGCACGAGGAGCACCTGCGGGAGGTGTTGGAGACTTTGAGGAGGGAGAGACTCTTCGCAAAGTTCTCCAAGTGTGAGTTCTGGTTGCGCGAGGTGCAGTTTCTTGGTCATCTCGTCAACCAGAAGGGTATTTTGGTAGATCCGGCCAAGATTGAGGCCGTGATGCAGTGGGAGGTCCCGAGGTCTCCATCTGAGATTCGGAGCTTCCTGGGGTTGGCGGGGTATTATCGGAGATTTATTCAGGACTTCTCCAAAATAGCAGTGCCGCTCACCCGTCTAACCAAGAAGTCGGTGGTTTTTCGTTGGGGGCCTGAGCAACAAGCGGCGTTCGAGACTCTCAGGCAGAGATTGTGCGAGGCTCCGATCCTTACCTTGCCGGAAGGAGTAGAGGATTTCGTAGTCTATTGTGATGCTTCGATCACAGGTATGGGAGCAGTATTGATGCAGCGAGGCCATGTGGTAGCTTATGCCTCGAGGCAGTTGAAGCCTCACGAGGCTAATTATCCTACCCACGATTTGGAGCTGGGGGCAGTTGTGTTTGCCCTCAAGATTTGGAGACATTACCTTTATGGGGTCCGCTGTACTATATACACGGATCACAAGAGTTTGAGATATCTTATGGATCAGCCGAGTTTGAACATGAGGCAGAGGAGATGGTTAGACGTGCTGAAGGACTATGACTGTGAGATCCTTTATCATCCAGGGAAGGCCAATGTGGTGGCCGACGCCCTGAGCCGCAAGGTGTCGACGGCCCCTATCAGAGATCTGTGTATGAGGATGACAGTGATCACTCCGTTGTTGGAGCGGATCAAGGAGGCTCAGATGGAGGGCCTCAAGGAGGAGAGGCAGAAGTGTGAGAGGATAGTGGGCCGAGTAGCTTCATTTGATTACGACAGTCGGGGTTTGTTAACGCTTCATGGTAGGATATGGGTACCATACTAGGGTGGGGTACAACAAGTATTGATGGACGAGGCTCATAAGTCTCGATTTTCTATCCACCCAGGAGCGACGAAGATGTATTGAGATCTTCGATCTGATTATTGGTGGCCCTGCATGAAGCGAGATGTCGCTTGGTATGTGGAGAGATGTTTGACCTGTCGAAGGTCAAGGCGGAGCACCAGAGACCTCACGGCAAGATGCAGCCGTTAGACATTCCCGTGTGGAAATGGGAGGACATCACCATGGATTTTGTCACCAAACTTCCCAGGACCGCACGCGGGGTGGACTCGATATGGGTAGTAGTGGATCGGTTGACGAAGAGTGCCCATTTTATTCCGATTCAGGAGAGTATTTCGGCGGAAAAGTTAGCCGATATCTATGTGCGAGAGATTGTGGCACGTCATGGAGTGCCGGTATCGGTGGTGTCGGACCGAGATGTTCGTTTCACGTCCAGATTCTGGAAGCGATTCCACGACGAGATGGGTACTCGTCTCCATTTCAGCACCGCTTTTCATCCTCAGACTGACGGGCAGAGCGAGAGGACGATTCAGACTCTCGAGGACATGCTTAGGGAATGTGTTTTAGATTTTGGGGGCAGTTGGGATACGTATCTTCCGTTAGCGGAATTCTCGTATAACAACAGTTATCATGCGAGTATTGATCGACCTCCTTTTGAGATGTTATATGGCAGGAAGTGCAGGACCCCGATTTGTTGGGGCGAGGTCGGTCAGCGAGTTATAGGGAGCACCGAAGTGGTGCTCAAGACGACAGAATTGATCCAGCAGGTCCGTAGTAGGCTGCAGACTGTGCAGAGTCGGCAGAAGAGCTACGCCGACAGGAGGCGTTCGGACTTGGAGTTCCAGGTGGGCGACATGGTTCTTCTGAAAGTCTCACCTTGGAAAGGTGTCATTAGGTTCCGGAAGAGGGGCAAATTGGGCCCCAGATTTATTGGTCCTTTCAGGGTTTTGGCCCGGGTGGGTCGGGTTGCTTATCGGTTAGATCTCCCTGAGGATCTTAGTCAGATACACAACACCTTCCACGTGTCGCAGTTAAGGAAGTGTTTGGTGGATGAGACGGCAGTCGTTCCCTTAGAGGATATCCAGGTTGATAGCGGCCTGAATTATATCGAGAGACCGGTCGCGATTCTGGAACGGAAGACCAAGACCTTGAGGAACAAGGTAATTCAGCTAGTAAAGGTGCAGTGGCAGCACCGGAAGGGGTCTGAATGGACGTGGGAGGGTGAAGAGGAAAGGAGAGCGCACTACCCGGAGTTATTTGCAGATCCAGCCGTAGCAGACTTCGAGGACGAAGTCTGAGACAAGTGGGGGAGAACTGTAACGACCCATTCCCGGTATGTTGATTTATTGGTAATTATAGTGAGTTTTTCAAGAGGGACTCGGCGAGTTCTAGCCTGACTCGCCGAGTAGGGTCGCACCTGAGGGCACGCGTGAGCCGGGGACTCGGCGAGACCATATCCCTGACTCGGCGAGTCCATCTGTCTGGGTGAAACCCTAAAATCCCCGGGTTGCCCACTATTTATACCACCTTATAGCCCCCATCCTCGCCTCCCTCACCCTGAGAACACAGTGGGAGAACCCTAATCCTCCCTTGAAGAGCTTATATGTGTTTTGGTGCCATTTTGTGAAGGTGTGAAGAAGGAGAAGAAGGAAGAAGCAAGGAGAAGTGTTGTAGTGCAAAGATCCAAGGCCAAATCAGAGTTAATTGAGGTATTTTCGGAGTTCCATCTTGTTATATGCTTTAAACTTCCATTAGAGCTCTCCTAAGAGCTAGTTGATGCTTGTTCCAAGCCTTACACTTGCATGAACGTCTTATTAAGTCGAAATAGCTATGGATCTGAATGTTGGGGTGTTGTAGAGCCCAGATCTACTGTCTTTTTGGAGTTATATTACATGATAACCATAGATCTACCCATTTTATGCATCTTTTAGCCTTATTTCCCTTATTCATGAGGTTGTGCACGTAAAGTTGGAAACTTTACGTGGTAAATCAGCTTATTGGACTCAGATCTATCAATTGTATGCATTGGATTCAAACAAAATCGAGTAAAAATCAGTTGCATGGCGGCAACTCGGCGAGTCGGAAGAATGACTCGACGAGTTGGCTCGCGAGTCCCGAGTTCTTCAGTTTTATCAGTGTTGAGTGGACGAGGTGAGTTAGAGAGTGGACTCAGCAAGTTGAGGGTGAACTCAGTGATGGAGGGACTCGGCGAGTTGTTCATCAACTCGGCGAGTCCAAGGCAATCTTCTTGGGATCAAGAACAACTCGTCGAGTCTGTTCATACGACTCGGTGAGTCGGATGAAGATTGTCTGAGTTCTTGGATCAAGAGGGTACTCGTCGAGTCGATGCTAGACTCGACGAGTAGCAGTGAGTAAAAGTGAAAAGTGAGAGTAGGACTCGGCGAGTTGGATGGCCCAACTCGACGAGTCAGCCCAAAGGAGAGTTGACTTTGACCAAGGGTAAAAGAGTCATTTTACCCCAAGCGCAGTGTTTAGTATTTGATTGAGTGTGTTTATGGACTTGTAGCCGAGGCGATTCAGGAGCAGCCGCCGTTAGCTTCCCGAGCCACACACTCAGCAGCCAGCTTACGAGGTGAGTTTCCTTCCAGTAGGAACGGGTCTAAGGCCACAATACCGGCCCGTTCAGTTAGCAGTAGTTTCCGGATTTAGATCCGATGCAGTAGTTAGTATGTTCGATGCCTTCGTGGTTCGAACAGGATTTGTGTGCTATGTTTTATGTGTTAAGTATTATGTGTTCCGGGCCATGGCCCGATGTAGCATGTCGTATATGTGTTATGCTAGTTGATGTGTTATGCTATGCCATGTTTAGTCAGTCAGTTCCGGACTTCGGTCCGATGCAGTTAGTTCCGGACTTCGGTCCGATGCAGGGGACAAGGTCCCAGTCAGTTCCGGACTTCGGTCCGATGCAGTTAGTTCCGGACTTCGTTCCGATGCAGGGGACAAGGTCCCAGACAGTTCCGGACTTCGGTCCGATGCAGGGGACAAGGTCCCAGACAGTTCCGGACTTCGGTCCGATGCAGTTCCGGGCCTCGGCCCGATGCAGTGGGCAAGGCCCAATATGTGTTTATGTGTTATTGTATGGTATGTGGTAGTTTGGGGGAGCTCACTAAGCTTCGTGCTTACAGTTTCAGTTTGGTTTCAGGTACTTCCGCAAGCAAAGGGAAGAGCTCGGGGTGACAGCATCGCACACACCACAGCATAGCTTTTATCCTGGGGATGTCTTTTGATGTTTTGGATTGATGTCGTATGATACAGTTTTCTGCACAATATTTTATTATGTTTTAGGGATACATCGCGTATGTTTTATGTTATGATACTTATATTACGGTTTTGATTATATTGAAAAACGAAAATTTTTGGGTCGTGTTTTTGGGTCGTTTCACCTTGCCCCTTGCATCGGACCGAAGTCCGGGAACTGACTGGGACCTTGTCCCCTGCATCGGACCGAAGTCCGGACTAACTGGGGCCTTGCCCCCTGCATCGGACCGAAGTCCGGAAATTGACTGGGATCTTGTCCCCTGCATCGGACCGAAGTCCGGACTAACTAGGGCCTTGCCCCCTGCATCGGACCGAAGTCCGGAAACTGACTAAACATAGCATGGCATAACATATCAACTAGCATGAACACATATACTGCATAATGCATCGAGCCGACATTGTGGCCTTAGACCCGTTCCTATTGGAAGGAAACTCACCTCATGAACTGACTGCTGAATGTATGGCTCTAGAAGCTATCTGCTGCTGCTCCGGTATCTCCCCGACTACAATTCCACAAATACACTCAATCAAATACTAATAACTGTATTGGGGTAAAATGACTCTTTTACCCCTGGCTAAAGTCAGCTCTCCCGGTCAAAGTGAACTTACAATTGGCCTGACTCGCCGAGTTGGGCCGCCAACTCGCCGAGTCCCTACTCTCACTTCTCAACCCTATTCGCTGCTACTCGTCGAGTATGGAATCAACTCGACGAGTTCCCTTTCGATTCTAAAACTCAGCCTATCTGCATCCGACTCGCCGAGTTGTATGAACAACTCTACGAGTTGTTCTTGAATCTATAAAGATTGCCTTAGACTCGCCGAGTTGTATGAACAACTCGTCGAGTCCCTCCATTACTGAGTCTAACCTGTGGCCCACTGAGTTCATTCTACTACTCACTGGTCCCCACTCGGAATCACTCAAAGGGGAAAAAATCGGGGACTCGCGGCTCGACTCGCCGAGTCCGAAGAACGACTCGCCGAGTCGCATGCATGCAGTTACTAAAAACTCGATTTTGCTTGAATCCAGTGCATATAACTTGTAGATCTGGGCTTCTTATGCTCAAATAACATGTAAAGATTCTATCTTTACGTGCCCATAAACATCCATGAAGATTAAAAGGCTCAAAATACATAATAAAGGCTAGATCTAAGGTTCTCATGCAAGGCAACTTCGAAAAGGAAATAGATCGGGGCTCTAAAACTCTTACATGAACAGATCAAGGGATATCTCGACCCAATAAGGCATCCATACAACTATAAAGCTTGGAAAATACATTAAACTAGCCTTAGAGGTGTTCTAATGGAGGTTTTAAGCACAAAACAAGATAATTCCGGGACATACCTCAATGAACTCTGACTTTGGCCGTGGATCTTTGCTCTACACTTCCTCTTTTAGGTCCTTTCTTCTACTTCTTCTTCTTCTTCTTCAATCCTTCAAAAATCCACACCAAAACACTTTAATCATACAAGGAATGGTTTAGGGTTTCTCACAAGCTCTCTGAGGGTGAAGGAGGTGAGTTGGGGCACATATCATTCCTTAAAGAGTGAGCAAACCCAGGGATTTAGGGTTTTCTTTGCTCAGACCAGACTCGCCGAGTCACCTTGGCCGACTCGCCGAGTCGGTCGCTTACACCTCGACCCGAATCCCGCTCGGACTCGCCGAGTCTCCCCTTAAAATTGGGGTTTTCTTTCTTTTCTTGACTATCCAAACTTTGGGTGTTACAGGATCATTCCACAAAGAACCCTAACTGATTCACATCAAGGACTGAGAAAGGAACGAATGGTTACCTCAAATGGAGTCTCTGAGCTCAGAAATCACTAGATTAGCACCTTCTTTGGTCTCCTCTTGCCTTGATCCTCTTCTATGTGCACAAACACCCACAAATAGTCAAGGATCTTCCTCTTCTTTCTCACAAAGCGCTCACAGACTCTTTAGGGTTCTCTCTGGGGTTGGTGGCCTCAAATGACGACCATAAACCCCCTTAAATAGGTCTCATACCCCGGAAATTAGGGTTTCATTAAACAACGTGGACTCGCCGAGTCCAGACGTGAACCCGCGTCCAAACCGCGATCCTACTCGGCGAGTTTGAGCTCCAACTCGCTGAGTCCCCTCACAAATCACCAAAAGTACAATAATAATAAATACATGAGAATCCGGGCTGTTACATGATGCTTATGTGTAAGGTCTCATTTTCACAACAAAATGTTTTCATTTTTAAATAAGGCAAAATTACCTAATTATAACTTCATTATTAAGAAAAACCTTTTATTCCAAGATATATTTATCGAAAATCAGAGTAATATAAGAAATGATGAATCCTCAATACTATTGATGAGTATGTAAAGTCCTGCCTTTGCCTTCCGACAATCAACGATAGAACATGAAAACATAAACAACTGGGTAAGCACAAAACTTAGTGAGTTTTTCCTAAAATACCCTATACAACAAATGTACTATTATGCATAATGGGCCCACAATCATCATATTGGAATACTCCGGCCCAATCAGTCATCAGATCGGAATACCAACATGCAACGGGTCTAATCAGTCATCAGACTATAATACCCAGGGTTTGTTGGTATGCCACCTCAACCTAACCGCTCTTCTCGAGCCTCCGTGCCTACGACTTACAACCGGCCCACACCAGGTATATTGGCCTGCAACACACAAAGCAGGACTGCTTCAACCTATCCCACCACCATATGTCGACATATAAATAATCAAGGAGCAAGTAGGCATAGAATACAAACAATCATCAATCATACATCTCACTATCGCCTACTAGTCCTCTCATAGCATACTGCTCCGCTACCAGCTAACCTCTATAAAATGTGTAACAAAACGTAACCAGAGGTGAGATAGCCACCTGAATAGATGATCATACT